>NC_080487.1:3375000-4575000 GCF_030265055.1 Doryrhamphus excisus | reverse complement strand
AAGTGGTGGAGGAAGGAACAATATGGCGACTTCCTGCCGCAGCCGGTGTGCTTTTGATCATCACTTATTGGGGAGTGGCTGCCGGTGTGTCTCATTGCTAGGTTCTGCAAAGGAAAAGCAAAAACAAAGCAGTAGAGGCAAACAATATAACATTGCTGAGCTGCTTAAATATGTTGTATATTATTTGTAATTATTTGATTTTTGAAAATGAATGAACTGCTCTTGCAGTTGAGCGCAATTCCGGCAGTCAGGTAAACGAACAGGACAGTGTACGAGGCAGAAGATGACCACAGCGATTATAGCGAAGATTGCAGCAATGTGTCAGAGGAGGAAGAAAACATTTTAAGATGAACTTGAGAACCTGCAGAACTTGGACTTAAGCCTTAAGACGGACTAGGTTGTTAACTGAAGCTTATTTTCCCAGCTTTCTGATGTAATATGATGCTACCTTAAGGAGCAAAAAAACATCATGTTAGCAATTCATTTGTTGAGTATTCCACTTTTACGCAGCTTTTTGTTTTTGTTTGACCAGCAAGGCTTAGTTAGGCCTAAAGTTCGCCCTAAAGTTAGGCCTAAAGAAACCAGTCACCACACTACATCACTAAATAATACCATATCCTTGCCTTATATTGTTTCACCTCAACTTCATAGTCCTGACTATGATGCATGCTGAGAACCAGCGTGGACATTCACGGAATATATCCAAGAGCCTTAGCAGGATAATAGATGGCATCAATCTAGCAGGACAGTAAAGTTCCAGGTGGCCCCAAGTGCCTCTCTGTGTGTGGAAGTCGCCATTCCCTGCCGCGTAATCTCTTCCATGTGTGATGTGTTGTGCAAACACTCTGCAGCCATGAACATGGAGCTGACAACACACCGTGGCCTGCATGCTAAGAGTATCTTAAACTTCTATTTTTATCAACTTCATGTTCTGTGCAATTTGACATTGATTTAATGCATTCATAATTTAAAACAAATGTCAAGTTAAAGTAATTTGATTCGATGATTTTGATCCATCTAGATGCTGGACTTGTAATAATGATAAGTGATGTAATACAATGCTAAGTACATTGTAGTGTATCACATCGCCCTTTAGTTTAGCATGTTAGTCAACTAAACTATGATATGGATACTTCTTTGGGTGAGAGACGGGGTCCACCCTGGACTAGTCGCCAGCCAATCGGAGGGCAAGATCAAATACAATACAACAAATAATTATTTCCATAACTGTAATTAGCTTACCAAAGAAGCCTTTAACCGTCTGTGAGGCCTGAAAGTGGGTTTGTTGGGACACTGCCCCCTATTTGCACACACTACCACGGCCCGAGGTGTGACATTCTCATGATTGCCGCCAAGTGTTTGACGAACGCTTTTCTTGTGTGTTTGCTGTGTTGATCCTTTAGACCGATAAGAAGGACCCCCAGTGCAATGGCTACATCACCGGCTTCGAAGTCTTACTACAGAAGCAATTCAAAGGGAAACAGATGCAGAAAGAAATGGCCGACTTTATCCGAGAGAGGTATCGCCTTTTTCATCCACCACATTTTACCCATTTGGGGGGGGGGGTTTACTGTTGTATTCTGAGGTTACCATGACAACTGTACAGTGGTTTCCCCTTTCTGTGGTGCTTCACTGTGTTGCACAATATAGGAAATGCACACAGTCATGGGTAGTGTTGTGCAAAAGCTGTGAAATAATGAAACGCTTTACTTCCCTTCTCAGGATAAAAATAGAGGAGGAATACGCCAAGAATCTTTCCAAGCTTTCCCAGATCCCTCTAGCGAGCCAGGAAGAAGGGTGAGTGACCTCCTCTGAGTACGTTTTAAAACAAGAAAATAAAGTACAAATGCTTAGATAGTACTGTAGAGCCCACCCTTGAATAACAGCTGTTATACATAGGAGACCTGGTGTACATGGGATGTCTATTGGGTGCCTTTTTGGCAGCGTTTTTTTAGTATTAATAGTCATCATATTGTCATTTGCAGCATGTGGCTTTGTTTTGTTTGTTTATTGGCCTACCGCACATTTGATAAATACAATTTAACAAGGAAAAAAATACAATTAGTAGTAGTCATTTTACAATATTCATTCATTTTCTACCGCTTATCCTCACAAGGGTCACGGGGGGTGCTGGAGCCTATCCCAGCTGTCTTGGGGAAAGAAGCGGGGTACACCCTGAACTGGTGGCCAACCAATCACAGGGCACATATAGACAAACAACCATTCACACTCACAATCTATGGACAAATTGGAGTCGCCAATTAACCTAGCATGTTTTTGGAATGTGGGAGGAAACCGGAGTACCCGGAGAAAACCCACGCATGTACGGGAAGAACATGCAAACTCCAAACAGAGATGGCCGAGGGTGGAATTGAACAGACAAAATACAAATAAAACTAAAACATCTCTAATGAGAGCTTCACCAGTCTTGTTAATCAATTCAAAAATTGGGTTTTTGAATTTCTGCCGTTTGACGCCCCTGCACAAGGATCTCCTTGTCATGCCGGTAAGGTTGGAAGCCATCAGGACTGTCACAAACTCCACACAGAGATGGCCGAAAGTGGAATTGAACCCTGGTCTCCTAGCTGTGAGGTCTGCGCGCTAACCACTCGCCCGCCGTGCAGCCTCATTTTACAATAATGAAGTCAAAATGAATATAATGAGAATAAATCATAATTTTACAATGTTTTTCTACAAAGTTTTTAAGAATATTTATATTTCCTTAGCATACATGTGTTGCTTTACAAAACATCAACGTGGCCCTCGCTCGAATAGTCGTGGACACCCATGGTTCACATGGAGACATTGAACTCGGACAGCGGCCATTGCTACAAAACAACGCAAAGGCAGAAGTGGGTCTTAGATGTTGGACGTTATGCTCCTGTTTCGGTTTCCTGCTCCTTCCTTTCACACAGCTCTTTCTCATGCCACTCAAACCGCATCAGAAGCCAGAAAATTCAATTCCAGGTCAAACACGTCTTGGGGCTTTTCATGGCAGTAACCACTTGTGTTGCAAAGGCTTGCCATCAAGGAGTGGGAGTCCGGGTCAGGAAGACCTGTCAGTAACCCACTCCTTGATTGAATCCCTCTTCTGAAGAATCACTTAACTATGAATTGAGATCTATGAATTGAGTCGATGGGGCAAGATGTCAAATCTGTGCTTTATTGGTGTGGAGGGAAATCTATTGGCCAAGAAAATGTCTTCCAAAGAAGTTTCCTTCCTGCGGTCCTGACAGCAGTGGGATATCACGCTGAGGGCTGCGTTGTTTCTGGTTCTCCGAGGGGACAAAAGAACATGGAAGCAGCGGGACCAGGAATCTCAGGGTCATTTTAGGGCAGACAGACTGAGCTGGGATGTTAATTGGGGCTGCCAACATGGCCAACTGGTAATAAACTCATCATTATCAAGATAATGTCGACTGTCAAAGTAAAAGAGGACATACTGTACCTCTGCTATTGCATCATGAGCTATTCAATGAAGAATATCAGATATTACAGTACGCCACAAACCCCCTTGCATATCAGCTCCTTTGGGCACTCTAGTCAACTCGATGCCAAGAGAGTTGGGAGGTGCTGGGATTGACACCCTGGGCCCAATTTGGACTTTTTTAATCAAATCAAATCAACTTTATTTGTATTAAAAGGAAAAACAAATACTAAGAAAGCCCCTCCCTCCCACCCTCCATACTAGACACACACCCACCCACCCACACCCACCCACACACACAATCACACACAGTAGTGAGACATGGCATGGCACTGATGATCAAGGAAACGCCACCTTTAGGGGCGTCCACACTGGGAGGAGTCGCAGGTCGTGCCATCGGGGGACCAGCACCCGAGCCCCCCCGACTCCGACAGACGGGCGGACCCCCACATTAAAGGGAGGAACCCCCATCCGGCCAAGCATGGCACCCCCTCAGCAGACCCGACACAGCCCCCAGTGTGGAGAAATACTGGAGTTAAAAGCTAAAAACTAAAAGCATAAAATAGGACTAAAAAATATAAAAACATAAGAAAAGTTTAAAAATATTAGTTAAAAGCCTGATTTTAATCTTTTTTCTTGTTGTACTCACTCATTAAGCACTGTGTTGAGTCGGTTTCAAGGTAGTTATACAACGTGTACACTGAACGCCTTGACGTTGTACTAAAGTACCATTTATTCAGTGTTGAATGAAGTATGGCATCACTATTATGAATGATAATAAACGTACTATGAAAATTGCATAAACCCCCCCCACCCCATGATGATGAGATTGAGTAGATTATATGGCCTGGTTAGGGTTTGGTCGGTGGATGCAGGACACCAGTTGGATGCTGATTTGGTACATCCTTTACTTCTAGGACATGTGACAAATGTTACTGTTGACACAATCGGTTCTACCTGACTGGTTTTTGTAAATTTGGGTCCATGTCATGTGTCCTCTTCTGGGCTTCTAATCTGGAATGGGCATGGAATACGCTTCATTTTCAACGACATGAAATCAGACATACGAGAGCGTTTCCTTGGCAGCCACAGTTCATAAAATGTGATAGTCAATGCGGGAAATTATAGGCTCTCATTCTTCAGGAAGAAAAGTGCAAATGGGGTTTGATTTCCAAAAACCTTTCATGGGAGTATATTGAAGGTATTCAGTACCCCCCCCCACCTTTCAGTGGAACTAGTTAGAAATATCATATTGGCTATGGTTCCTCATATTCATCATGCAGGGCTGCAAGACAGGATGTGCATGTAATGAAGGACTGTATGGTCCATGCAGGATGTATGGCCGTGCATTAAGGACTGTCCTGTGTGGGGGTCTGAATAATGAATAGCGCAGGCTAGAATTTCATCTGGATTTGCATCAAATCGTTTACTACTGCAAGAGGTTTTGTGTTTTTTTTTTTTCCACAGACGTTGCAAAGAGCACATCAAGAGATGCACCCTCATCCATGTGTTGTTTGCATGCATAGACTTCCAATATTTGCAGTGGGATGAAATGGTCCCATATAGAATTGAATTATACCAGCCGGGTCAGTCAGCCCACACTCCAAAAAGTGCAGTACAATCCTTCCATTATGCCCCCCCCACCCCAAGGCCCACTCTGTTGTCAGGCAAGACAATTGCTGTTTTGTTGCTTAGGATCTGCTACCCGAGTGGCTCCAGCCCAGCACCAGTTTTTTCCTGAATTTACCATTTGTTCGCTCGAGATGTGACCACACGGCATGTGAGCACTTTACTGCCCCAATCATGCACTATATATTCATGCATTTATGAAGGGCATAAATGAAATATGATTAATGGACACAAAGTTAATAGCAGAGTAGATGGCATCGGAGATGAAGACAAACAACCATTCACACTCACATTCATACCTATGGACAATTTGGAGTCGCCAATTAACCTAGCATGTTTTTGGAATGTGGGAGGAAACCGGAGTACCCGGAGAAAACCCACGCATGCACGGGGAGAACATGCAAACTCCACACAGAGATAGCCGAGTGTGGAATTGAACCCTGGTCTCCTAGCTGTGAGGTCTGCGCGCTAACCACTAGACCGCCGTGCCGCCCGCTTCTTAAAACATTCATTCATTCATTCATTTTCTACCGCTATTCCTCACGAGGGTCGCGGGGGGTGCTGGAGCCTATCCCAGCTGTCTTCAGGGCGAGAGGCGGGGTACACCCTGGACTGGTGGCCAGCCAATCACAGGGCACATATAGACAAACAACCATTCACACTCACATTCATACCTATGGACAATTTGGAGTCGCCAATTAACCTAGCATGTTTTTGGAATGTGGGAGGAAACCGGAGTACCCGGAGAAAACCCACGCATGCACAGGGAGAACATGCAAACTCCACACAGAGATAGCCGAGGGTGGAATTGAACCCTTGTCTCCTAGCTGTGAGGTCTGCGCGCTAACCACTAGACCGCCATGCCGCCCGCTTCTTCAAACATTCATTCATTCATTCATTTTCTACCGCTTTTCCTGGAGCCTATCCCAGCTGTCTTTGGGTGAGAGGCGGGGTACACCCTGGACTGGTGGCCAGCCAATCACAGGGCACATATAGTCAAACAACCATTCACACTCACATTCATACCTATGGACAATTTGGAGTCGCTAATTAACCTAGCATGTTTTTTTGGAATGTGGGAGGAAACACGGAGTATGCACGGGGAGAACATGCAAACTCCACACAGAGGGTGGAATTGAACCCTGGTCTCTTAGCTGTGAGGTCTGCGCGCACACGTTTCCAGTCCCGCTGAAGGATGCTACACTTCTTCCATAACATGCATTAGTTGACTTAACACTGAAGTTTGAGACAATACAAGCCCTCCTGGGTGAAACGGCCCCTGCTCGTATTAGCAGAGCCGTCTGTCTTGAACGCATCACATGTCCAATCCATCCTAATTATCCGCTGAACTACGTACATTTGGACCTCCAGTTCTCCGGAGTTCCCGGTTCATGGTGTTGACTCAAATATCTGTGTGGTCTTTTTCTCCTCGTAGGACTCTCGGGGATGCTTGGGCCCAGTTGAAGAAGAGTCTTGCTGATGAAGCGGAAGTTCACTTGAAGTTCTCCTCCAAAGTAAGTCTCACCGTTTTGAAACAGCCACACATCGATGTGTTGTGACATTGTGATGAAATAATGAAAAACGTGATGTACTGTAGAATTTACGCTATTTAAGATGGCGGCTTTAGCTCTGAAGTTGGTTTCTGAGGGCCCTGGTAGCGGTTTGTAATAAATCCATAATGTGTTGATAAGCAAGGGGCAAGAAGTAGTGCCTAATTAATTTGTGGCGGTCCAAATGCATTTGTGTCAGCATGCCAAAACAATCCCAGGCGAAGCTATTGCTACAGGAAGTGGATGTTGTTACGTTTGCGTTACGGAAGCGGAGGCAGGTTCCTGTCGGGCCTTATCCTGGCTGTACGCTTCACAGTTCACAGTAATTTAATTTAATTTAATTTAATTTAATTTAATTTAATTTAATTTAATTTAATTTAATTTAATTTAATTTAATTTAATTTAATTTAATTTAATTTAATTTAATTTAATTTAATTTAATTTAATTTAATTTAATTTAATTTAATTTAATTTAATTTAATTTAATTTAATTTAATTTAATTTAATTTCTACCGCTTTTTCCTCACGAGGGTCGCGGGGGTGCTGGAGCCTATCCCAGCTGTCTTTCGGCGAGAGGCGGCGTACACCCTGGACTGGTCGCCAGCCAATCACAGGGCACATATAGACAAACAACCATTCACACTCACATTCATACCTATGGACAATTTGGAGTGGCCAATTAACCTAGCATGTTTTTTTTGGAATGTGGGAGGAAACCGGAGTACCCGGAGAAAACCCACGCATGCACGTGGAGAACACAATTGATGTGATATATCCTTTAATATACAGAAGCTTGATGTAAACGGGGGTTTTGGATATGAAACGACTAGGAAACGAGGAAGGTTGCAGTTCTGCAAAGCGTTATTTTTAACAGCTGGTTCAGTATTTAAAAAGGTCCGGGTTAGGTTTCCTAATTCTCGTTGACAGTCCACGGTTCGCTTTAAGCTCATTTGCTCGATTCGATCTCGATTTTTAACTTCAGTCTCATTGCTCTCCTGCAGCATGAGATGTTTATGGTGCAAAGGAATGAAGAATGATGAAGTGATGTAGTCAGATTTCACAAATCCCTTTAGCAAGTCAATGTGTGAGTGTATTAAAAGCCTGTATAAATAGCCAGTACTACATTTCAACATTTATACTGCATAGGTAAAGGATTGTTATCGTTATCGGACAATATCACTCATGGATGATATATAAATATAAAACCCTGATGGGAATATCCCTAATTATAATACATAAAGTGTTACATGGATAAATATTCACCATTCAGCATTCATGATCCTGCCTTTTTGTGTACTTTTTACTTGAGAAAATCTTAAAATTAGTCAGCTCTTTGGTAGAATAGCCATCTCATGAACCCCCCTTGGCGATAATGTGTATAAAAAAAAATAAAATAAATATATATATATATATATATTTATTTTTTTTTAACTAGTAAAAAAATAGCAAAAATTGTACAATCAGCAGAAATTTGCTGGAAAATAACGTTCAGGTGTTGAATATAATTTCATAATTTTCATCTAGGGCTGCACGGTGGACGAGTGGTTAGCGTGCAGACCTCGCAGCTAAGAGACCAGGGTTCAATTCCACATTTCCAAATTGTCCATAGGTATGAATGTGAGTGTGAATGGTTGTTTGTCTATATGTGCCCTGTGATTGGCTGGTGACCAGTCCAGGGTGTACCCCGCCTCTCGCCTAAAGACAGCTGGGATAGGCTCCAGCACCCCCGCGACCCTCGTGAGGAAAAGCGGTAGAAAATGAATGAATGAATGAATGAATATCTATAATATATATATAATATATATATATATAATTTCATATATATATAAAATGTAGACGTCTGTTTTTTTTTCAGCTCCAGAGTGAAGTGGAAAAGCCTTTGCTGAGCTTCAGGGAGAACTTTAAGAAGGAGATGAAAAGACTCGACCATCATGTCGCAGACTTACGCAAGCAGCTGGTTGGTCGCTACGCTTTGGTGGAAAAGGTACGCTCACCTTTTACATGGCCGTCGTCTCCTAGCAACAGAATGGCAGCTTTTACTTTTGTACATTGTGGTTAGCATCCTGGCCATTACAAGTTGTCCTCATCTTGCATCATTTGTCATTTTACCGCTGTAGAGTAGACGAGATTTGTAGCATCTAACTCTCTCACTAGTGCAGACAAACACAAACAGGAAGTGGATCAAGCAGACCAGCAGACCAGAAAACTTCAAAATATCATTGCTTCTTGCTCTGCATATGCGACACGTTTAAACACATGTTGAAATAAATACATATGTTATCATTCTCAGGCCCGTAAAGCTCTGGCTGACAGGCAGAAGGAGTTGGAGCTGAAAACTCAGCAGCTGGAAATCAAACTCAGTAACAAGATAGAGGAAGACATCAAGAAAGCTCGAAGGAAATCCACACAAGCAGGTCAGAGTCAAGAGTACCATAGTTCAATGTCACTATGGTAATGGTTTTATTTCATTTGAACATGCATCAGATTACAATTGAGTGCATCCCATAATCAGTTCACAGTTCCACATGTCCAAAAGGAGTAGGAAGAAGCAAAGCTTATTAAATCCTACCCCTCCATCTGGTACTTTTACAATCAGTAACTGTTACATTTGTTCACTTCCTACTTTCCTACTATAGTTTAGTTTTTTTTTAATTAAATTAAATTAAAGCATTACATTTAAGCATTACATTTAAGCATTACATTTAAAAATTACATTTAAAAATTAAATTTAAAAATTAAATTAAATTAAATTAAATTAAATTAAATTAAATTAAATTAAATTAAATTAAATTAAATTAAATTAAATTAAATTAAATTAAATTAAATTAAATTAAATTAAATTAAATTAAATTAAATTAAATTAAATTAAATTATTTATTATTTAATTTAATTTATAATCTTTATGGAGTCGTGACACATGGCGGAGAGAGCTGACATCTGCTTTTTGTTTCAGGGACAAACTATTCACAACTATTCACTATTAAAAAACTGGACTGTCATGGCAAAGTGGTCTTTTTAGCAGGCCGACAATGAATGGAATTGGAATTGGAATTGAATTTAAATGAATTGAATTGAATTTAAATGAAATGAAATGAAAATAAATTAAAAGGTACACTCACCTTTACATGGCAGTCATTAAATTAAATTAAATTAAATTAAATTAAATTAAATTAAATTAAATTAAATTAAATTAAATTAAATTAAATTAAATTAAATTAAATTAAATTAAATTAAATTAAATTAAATTAAATTATTTATTATTTAATTTAATTTAATTTTTTTAAGGTGCTTTGAATAGTTTGTCCCTCAAACAAAAAGCAGATGTCAGCTCTCTCCGCCATGTGTCACGACTCCATCACATGCTGTCACACACAAGTGTCAAGCCTCCTCTCTGTGTACGCGGACAAACGGGGTGAGTGTTGTTTTCTTTGCGCCCACAAAACTCGCTCACCCCTCCTGTGTGGCGCTTATGCAACCGAGGCGAAAAAACAGCAGCAGTTGTTGATGCTGCTTATGGCGTCTGTTGGCCAGACATCCATGGAAGCAGAGAGAACCATGATGCCAAAACAAGTCTCTGTATGGTCCATAACAAAGACTCCTTATCCCATCATGCTCTCATTACATTACACACGTCATTTACTTACTCACTGTTGCCCAACATCTTTTAAGTGTTTCGCCCATTGAAGCATTTTGTTCCTACTTCCTTTTTTTTTAGAAGCGGTTTCTCTTGGTCACAGTAACTCATTCAAAAGTCACATTTGTTTGCTAATCTTGTAGTTAAATAGCAACAGAACCTTCCTGTTTCGGTCAAGGCCAAACCATTTTCCACCAAGCCCCCCCCCCATTAACCTATCAGTGTTTGGTAAATTCATATCACTTCTACAAGGCTTGTATTCTGTCTCCATCTAGTGGACATGCATCACATTGCTGCGGTTTAATACATAGAATATTCATGTACAGAGAACTCACAATGTTTATAAGTGGAACGTATGACATTCAAATACAAGTTTGAAGTACAAATACAAGTTTTAATGCACAAGATTAGACACATGCAATCCAGAAAATGATATGTAAATGTCACAAAAAAGTGGATTAATAAATTGAAAATAAAAGCACAAATACTGCGGATTTCAGAAAATAACAGATGGAATGATACAGCACTCTACGAGAAGCAATGAAGTCTGTAAAATCAAATAATTAAAAAAAAAACAAAAAAATCCAAATATTGTTAATATTGTTGGTAATATTAATTATGGTAATAATGATAAAGATTATTGCATCTTGCATTATTGCAAGATGAACAATAATGATAATAATAATAATAATAATATTGCAATGATAATAATAACAGCTGAATACAGATGTAAATATTGGAGAGTTGTATTTTGATTGGTGTGGGAGATGCACTGTGGTGTTTTGTGTATTTGCCCAAATAAATAAAAACAATTTTTTTTTTAAAGTTTATTATATGAATATAAAAAAAATTGACGGTTTTTGTTGTTGAAACAGGAGATGATCTAATGCGCTGTGTGGATCTGTACAACCAGTCCCAGTCCAAATGGTTTGAGGAGATGGTTACCACCAGTTTGGTGAGTTACCGGATGTCTTATTACTTTGTGGACAGAAAATATGTTCCCTTAAGGTCAATTGAATTTTTTGCATCAGTTCTCATTATCATATATTATACATAGTTATACACCACTGCAGATGGCTACCACCATAATAAGTATTTGTAATGACCGTGTCAACAATCTTGGGATTTTTAAAGACCTATTGTCCCCATTGAGTGTATAAAAATGTGACATTCTCATGCTTATTGATCCAAAATGAAAAGGGGCCCAGTAAACGTCTTTATGAATGAGTCTGAGTGATTGTGTGCTATGCAGGAGTTAGAGCGACTAGAGGTGGAGCGGGTGGAGATGATCCGGCAGCACCTGTGTCAGTACACCACCTTACGGCACGAGACAGACATGTTCAATCAAAGCGTAAGTACATTCAAGTATTCCAGCTCAGACCCTGATGGTGACCCCAATGACGTGGCATACTGTATGAATGAATAACTGCTGTCTGTGTTTGATCAGACGATGGAGCCGGTGGACCAGCGACTGCATTGCGTGGACCCGACCAAGGACAGAGCGCTGTGGGTGCAAGCGAATAAGACCGGGGACATCCGGCCTGTGGACATAGAGATATAAACTATACAGGACGGGCATTCAGACCTTGCACACCGACTTGAAGACAGCAGACATGGATCTGTGTGTGATGTATGAGTCCAACAGCAGCAGCGATCCACTCATGACTGAAGTGTTGGTGTGATCGTTCGACAATGTGAACATCACTTGGACACTGGGACATTTGACTCGTCTATGTGGAGCCGCCCAATGTCATGCTGCAGTGTACATCTGCTTTTGCTCTCTGTGGACGTTCTCTGCTCATGGGACTTCAGACACAAAACCATTTTAACAAATGCTGCTCAGCAAAATGCATCATTATGAAAAAGTGTTGTACTACTGTGTACTGGCATATTTCACTGTACAGGTACACATGTGGCTATGACTGCAGTAACTAACCATAAAAGTGTTGAAAGCAGTTTTGATCTTGATGTTATTTGGAGAAAAGCCTTGTTAAAGCCGACCAGCGACTGATTCCTGATTTCTTAGTTTTTTTGCATGCTTAAGTGTTTCAGATCATCAAAGTAATTGAAATATTCATTCATTTTCTACCGCTTTTTCCTCATGAGGGTCGCGGGGGTGCTGGAGCCTATCCCAGCTGTCTTCAGGTGAGAGGCGGGTTTACACCCTGGACTGGTGGCCAGCCAATCACAGGGCACATATAGACAAACAACCATTCACACTCACATTCATACCTATGGACAATTTGGAGTCGCCAATTAACCTAGCATGTTTTTGGAATGTGGGAGGAAACCGGAGTACCCGGAGAAAACCCACGCAAACTCCACACAGAGATGGCCGAGGGTGGAATTGAACCCTGGTCTCCTAGCTGTGAGGTCTGCGCGCTAACCACAAAAACAACATTAAGGCAACACCTTAATGATCCCTTGATGCTATAAAAGTAACGCTACATTTCATAAAAAACATCACACCGACAGTAAAATATGGTGGTGGTAGTGTCATGGTCCGGGTCATGAATTCTACTGAAAAACACCAGCAAGACAAGAAAAAACATGTTGACAAACATCAAACAGTAAAACAGCTCTGTCAACCTTTCTTAAAATCAAGAAAGGTTGCCCTAAATAACACAAGTGTTGAGCTTTTATTATGAAGGGCTGCTTACCAGCCATGACTTTGATTGAGGCAAATAATACATACACTGGCCAATAGGTTTCATTGTCAAACACATAATAATAATAATAATAATAATGAACCTGGTTATCCAGACATGGTCAGTAGCATGTTATTACATTATTGAAATAAGTGAATGTAAATTAAAAAAAATAATAATAATAATCATAAACAACATATGTGATAAATAATTCCCAGCTGATGTGAAGTGCTACTTTTCAATCTCATCTAGTAGTCATGGGAGTCTATTTACTCAACTGCAGAGGGTGTTTACTCGTCTTATGTATTCAGATTGACGCGGTGCAGTGACTTACGTATATTAGAGTGGAGACCACTAATCGAAGAAACGCGGTATTACGCGGTAGTACAAATATATGCCGCAGGTATTGTGTAAGAGGAAGCGCGTGGCTCTGAAAAAAACACTCATGTTTATAATGTGAAGTAAAAAAATCCCACTATTCAATTCCACTAATCTCTCTCTACACACGCTAGATTTAATTTTCTCACGTCACTAAGCGGGCAAAATGGCGTCACATCAGAAAATTAGTCAATCATAAGCTTCTTAAGTGAGTTGAGATAAGCCGGGATGAGGGAGCTGACGGATTCGTGGTCGTCGCTGAGGATCTTCTCTCCTCGGCCCTCCGAGCCCACGGAGCTGGGTGACCGCGCCAGGCTCGGGTACGGCGTGCTGTAACCCTGCAGGGGCACCACAAACGTCCGTCATTTTCATATTCATATGTTTGTAATCCCAATAAATCATGTTCGATTTCAAGTGGAGTAAAATATGCTACAACGGCTACAAATAAATACACGATACCATACCTATGAAATCATAATAATAATAATACTGGAATAATCATTCTGAAATAACGTTAACTTTATTCTTACCTCAGGTTCAAAACCGTACAACATTTTATTAAGGTACCTGGCAAGGTTTTATACGTGAAAAAAATAGTATACTGTCTCTGGTAACCTATTAATATGACATATTCCCACTCTGGTGGAGCGAATACTGTAGTAGTACAACAAGTAGTAGTTCATACTTACAGAGGAGTATCCCTTGCTGAAGCTTCCTCTGTTCTTGGTCCTTATCTTAGTGAGCGCCGACTCAGCAATGTCTGCTCTTTCTTCAGCATCATCCAACTCATGGACCGTTTTTCTGTACTTAGCTAAGTTCATGTTAGCTTGTTCCTCCTGCGGTATTATATATAAGAGTAACAGAAACATAATATTAGCCTACGTTCCGTGCATCCATTAAATTTAGCGGGAAAAAAACAGAAATTTAATATAATAGTCTGACTCACTTTGTCATCTGCAAAGTGCATTGAACCTATCACACAGCAATTTAACACTCAAAATGGTATACAACAATGGATATACAAACATGTACTAATATGAGTTTAAAACCGGGGGTTCAAACAAAATACATTTCATCGAAAAGGCAGCATAGACATGGTGCTGTAATGCTGCCTCTGTCCACTAAAGGGAGCCAAAGGAGCCCAGAGGGAGGCTGACGTCATTGCAGTGCCCCAATTAATCTTAGCAATGCATTAATTGCATTAGCAATTAGTATTAGTATTAGTATTAGCATTAGCATTAGCATTAGTATTAGCATTAACATTAGCATTAGCATTAGCAATGCATTGCATCTTAGCAATGCATCAATTGGGGCACTGAAACATATATATAGAAACATTTAAGAGTTGTTTATATTGAACTCGTATTAGTACATGTTAGCATTACCATGTTAATATTACCTTTTCTGTGTGATCAATCGAATATTCTTTTTAAGATGACACTATGAGTGAGACTGTGGACTGATGTCACAAGATTAGAACTTGGCTATAAATTAGCCACACCTCCGTTTAAGGTCTAAGAAAAAAAGTAGCGGCTAATACACTGGAAATGATATTAATAATAATAATAGTCACGTGATAAAGAGAATATAAAATAGAGGGGTAGAAAAGAGAACACATACGGCCTCCTCCACTTGTCTCTTGTAAGCCTTCATCTTGTTCTGCAGCCTCTCCACCAGCTCCTGCATTCGCTGCTGGTTTTTCTGGTCCTCCTCAGACTGGAAGAGCAGCTCCTTGAGGCGGCGCTCGTTCTTTCTCAGAGTTTTCACCGTCTCCGCGTGTCGCTTCTGCTCCGCCTCCAGTTCGAGCTCGAGCTCCTTCACCTGCACGGATCACATCATTTTGAATTTTACATAGTTTTTACAATACATGAAAAAAACTATTTTGTTTGTTCTGATCATCTCCCGCCTCCAAAAAGGCAGGAGTAACAGTAATTAGTGGTCAGAGCTTCATGTTTCTACAATTTTAAGACGTGTAGTGAAGTCTGTTTTTATGTTTTACCAAAGTGAAGTGGGTGCGTGGATACACAAAGTTGGCTTGGACGATCGTATAATATTGTCAAAACATCACTAAAAAAGCCACATGTTGCATAACAGGGGACATTTAAGGTTTACAGCAGGGGTCTCAAACACGCGGCCCGCGGGCCAAATGTAGCCCGCAGGACACTAGTTTGAGGCCCCTGCCTTGATATGAAAGTTTAATGTTAGTGCGGTCCGCGCAAGTTTGATATGGATGCTGTATGGCAGTGGTCCCCAAACTAAGGCCCGGGGGCCGGACATGGCCCACTTCCGCATTTGACCCGGCCCCCTGAACAATAAAGCATGTACATTTTTCTGTCATAGAACTGGAAATGGTAACCTATTGTGACGTGACTACAACCACACTTTGCCCCAGTCATAGAACATAAACAAACATACGACCCTGACCCTGGCCCCCCTTCAGAGGAAAGAAAAGTCATGTGGCCCTCACTGGAAAAAGTTTGGGGCCCCCTGCTGTATGGTATCATGTACCCAGAAAAAATTATTACGTTTGATTAATGTTCATGTTAAAGGTTAAATAACTCTTAATAGTTATCCTCCCTATCCGTGTGGAAGTGGTAAGTTTTTGGCTATTTAAGTTTAAAGGAAATAACTTGAAGGCTACCGTTTAGGTCGCTAGCTCTCTAGTTTGCGAGTTAGCATGTGGCTCAAAACCCTGCAGTTGCGCAATATGTTGTAAATAAAAAAGTATAAATGTGACTATAGTCGTGTTTTGTCATGTCTACAGGGCTCTAATAATGCTTTGTTCATTTTAATGTGAAAAAAATAATTTGTCTACCCACCAACTATATGTGGTTTCTTAAGTTTTTATTATTTGCCGTTTTATTATTATTATATTTATTTATTTATTACTGATTGATTGATTTTCTTTATTCTTGATTTGTTTATTTATTTTTCATCCTATTTTGTGTAGAAAAATAAAAATTAAGATATTTGAGAACAGTGGAATGTTTTATCAGAGCTTTTACTGTAGAAAATTGGAACCAAAGCGAAGTTTTTTTTAATGTTTTTGTTTTTAATAAATGCGTTTTTGGGTTTTTTTTTTTTTTTGAAAACCTGATGCGGCCCAGTCTCACCCAGACCCGAGCTCCAGTGGCCCCCCAAGTAAATTGAGTTTGAGACCCCTGTTTTACACCCAATAAGCAAAAGGACACATTGATTGCTTCTGCAACTAATTCTCCCATCTCCACTTTCGGAACGACACCACAAAATCCAAAATCATTCCATCAGAGGCATTTCCTTACCAGCCTGGCATAAAAGTACTGAATCGGCACATCTGTTTTTTTCTCTCTTTTTTGGAAGGACCATCGTGTGCGGAACGGTTCTGGGTTTTCGATCAATGTCAGCTTTTAGTGGAGGAACCAGAATTTAGGACTGAACCACATGAATGATATTTTCCAAAAATCAATTTTCGCCCGCTTGTACGATGCTTCCTGGAAGTCAATTCAAAATTAGGGCTTAGAACCAGACTGGTTACTGGAGAAAGGTCAATGTGCCTCTCCACCATGAAGATCTTGAAGGTGTTGTAGAAGAACACATGGATCAATAAGTGGTTGATTGGCGGAAGCTAAGAGTGTTGGTTACCTTTGCCTCCAGCTTCTGGATGATTTTCTTGCCCCCTTTAAGAGCCATCTGCTCAGCTTCATCCAGCTTGCTGCTCATATCTTTCACCTGGGCCTCGAGACCTTTCTTCACCCTCTCCAGATGGATCACGTGCTCCTGCTCCAGGCGGAGCTCCTCCCCCACTCTGGCCAACTGCACACATTGGAGAGCTTTTTGATAACTTCATGTCAGCATGACTTCCTGTAGTTTTGTGTGGGATTGCGTGTTACCTCACAGTTGGTCTTCTTGGACTTCTCCGCAGATCCTCTCATCTCTCCTTGGAGCTCCTCGTGCTCCTGCTGCAGAGCTTGGAGATCCACTTCTAGTTTCCTCCTTCCACTCAGAGCCGACTGGAACTAAAAGTCAGATGTAAGACGTAAACTTTTGTATCGACTAGGTCATGTCAAACAGGAAGTGCTATAGCAGGAGTGTCCTCAGCGCTCAAGGTCATTTGTGACATTTTTATTGTCCCATTGTGAAAATATCATTTTAATAACTAGTAAAAAAAAAAGAGCAAAAATTGTATAATCAGCAGAAATTTGCTGGAGAATAACGTTTAGGTGTTGATTATCATTTCATAACTCGCGCGGTGGACGAGTGGTTAGCGAGCAGACCTCACAGCTAGGAGACCCGAGTTCAATTCCACCCTCGGCCATCTCTGTGTGGAGTTTGCATGTTCTCCCCATGCATGCGTGGGTTTTCTCCGGGTACTCCGGTTTCCTCCCACATTCCAAAAAACATGCTAGGTTAATTAGCGACTCCAAATTGTCCATAGGTATGAATGTGAGTGTGAATGGTTGTTTGTCTATATGTGCCCTGTGATTGGCTGGCCACCAGTTCAGGGTGTACCCCGCCTCTTGTCTGAAGACAGCTGGGATAGGCTCCAGCATCCCTCGCGACCCTCGTGAGGATAAGCGTTAGAAAATGAATGAATGAATGAATTTTCGGTTCTTTCGCGCACCCTGGAAGCACACAACGACGAGCAGAAGACCAAAAGTCACCTGATTGTTCAGGTCGTTGTATTTTTCATTGGCATCCTGAAGCTCCATCTCCAAGGCTTTGCGAGTCCTCTCCGTGCTCTCCAAGGCGGAGCGAGTCTGTTCACCGTCGGCGACCAGCAGAGCACAACGTCGCTCTAAAGCCGCCAACTCCTCCTTGCGCTCCTCGCTGCCCTTCACTTCCTCCTCCAGCTGAGCCTGTAGCTCCTGAAGCATAGATATCGTGTAGGTGTCTCTTTGGAAGCAGCGGATTAAATAGCACGCTGGCATCAAACCTTGATCTGCTGCTGAGTCTTTTTGCTGCTTTTGCTGAACTCGTTGTTGCTTTTGGTAAGAAGTTCCACTTGGAGCTCCAGTTCGGCAACATCAGACTCCAGTTTCTTCTTGAGCTTCAGTCCCTCTCCTCGACCTTTAATCTCCACATCTAAAGTGGCCTGCAGGGACTCCAACGCTCTTTGATGGCTTTTTCTGACAAAGAAGCAAAAGATGGAGAGCAGTGAGGTGAAAGTTGCATAAAATGGCAGCCGAGTTGTTCAGTAAAGAAGAAGAGGCTGGATGAGGCAGGTCTTACCTCTGTAGTAGATTCAATAAAGGAAGAGGAAATAAAAGGTGAAATTAAAAGCAGAAATGTGAAGAGAATAAGTGGGAGTGGTAGTGCCACAGATGTGAGAAGATACGTATCCACACAGGAGGTTACCGAGCAGCTTCAGTCTCTTCTTCTTTCTCCTGAAGTCTGCGCTCCAGATCTCCTTTGGCTTGGGACAACTCCAGCTGCAGCCTCAGCACTTTGGTCTCCTCAGCCTAAACGGGAAGACATTTGCAATGCAAAAACTGTGACATGACGTGGAGGAACAATGTGAAGGTGATCATTTCCACTTCCGTATGGTCATACCTCCAGAGCTCCTTCGGTCTCTTCCAAGGACGCCTGCAACTCTTCTTTTTCCATCTCGATCTTCTTCTTTGCTTTCTGGAGTTCGTGGACATTCTTACCTCCATCCGAGAGCTGGTCTGTCAGGTCAACGATCTCCTCTGCAAAACAGTACGTGTTCGGTACGTGACAAAAAAATTAAATTAAATTAAATTAAATTAAATTAAATTAAATTAAATTAAATTAAATTAAATTAAATTAAATTAAATTAAATTAAATTAAATTAAATTAAATTAAATTAAATTAAATTAAATTACCCCTGCATCTGGTACTTTTACAATCAGTAACTGTTACATTTGTTCACTTCCTGCTTTCCTAATATAGTTTAATTTTTTTAAATTAAATTAAATTAAATTAAATTACCCCTCCATCTGGTACTTTTACAATCAGTAACTGTTACATTTGTTCACTTCCTGCTTTCCTAATATAGTTTAGTTTTTTTTTTTAAATTAAATTAAATTAAATTGAATTAAATTAAATTAAATTAAATTAAATTTACCCCTCCGTCTGGTACTTTTACAATCAGTAACTGTTACATTTGTTCACTTCCTGCTTTCCTAATATAGTTTAGTTTTTTTTTTAATTTCACTTAATTTAATGAAAAAAAAAACTAAACTATATTATTATGTTGTGACTTTTTAATTTAATTTAATTTAATTTAATGAAAAAAAAACTAAACTATATTAGGAAAGCAGGAAGTGAACAAATGTAACAGTTACTGATTGTAAAAGTACCAGATGGAGGGGTAGGATTTAATAAGCTTTGCTTCTTCCTACTCCTTTTGGACATGTGGAACTGTGAACTGATTATGGGATGCACTCAATTGTAATCTGATGCATGTTCAAATGAAATAAAACCATTACCATTACCATTACCAAATTCCTGCAATTTCTCGGCGGTTCTTAAACTGAGTGAATGAATATGGTGTACCTTTGTAAGTCTTGTTCTCCTTTCTTAGAGCCTCCAGTTGCTCCAGAGACTCTTCATGAACCGTCTTGACCTTAAACAGCTCGTCAGTGTGTTGTCTACTCTCCTTTTGGCAACCCTCCACCTCAGCTACCAGTTCCTCACACTTTTGCTTCCAGTCTCCCAGCTGCTTCTCCAGGACCCGCTGCTTCTTATCCAGCGCTTGTCCACAACTTCTGGCCTTAGAAGAGAGAACATACTCAATGTTTAATTTCCACAGTCACAGGTTTTATGAGGCTGGAGGACCCCCTGCTTTACCTTCTCCAGGTCTATGCACAGCTCCTCCACCTCCCCCTGGAGCCTCTGTTTGGTTTTATCCAGAGATGAGCACTTGGCCTGGGTAGCTTCCACTGCCTCCTCAGCCTCTTGGAGCCGTAACACCAGCTTCTTCCTGCAGCACAAGCATCAGTTGAACCCCTGCTCTCCCTTCAACGACCAGGACTGGCAGGATCCACTTTGACCTACTTGGTTTCCTCCAGCTCATCAGCATACTGAATGGCGTCCGCCTCGTATTTTGTCTTCCAGTGTGTCACCTCGCTATTGAGTTTGGAGATGAGCCTCTGGAGTTCCTGCTTGCTCTCCTGCTCCTCCTCCAGCTGCTCCTTGAGCACCTCACACTCCTGCCGCACTGAGCTGAGACTTCCGCCGACGGCCTGCTTACACTGGCAACCACGGGATAGCGCGTGTTGGTATTTCTTTCACTTGTCATAGCGCCACGTTAAATACTTCATTTCCTTTTATTTTCACATTTTCAGTTTTGTATCTCTGGACTGGGAACACTAACTTTGACCTCCTCATCCAGCTGTTTCTTCAGGTCCTCCTGTTGAGATTGGAGGAGGGTCTTGGTGCGGCTTAGCTGGCTGGATTTGCTCTCGGACTCCTCCAACCGTCGATTCAGGTCTGTATTATCAGCTAAAGGGAACACAGACGTTCGGAATCAGAAAATCGGAAATGTTTCCAACAGCAGGTTATAACAGGGCGGGATCAAGAACAAGAAGCGGACGTCAAATTAGAGACCACACTGTAAATCCCCATGTTCAAAGTACTTCAATAAATGAAGTTATGCATACTCAAAGTTCTTTAAAAAGTTCTAATAACTTAATTATGTCAAGTTCATTTAACATGTTGAGTACTTTTAACTAATATTTTTTGATTAAATTGAACTATGGCTATATTAATTAAGATTAACTTAACCTACTTTACATACAACTTAAATCTTTAACTTAAATAATTAATTGGTATAATTATAGTTAACTTAAAAATTTCTTAAAAGTTCTACTTATAAATGTGGGTTGCCAGTTGCATTATCTGTTTTTTCAGTTAATTTAAATTTTTTAATTAATATGAACTTTTTTGCAGATTTCTGTAACCTACTTAAAATAATTTGTATTTACTTTTCATGGCAGAGAGAATGCGAAAAAAAATGTCTCTTTTCAGGCCAAAATTTAAAAAGTATATCTAATATCAACTCCAAATATTAAAGCTCTGATATACTAAAATGTTTGGGTTTATGAACTAAAAAAAAAAAAAATGTGGCAACTGTTTGCCTTTTTGGGGTTTTTTTTTGCTTGTCATAATATTATGACATTATTTATCCTCATAATTTTTATTCTTTTTATTTTATTCTTAATTATTTATTATTTTATTCTTGTAAAATAATGTTGTGACTGGCTCCCGGGCGGCACTTTTAACACCCCCAAGTTATAGAATTTGTGTAAAATGCCCTTTTTGCGACTATGCAGGATAGACTAAATTAAATTAAATTAAATTAAAAAAAAACTAAACTATATTGGGAAAGCAGGAAGTGAACAAATGTAACAGTTACTGATTGTAAAAGTACCAGATGGAGGGGTAGGATTTAATAAGCTTTGCTTCTTCCTACTCCTTTTGGACATGTGGAACTATGCAGGATAGACTAGCTGCTGCTGAAAGCAAGAGTTTATGTGCTAAACAAATACAAACCCGTAAAATATGACATAGATATAAATAACTAACACCATCAGAGGTCATATTTGCCCTTTCTGCCCCCCACCACTGGTAAAAATATTGACTAGTTCCCTTGTGGGATTATTATTTGTATTAAAAAATAGCATGCCAGCTATTCTAGAATTCGTCATAATAGGAATAAAAAATGTTGGTGTACCCGTGAGTCTGTTCCTGATCACAGTGAGCTCAGTGAGCGTCCTCTGCAAGTCATCTCCTCGCCTGTTAGACTCGCAGAGCTGCTCTTCCAATTTCTTCATCTGGCCATCCGAGGACATCTGCAGCAGCGCATGAAAAACCAACATGTGACATTCATTTGTCACAAAGACACATGGCTTAGGTTAAGTGGTGGAAACACTTTCTCCATGTCCCCCCAACATCCAAACCTTGGCTTTCTGCAGGCTGTCTAGAGAAGTGGCGAGGTCGTCTACTTCCATTCTCAAGTTCTGCTTCTCTTTCTCCAACTTGGCCCTGGTCCTCTGCAGAGCCTCACACTGCTCACTGAGCTCTGCCATGACGTCGCCGTGACGTTTTCTCAAGGTGGCGGCCAGCGCCTCCGACTGGACTGACGACTCCTCCAGGTCTCGCCTCAGACGCTGGAGCTCTGCTTCTCGCTTCTTGTTCACCTCCATCTGTTGATCAAACATAAGTAGAAGTTGTTTTATTACCAGTAGCGATGTAGCCAATCACTGTCACTTAGTGCTCCTTCCTGCTGTTATGGGAAATGCTGTGCATTTGTCGCTTCTTTTGAGCAAGGCATTCTTTTGCATGTGGTGCCATAATGTTTGACTTGGAAAATAAGAGCACATATACATGTTTTTTGAAATCATAAAAATAGGGTTCATTCATTCGATCATACAGATGGACTGCTGATGGCCGGATATCCTTAATGGACTCCAGGGTGACCAACTACAGAACTAAGAAATAAGATTAAGATTAAGATTATATGCCTTTATTCGTCCCTCAGTTGGGAAATTTGCATTGCACAACAGCAAGAGTACAGAGTCAGTTAAGCAGTACAAAATACACAATATAGAAAAATAAACAATATAAACAACCCAAGTATTAACAAAAATCAACAGTTTTCCCCAGAGTTATATACAATACAGTATGTAGATAATATGAAACGAGATGAGATATATGACCAGTCTATACACTGAGATCCTGTTAGAGAGTTAATATGAGGCATTATGGAAATACTTCACATAGAACTTAGTATATTGCATTTAGAGCCCTTAGTATTGCACAGTGAATGGGGTCTGGAGTAACTATACTGAGTATAAAAACAAAGTATTACACAGATATACCTTCAAAAAGTCCAAGGCTAATGATTAATGTTCATAGGAAAATACATTTGATGCAAATACTTAGCACTCAGTGTTTTACTCAGCTGATAAAGTAATAGCAAGAATGGATGCATTCACAGACAATATTTAGTTTGCCTTGCCGGGTACAATATGATGGACTAGTACTTCAAATATCATGCACTGTAAATAAACTTTTTTGTCACAATTTATATTTCCATTATGGGAACCGAGATTCCAAATTCAACTCCGACCTTGACTGTAATAAAAATGAGATGATTTTACCTGAGAAGCGGTGACCCCTCCTGCTTCCTCCAGTCGATCTGTGAGATCTTCCAGCTCTCTGCTTAGATCTGCTCTCTGCTTCTCGACCTGAAATGACAAGAAAAGAAATGACACTCCACACAACATTGTCCTCATCACATCCTCAAACTCAAAGCTGACTTATGGAGCCAACGTCCGACTCAGCAATTGTGTGATGTGGGAGTGCTTGACTCCAAGGTGTGATGACCAACTTGGATTATTTTGTTCAAATCCATGGTCTAAGTCTCTTAGGTAGAGATGCTTTCCATGAACAATCTGCTCTTATGAAACAGACAGTTATAACTAAGAATATTCCATTTCACTTACAAACAAAAACAACATTTTGTCAATGAACTAATGACACAAATATGCCAACTTACACAAATACAGATGTTTTTGTCAGTGCGTCTACTCCCAGGCCAAGTAGTGGAAGGTATCCTTTACATGCTCTAACATGTACAAGTACATCACACAGCACACATGGAGAGAGTTTATGGTCTCGGGCCATTACTTGCACAAACAACTAGCACTCTCTAGTTAAAAGCTCTCCTGTGTTTAAAGTGATATTTTACAGCTGGTTTCAAGACAGTAGATTTTCAGAACTTCAAGCTCCATAACGTCCGTAATGTCAGTAAACATTCAGAAAAGGAGTGAAAACAGATGATCACCCATGGGTCCTTTTTTTTTGGGCTGTACCACCCCTTAAGGCCCCCCGTCTATGTCTATGGCCTGTCTGTGTGTGAGGGATTCAGTCATCACTATCCTCTGGGTAAACAGTCCTGAAGGACAGCAACACTCGCTGCTCTTTACATGCTAATGAGGAACCACCAATCCTGGCAAAGGGGGGCGTGTCTTTTGAAAAATAGGAGTTATTATGCAATTCAATTGAAAGTCTAGAATAAACACGGTGCACGGTGGTCGAGTGGTTAGCGCGCAGACCTCACAGCCAGGAGACCCGAGTTCAATTCCACGCTCGGCCATCTCTATGTGGAGTTTACATGTTTTCCCCGTGCATGCGTGTTTTTTTTCCGGGTACTTCGGTTTCCTCCCACATTCCAAAAACATGCTAGGTTAATTAGCGACTCCAAATTGTCCATAGGTATGAATGTGAGTGTGAATGGTTGTTTGTCTATATGTGCCCTGTGATTGGCTGGCGACCAGTCCAGGGTGTACCCCGCCTCTCACACAAAGACAGCTGGGATAGGCTCCAGCACTCCATGCGACCCTCGTGAGGAAAAAGCGTTAGAAAATGAATGAATGAATGAATGAATAAATGAGTGCTGTACGGCGTTCGAGTGGCTAGCGCGCTGACCTCACAGCTAGGAGACCCGAGTTCAATTCCACCCTCGGCCATCTCTGTGTGGAGTTAGCATGTTTTCCCCATGCATGCGTGTTTTTTTCCGGGTACTCCGGTTTCCTCCCACATTCCAAAAACATGCTAGGTTAATTGTCGACTCCAAATTGTCCATAGGTATGAATGTGAGTGTGAATGGTTGTTTGTCTATATGTGCCCTGTGATTGGCTGGCGACCAGTCCAGGGTGTACCCCGCCTCTCACACAAAGACAGCTGGGATAGGCTCCAGCACTCCATGCGACCCTCGTGAGGAAAAAGCGTTAGAAAATGAATGAATGAATGAATGAATAAATGAGTGCTGTACGGCGTTCGAGTGGCTAGCGCGCTGACCTCACAGCTAGGAGACCCGAGTTCAATTCCACCCTCGGCCATCTCTGTGTGGAGTTAGCATGTTTTCCCCATGCATGCGTGTTTTTTTCCGGGTACTCCGGTTTCCTCCCACATTCCAAAAACATGCTAGGTTAATTGTCGACTCCAAATTGTCCATAGGTATGAATGTGAGTGTGAATGGTTGTTTGTCTATATGTGCCCTGTGATTGGCTCTTGCTCGAAGACAGCTGGGATAGGCTGAATGAACATTTAAATGAAATTTAAATGTAACTAATTCAAACTAACTATCATTCGATACAGAACATATTCACAATTAAACCAACATTTTGTTTGACTATGAAAAGAATTGTGGTTCAATGCCGTGAGGATGTGTACTGTATGTGTATTAACGGGACAGCCGATCCATGTGGGAGAAGACTCCACGGTGAATAGTGTTGTCTGTCAGTCTCCTGATGGTATCTCCTTGTGAGGCACATCTTTGGCGGAGATATGCTCTATTTGAGCTGTGGAACAGATAAAGACGGGCATGTCCGTGCCTGCCTCTTTCATCGTCTGTACGGCTTCA
Source organism: Doryrhamphus excisus (assembly GCF_030265055.1). Taxonomy (NCBI): domain Eukaryota; kingdom Metazoa; phylum Chordata; class Actinopteri; order Syngnathiformes; family Syngnathidae; genus Doryrhamphus; species Doryrhamphus excisus. Next base: position 4,549,364 of record NC_080487.1, on the reverse strand, counting down.
GGGAGCTGGTATCCCCATTAGAAAGACGACCCGGAGTGGGGAGAAAGGAACAACACACACCCTCGGGGCTACTGTCGTTCTTTTCAACAGTTTAGATATGGACAGGTTCTCGTATCCTCCAAGAGCATCTTGGGCCAAACTAGTAGCACCTCCACGCAAACCTCGAGAAAGGCTATCAACGCCACTGGCCTGAGCGTCATCAACTCATCTGCCTTGCAGCCTGACAAACACCTTAAAGGTATCTGCTCTATGTTCCACATGTGGTCGTGATGTCGTTTTGATCATACCTTTGCTCTGATGGTTCGCTCTGCTTCCAGCTCCTCTTCCAGCTCCTCAATGCGGGCCTGAGAAGACACAGTTGGAATGGGTTTAAGTGCAATAAAAAGGAGAATGTTCTCTGAAATGCAAAGGAGAACATCAGAAGTTCAACGTTATCTTCTGTTTTGACAAAGAGCAAATTGGGCTTCAGCTCAGCAGATTGTTTTCTATTTCAGAGCAGTTCTTGTGTGGTCAGCCCGTTTCAGTCTGGTGTCTCTTGGGATTCGGCATGCCGCTGGATTTTTCCTCAGGTAGCAATTTAGAGCAGGAATGTCTGTAGCCACAGTCATTGTTGGTATTCCGACCGAGGGCAGGGTCTACTATGTCCGGTCTGGAAGACGCTTCTAACATTTGAGGAATGTTGCTCTTGGGTCGCCATTCATTATTCTTATTGAGGGACTGTCTGTGGATCATAATCACTATATTAAGATTTGCGCACAATTTACTGGATTACTTCACTAACTTGTTTTAGTGTCTCTGACCTTTGATATCTCAGACAAGTTAACCCCTTAAGGACACTCATCGAAATCCTTACACTTTGAACCCTAGAAAACATTATATTATTTATAGTATAGTATTATAGTATATAGTATATTGTATTATTATAGTATTATTTCGGTATTATTTCCAATATATTCCAGCACATTATAGTTATAATGCAATTTTTTTTCAGTTTCAGTTGCAATTTTTATTTCAGTTTATTTAATCATAAAGTCTTTATAACAATTTGATTTATATTTTCTTAACATAATTCTAAATGTAATTCTAAATTTATTCTCATAATATATCTTTTTCCGCAACCTAATTTTTCCAAAATTACAACTTTTTTTTTTTTTTTGCTTGTCATAATATTATGACATTATTTATCCTCATAATATTATGATTTTATTCTTGTAAAATAATGTTGTGACTTGCTCCCGGGCAGCACTTTGAACACCCCTGAAGTTATTCAATTTGTGTAAATGCCCTTTTTGCGACTATGCAGTATGGACTAGCTGCTGCTGAAAGCAAGTGTTTATGTGCTAAACAAATACAAACCCGTAAAATATGACATATATAAATAACTAACGCCATCAGAGATCATATTTGCCCTTTCTGCCCCCCACCACTGGTAAAAATATTGACATGAACATGACATCAACTCAATGATTGTTTTCAATGAAAGCGTATGAATGAACCAGCAATCAAACAACTGTAACACGTTGCTTTTATCTACCATTAAACTCAAGCTGCAATTTGTTTGGCTAATAGGAGTGAATTACGAGCCCCCCCGCAGGGCAAAAATAAATGGCAACTAGTTGTTGTAGAGATGCTTGTCTGCTTACGGACTACTGTTAAAGGTGCCCTTGAGCAAGGATCGCAGTCACTTTTTGTACACCCCCGTCACTCTGACAACTCCTTGTGCATTAATGTGTGTGTGTGTGTGGTGTGCAACACCAATACAAAGTACATTACATTTGCACCTGGGGATTATAATGAGCATAATACATTACAATGAAATAAAAACTCTGCAGCCACATCAAGGAGATGTCTGACATTTCTGCTACTTCACCCAAAGGTACAGTGAGAGCCGACTGGTGAGTCTAATACATAACAACTCCAAGGAAAGATTTGTACAAGTTTTCCAAGACACCCAAAAAAGTTATCCTCATGCTCACCATGTTTGCAATAAAATAAGAAAATATGAAACTCACGTGCCAGCGAAGGACCTCTGCAGAGAGAACAGCCATGGTGAGGCAGGAACAGCTTGACTGACTGACTGACTGACTGACCGATTTGCCTCTCTCTCTCTCTCACACACACACACACACACACACACACACAGGCATGCACACCCAAACCACACACCCTCGTTAAAGCCCTCCAGCACTTTACTGTCCACACCCCCTTGTGCGTGCACGGCCTGTCTTCACACACACACACACACACACACACAAAATAAAGCGTCCTCCTCATATCTGTTTCTGGTTACATTTGTACGCCCCAAAGCCTGAATATAAACATTGTGGTAAACCCCCCCCGGAGTTCAAGATTGAAGACTCCATTGACAAATCCAATTCTGACTACTTGCTACAATTAAATCGAATGATTTCAATAAAAAAAGAGCCCATCATTGAGTGACAATGCTTCCATAGTCGTCTTCCCTGGCAACGTGCCATCATAATAATTGGCTGTGGATTACAGTCAGATGTGGCCCCACTGCAGCTAAAGGTCTCGCCTCATGTGTCTGATGGAATCGTCAGCAGGCGGGGGTGGTTACATCCTCTGTGATTCCCCTCGGTCGATCAAAGAGGAAAAACACAAGCCAAACATCTTCAAGTAATGCTCCCGAGTCATTTAAGCCGAGCCTTGCAGACCTCCAGCAGAGCAAGACAAGAGATCACCATACTGTCCGCACATGTTCATACAACTGGAGGACCGACAACCAGATCTACTCCTGTTACTGTAGTACTGTAGATGTTCCATCGAAAGAATACATAGTTGTACATACGTATGTACCTTTTGTTCTCTTCATTACATTTTCCAAACTTAATGCATACTCTTCTAAACACTTGACAATTGAGTTGAATGCAAACGGATGGTTTAAACCAGTGGTCTCAAACACGCGGCCCACAGGCCAAATGTGGCCCGCAGGACACTAGTTTAAGGCCCCCGCCTTGATATGAAAGTTTAATGTTAAGTTTGATATGGATGCTGTATGGTATCATGTACCCAGAAAAAAATTATTACGTTTGATTAATGTTCATGTTAAAGGTTAAATAACTGTTAATAGTTATCCTCCCTATCCGTGTGGAAGTGGTAAGTTTTTGGCTATTTAAGTTTAAAGGAAATAACTTGAAGGCTACCGTTTAGATCGCTAGCTCTCTAGTTTGCGAGTTAGCATGTGTCTCAAGACCCTGCAGTTGCGCAATATGTTGTAAATAAAAAGAGTATAAATGTGACTATAGTCGTGTTTTGTCATGTCTACAGGGCTCTAATAATACTTTGTTCATTTTAATCAGAAAAAAATAATTTGTCTACCCACCAACTATATGTGGTTTCTTAAGTTTTTATTATTTGCCGTTTTATTATTATTATATTTATTTATGTATTACTGATTGATTGATTTTCCTTATTCTTGATTTGTTTATTTATTTTTCATCTTATTTTGTGTAGAAAAATAAAAATTAAGATATTTGAGAACAGTGGAATGTTTTATCAGAGCTTTTCTTGTAGAAAATCAAAACCAAAGCAAAGTTTATTCATTTTTCTGTTTTTAATAAATGTATTTTTGTTTTTTTTTGGAAAACCTGATGCGGACCAGTCTCGCCCAGACCCTAGCTCCAGTGGCCCCCAAGTAAAACCCCTGGTTTTAAACCCAACATCCAAAGAATAGAAAAGAGCTTGATGTTCTCCGACCGTGATGACCCTTTAGAACCTTGGCAGTGTATACCTGCTTTACAACCACCTAATAAAACCACTATGAGCACAGGATTGTTGTAAGGAAACAACCATGAAAACATTAGGCCTTTGACCTTTGACATTCTTTCAACCTCTTTGAAAAGTAGCACAGAGTAACCACATGTGTGAGCATGAAAATATTATGCAGAAAAGCATGGAATTTTAATTTGCATCATCTTTAGTTGAAGACAGTCATTGCTGTGGTGATTTTTCCAAATGAATGAATGAATTCTGTTAAAGAGTCGCTGAAGAATGTGGTAGAACAAAAAAGACCAACTGACCTCCAACACAAGATGCTGCAAGGTCTTAAAGCGACGTGACATGTTTTTTTTTTTTAAATGTTATAAAAAAGTTAGATTTGATCAATATCTATCTCAGGCTTAGTTAAGAAAGCAAACTCAAAGAAGAATTGATTTTAAGAGTCCTTTGTTTGTCCAGGAAATCCTTACAAAGGTAGAGCATTACAATGGAACACTCCAATTCTACTTTCAGAAGATACCAAGAAACAAATTGTAAAATTCCTCTCAACCCCCAGCGGCCCCATTCACGATGCCCCATATTAAGGACGGTAGATCCTTATCACTTTCCATTTGTGTTTCTAGCCGTCTCTGACAGGCATGGATCTGTGAAATAACTTGACCAATCACAGAGAAGAGCCCAGCAGCTCTGCTGAAACACAGGAATGCATCACGTCACCGTTCTGTAAGCCGCAGCGATAAGCTACCTGCATTCTATTGGCGAAAGTGATCCTCAGCTATGTACCGATTCAACATGCAGGTTAGGCCTTAAACATGAATTAGGCCTCAAGCAGGACTAGCGTGACATAAATTGAGAGATTGTTCCTGATAAACCATAAGAAGTCATTGAATGCATCATGGCACCTGTATTGGAGAGGACATGCCTTTTTTACTCAACCTTTCACACCAGTTCCCAAATCAGAGGCTGCAGATAATAAGCAAATGTCTGCACACACACAGACACTAAATATGAAATAATATATATTGATAGTATGCCAGTCAAAATAGCTGTGAATGAACATAGCAGCATTTGCGTTTATGTACAAATGTTTATTAATCAAACCATCATTATCAACCATTATCAACCATTATTATCATACTGATGTTTGAGTAGTAGCTTTAGGTAGCAATTTTAAACCACGTTATAAGCCACAAGGTGTTTTCCAATAGTGCCTTGCTATACGGACTTGCCCTAAAATAAATCCGAAACTTTCATACCGTACAGGACAAAGGTTTGGACACACACAACGGATGTTCCCAACCCCGCTAATCAGGCAGGGAATTCCACTGAGGAAGTGAAAACCATTTCAGGTGACATGAAGCTCATGATGCTCTTTGTATTGCTTAATTGTATGCTCTAAAATATAATACATATTAAGTAATTTCCCATTTGTTTGATAAGTTCATAATTCCACGTGTTTTATCATGGACCATGTGCCGGGTTTGTTAAGTCCAAAAGAGTATTGTTTATCTGCAATAAAATTCCCATGGACCAAAGTAACAACAGTTGCATATTACTGCTGTAGTACTGTACTGTATATACTGTAGGTCAAGGGGTCACCAACAGTCCCTGATTATTGTACAGAGCAACATTATCATCATACTGATGTTGGTGTTGTCATTTGGGAATGTGGGAATAAAATGGTGACCTGTGTTCATGGCTTACCTGCATTTCTTGGCTTCTCTTCTGCAGTCCGTTGGTGAGGGCCTCTTCAGCTTCTAGACTGGAGATGATGCTGCTTATCTCCGCATCCTTCCTGTATTGGGAAAATATATATTTAGTATTCATCTCTTGTGCTCTGATAAGGAGCAAAATCTGTCCTCCTCAACAAAACGCTCAGATTAGACAATAATCCAGTTTGTATGACATCAACAATCATCCACTTCAAGTTCACATGAAGCCTACAGCAACATTCCCTATGGAGGAGAACGAGAAGCTGCACGGCATCAATCTGGCTCCGTCTTCACCTGACAGTGATAGGTGATATGTTTAGACCTGTTCCATGTTGGAAGTGATGTAGAAATGTTGCTACACTGATAAACCTGACACAAACCAATATGTAAGATAGAGATCAACTTGTGTGGTGATTGACACGCCATAAAGGGATCTTTTATTATCTTTATAAAGTTTTATTTCATTTATTCATTCATTTTCTACCGCTTTTCCTCACGAGGGTCGCAGGGGGTGCTGCAGCTGTCTTCGGGCGAGAGGCGGGTTTACACCCTGGACTGGTCGCCAGCCAATCACAGGGCACATATAGACAAACAACCATTCACACTCACATTCATACCTATGGACAATTTGGAGTCGCCAATTAACCTAGCATGTTTTTGGAATGTGTGAGGAAACCGGAATACCCGGGAAACTCCACACAGAGATGGCCGAGGGTGGAATTGAACCCTGTTCTCCTAGCTGTGAGGTCTGCGCGCTAACCACTCGACCACCGTGCAGCCCTTGTGTTTGCTTTTAAAGAAGAAAAAATATTCAGCTGAAACCACTAAAACCAGAACCAAACCAGTCATCCATTTTTTCATGTGGGTTGTCCTCACCAGGGTGGGGGTATGCTGGAACCTATCCCAGCTGACTTTCATACCTATGGACAATTTGGAGTCGCCAATTAACCTAGCATGTTTTTGGAATGTGGGATGAAACCGGAGTACCCGGAGAAAACCTACGCAAACCCAGAACATGCAAAGGGTGGAATTGAACCCTGGTCTGCGCACTAACCACTCGACCGCCGTGCCGCCCTTGATTATTTAATTCATTCATTATTTGCCAGTCAGTGGTAACCCATAATATTCATTAAGGTAACTTTTATGCATTTCAGTTTTAAGTGTTCAATAGTGCTGGCTGCAATACTTACATATATTTGTAATATTTTACATATATACATGTAAAAGTAAACAGATGGTATTTTATAGTATTTGTATTTGATCTCATTGTGCAGGTGTACCATCATGTGGTGTATTTCTTTCACACACAGTAACTGTACTACATGTTCCAAAGACCAACATGCAATGCTAATACAATGGAACAAATTTGAAATGATTGACAGTTTTTATATTAACTTAAGCTATGTGCTGTTTGAAAAACATTGTAACTCGGCAACGGCGTGACTCACGGACTTTATTAATGAGAAGAGTGACAGAGGATCTTTTAACAAAATGACCTGCAGGTTTAAACATCATAAGCCAGATTATACTGTTCATTGGTGTGCACTGCGTGTGTCAGAGAAGAGAGAGAGAGCGTATTATCACAATTGTTACAGTGGTTGACTCTGTTTGCTGTTATTAGTGAGTGCATGTCGGGGGCAGGACGCCTGAAAGGGCCAAACGTCTTCCAACCTGCTTTGGGAAGACGTACATGATAGAAAAAAGGATGAGTATACACGGTTCACTGGTTTGGAAATATTTCTAAATGAATACGATGGCAGCAGTCCTCGGTTCAATGATGGATGATACACGCGTGACCTGAAGTCAATTTCAAAAGAAACGTGTATAACATGAGATATTTAGTATATGGAAAGATATTTTTGACTAAATTAATAGAACAGTATCTGCAGTACTCCAAAAACTCCTTGGTAGCAAAGTTTCGCCCCTTCTTTCCTCAAGACTCTGGATGTTGTGGGTCCCAGTTTAAAATATGCATCTCAATATATCTGGAGGGCGGCACGGTGGTCTAGTGGTTAGCGCGCAGACCTCACAGCTAGGAGACCAAGGTTCAATTCCACTTCACTTCAATTCTGTGTGGAGTTTGCATGTTCTCCCCGTGCATGCGTGGGTTTTCTCCGGGTACTCCGGTTTCCTCCCACATTCCAAAAACATGCTAGGTTAATATTGACTCCAAATTGTCCATAGGTATGAATGTGAGTGTGAATGGTTGTTTGTCTATATGGGCTCTGTGATTGGCTGGCGACCAGTCCAGGGTGTACCCCGCCTCTCGCCCAAAGACAGCTGGGATAGGCTCCAGCACCCCCCGTGAGGAAAAAGTGGTAGAAAATGAATGAATGAATGAATATATCTGGAGGTTGACCTTCATAAAAAAAGGTCTCAACAACATGCATCCATTTCAAAACTGACCTCTGGATGATCTCTTCCAGACCACTCCTCATCTTCTCCATTTCGTCAGCGTTCTCATGAGAAAATACGCCGTCACCTTCCATTTTACTCTTGTTCTTCTCCAGCTCTTCGCGCTGATAGCGCTCCTGCTCCAGCTCATACTCCAGCTAAAAGCACACCGTGCAATGTATCGTTGAATAAAAGTCATGATGAAATGTAAGTGAAATGTATTGCTACCATTATACAAAGTACTTACATCTTCTATTTGCATCTGTAGCTGCGTCTTCTCTTCGGTTAACACGTTCACCTTCTCCTCTTCACTGTGGAGGTCCTCCATAGCTTGCTGCAAAGTGTCAATAATTATTTGGAGAAATAATCTGTCAGCCTTGTTTACTGTACTTTTCTGTATCGTACCGTGTTCAGTACTTCAAGATAAGTTTTCCAAGTGACCGAATTAGCAGACGAACACAAAGACGAAGTGCATTATCCGTAACGGATACTCGTTTATAATGAGCCTAATAAATAGACAACATTTTAAATAGTGATTTTAAATGGTGATTATTTTTCCATTCAACACTGTAAAGGCTCTTATTTTGACATTGTTTGTGGATACTTCCTTTTTGACTCTGTGCCTGCGTACTTTGGGGAGTTGGACAGCGGGTACAGTAACTAAGCTGGTTCTACAGTATTTATATACACTACACTATCCTCATGCATATGGTTGCTCGACTTACCGTATGTCTTCTTCTCTTGACTGGTTGCCAGTTGCAGGCGTATCTCAGTAGGCTTCCTTGTCCTCTTTTTTATTCTTCTCACCTACGCTTTGCTGTAATTTTCTCGGCAGGGCTTTGGATGTTTTTATTTTTCAGTATTTTATTCCCTTTTGTTTACTTTTTTGCCATGAAGACTCGAAAACTCTGATCTTTGTTTTCTGCTTCTGGGGTTCAACTATGTTTCAATGTTACAGTTGATGATGACGAATGTGAAGTCTTTGTGACTTGTGTCTTTTATTTTCCTTGTCGTTGAGATGATGTCATCTCCAGTAATTATGATGTCAACAACAAGCCCGCCTACTTCTTCCGCTTCTCCATTTTAATTTGATGGAGATTTTGCAGTTGATGATGGTTGGTGATGTAACTCATGTGGTGACTGTGACTGACTTTTTTTAAAATAACTCCTCTAAAATAACTCCTCTGTCAAATCTTATTCACTTTGAACAACACTTGGATGATGTGTAGAACTTAAGAGTACCAATGTCTTTCCCTTGGCGGAAGTCCCATCATTCCGTACCTGTTTATCCCGTTCGGATGCAATCAAGGCACCCTCCAGTTGGTCCAGGTCTTGCCTGAGGCTGTCACACTCGGCCTCCAGCTTGTCTCTGTGGATAGCCAGCCGAGTTGAACGAGTCTCCCCTTCCTCCAGACGGTCCGACAAGCCTGATAGTTGTCGTTGGAGCTCACGTTGGGTGTTTTCCAGCTGGACGCAGCGTTGTTCCGACACCCGGCAAGTCTCCTGCCCCTGGAAGTCAGTGCACACAGACAATTGGTAGCACTTTGATAGTGGCTGTGTTATAGGATAGTATCCCTTTAAGACAAAGGAATCTTAGTCCAGATTAAGTACACTTGTCTTGTCCCAGCACGGTGGGAACACAGTACACTTACCCAAACATATGCAGGGCTGTCCAAAAATTGCATCCGTTCATGTTTTTGACCATAGTTCCTTCTGCCATGTTTTGGTAGAAAAAATGTGGCCCCTCCCAACAACTCAAATGTATCTGTAAACTAAAAGCCAATCAAGTTATGCCAAATCTAAACCAATGGAACATCTATTTTTCCAAGTGTTGTATGCATTTTCTTTGGATTTTTGTGTTTCGTTACATACAGGAGCTTCCGGACAAGAACCATCAGGTTCAGGAACAGCTTTTTCCCAACAGTTGTCTCCGCTGATCTATGCCCCCCCCCCCATCACTTCATTGCACTACTTCATTGCACTATTGTACATATTACTGTTATATCTTGTTGCATTCATAGATCATACTGTTTATAATTTATATAATCTGCAATAGCCATACTCTAGTCACTTCATTGCAATACTGTACATATTACTGTTATTATATATTGTTACATGCATGCTGTGCATACTGTTTATAATCTGTATAATCTGCAATAGCCATATTATAGTCATTTATATCCCTGTACATATCCTCACTGTATTATAGTCACAGCCTGCTATAGTTTGTACATAGATCTGTCCATTTTTCTACATTTACTTACTACTAAGGTACTTATAAAATTGCACATCTGGTTGGATGCTAATTGCATTTTGTTGTGACATGAGCAATAACAATAAAGTTGAATCTAATCTAATGTAACCTAATCTAATTACGCCTTTTGCTCTATTTTGTTTTTGTTTTGTTTACGTTGAATTTTATTCCTAAAATGTGTAGTGGGGCAAAAATACCACACTTAGGGGACAGCTCTACGTGTAAACATGACATCAACCTGCATGCTGGGGAGCCAAATGAGTAAGAACAATGAGTACATGTTGGCAAGTCTGCTACTGTCATACTCGTACAATGGCAATGACAGTTAAGTTAACTTTACATATACACTATTTCATGTTTTATCGGTTTGACCACTGCAACATATTTTATTTCTATTATTTCTTATGATGATCCTCAATTCAAAATCAGAACAAATTCCTACAAGATTACAATTATTAATATGATAAATGTGACATGCCAACTTATAAAAAGATGCAGAAGACCAAGGTCACATCCCATGATTCTAGGAAGACATAACAGAGGTAAAAGTCTTACCTCAAAATATGCAACAAATTATGAGTGTTCCTCCCTGCAGCAAAAAGAAATCCTTCTCTTTGTTCGTGGAATCTCTCCCTAATATAGCTCAGCTACAAAGATCAACAGAGTGACGTGACGAGCTGACCGGATAGACGAGTTTAGCCTTGCGCTAAAAGCTCACGTCTAGCGGCAACCATCCATAACAGGAGTGAAAATGTCTCATTGTCAAGTCTGCTCTGGTCAGTATTACTTTCTACTGAAGTAGCCATCACGGGCAAAGTATTAGGAACAATGAAAGGTACCCAAAGTGACCTATTTTCCAAGTGCAGTTTTTTTTCCCATAAAAGTACTTGTTTCTGTGCTCTGATGGCTTTTCTACATGGAAGCTCACCAATGTCTATTTTTAGAAAATGATAGAAGGGGGTGCCGACTAAAACCATTAGTAGTAGCTTTAGGTAGCTATTTTAAGCCACATTATAAGCCATAAAGTGTTTTCCAATAGTGCCTTGCTATACGGACTTGTCCTAAAATAAATCCAAAACTTTCATACCGTATAGGACAAAGGTTTGGACACACACAACGGATGGTCCGAACCCCGCTAATCAGGCAGGTAATTCCACTTAGGAACCCTGACAAGGAAGTGAAAACCATTTCAGGTGACATGAAGCTCATGATGCTCTTTGAGAGAACACCAAAAATACTTCAAATATAATCTAAAATATAAGACATAAATAGTTATTTCCCATTTGTTTGGTAAGTTCATAATTCCACATGTTCATTCTACAATTAATATAGAATTTTTATTTTAAAAAAATTTTGTTAAATCCAAAAGAGTATTGTGTATCTGCAATAAAACTCCCATGGACCAAAGTAACAACAGTTGCATATTACTGCTGTAGTACTTCACTGTATATACTGTAGGTCAAGGGTCAACAACAGTCCCTGATTATTGTACAGAGCTGAATTCATGTTTTTTTCACACCAGGCCCTCGTAGGGTACTTAGGGGTCCTCCTTGGAGGTGGATTGGTCTTGTCTATAGTCACAGCTGAGACCAGGGACCTGAGGTTTATGGACCTCAGTTTAAGTTGCAAAGACCCTGGCATTCAAACCCTCGCCCGAGGAATACAATCCAGTTATTGCATCGTAGCAAATGACTGGTTTGCATATTTGAGATCAACAACTCAATATAGCGACACTTACTATTCTGTTCTCCAATGCGGTGCTAAAGCCATCCCAGTCCAGTTCATCCGGGTCTGGTCCCATTCCAGGGTCGGCTCGACTCCTATTGGTCTCTTCGGCATCAATAAAAAGGAAGTGGCAAGGCTGAGTGCACCTTACAGACATAACCTCCCCTTGTTGATGCACTGCCTTGCTCAGTAGTGGGGTAGCCTCATCCTCATCCCAAAGGCCTAATTACTTCTGTCGCTCTCAGCTGATCTTCTTCTGGATTCTAGCAGAGGAACCATAATAATTCCCTCACTGATGTTGATTAACCCATACACCCTAACCACACAAGGACCGAAAGAGAAAGGACCGAAGATGAAAAATGTCCATCCGCCTCCCGGTCGGGATGACAACAGACCCACATGGCCTCCCACTTTGCTCCAGCATTCCACTCGGCAACAACAATGAGGGCTAGTGTGCTTTTGCAAAGGGCGGATCAGACGTTGACTTCTATTTCTTTTCGTTTGCCTTTCTTCCTGGTTCTTTGGACCACTTTGCTATCGGGGAAGTACTCGATTATTATACAATGTAAATGTTTTGAAATTATATATGAAAAAATAAAAAGCAATATATTATGTTAAAGTGCTAGAATGTGGAAGATTGAGGAAGAGCCCATAATTAAAGTACATAGAGTACATAGAGTACATAGAGTACATAGAGTACATGGAGTACACACTCCTGAGCAAAATGTTATAACCAGTTGAAGAATTAAAATTTTTGTTAGGTCTGAAAAGTAGAGCTTCAAAATGTAAAAAAAATGAGTGAGACTGCAAAGTGATGTAGTGGTTAGCGCATAGACCTCACAGCTAGGAGACCAGAGTTCAATTCCATCTCTGTGTGGAGTTTACATGTTCTCCCCGTGCATGCGTGGGTTTTCTCTGGGTGCTCCGTTTTTTTCCCACATTCCAAAAACATGCTAGGTTGATTGGCCACTCCAAATTGTCCATAGGTATGAATGTGAGTGTGAATGGTTGTTTGTCTATATGTGCCCTGTGATTGGCTGGCCACCAGTCCAGGGTGTAAATGAATGAATGAATGAAAATATAACCTACAACAAACTTCATATTAATATTTGTTTTTAGTTGTTTATTATTACTGTAATAGGTCACTTTCTCTTCGCTGCAGGGGAGGGGGGAGGCGGGGCGGGGGCGAGCATCCAGCACAGCCACGGAGATGTGCCTGGAGCTGTCTTAGGCGTCATACTTAACATTCAGTCAGAAGATCTCATCAAGTTCTTCAGACAATAAGATCACTCAGTTTGGTTCTCCAAGCATCCCTGATGTCCATCATAACCTGACTTATATAAGACAATCTACTCTTGGTGCCGACTTCATGGATTTTATGATAAAACTGCAATGTTTACCGCTATTTCTTTCATACTCTTTGGTCTGAGGGTCTCTTTTTGCTCTTGATGCCAAAGGACAAGGTTGCTTTGACTGCAAAAGCATGACAAGACATGACAATTCAAAGTGCCTCCATAAAGAAGAGAGCCTTTTATTGACGGCTGCTTCAACCCCAAAGGCAAGTTGAGTCACTGCCGGGAAAAGGGGGGGCGAGGGGGGGGTAAAGATTCACCTGCTGGTACCCTTTTATTTGTGATGTCTTATCACTTGTGGAAAAACATTATACACGTTTGGGACCGATTTCAAACCTTTCATTCGCATTTTCCTACTAAAAATAAATCCATACAAAGCGGATCAGATTCAAGTCAAATTTTCGAATCACAATTCGAGAAATCTCCAACTGTTTTGACCCATGGATTCCCCTTAATAGAAAATCAGCACAAGTTTAATGTGAAACAGAAAATGTGTCACTCTGGGAACCGATCTGTCAAACTCTTTGCAGATGTGTGGCTGTGTTAAGTACATGCTGTCTTAATAAAATGGTCAGAAAATGGCCGACACAGCAATAAAAACCCAAAGAGAAAGGTATCATTATCCACTCAACGTGTGTCGGTATAATGACCATGCTGAAATTCCCTTATTAAGCACAATCTCATCCCCAGTGAGTGAAAGAAGAGAAAAGGGAGAAGCTAAATCAAGTAGAAGGACAGCTGACTCACAGTTTGGTATTTGGACACCACTTGGCTCTTTTCCTTCTCAAGCTGAGCGTTGTCCTCCTCCAGCTTGCGGACCATCAAGACCAGTCGGTCACTCTGCTCTCTAACGATCCTCAGCTCCTCTCTTTCCTTCATGCTTTCCTCTGGTGTGTGAATGAGCTGCAATGATAAACACATATGAAGACCACAACCAGTTTCTTATAAACGCTATTGGGGTTCTTTCTGTATGTTTGCACATAGAACAGATAAAGTTGCTGTAAGATGTTCTAAGACAGGGGTCTCAAACACGCGGCCCCTGCCTTGATATGAAAGTTTAATGTTAGTGCGGCCCGCGCAAGTTTGATATGGATGCTGTATGGTATCATGTACCCAGAAAAAATTATTACGTTTGATTAATGTTCATGTTAAAGGTTAAATAACTGTTAATAGTTATCCTCCCTATCCATGTGGAAGTGGTAAGTTTTTGGCTATTTAAGTTTAAAGGAAATAACTTGAAGGCTACTGTTTAGGTCGCTAGCTCTCTAGTTTGTGAGTTAGCATGTGTCTCAAGACCCTGCAGTTGCGCAATATGTTGTAAATAAAAAGAGTATAAATGTGACTATAGTCGTGTTTTGTCATGTCTACAGGGCTCTAATAATGCTTTGTTCATTTTAATCTGAAAAAAATAATTTGTCTACCCACCAACTATATGTGGTTTCTTAAGTTTTTATTATTTGGTGTTTTATTATTATTATTATATTTATTACTGATTGATTGATTTTCTTTATTCTTGATTTGTTTATTTATTTTTCATCTTATTTTGTGTAGAAAAATAAAAAATAAGATATCTGAAAATAGTGGAATGTTTTATCAGAGCTTTTATTGTAGAAAATCAAAGTTTTTTTTATTTTTTTTTGTTTTTAATAAATGCGTTTTTTTGTTTTTTTTGGTAAACCTGATGCGGCCTAGTCTCACCCAGACCCGAGCTCCAGTGGCCCCCAAGTAAATTGAGTTTGAGACCCCTGCTCTGGTGTTGCCATTCACCATTATTTAGTATGTGCTGGTTATCAGAAGCAAAGAGTTAAGTTTCAGTACGGCGCTCTATTGACCCAGGCTGCTAAAGCAGTCAATCCTGAAGTTGTTGGCCACAGTACTTCCACTCGAGGCTGGGACATTTCCATCATAAATAAAACGAGTCCATTTTGGTCTGATGTCCCGTGGTTGGATAGCAATTTAATGACGTGTCACGATCTGTGCATCCAACATTGCTGCAGAGCTTTTTGGCTTTTTAGCTTTTGGCTTTGAGATGATAGTGATTCCATGGAGGCGCTTACGTGCCCCCCCTCTCAAAAAAAAGGTAAATCTTTGCCAACATAGTTGCCAAATCTTGGGTGGGCACTATTAAAGTTAGCCTGACTGTTACTTTTGTGACATGGCAGTTCACAACCAAATGACTGCTGTGTGACAGTGTACACTTTTCTCTTCGGATGGATGGATGGATGGATGGATGGATGGACGGATGGACGGATGGACGGATGTTCAGTCCTTGTTTGGTTGTCCTGTGTGTCATGTTTGACTTTTTGGTGGTTTTTTTTTTTTTTTTTGGACCTCTGCATTTTTTTGTATTTTATTTGATCTTGGTGTTGTTGAGGGAATTTAACCTTTAGTTTGAGCTACATACTATGGTCGCTTCTCCTTGCTTTTTTGCATTGGTGTCCACCTGCCATGGTGCCTCACTTGAACTGTAACAGAAGGAGCAGACCAAACATGGACATAGCAGGAAGCATACACTTGGTGCCTCCTTCAGCCTGCCCAGCACCCCTCTACTGTTCAGCCAGTAAGGTTCCTGGTAATTTAGTCACTGTCCCTTGGTTCCACATCTCCATTTCTGGGACGTGGGAAGTCTAGCTGCCCTTGTGTATCTTCGGGAACTCAATTTTGGTCAATTTTGTCACACTTTCTAAAGCAGGGGTCTCAAACTCAATTTACTTGGGGGCCACTGGAGCTAAGGTCTGGGCGAGGCTGGGCCGCATCAGGTTTTCCAAAAAAAAAACGCATTTATTAAAAACAGAAAAATGAACAAACTTTGCTTTGGTTCCGATTTTCTACAAGAAAAGCTCTGATAAAACATTCCACTGTTCTCAAATATCTTCATTTTTCTACACAAAATAAGATCAAGAATAAAGAAAATCAATCAGTAATAAATAAATATAATAATAAAACGGCAAATAATAAAAACTTAACCACATATAGTTGGTGAGACACATGCTAACTCGCAAACTAGAGAGCTAGCGACCTAAACGGTAGCCTTCAAGTTATTTCCTTTAAACTTAAATAGCCAAAAACTTACCACTTCCACACGGATAGGGAGGATAACTATTAACAGTTATTTAACCTTTAACATGAACATTAATCAAACGTAATAATTTTTTCTGGGTGCATGATACCATACAGCATCCATATCAAACTTGCGCACTAACATTAAACTTTCATATCAAGGCGGGGGCCTCAAACTAGTGCGTGTTTGAGACCCCTGTTCTAAAGCAAAGAAAGTTCCCTGCAAAAACAGATGTGGACTTATTTTCAAGCGCAATATTAAAAGAGGTTTAAGAAGGAAGGAAAACGTGTTAGTGCTTGTGGTAGCTGTACTTTTGGAAACAAGCTGTTATTAGCGGAACCTTGACAGTGGGTTCTTTTTTTTTTGTCAGTGGGAAATTAGATGGGGAAATATAGCATCATCTTCCTCACGTGTGCAACGGTAATTGCCATGGTGTCAGAATAAGATTTAGGATGTGTATGTTAACCACAACTGAAACTGCCTGCCTGGACACAATGTTTACCTGTCAGGATTTAGCGTGGCGTTCAACATCAGTCTCGATGCAAAATGAGAAACGGAGGAAGTGGCAGCTTGTTTTTTCGATGTTCACCTTTTGCAGATTGAATTAAAATACATATTTGGAGCACAATCTCTTTGTGCATGAAGAATACACAATAAAAAAGGAATTTTTAATGGAAGCATCCACTTAAAGGGGTTAAAGGGTTAAACTTTTTCCACTTTTCTCGCCTATAAATGTAAGTAGAATGTTGTATTCTCGTGTTAAACAATGCCAACGTTTCACATAATAAAGTTTCTGATTTGGAAGTGACCCCCCAAAAAAGTTTGGGATGGCACAGAACGCTCGGTTTGAAAAGGCGTGGTCAAACTGCCCCTTTGTGATGTCACAGAGGGACAGACTTCCTTATATGGGTGCGGCTGTAAGCCATATAAACTCTCCGCCTTCCCACAAGCTCTGCTACTCTGTTTAAAGAGTAGCATAATTTAAATACATTTAAATGTATATTAAAATATATTTCTACATGATATATATTTACAAAATATATATTTTACATGAAAACTATGGTCAAACTCAGTATTTTGCAGCTTTTGATGAAAAGCCATGATTGTGTAGAAGGGTACTCCGACATAGACGCATCATATGCACCACCATAAATATAGTAGTAGTGTTTATGTTAGCTGTTAGCACATATATCACTAATGGGCCTCAGGTGAAAGAACGGCAGGCTGAGGCCCGGCCCCTGGCTGAACCCCGGGTCAGGAAAAACGCCCCGGCTGGCTTTGATCACCGACACATGTCACATTTCTCTAAAAGTCATGCTGCTGACAGGCCGCAGGTCAGGTCCAATAATAAATCTCATCGTTGTGAAGTCATTATAAGAAGAGATGACTGTTGACATTATACAAGTAGTTTATTGTCTCCTGGGAATTGGTTATTGCTCAGGAAGGACTAATTGAAATAGCCGACATAGCTGAATCAAAGGAGACAAGGTGGTTGGGACGATTAATAATAATCTGCACTTTGTCTTGATTCTTTCACTTCAATTTTTTTTTTACCTCCAATAAGTGAGCAAAAATCAGGGTGAGAGGTTGTTATTGCTAAATAGATACACAATCTTTGTTTGAAAAACTGTTTGTGACTCAATTCCGAGTGCAAACGCAAACAACAACTGTATGTTTTCATGTCTTGTTTGCATTTGTGTGCGATGTATATGGGACGGAGACTTGGGTCAACTGA
Source organism: Doryrhamphus excisus (assembly GCF_030265055.1). Taxonomy (NCBI): domain Eukaryota; kingdom Metazoa; phylum Chordata; class Actinopteri; order Syngnathiformes; family Syngnathidae; genus Doryrhamphus; species Doryrhamphus excisus. Next base: position 4,531,393 of record NC_080487.1, on the reverse strand, counting down.
AACACCCACAAGACCCTGCTCTCTGACGCCCCCTATTGAACAAAGACACGCCCCCCCATTTAGGTTTTCAGCCCACAGCAAGGAGGAGTGCTTCTGTCTGATGACAGCAATGCAAGTCACACAAAAACAGGCAGCAATAACAGAAAAGCACAGTGGAAGCGTTTACCCAGCATTCAGGAGGGACAAAGAGGAAGAGGAAGTTTCTTACATGTGCCAGAGGTTTGATGGTGGCTCGGTATTGGTGGAAGTCCGTTTGGATCACACACACTCTCTTCATCCTCACAGCTCCCAGGAGCCCATCCTGTCCTTACCCAAGCAGCCTTTGGGGAGGAAATGAAGTGTGTATTCTCTCTCAGGGTTGTGGGAGAGAATACGTGTGTTATAGACAGAGCGAGAAGGAACAAACTGTAAGGGAGGGGGTGGGTGGGTGGGGGGGTGTAAAGGTGTGTGTGTTACGTGTGTTACGCCTGCTGTCTGACCCCAAGAGGGAGGGTGATGAGCAAAAAAGAAAACACGAACCAACTTGTAGGCCTCCCCTCTTTATCTCATCAGCCAACACACACACACACACACAATGCAAACTAACACAGACAGACAGGCTGCCTCTGCTACTACACAACCTAAAGTAGGTTTTGATTTTTGACCCCCCCCACTCTACATGTCCAAAAGGAGGAGGAAGAAGCAAAGCTTATTAAATCCTACCCCTCCATCTGGTACTTTTACAATCAGTAACTGTTACATTTGTTCACTTCCTGCTTTCCTAATACATATATTTTTTATTTTTGTCACGTACCGAAGTACGAGGTGATATGAGCATCCAATGACATAATGGGTACCATAGTAAGTGTCAATATAGTGATATATATAGCACATCATGACTGGTTCAAGACTCTTCATCCTTGTATTTAGCAAACATCAACTGCTTGTATTGTTTCTTGAATTGGCTCATCGTTGTGCATTGTTTGAGGTCCTTACTCAATCCATTCCATAGTTTGATTCCACATACTGAAATGCTATGGCTTTTTAAACGTAGTCCTAGCATAGAAGTGTTTCAAATGTAGTTCTTCCCTGAGATCATATTTCTCCTCTCTTGTAGAGAAGTATTAGATGACGTTTTTAGGTAATTGGTTATTTTTAGCCTTATGCATTATTTTAGCTTTTAGTTTGAAGATGAACTATATCAGCAAGTTTAAGTACTGTATTTGTGATTTTAGAAATAAGGAGTTTTTGTGTTCGCTGTAGGCGCCATTATGAATTATCCTTACTGACCTTTTACTTCTTGGGGTTCTATTTGTAAAAAATGTAATTTCCAACCATTTTGTGTGTTATGTTGTAGCATGGTTGTTTATACAGTTTGGCTAAATTTGTGCCAAAGTCAAAGTTAATGCTTTTTCGTTCTTTTTTTTTTTTGAGAAGTGATATTTTCATATTTTCCTGAAACCTATGTTCTGCTGCTGCTGACTAAAGAAAGGAAAACAACCTTTTTTTGCTGAAATCAAAATTTTAGACACATTCATCAATGGCTCTGGGGTGAGTTCCGAGTGACTATTTTGTTAAACCCTGAAAGAACATGAACGTCCTGTAGAATGACCATCTTTCAGGAAGGATTCCCCAAACATTTTCTGTTCTCCATAAATACCCTTTGGTGCTTTTCTGCCTACGATGTCTGCAATGGCTGCAAGTCTGTCAGTAAGTCATCACCTCACACCCTCATCTGCGGCATCCGTTGGCCGCAGGCAGCAGGAAATCATGTTTACCTTTCAACATTGGAACATTGACAGCATGGGGCTGATCTTGTTTTATTAAGCAGGTGTATGAAAAGAACAACTCATTTTCATTTTAATCACTCTGACCATGTAAACGTTGTCTTTTAGTCCATTATGGCTACGATTATTGTCTGACAAAGGATCAGTCGGCAGTTTCTGGCTTGTGTAGGTTGCCAGGTTGGACGGATGTCAACATACGTGCACGCAAGTTCAAGAATGTAACCTTTTGCTCTCAGTGGTTAAAAAAAAAAGAAAAAAGAAGCAATTTATGAACATAAATTTAACAGTGGGTCATTAAAACAGCACCAGCCAGTACCATGCAAACAAGTTGGACTTCATTTTCAAGTTTCACATTAAGATGGAGCCAATCACATTAAAAATCTGATAAGCTCTCCTGAGTACTATAGCTTCATTGTAATACCAAATATTTGTACATATTTGGAATTACAGACACACTGTATTCTCAACTCGTTTTTAGATATTGGGCTTTTCAAGGAGGAATGCATTAAAATACAATATCCATACATTCATTCAGAGCTAAAAACAAGGCTAAAAGCGGGGCGGGGCACAGCAGTCAGGTATAAAAAGTTAGACATTAACAACAGATTTAATATTTATATTAAATATTATTATATATTAATTAATAATACATATTTCAAAACATAATGCTGTGGTGTCTTGGTTAGCATCCTTTTAAAATAGACTCAAAACCAAACTATAACCAAGGCAAGTTTTGAAAAAATGTCTGCTGGAGTAGGATGCAAAGTCATGTCAACAATGTCTGAATTAAACTAACTTTGGGATGTGTCGCCACCTAGTGGCTAAATCTATAAACAGTGGTTATGATACTGCAAATGATGGTATCAATCCCACACTATGCAACTTCTTTTCTGTCTATTTTGGCAAGTAATTGTGACATTTGGCACCTCTCCATACAATGTATGTATAGGTCAGTTATATGGTCCGAAAATAACAATTGTGACAATATACACATGTTTAATGATGTATTTTCAGTATTAATACATACTTATACAAGGACACACACAAAGGGGTCAACAATCCCTAATCACAAATGAATTGTACAGGATTAATATTGGTCTATTTAAATTATATTTAGTATAAAAGTGACAATAGAACTGTCATGGTGGAAATAAAAAAAAAGAAATAAGATCTGTCTTTTATGGGATTTTCTCTGCAGAAGGGGGGCCACAAATCTTGTTAATCTGCAACTAGTACCAGACTGAAGACACCCGTGCCGGTCTGGCAAAGATTATTTTCAATCCACGAAACATGAAGCCGTTTATGAACAGCACGTACATATGATTACTACTCTCCTCTGTATATAACAATGTTCTTATCTGTCTCGTGAATTTTTATTTCATAGAGTTTACTTGGTGCGATGGCCTTGGCCATGTTGTCCCATATGTAAACAGCCAGGTTTTCAGTGGTGCTGGGGGAAGAACAAAAAAGGGTTAGCATCAAGTAGTAGCAGTAGCAATAATGATCAAATTCATTTCAAATCGAGCATATGTCCACAAGGTTAAAAAAAAAAAACATAGATGTCAACAGTTGTGGTCATTAAGCACTTGAATGTCATAAATTTGTCATAAAATTTATTAGAACTGTTCTTCATTCAAGATGTAATGATTACATCATCAAATATTAGGTATGTTTTCCCTTCCATGTAAAAGAACAGTTCCAATAAATCATGAAAGCCCAAACTGATGACGAGTAAATGCAAACTTCATACTACAACTGTATTATATAGATATGCCTACCTGGCAACATTGGCAAAGTATGGTACGTCCTTGTCTAGGTTCTTATGATCCAGTGGATTCATGATGACTTCCTGTAGATGGGAATCAATCAATCAATCAAGTGTCTTATTTCTCATCTTATTGTATTGACTTTAGATTTCCAATTAAATAGATAATTAATAACAAATAATTCTAACCAGAATTGGATATGATTACCTCTCGCACACATAATACAATTTTGCTTATTCATTCCTTTAGGTATAATCTTGTTGAAAAAGCCAAAAAAAAAAATTCTTACCTCTATAGACCTCTTCAAGTCCGTCAGGTTCATTACCATACCGGTGATGCTATCAATCTACGCAGAAACACAAAAAGTCAGGCATCAAAGAGTTAAGCACAGACTTGTATCAAAATATATACTTGATATTTAACTCTTAAATGTCCTATTTACTCTTTTTATGGCGCCAATAATGTGTAAATGAGTGTACAGTTGACTATAGGGGTGTTATGTCATGTTTAGAAAGCTCTAATAATGTTAAAAACTGTATTTAGAAGCTCATAAACAAGTTTTCTTTGCTCCAACTACCAAAACATTCCATTTAGAAATAAGGAATCCTACTTCATGGAAAGGGACTTATCATTGTTAGGTCTGGAACTAATTCAGCATCTAATTTAGTCGTCTAATTTAGTTGCGCACAAACACACATTCGCAAAATGTTAGTTAATGTGGCTCAAAATGACGCCACAGTCAAAGCAAAATGGATGTTTGTTGTTTTTAACGGTATTAGACAAAGCAAAGCCTGGTACTCACCTTTCCACGCACGGTTATCTCAACTGCGGACAGAAATGCACACAAAAAGTTAATGCAGCCTCGTTGTTTGTGTAAGAAAGTGTGTGACGATGGTTTACTAGTTGGTGGAGAAAGGCTGGTTGGCAAGCAAATCCTGCAAATTTTGAGGCTTGACACTCAGCAACTGGAAGTTTCAGCTCTCGATGGGATTAAAAGGGCCAAAGACTGGCTAAACCGCTCCGGAATGTTAATGTGCTTCTTCATGAGCCGTTTCTTTGCGGCTGGAAGAGCGATCTCCATCTCGTTTTCAGTGTCTTACCATAATGGTCGGTATATTGCTAGAAAGTGCTGAAATTCTGTCGCTTCAGAAACCATTGGAATAAATTAGATAGTTCAAGACTTCATTACAAATGCTATTGCCGTACAAGGCTTTGTGGTTAAAGAACAAAAACACCCCCCCCCCTCTCTGTTTCACATTAATTGTGAAAATGGTGAAATTAATTATATGTTTTCACTCACGTGTCATTTCCACAAGAGAAATGCAAACTCCACCAACCTTTGTAGTTGTGTCCATGGCCGTTAGGATTGTTGCATTTCCCATAGACCTCTTTATTTTCTTCTTCGCTGAGGTGAACGCTACAAAGCAGATGAAGAACCATGATGGACATTGGCGTGATTAAACACACCGCCGTACGTCAACGATTAAAACAAACTCTAACCCTTCAGACATACGTACCTCAAAGCTAATAAGTGACTTTAATACCACTAGCGCCAGAAGTTCCTGTTTTAGGCAGGCGTGTAACAAAACGGCTTAGTCCCATTTCGGCACGTACCTCAGGTTTTGAAGTCATGTTTGATCATTTTCAGCATCGTAACAAAATGCAAAACATGGAAAAAGACCTGCCGGCGGGTTGTACTTCATTTCGGTTACCTACATCATCATGCCAAATTAAACACACCTGTGGGTGTGCACCACACCCAATACGAGTGCTACACCTGCACACGTTTACTATCTTTCTATCCTCCCGGTCATCAAGCGCTTGGGGACAACATCACCTCACGGATAAGTGCTATTTGGGCTCCTGGTGGTTTATTCCCATAATCGGCCGATGTTTTCTTATTTGAGGATGCCAACTCCTCTTTAGGATGTCCTAGAAGATGCTCGATGATGTCATTGGCTAGTTTGCGTGTTATTGATGTTATTCATTCATTCATTTTTCTACTGCTTATGCTCACTGGGTCGCGGGCGTGCTGGAGCCTATCCCAGCCGTCTTCAGGCAAGAGGCAGGGTACACCCCGGACTGGTAGCCAGCCAATCACAGGGCACATATAGACAAGGAGGATCAAACAAAATGTATTATTTACTTTCATTCATTCATTCATTTTCTACCGCTTATCCTCACTTAAGTCGTGGGTGTGCTGTAGCCTATCCCAGCTGTCTTCGGGTGAGAGGCGGTACACCCTGGACTGGTGGCCAGCCAATCACAGGGCACATATAGACAAACAACCATTCACACTCACATTCATACCTATGGACAATTTGGAGTCGCCAATTAACCTAGCATGTTTTTGGAATGTGGGAGGAAACCGGAGTACCCGGAGAAAACCCACGCATGCACGGAGAGAACATGAAAACTCCACACAGAGATGGCCGAGGGTGGGATTGAACTCTGGTCTCCTAGCTGTGAGGTCTGCACGCTAACCACTCGACCGCCCTTATTTATGTTATATGATGTAAAAAAAAAAAAAAAAACATAACCTCTTGGGAGAGTGAGTAAACATACCCTAATTAAGTATACAACTACAAATAAACTTGCGTCTTGGTTTGGCACGAGGAGAATGACAATGATAAACTTTTAGCTTAAATCAAGGTTGCCGGAGGAGTCTCCGATGATGACAGAAGGAGCCGCTAGATTTGTCAAGGTTTGTTTGTATTTGTATTGAAGTTGTATGCTTAGCTCTTTCAAAATTGTAATCGGTGCACCTGCCAGTGAAGCTACACCTGCGGCTTCAGTGGTTAAAATATTCATCATTAATATGAAAGTGAATAGGGCAAGTTTGCATGTTCTCCCCGTGCATGCATGGGTTTTCTCCGAGTACTCCGGCTTCCTTCCACATTCCAAAAACATGCTAGGTTAATTGGTGACTCCAAATTGTCCATAGGTATGAATGTGAGTGTGAATGGTTGTTTGTCTATATGTGCCCTGTGATTGGCTGGTCACCAGTCCAGGGTGTACAGCCTCTCACCCGAAGACAGCTGGGATAGGCTACAGCACACTCACGACTTAAGTGAGAAAATGAATGAATAAATGAAAGTAAATAATATATTTTGTTTGATCCTCCTTGACTTGTGATTTAAATGTACGTTTGTAGTCCATAATAAAGTCTAATTGTTTGTTTGCAGACAACATGACAGTCATCCCTGCTGAACCAACTAGCATAGACCAGCATATATTGTATTGTATACCAACACAAAAACACAACATATGTACCAAACGTATGCTGATCTATGCCGTTTTTTCGAGCAGGGATGGTCTCATCCGGGACAGGAAGGAGAACCAGGAAGGTGGACCATGTGGTTCAGAGAGCAGCAAAAGAACCGGGCGGTGAAGGCAATTTACCGTAGCCGGCGAGGGTCACTGGGGGACGGTGAGAGTGAGGAGGAAGTGCCGGTGTGGTGCCGCCAACGACAGTTCAGCGTACGTCCGTTAGCTAGTTAGCAAGTTAGCTAGTTAGTTAGTTAGCTAGTTAGCAAGTTAGTGTTTACGATGTTTTAGTGCAGTCTTTGATACCGCCGTCGGATGAACAACGAGGATAAAATACTTTTATGTTCAGTACAGCGGCGACAGCAAACTTTCCATAGAATATCCGCATATCGATACCGTAAAATGACGCTAACAGTACCTATGCAGACGATGACAGGCGCTGAAGCTCTGGACCCGGGTGATGTATCCGACGCGCTCCCCGACGGTGGATCCAGCCATGGCCGGCAGCCGACTGTATAGTGGAGCCAGGAGACAGCGGCTGCGGATAATAAAGGCTTGGGCTGGAGCTCCAGGCCTCTCATGACTCACCCAGCCATTGGCTTAAAGAAAGGGGCGTGCATAGACTCACATGGTATCTGACACGCACATGAGGTTCCCTCGCTCACAATGTGGGAATCATCAACTTCATGGTTGCCTTTCTAGAGAATAATGATCTTTTTCAAAATAGCTTTTTACTCTTAACCCCTTTAGGAAACAGTACAAACATTACTAATGAATGAAGAAGAAGAATGATTAGAATCATACTATTTAATGTACCCTGAATTCCATTCATTTACTATCATTTAATGTTACTCCGTAGTCTATATTACTATATTGGACTACATTATGTAAAAATAACAGTAAACATGAAGTTCCTCAGTGTTACTTGTTGACCATGTTAGAAACAAATCAATCACAATCAAAAAAGGGAAGGCAAAAGAAGAACAGTGATGATAACCATAGAGCTACGGTGTCAGTATAATATGAGCTGTACAATTAATGAAAATATAAATTACATATGGTAGTTTGTCTATATGTGCCCTGTGATTGGCTGGCGACCTTTGCAGGGTGTACCCCGCCTCTCGCCCGAAGACAGCTGAGATAGGCTCCAGCACCCCTTGCGACCCCCGTGAGGAAAAACGGTAGAAAATGAATGAATGAATGAATAAATTACATAAAAACCAAACGGATGCTAACATAAATAGCATAACACCAAAAATACAGTGGCTAATGACGAATGGTAATGGTAATGGTAATGTTCAGTACAGGTACGTCTACCATCACTACCTGTAGAACACCACATGGTGACAGTATTGCTCTGCAAACACCTTCCTGTGCTCCGTGTGTGTCTCCATATTTAGATTTAAACTTTAAAGTGTAGACATAAAACTGCATTAAATGTTCATGAGCATATGCTTAATTTCACGAGTTTTAATCTGAGTTCTAATCTCTGAGTTTGCTCTCTGACATCATCACTCTTCCCTCTGCAGCAGCAGTTGGTGGATAAACCGTCCAAAACATTTCAGGACATGAAGGAAATTCCTTGCCTGGTGCACTTCAATGGTCGAGACCCTCGACTTCTGGCCAAGATTCATCCCAGAGAACGAAAAGGTTGAAGTTAGTTTTAATTTGTGCATACATATTCCATAGCTGGACTGCAAATACAATTCATATTTTCACTGTGCTACAACATTCATGAAAAAAAACGACTTAATAGAAACATGAAAAGCCTGTACAAAACTTTGCGTTTGTTTATAATCACAATCCAAAAAGCAAATACATTGTATTCATAATGACCATTTCAACCCAGATGTTTTGGCATATGGATATTTACGTATACAGTACATGGTCTGCAAAAACAGCAATGCTATATTTTACATGCTAAATGCAAATGAATAGAAATAGGCAATTATACTGTATGCAGTTGATGGGTTTTGAACTGCACGTTGATTTTGAATAGTTGAAAAAAACCTACATTCGTAGCGGTGATGTCAAACCCAAATACTTTCAGTTTACAACAAAAAATAAGAAATTGACTTAATATAAAATGTGCTTATGTACAAAAAGAAGTGTTGGTGAATAAATGACAAAGTAGATTAGAGTAGATTAGGATTCTGAATCAGAGTCACTGCATGGTGTCCAAGTGGTTGACTTCAGTTTCAGGCAGTGTGGGATTGGTCCCAACTCAGTGACGGTGTAAATGTGATTCTGAATGGTTGTCTTTCCATATTTTCCCAGTGATTGACAAACCAGTCCAAGTTGAAGTCAGTTTGGAAGGCTCAACCTCCCACGACCTTGAACAGTATAATCAGTAGAAAATGTTTGAATAGATAAAGAACCCAAGTGCATTCAAAACTCGCTCTCCTCTAAAATCTCCTCCATGGTCTCCCCGAGCGTCATTTCCCCGTCGCTGCTAGATAAGCTCTTCCGGGTCAGCAGCGCGAGGCCTGTTGCGTCACATCCTTTCACGCCATGACATTTAACCTCTTTTAGTCTATTCACTCCACCTCCCTCTTGGCCAGCAACCTGAAGCAGGTGAGGAAGCCTGATGGGAGTCCCATCCTCCTCACAGGATCCCCTCCGCTGGCACTGCGAGCCGTGGCCTCGAGTGCACTTCCAAAGGTGCTTGAGCGGCGCACCCTGAAAACAGCTCCTTAACTGGAAGTTGTTGGTGACCGTGAAAATCTGCCAGCGCTTCTTTAGCTCAGCTTGAACCTAAATGCAAACAAACAGAACATTTTTACATAGAAAGATTCCTGCAGTAATAAAGGCCATGGAAGGCCAGGAGAAGAAACTCTTATTGCAGGAAAGAAGTCTGTATTTTCTCATGCAGACAGGAGAAAGAGCAGGAAAGAGGCACAAACTAGAAGAAAGAAGGCATGGACGGTGTGGAAAGACGGAATTGCTGACCAGAACTTCTCATTTTGGGTATTATGGTTAATTACTACAAGAGAATCTAAGTGAAAATCCAAGAGTCAACAGAGATTACTCCAGAAAGTTTATTATTATTAACACATAGCTTGCGGTGTGTTTATGGCACATTCACAAAAATGATGTGTTCCACAAATTTCAAAATTTGACCAGTTTAGTTACCAGTTTAGTGTCTTTAATAATCTGTAATTTAGTGTATGGAACCATACCTCTCCGTTAGCGAAGCAATACAACACTCCAACCAGGAAACCCTGAATAGAACAGATTGACTTGTAACTCGGGTTTAATTACTAATAAAACAACCAGGTATACAATCAGTTGTAGTATTCTTACCTGGAAAGAACTGATGGTGAGATTGATAAAGTCCCGAGCGTATCGACTGCTCCCCGTCATACATTCATCAACGAGCACTGTGAAGACAACTTCATGGATTCCCAGCAGTGGAATCAGCACCAGCGTTGCTCTGGCTAAGCTGACAATGAATACAACCAAGTTTAATTTATACAATAAATCCCTTATTGGGATATCTACACGGATATGATTGAAATACAGTAAACCTCGGATATATCGGATTCAATTGTTCCCACTGGTTTTGTCTGATATAAGCGAAATCCGTTATATGCGTATACCGGAAAATGTCAGTTTTACGCATATATCGGATTTATATCCGTTATAAAAAGGCACTTCCTTGACTATGTTTCCAATGTACCTGGACGCGCAGGTAACGCTGCAAACGCTGCAAATGACGTCGTATAACGGCCTGTCACGATTCGGCGAATCGGAGCGCCACGATGCGGCCATCCGATATATGCGAGGGAAATTTAATGGAAATGCATTGGAACGGGACTGGAGATTTTGTCCGAAATAGGCGAAATCCGTTATAAAAAATCCGATATATGCAATGAATTTTTATTGGAAATGCATTACAGAAAAATTGGTTCTTTTTTAGCTGTCCGTTGTGAGCGAAATTCCGATATATCCGAGTCCGATATATCCGAGTCCGATATATCCGAGGTTTACTCTAATGCGGAATCGGATGATCAACAAGCTCTTTATTGCAAAGAAATGGCAGTGACCATCGGCAGTAACCAAGTAACCATTTATTCATTCATTCATTCATTCATTTTCTACCGTACACCCTGGACTGGTCGCCAGCCAATCACAGGGCACATATAGACAAACAACCATTCACACTCACATTCATACCTATGGACAATTTGGAGTTGCCAATTAACCTAGCATGTTTTTGGAATGTGGGAGGAAACCAGAGTACCCGGAGAAAACCCACGCATGCACGGGGAGAACATGCAAACTCCACACAGAGATGGCCGAGGGTGGAATTGAACCCTGGTCTCCTAGCTGTGAGGTCTGCGCGCTAACCACTAGACCACCGTGGCGCTCCAAGTAACCATTTATGATTATGATAATTTTTTTAATCCGTCAATGTTTTTTCTCCATGTCCCCTAGCGGGCACCATAATTTATCACGAGACTAAGAGGGCAAAAATAAAACAAGAACAGGCTGACATTTGAATTAGGGCTGTGCATGATCAAAACTTGAAGGTTAAGTCCCGTGCTGCTCAGGGTTACCCTCCTGCGCTAATGTAAACTGGGAAGTTGTTGTCGTCCGTTTCTGAGCACATACCTGTATCTGTAGTCGGTAAATTTCACCTGATGCGCCCTCAGCTTGGACAGCAGCAGCAGCAGAATCTTGATGAATATAAAGAAAATGATCTGCAACGCAAATTAAAGCTGTTTTGACATTCTACTTGTAGAATATCCAATGCTTTCCATATCACAAGGACTCACATGACCCAAGTGTTAAACGCGGTGTGAAATCACAGTGAAATGAACTTGATGTCACGCACCGTGGGACGTAAGTCACATGGAAATGTTGAACATTTCTCATCAGATTGGAGGTTTTTCGTAACACGACATGTGACGTTGTACTTTCATCATTACGAGTTAATACTCCCGATATACGCAACCGATAACGTTTGTGGCGTTACGACTTTTTGACCCCCATAAAATAATGCAATTTAATTTTTTATAAAATTTACTATTTATTTTTACCCCATTATGTTAATTTGTTATTGTCTCACCATTATAAGTGTATGTGACCTTTGACATTGGTGTTTATTTTTATCCCATTACCAAGTTTATGATGCTTAAAATAGCATTTTTCTTTTTAGCATTACTGATCCAGGTACTAATTTGGCTTTGACCCCCTCCTCACCTCAAACACCCCACACACACAACAATAAAACAATTAAGTAAACACAATATGTGAGATAAACCAGGACATACCAGCACTGCTAACGTAATGGGGCCTTTTATTATCCACCAGAACCATCTGTTCACAATGGACCAGCACCTTAGAAATAAAATTGGCTCTTAATCTTTGTAGAATTTCTAGCTTTTCCACAAAGCGGGTGACTAAGCACTTACTCTGTGTTTTCATATAAAATCTTCACAACCGTCCATGGAGTCACAAAGAAGAGAGGTGTTCCTGAAAGTCAAAAACAGCACAAATAAAAGTTTCAATGACAATGGAATTGAACATGCATTGAGTTATTGGAATGAAGGGTCCAACATTACTTGAAGAAACATTGATTGAGTCATATTGCAATACCGAAAATGACCCAAAAATTGTGAAAGTGTCCTTTAAAGTCTCAAATCAACTTCAAGGTCCAAAGGTCATAATGCCTAACATCAACAAATTCAGCCAGCATTAAAAAGTACAAATCTTATTCAAAAGAAGGACTAGCCTGAACATGACCTTTAGGAAAAGAAGAGCAAGGTCCAGGAAGTGATACTGACAGCTAGTTCAAAACCTTCAAATAAAATATAAGCCAAAAGGTCATACCCCATCCTAACAGCATGTAATTCTTTAGCAGACGTCGTTTGGTCATCACAGCGGTGAATAGCAGCGTGTGCAGAAAAATAGCTTCCACCAACAGCCAGAAGTAGTTACAGGCCACAAAATACTCCATGGCCACTTTGGAGAGTTTGCACATGAGAGCTATCTGTGGAGGAAAAAGTTTAGGTTGAGCCAAAAACATGGAAAGCAGCTCAAGTCATGGGTGTCTGATGCAGGGGCGTCTGATACAGGGGCTTCTGATGCAGGGGTGTCTGATGCAGGAGTGCCTGATGCAGGGGCTTCTAATTCAGGGGCGTCTGATGCAGGGGCGTCTGATGCAGGGGCGTCTGATGCAGGGGCGTCTGATGCAGGGGCGCCTGATGCAGGGGCGCCTGATGCAGGGGCTTCTAATTCAGGGGGATCTAATTCAGGGGCGTCTAATTCAGGGGCGTCTAATTCAGGGGCGTCTGATGCAGGAGCGCCTGATGCAGGGGCGTCTGATGCAGGGGCGTCTGATGCAGGGGCGTCTAATTCAGGGGCGCCTGATGCAGGGGCGCCTGATGTAGGGGCGTCTAATTCAGGGGCGTGTAATTCAGGGGCGTCTAATTCAGGAGCGTCTAATTCAAGGGTGTGTAATACAGGGGCGTCTGATGCAGGGTCGTCTAATTCAGGGGTGTCTGATGTAGGGACATCTAATGCAGGGGCGTCAAATTCAGGGGCGTCAAATTCAGGGACGTCTAATGCAGGGGCGTCTAATGCAGGGTGTCTCATTCAAGGGCGTCTAATGCAGGGGTGTCTGATGCAGGGGCTTCTGATGCAGGGACGTCTGATGCAGGGGCGTCTGATGCAGGGGCGACTAATTCAGGGGCATCTAATTCAAGGTCGTCTAATGCAGGGGCGTCTAATGCAGGGTTTTATTAGCACCATCACATTCTAAAAATAGCAATTAACAAGAAAACCAAAACAACAGCAAAAATAGGAAAACCAGGATTAAGTTTACCAAAATCAAGTAAACATAATAAGAAAAAAAAATCAATTTAACAAAATGCAGTCATAATGTTTTGTCTGTAAGATGTGATGGGTACCGTAGAACTTGAATAGGAGTTCCATCCAGGGTCGTCTTTGGGTAGGTTGGAATACATAATGTACAGTACAATTTCCTTAGAAATGACAGCAACGGCTCTCAGGATGAATGACACAAACAAATTCATGTGGATGTAGTTCCTGGTACAGTGGAGCTTCCTGATAAACACACAAGCCAGACACTCATTCATTGTTATGCAACAGGGGAGTCAGTGCTGAAGGTAAATGCTGCTATTTGGAGAGATGATGGTTAGCTTCCTGCTATAACAGCTTTTTTTTTTCCATAGGCTGAAAACAAAAAGATGAATATGAGACCTGAGATCTTATGTACAGGTATTTACATATATTTACAAGCGAATAAAAGTACTAGGGTGGCACGGCGGGCGAGTGGTTAGTGCGTAGACCTCACAGCCAGGAGGACCAGGGTTCGATTCCACCCTGGGCCATCTCTGTGTGGAGTTTGCATGTTCTCCCCGTGCATGCGTGGGTTTTCTCCGGGTACTCCGGTTTCCTCCCACATTCCAAAAACATGCTAGGTTAATTAGCGACTCCAAATTGTCCATAGGTATGAATGTGAGTGTGAATGGTTGTTTGTCTATATGTGCCCTGTGTCCAGGGTGTACCCCGCCTCTCGCCCGAAGACAGCTGGGATAGGCACCCCCACGACCCTCGTGAGGAAAAAGAGGTAGAAAATGAATGAATGAATAAAAGTACTGCAGTAGATATGAAAAGAATGAATGAGGGGTTAATGGAATAACACATCCAAAACTCCATTGTAAATAAAACTAAATAAAACTAAACCATTCCCATCGCTACTGACCTCAACATAGCCATAAGGAGCGTTGCTAACGTGAGGGAAGACAATGACAGAGAGTAGCCAATAACGGAGATTAGCCGCAGGGCAGTTTGCCGAAGCATTTGCTCTTCCTGGACAAAAAAAACACACACACGGAACAAGAAAACAGAATAAACACAAGGCGACCTTCAGCACAAGGTCATCCTCATCAGTCATTTTAGTCCTTCCTCACCTTATCTTTGAAGTAATGGTCCCCCTGACATTCCGAGTCATCCCTCCAGGGCTCGGAGGAATTCCGCTTCTGTCGCCATCTCCCATTTTCCAAGCATTCTCGATGCGCCCTCCTGGAATTATCTGCGACAAATTGCCATCAAAAAGCATCTGTTGTTATCTTATGATCAGTACTCATGACAGAGCAGTACACCTCATGTGAGAGGAAAGTCGGTGGTAATACTCAGCGGGGCGTTCACGTCATGCGGTGATGTTGAACATTACCCTTGTTGATCCACGGTAAGTAGGCGGGGCAGGGGACCGACACATTCCCAGGACGTGAATGTGGCCAGCACACAAACGTGTCAAAGGTTCCCCTGCAGTAGATTCCTGCATAACATCATCATTATTGTCTATTAGCAGTAATAAACACAGAGTGATTCATATAAAGAATGTTTCAAGACAATTGCCGTAACACTTTTTGCAATACTTCACTTTTTTTTGCAGTAAAGCGATGTATTTCTGCACGTGTTTTTACCACAAGATAAGACTGTTGATAAAATATTATTGTTGAAATATTTTTGCAATGATTGTGTTTACACTGTTTAGATATACAGTAAAGTCTCGTTATATCGTTATTGTCGGGAGTCGGAAAAAATATCGATATAACCGGACTGTCGATATATCCGATCCTGCGCCGAACTGCATTAAAAGTGGGCAATAATGCACTGCATGCTATGAAGTGTCAAGCTCACCAGTAGTCGGTAGTGTGCTTGATGTCAGGGTTGTATTGCAGGCCTCCCAGTAGTCGGTACGCTTCGCTATAAGATTTTGGAGCATTGAGCATGTTATCTTCCATGTGCAGCAGTAAAAAAAAAAAAAGAGAAAAAACAGAATCATACAGGGAATCTTTGCCATGTGACCTGCAGAGATACTGCAGAGGGGTGTCCAAATCTTTCCACAGCAAAAAGAAAAATGAAAGATTTCATACAATATTTCCAACTTTCACACTTGAGTCAAGTGTATTTTGAGCACAGAGTAATATTATTACACTTGATATACAGTTTGTGCCATTGTAAATGACCCATTTGGATTAGCTTTCACTTGACGTCATGCTCTGATGTTTATTTAAAGATTCGCCACTGTGGGTTTACAGGGCAGAGAAGGTAGGTGCAATGACCACATGACCTAAACCCTTTGTTTGTTCACTGTAAATAGGAAAATGAATAGCAGACAACACAAAACATGAGTCTCCATTACAGTGCTGCAGCATCATAAATTATGTAAAAGCTTTAATAATATTAAACATTTGTATCATAATAAATTCCCTTTTTAAAAATGCTACTTTTACTTCATTTACTTTTTTACTATTAAAAAATATATAGAAATAGCGTTTGACATTTTGCATTTATTGATCAACCCATCCTGCAGCACTGCATACAGATGATGTTGAAATATTACCAGTTACCACTAGATGGCGGTAGTGCCCTCCGTTTACTATGCATCTGCCACCTCATGACCCTTTTAATTATTGGCATTTTCACTTTATATTGTTTTTCCAGCCAAATTGCATTGAAAGAAGCCAAAATGCAAATGTATAACTATTGTACAATTCTAATGTTATATTAATCATGAATAGCAATTTATTGTTATATTAATTATCCATTAATAAATTCTAAAAAAAATAATCATTTGGAATTGAACTTTTCAAAATTGATAACATTAAAAAGTACAAGTATAATATAAAATTTTAACAAATAATAACATAAATTGAAATATAAACAACAACAAAATTAAATATATATTTTTTACACATTAGTATGGGGAAAACGTTCTGGGAATAACATGGAAAATATTATGAAAATAAATTCATGATAAAATTCATAAAATATTATGAAAATAAATTCATAATATTTTGAGTAAAAAATTAGCAAGAAAAAAACAACAGCAGAAATGGGAAAAACTATACTAATTTTGAGAATAAAGTCAAAATATAAGCAAAAGAAAATGTAATTTAAGAAGATTTGAAAAATACAAAAAAACATTAAAAATGAGGAAAAAAGACCAAACACTAGACTATATTTTTCTTTTTCACCTACAAGTTGGGATTTCAGTTTTCTTTAAATATTAACAAGAAGCAACAATAAGTTGCAGAATTTGACTTACTTGGCGGTTGCAGATTATAAAAAGGAGCACGAGGAGTCTCCCTCTCGCTGTAGCCCAGGTCCTCCTGTTCAGGCTCCACAGCAGGGATGGCATAGCGTTTGCGTGGTTACATTTAAACTGTTTCCATTGCAAATAGTTTCCCACTTTCCAAAGTCACGAGACTGTCACTCATCTCCTCGGAATGCCACCATGAGCACCTCAGGTCCAGTTAGTCTGATGTTGCAGCACTTGAATGACATTGCAGCAGCATTCATGGTGAAATGTCCAAGAATGAAGAAGATGTCCATATCCATAATCTTCTTCCCCCCGATGCAAGTGGACTTCTCAGGCTGAGAAGACAGCAAGTCTGCTTCTCATTTCAGTTGAGCGAAGAGAGTGCGTGTAGATCCAACAGATGGCCTCTCCCAAATGTCCTCCTCTCACCGATCACGATAAGGCCCAGGAGATTCAGGAACTAACCCTGTTGTCCAGGGTGGGGGGTGGGGGTGCACATTCTAATATTCCAACTTGTAGCCCGATATAGGAGAACAAGCCACCTGCACTAGAAGAGAAATAGCCCCTCCCCTTGCACACAGTAACTGGACATCACACAGAAAGTCTGCCAATAAAGGGATATGAATGTAAAGTAACTAAAACTATAACTGATTTATTATTGTCCAACTTCAGCTTCTTCATATGTCTTCATATCATGAACGTGACAGACTCCATCGCTGGTATAATATTCTAATTTTATTCCAGGACCATGTGCACCAATCATACTTTAACTGTGATGCATGAAGGCACCATTGAAATCCAGTTATTTCCGGCTCTATAAGCATAACAATCCCTTACGAAAAGAAAATATATTTATCAATATATTACTTTAAATATATTGTATTATATTATAATACATTATTTTTCCAATACATTATATATTATAAATACATGGAATAATATATTTTTGTACATATATTATACAATATATTATATATTCATGTAATATATGGCAATATATTGCAGAATATACAAATGATTGCCGCTTTCAATATATTGAAATATATTAAATCCAAATATATAATATATGAGTTTATATATCCTAAATTATATGCAATTTTATATATTAAAAATATAGTCCTTTTTTGGTCTTGATCGCAAGATATTTTTTATATGTATCAATATATACACATATATGATCTATGCATATATTGCAATATATTGGAAAATATAAACATAAGATCCCATATATGGAAATATTTACTATATTTATTATTATATTTGTCAATATACTGCAATATATTTTTTTTCCATAAGGGATATACCACTGTAATGGAGCCATATGTCTACATTTGGGCTTCTCATGAGAGACAATAAAGACGATGATGTGAACGGGGAAAAAAACATACATCAAGTATATTGGATTGCAGCGTGGGATGAACCAATGCACAATAAAGCAGGTGGAAACGGACATAGCTTCAGGGTGGAAGGTGTGTGGAGTGGGGTTCCCAATAAACGGGGGTTCTAAGTGTATTGAAGTTAAGTGAAGAAAGCGTATTGGGACCCCCCGACTGAGAAGGTGCTATTCAAGTTTTAATGCCAAAGAATGTAACGTCATCTGTAATCGTTATCAGAAGAGGCTGCAATATACAGGTATATAGCCATATGGATTTCACCCCCCCACATAATATATACATATCACATAATAATGATTTATGCTTGCGTGCATACCAGAGGATAACCGTAAACATCAAATCTTACCTCACTTGTCTTGATTTACTTGACCTTCCAAGAAAGTGTGGCGCTAACCCTAGACAAGTTGTAAATATGTTGTTTTAATGACCGGGTGTTCCTTCATTCGGTGCCTCTTGTTTCTGCCTGGTCTAGCTACCATGCACTTCTTTGGGTATATTTGGACGAATGAACCTATCCCACCTTTCTTTAGAGTCGACTTCGCCGTTTTATTGGTGGTCTCTCTTGCCACATTTTCTTCTGGTTTGTATTTTTCCTCTGCTTTTATTTCCTGATCCTTTGTTATGGTGCTTTTTCTTCTTTTGGATAGTTTCGGTTTTTGTATTATGGACTATAAAAGTGGCTGCTGTGTGACTCCTCCACTCTGGGGTCTGACCTCATAAATAAAGGTAGTACTCCAGTTGGTGTACTACCTTAAAATGAAATATGGTCAGCACTCTAAACCAGGGGTCTCAAACTCAATTTACTTGGGGGGGGGGGGGGGGGGGGGGGGGGGCACTGGAGCTCGGGTCTGGGTGAGACTGGGCTAAAAAAACAAACAAAAAAAAACGCATTTATTAAAAACAAAAAAAATTATTAGAGCCCTGTAGACATGACAAAACACGACTATAGTCACATTTATACTCTTTTTATTTACAACATATTGCGCAACTGCAGGGTCTTGAGACACATGCTAACTCGCAAACTAGAGAGCTAGCGACCTAAACGGTAGCCTTCAAGTTGTTTCCTTTAAACTTAAATAGCCAAAAACTTACCACTTCCACACGCATAGGGAGGATAACTATTAACAGTTATTTAACCTTTAACATGAACATTAATCAAACGTAATAATTTTTTCTGGGTACATGATACCATACAGCATCCATATCAAACTTGCGCGGGCCGCACTAACATTAAACTTTTATATCAAGGCGGGGGCCTCAAAGTAGTGTCCTGCGGGCCGCATGTTTGAGACCCCTGCTTTAGGATGATCTAAAATTACGTGACTCACTAAAATCAGTAAAGATTTTTGCACTGTAATGAAGGGCGGCATCTAACCATTACAGCGGTGCCTTTGTAACAATTTTTTTTTGTTTTTTTGGTTAGCATCATTACTCCGTTCCAAACCAAAACGGTCTTGATCCAAGGCGCATTTCCCATAAAATATTTATAAAATATATAAATTTGCCGCGTGTTTGAGACCCCTGCTCTAAACTAAATTATTGGTTACAGATAAATCAATTATTACTAATATAAATAAGAGTCTAACACTGCATGTCTAAGTTTTATACAATATAAGAGGAATTTATGAAGCGCACTTTTATTCTTACAATATGCTGGTTTACATACATTTCAAAAACACATGTAAGTTCAGTGGAGTCAAAGGTCAAAGGGGTCGGCCTCAGAGACACACGCATCTCATGTATCTCACCTTGTCGCTCAGCTGGACCTTCTCACGCAGCTGCAAGTGTTTACCATCTTCTACGAATGTGTTAGGAAGTGTTTAGCAGACCTGGACGGCGCTATGTGGAAGGCTAAACATGTTGTACTGCAGATGCATAAACTGTTTGGCTCTACACTGCTGCTTTTGGGGAGCCGGGCCGTTTCCTCTTTTTTTCTGATGAATACAACACAAAAGTGCTGAAATTGCTGCTCAAGCCCGTGTAGTTTTAATTGCAGTTCTAATTATTACAGTACATGAGTGTACCGCGTACATGCAACATGTTTATTCTAAGTGATAATGGAGGGGAGATCCTGGGATCCTGGGATAATTGCTCCCTTCAGTCGGAAAAACAAACAGGCGATGGCCGCTATCAGAGCCTATGGATGCTCAGGAACATCTTGCCTGGGTCAACAACGAACACAGCTCAAGGCGCCGCATCGCTTGGTCACCAAACAACAGCATCAGCACCACATGAAGCCCGAGGAAATCGAATCACTGAGTTTCATCTCCTCTCAGCGTGGTCAGAATTCAAGGAAGTGAGCGCTTTCGGGAAAACATGTTAGCTGTTTATGACATTTTTCACTCCTTAGAATTATGAAGCGGGCGGCACGGCGGTCGAGTGGTTAGCGCGCAGACCTCACAGCTAGGAGACCTGGGTTCAATTCCACCCTCTGTGTGGAGATTGCATGCGTGGGTTTTCTCCGGGTACTCCGGTTTCCTCCCACATTCCAAAAACATGCTAGGTTAATTAGCGACTCCAAATTGTCCATAGGTATGAATGTGAGTGTGAATGGTTGTTTGTCTATATGTGCCCTGTGATTGGCTGGCAACCAGTCCAGGGTGTACCCCGCTTCTCGCCCGAAGACGGCTGGGATAGGCTCCAGCACCCCCCACGATAAACGGTAGAAAATGAATGAAAGAATGAATGAGTTCTCCTCCTATTTTGTGTGGAAGTGGTAACTTTTTGGCTTCTTATTTTGTCTTTCCCCACCCTCGGCCATCTCTGTGTAGAGTTTGCATGTTCTCCCCGTGCATGCGTGGGTTTTCTCCGGGTACTCCGGTTTCCTCCCACATTCCAAAAACATGCTAGGTTAATTGGCGACTCCAAATTGTCCATAGGTATGAATGTGAGTGTGAATGGTTGTTTGTCTATATGTGCCCTGTGATTGGCTGGCTACCAGTTCAGGGTGTACCCCGCTTCTCTCGCCCGAAGACGGCTGGGATAGGCTCCAGCACCCCCCACGATAAACGGTAGAAAATGAATGAAAATGAATGAAAGAATGAATGAGTTCTCCTCCTATTTTGTGTGGAAGTGGTACCTTTTTGGCTTCTTATTTTGTCTTTGCCCACCCTCGGCCATCTCTGTGTGGAGTTTGCATGTTCTCCCCGTGCATGCGTGGGTTTTCTCCGGGTACTCCGGTTTCCTCCCACATTCCAAAAACATGCTAGGTTAATTAGCGACTCCAAATTGTCCATAGGTATGAATGTGAGTGTGAATGGTTGTTTGTCTATATGTGCCCTGTGATTGGCTGGCGACCAGTCCAGGGTGTACCCCGCTTCTCTCGCCCGAAGACAGCTGGGATAGGCTCCAGCACCCCCCACGACCCTCGTGAGGAAAAGCGGTAGAAAATGAATGAATGAATGAATAATTATGAAGCCAGAAATATATTATATTGCAATAAAAATGGCTGCTGCACTGTGTGGGGGGGGGGGTGCATGGCTTTTTTACGAGAGGCTGTATCTTCTTAAACAGGACTATATAAGGAGCACGTACTCTAAAATGTGTTGATGAGCGGTGCAAGCGTACAGAAGCCAGACGTTTGTGAGATGTTTGGGGAAAAAAAAAAAACGTCAACTGGAACGTGAACCAGTGAGACGATAAAAGGATGAAGCGGTGTCCCCAATTCCAATTCATACTTATTCCAGTTCCAGTTCTTCCAAACATGAAATGCATAATTTGCATAATGCAAATGTGCAATATTTCCATCACTGCCTCTATTACTATACAATACAATACACTCATATGCGACTTTACTCATCTGTATACACCAGTCATTATTTGCCCAAGACCCATTCATCATTGCACTAAAATTAATATATCTGCAATATGTCTGCTCCTGCATATGCTCCTGTGCAATATTATGTATGTGTATATTTGGATATCTTGTATATATCTTGTTAAATTGTCTTTTAACTTGACTACTGCACTGAAAGGAGAAGCTCTCCAATCTTGTTGTATAATGACAACGTATAATGACAATAAAGGCCATTCCATTCCATTCCATTCCATGACAGAAAGATCCTAGAGTGTGGATTATTTTTTATTAAACTAGTTGCTTCCTTACCGGGTTGGTGCATGGGCTTCACAATAAAGTCATTCAGCACACAAAGCTATAGTGTGATTCACAGGAATGGTTTGTTCAAAACAAACACAGGTATCCTTGACTTGCACACCGTATTTCCTGGTCTGACTCATTAGACTGGGGGGGTAAATATAGGCCTACTCAGAACAAGAAAGATGGAGACCACACCAGACTTTTCAAGTAGACAGCAGTCACATGTAAGCAGCAGACAAGTCATTTGTCTGACTCGAGACCCCATTATATACCCCATATAGTAGGTATACCCCATATAGGTATATATATTATTAGCTAATTTTGTCTTAGCTGTGGACATCTTTGTCCAAACCGACTTAGCACAGCCACTTTTCAAATATAGCCAAAGGACAATGGCTGGTGAGGAACCTAACAGGGCTGTGACACAGGACTCAACCCTCTTAACTCCGCTCAATAGCTCTATTTGTTCTTAAAGGGGGGGGGGGGGGGGGGTGAAAATACAGCCCAACCTGCATGCAACCCCTCTTTACTCTGCTGTACTCTTTCATTTTCATTTACCAGACTTCTCGTTGTTCTCATACATATTTAGGGGTAGACCTTTTAAATGGGATTATGTGATTGGGTACCATGTAAAAAATGGCGGTTAAAGCTGCAAGGATGCATCTTCAAGTCCAAGTTTCAGCCCGTCAACGTCATATTTCTTTCACTGTAGTTTAGTATGGAAATGGCCATGTCTACATTGTAAAATTGAAAAACATTGTAAAATTATGATTTATTCTCATTATATTCATTTTGACCTTATTATTGTAAAATGAGGCTGCTCGAGTGGTTAGCGCGCAGACCTCACAGCTAGGAGACCAGGGTTCAATTCCACTCTCGGCCATCTCTGTGTGGAGTTTGCATGTTCTCCCTGTGCATTTATGGGTTTCCTCCCACATTCCAAAAACATGCTAGGTTAATTGTTGACTCCAAATTGTCCATAGGTATGAATGTGAGTGTGAATGGTTGTTTGTCTATATGTGCCCTGTGATTGGCTGGCCACCAGTCCAGGGTGTACCCCGCCTCTCGCCCGAAGACAGCTGCAATAGGCTCCAGCAACCCCCGCAACCCTCGTGAGGAAAAAGCGGTAGAAAATTCATAAATGAATGAATATCATATTATCTGTAAAATATGGTGGTGGTAGTGTGATGGTCTGGGGAAGTCCACAACTTAGCACAGTTGCAGGTGATGCTTCTGGTTGGGTATATAATATAGTATATGAATATTAGGACTGTCAATTGATTAAAATATTATTTGAAAATTATTATTTATTATTTATTTATTACTTATATATAATTAATTATTATTTATTTGAAAATAAAATAGAATATCTTTTATCGATCTAACACTGCAGAGACTCTCCTTACCGAGCATTTTCGTGGCCCCCGGTGAATAAAACAAAGAAGTTACCATTGAAAATGTTCAATTGTCCATGAAAAAAAGACAAGATAAATTTAATGTGGCCATAAAAGAAAGTTTCCCCTAGAATAAAACAAGCCAAATACGTTATTGTCTGGCTGGACCACACGTGTCCTTCTAGGGAGGCCTGCATCATATAAAGCTGTTGCCCTGAGCTAAACATACACAAACAGTAGCCGTATACGATGTACACAGAGCCCCAGCAGATGGTTCCATGCTAATGATTAAAAGCATCCCAGACACACAGTAGGGATGGAACCGGAGCGTCACTATGGAGCGTCTCTGCTGCAGTAGCTTTTTACAGTGACATGGACCAGAATGACAGTGGTGTCGTCTTAACGTCAAGCAGGGCTGGAAGGGTTGTATCTCAGAGTTTATTTTCAAATCAATAGAAATGGCGGTGGGGCTGGGGGGGGAGTCAGCCAAGTTTACTGAGTTTGCTTTTATTAACGTATTAAACAATTCAAATAAGCTTGAGATAATAAAGCTACACAAGCTGCTGTATCGCAGTGACGGAACCAGAGCGATGAAGTTAACGGTGCTGTTTATGAGTTTTAATGCAGGGCGAATACTGCAAATGAATCGGAGAATGGATGACAAGGAGCAAAGCACAGACATGAATGAGGTCATTTTGACTGCATTGAATGAAACAGGGGCGGCACGGCGGTCTAGTGGTTAGCGCGCAGACCTCACAGCTAGGAGACCGGGGTTCAATTCCACCCTCGGATGGACCTACGGACAGCAGAATTCATGGTTCCATTTATCATAGCAAGGTCTTCCAGGTCCTGAAACAGCAAAACAGCTGCAGACTACCACCACCATATTTTTGTGTTGGTATGATGGTCTTTTTGGCTGCACGGCGGTCTAGTGGTTAGCGCGCAGACCTCACAGCTAGGAGACCAGGGGTTCAATTCCATCCTCGGATGGACCTACGGACAGCAGAATTCATGGTTCCATTTATCATAGTAAGGTCTTCCAGATCCTGAAACAGCAAAAACAGCTGCAGACCATCACACTACCACAACCATATTTTTGTGTTGGTATGATGGTCTTTTTTGGCTGCACGGCGGAGTTTCCATGTTCTCCCCGTGCATTCGTGGGTTTTCTCCGGGTACTCCGGTTTCCTCCCACATTCCAAAAACATGCTAGGTTAATTGGCCACTCCAAATAGTCCATAGGTATGAATGTGAGTGTGAATGGTTGTTTGTCTATATGTGACCTATGATTGGCTGGCCCGCCTCTCGCCCAAAGACAGCTGGGATAGGCTCCAGCACCCCAGCGACCCTTGTGAGGAAAAAGCGGTAGAAAATGAATGAATGAAACCGAGGTTGGAAACCAGATGGAGATGACAGACACATTTTTGCAAACAAAAGAATTGGAAGCAATTGTGGAACAAAGATATGCATTCTGTGATATACGGAATAATTACCAACATCACTCCTCACGCTCACCAATCACACGTCGTTACGAAAGGACAAAAAGACATATAGACAACTCAAGATGAAGAAAAGTATCAAGTTTGATGATGGATGATGAAGTTGACTTTTTGATAATATATGGACCTTTACCTGTCAATCCATACGATCCAAAACTGTCTAATTTTAGCCAAATGAATACCAACGGGCTGCTGCTTTTAAAAGTCAGTAGTCCCAAATGCGGCATCTTTCCGAATGTGCCTATACCAGATGGACCCAACAATGTGAAAAGAAGTATTTTGGAAAAAATGTTGATACTTATGAATGCACATCCCAGATCCCCTTGGAATGGTTCAAAGTAAACACCATAAATTTTGCTTGTTTTCAGGCTGTGGTCCAAACTCACAACCCCCAAAGTACCGTTTGTACCGTTTGTCCTGTCCCCGACCAGATTTGGACACAAGTGTCTCCGCCTTCTGCTTCCTCCCTTCATATCTCTTTCTAGTCACCCCAGAACATGGCCTCCAGCGCACACATGACTAACAACATGTCGTCCTGCAGGAATCCTTCCATTTACACTAGAAGGTGGGATTGCACTTCAGTCGACTCCACATTCTTTTTCCTTGAGGGATTACAAACCAGGCTCTAGTCAAGGGTCTTTTTCCCATTACATAATGGCAGGCTTAAGATAAGATCCCACGCCAAAAAAAGACGATGTGCAGACCTGCGTTGGTGTCCAGGACGTCAAATAGACACGATGTGATGTGATGTGCCTCCTGCATCACCACCATGTTCACATGGCGGCGGGTTGTATGTGTTTCTCTTCTTTCAGAAGAACATGAGTGAAGGCTCCCATGGCATCACTTAAAGGTCAGCCAGATATGTCCTGTTTACTTCATGCAGCTCTTCTTCTCTCTACATTGACATGGTTGATCTATGATGGTCGGGAACGTAGCATCACCCACAATCTTTCAAAAAACTATTATCGTTTTTAGTTTCATGCAACATGATCAGAATATCCATTCACACATTTTCTACACCACTTAACCTTTATTTGAGATGTTTTTTTTCTTCTTCTTCAAGATGCAATGAATTCAATAAATAAACCCTTCTACAAACTGTAGGGGGCAGTGTTGTACTTGCTAGGAAACCTAGCTTTGAAAGCATTTGTGCTGCAGAGCACAAATGCAAAATAAATAAATGCATGTCATGCCTTCCCCATCTACTTTATTTTGACATTTAAATTACCAATCATTTTAATTAGCCAACTTAACAAGCGATTGATGGGGAAGGTTAACGAAGAGAATGGCATCACCGACAGACAAGCAGCGTGAAGTCAT
This sequence comes from Doryrhamphus excisus, assembly GCF_030265055.1. NCBI lineage: Eukaryota > Metazoa > Chordata > Actinopteri > Syngnathiformes > Syngnathidae > Doryrhamphus > Doryrhamphus excisus. The sequence goes on along the minus strand of NC_080487.1, from coordinate 4,504,813 downwards.
TCACCTGCCTTTAATTGCAGTAATTACAATTAGAGGCACGGGTCTGAAAATAGCAGCAATGGCTGGTAAATAAGTATAAATATGCACACGGTAGTTGGTTAAAGAGAAGCATGGGGATGCAATTTCATGATAAGCTCACAAAATGACAAACACCGACTGAGCCGGCAGCCTGGGAGTGTGCAAAGTGATGACGTGTATCTGCCATGTAAGTGTAATGAGTTTTCACAGAGCCATGCGGAGGCCCAAAGGTTAAAGTTCAACGCTGTAAGTGAAGCTGAAGTAACATTTGCCGGGTTTGGGTGGGGAGTGTGAGTTAGCACATTGCCCCCATTGGGTGTAATGACTTGATCTCTGGATGACGACTGGGATAATGAAAGTGATGATGGATGAAAGAAGATGTACATGATTGTGTTTAAGTGCTCACACCGTTAGCATGAAATGAGCTGTCTTGTCCTGTCACATGCCCTTGTATTATTTCACCGACATTTTTTCATCAACATTTGAAATGTTGTCCATCGGCCATCATAACACAGAGCTTGGCTTGACATAATGGCCATGTGTTAACAAACAGAGAGGAATGTAGCATCGTAGCATAGAGGAATGTAGCATTGTAGCAAAGAGGAATGTAGCATTGTAGCATAGAGGAATGTAGCATTGTAGCATAGAGGAATGTATCATTGTAGCATAGAGGAATGTAGCATTGTAGCAGAGAGGAATGTAGCATTGTAGCATAGATGAATGTAGCATTGTAGCATAAAGGAATGTAGCATCGTAGCATAGAGGAATGTAGCATCGTAGCATAGAGGAATGTAGCATTGTAGCATAGAGGAATGTAGCATTGTAGCATAGAGGAATGTAGCATTGTAGCATAGAGGAATGTAGCATTGTAGCATCGAGGAATGTAGCATTGTAGCATCGAGGAATGTAGCATTGTAGCATAGAGGAATGTAGCATCGTAGCATAGAGGAATGTAGCATCGTAGCATAGAGGAATTTATCATTGTAGCATAGAGGAATGTAGCATTGTAGCATAGAGGAATGTAGCATTGTAGCATGGAGGAATGTAGCATTGTAGCATGGAGGAATGTAGCATTGTAGCATAGAGGAATGTATCATCGTAGCATAGAGGAATGTATCATTGTAGCATAGAGGAATGTAGCATTGTAGCATAGAGGAATGTAGCATTGTAGCATAGAGGAATGTAGCATTGTAGCATAGAGGAATGAAGCATCGTAGCATAGAGGAATGTAGCATCGTAGCATGGAGGAATGTAGCATTGTAGCATAGAGGAATGTAGCATTGCAGCATAGAGGAATGTATCATTGTAGCATAGAGGAATGTAGCATTGTAGCATAGAGGAACGTAGCATTGTAGCATAGAGGAACGTAGCATTGTAGCATAGAGGAATGTATCATTGTTGCATAGAGTAATGTAGCGTTGTAGCATAGAGGAATGTAGCATTGTAGCATAGAGGAATGTTGCATTGTAGCATAGAGGAATGTAGCATTGTACCATAGAGGAATGTAGCATTGTAGCATAGAGGAATGTAGCATTGCAGCATAGAGGAATGTAGCGTTGTAGCATAGAGGAATGTAGCATTGTAGCATAGAGGAATGTTGCATTGTAGCATAGAGGAATGTAGCATTGTACCATAGAGGAATGTAGCATTGTAGCATAGAGGAATGTAGCATTGCAGCATAGAGGAATGTAGCGTTGTAGCATAGAGGAATGTAGCATTGTAGCATAGAGGAATTTAGCATTGTAGCATAGAGGAATGTAGCATTGTAGCATAGAGGAATGTAGCATTGTAGCATGGAGGAATGTAGCATTGTAGCATGGAGGAATGTAGCATTGTAGCATAGAGGAATGTATCATCGTAGCATAGAGGAATGTATCATTGTAGCATAGAGGAATGTAGCATTGTAGCATAGAGGAATGTAGCATTGTAGCATAGAGGAATGTAGCATTGTAGCATAGAGGAATGAAGCATCGTAGCATAGAGGAATGTAGCATCGTAGCATGGAGGAATGTAGCATTGTAGCATGGAGGAATGTAGCATTGTAGCATAGTGGAATATAGCATTGTAGCATAGAGGAATGTAGCATTGTAGCATAGCATAAAAGATCATTTTTTATGCTAACCTGAAATTCCTACCATCTATCTACACTACACATTTGAAATATACTGAACTTTGTATATAGCACTGGCATCTGGTTGGTTAAAAGAGGCGAGAAAGTATTGGATATTATGAGATATAACACTTTTATGAAAGAGAATAAATCCTGTCACAAATTCATTTCCGGCCCTTAAAGTCTCTCCTGATTATATTGTAGCCGTCTTCTCCATTATCCTTTCAATTGTATGCACTTGGATAGATGAGGAAATGAAATCACACCCGATTGTCCTGGAGGCAGGGAGACAAAGAGAGTGGCTTGCAGAAATTAGACGGGAGAATAGGTCATTTGTTCATTCGCCATTAAGTTTTTCATAGCCGCACCAACGACTGTCTCTGCAATCTTGACTCATTTCTGACTGAAAGTGACTGAAGACGATACCATCCTGAACTGTGTCATGACCAAGTAGGAATATTCCAAATATTCCCAATATTCCAAATATAAACCCCTTGCTGTATCCTGTTTAAGATATGCCTTTATTCGTCCCTCAGTGGGGAAATTTGTACAATGCTACATTCCTCTATGCTACAATGCTACATTCCTCTATGCTACAATGCTACATTCCTCTATGCTACAATGCTACATTCCTCTATGCTACAATGCTACATTCCCCTATCCTACAATGCTACATTCTTCTATGCTACGATGCTACGTTCCTCTATGCTACGATGCTACATTCCTTTATGCTACAACGCTACATTCCTCTATGCTACAATGCTACATTCCTCTATGCTACAATGCTACATTCCTCTATGCTACAATGCTACATTCCTCTATGCTACAATGCTACATTCCTCTATGCTACAACGCTACATTCCTCTATGCTACAATGCTACATTCCTCTATGCTACAATGCTACATTCCTGTATGCTACAATGCTACATTCCTCAATGCTACAATGTTACATTCCTCTTTGCTACAATGCTACATTCCTCTATGCTACAATGATACATTCCTCTATGCTACAATGATACATTCCTCTATGCTACAATGATACATTCCTCTATGCTACAATGCTACATTCTTCTATGCTACAATGCTACATTCCACTATGCTACAATGCTACATTCCTCTATGCTACAATGATACATTCCTCTATGCTACAATGCTACATTCCCCTATGCTACAATGATACATTCTTCTAGCCTTGATAGCATGATATAAGCTTATGCCGATGAAACATTGCATTATCTACCGTATGTATTGCATGAACTGATATCATACTGTATGATCTCTTTATATATAATATTCCTGCGTCTGATTAATATTGCATTGTGGCTAGGCAATAAACTGTGGGTTAATAAATGAAATAAGTGTGGGAGCGATGCTGCATATCAACTAATGAAGCATCTTCAATGAGAGCGGAATAGCTGATGTTAAAAACAAACTTCATATCCATCTAATATTTATACAATACGTAGGCCTACTGTATGCCGCAGTGTGTGTGTGTGTGGGGGGGGGGGGGTGCTGCCTTCGTATCTATTTCCAATCATCTTTAATATTGCAAATGTCGGAATGTCTTAGAATAGTCGACTTCGGAAAATTTGACGATCAACCTTGCAGTCAAATTGCAGAAAAATGTGATGTGATTGGCAGTACGGCGGTCTAGTGGTTAGCGCGCAGACCTCACAGGAGGTAGGAGACCAGGGTTCAATTCCACCCTCGGTGTGGAGTTTCCATGTTCTCCCCGTGCATGCGTGGGTTTTCTCCGGGTTAATTGGTGACTCCAAATTGTCCATAGGTATGAATGTGAGTGTGAATGGTTGTTTGTCTATATGTGCCCTGTGATTGGCTGGCGACCAGTCCAGGGTGTACCACGCCTCTCGCCCGAAGACAGCTGGGATAGGCTCCAGCACCCCCGCAACCCTCGTGAGGAAAAAGCGGTAGAAAATTAATGAATGAATGAATGTGATGTGATTAAGATTGTGCCATTCTGACTACGTGGGGGTGCCAGAATGTAAGCCAAAAACTTACCACTTCCACACGAATAGGGAGGATAACTATTAACAGTTATTTAACCTTTAACATGAACATTAATCAAACGTAATAAGCATCCATATCAAACTTGCGCGGGCCGCACTAACAAACTTTCATATCAAGACGGGGGCCTCAAACTAGTGTCCTTGGGCCGCGTGTTTGAGACCCCTGCTTTAGATGCTCATTAGGATGCGTAGACAGGATGCGGCCGTTAAGACAATGCACTCCTACGGTGCACCAGGTTGGATTAGGAAGAAACAAAGCCCGAGCCTCTCTGTAACCTACTTCCTTTGATTTATTTATGCTCTTACTATTTAGTATGTAGGCTGGGTCCTGAATGAAGGCTCGATGGCTTAATCGCTTATTAACATACCCATGTTCTGAAGGTCGATGTAGCGCTAATCCGATTGATCCTAATAGACGGATTTCCAAAGGGAGAGTGACAGTGAACAAATCCATAAGGACTACCATGGTAGTACCGCACAGTCCTCCTGACAGCATGGAAGACCAAGGACTTTGAAAGAACTCCTTCACACAATGAAATAATACTGTAAAATACAGTTTATACATAAAAATAGTATAATGGGATGAAAATGCTGAATATAAATCATATGAGTGCCCTGTGATTGGCTGGCGACCAGTCCAGGGTGTACCCCGCCTCACGCCTGAAGACAGCTGGGATAGGCTCCAGCACCCCCCGTCATCAGCCCCACAGCCCAAGGTCATCACACTACCACCACCATATTTTACTGTTAATATGATTTTCTTTTGCTCGAGTGGTTAGAGCGCAGACCTCACAGCTAGGAGACCAGGATTCAATTCCACCCTCGGCCATCTCTGTGTGGAGTTTGCATGTTCTCCCCGTGCATGCGTGGGTTTTCTCCGGGTACTCCGGTTTCCTCCCACATTCCAAAAACATGCTAGGTTAATTAGCGACTCCAAATTGTCCGTAGGTATGAATGTGAGTGTGAATGGTTGTTTGTCTATATGTGCCCTGTGATTGGCTGGCCACCAGTCCAGGGTGTACCCCGCCTCACGCCTGAAGACAGCTGGGATAGGCTCCAGCACCCGGTAGAAAATGAATGAATGAATGAATTAATCATGTGAAAGTGTCAACAAAGCAACCACAACAGAAGGAAAACATTCCATGCTAAGTTGGGAAAGATGGGAGCAATAAGGGCTCGCCAAGCCTACTCAGAGATCAGATGCACTTTATTCATCACACAAAGGAGAATTATTTTTATTGCCGACAAATTGGATGAATTCACCGTCATCTCATCAGATGATGACATCCACAGATTATTTAGGAAATCTCATCTGAGCTGACTGTCAGAGATATTGTCATCAGAAACCTTAGCATCACTTCCCGATTTCCATTTTTTCCCAGATCATTTTCACTCCCTATGGGAATGCATCCTTGAAGTGTTTTGCTTTAATCTATATTTTATCAGACCTCTATTATTTTTTTTTTTGGCTGACCAAATTCTGTTTTCCTTATTTGTCTGACACACGCGTTAAGATGACTTTTTCAGTTGTCTTTTTTGTTTGTTTGTTTTTTAGCCTTTGTTTTTTAAAGCAAAAAAAAAATCAAGTTAGCTAATATTTGTCAGGCAGCTTTGCCATTCCAGCCTGGCAAAGCCTTTATCTGTGGGTGGTAGCCCCTTCAATCTAGCGAGTGGCTGTATTTTGCTGCAATCAATCAAGGAGATTTTTCCATTCTGTTGTCACGGAAGCAAAACAATCGTTTATAAGCCATCTGGGAGCACGTCGAGTGAGTGAAGCGAACGAAAGTCTGACACGGCACACGTGGGATGGCTCTGAAATTTTTATTGATGTAAGAAAACCTTACTGTTACTATTTACATCCTGGTGGGGGAAAAAATAGCAAAAAATGCATGTTTGTCACTTAAATGGTTTAAATCATTCATTCATTCATTTTCTACCACTTTTTCCTCACGAGGGTCGCAGGGGGTGCTGGAGCCTATCCCAGCTGTCTTCGGGCGAGAGGCGGGGTACACTCTGGACTGGTGGCCAGCCAATCACAGGGCACATATAGACAAACAACCATTCACACTCACATTCATACCATTCATACACCTAGCATGTTTTTGGAATGTGGGAGGAAACCAGAGTACCCGGAGAAAACCCACGCATGCACGGGGAGAACATGCAAACTCCACACAGAGATAGCCGAGGGTGGAATTGAACCCTGGTCTCCTAGCTGTGAGGTCTGCGCGCTAACCACTCGACCACCGTGCCACCCAATGGCCTCCGGTTTCCTCCCACATTCCAAAAACATGCTAGGTTAATTAGTGACTCCAAATTGTCCATAGGTATGAATGTGAGTGTGAATGGTTGTTTGTCTATATGTGCCCTGTGATTGGCTGGCCACCAATCCAGGGTGTACCCCACCTCTCGCCCGAAGACGGCTGGGATAGGCTCCAGCACCCTTGTGAGGAAAAAGCGGTAGAAAATGAATAAATGAATGAATTAACAGGATGTTTGGTCACTCTAGCTTAGCATATACTAACCTAAAAGTATTGTTTTTACTTTAATAAAACCTTTACTTTAGCTTTAATGCACAAAATGTATCAAAGTGCATCCTTTAATTTTCCCCTTAAGGTAGAATAAGTTTGGAAACTGAAAGTTTTGGACCCAAAAGCACACAGTAAAGTCAACAACAACTTACTTACTTAATATGGAATGTTGCTTATCTGTAAAAGTACAAAGTATTGATTCATTTCATAACCCCCCTTGAGACTTGGCACATGATTGGCAAATGATTTTTTTTTTTATACACAGGTAACCTTGCTGATATGCAGACCACAATCCGTCCACCTTGGTGAAGGTCTGTGTGCTCTAATGAGTACAGTGTTAAACCCCAGCTTACGTAATGTGCACACCAAAAACAACCTTCCATTTAATTCTGTCTCAACTGTACCACCAACACAGATTGTAAAAGTTATAGCATGACAAGTAGTTTACTCTACTTTCTTATATTAAAAGGTAATTAACTAGTCTCCTTTCCTGTGTCCTCTCCTTTGTTTGTCCTGTTTGCCTTTTTTCCTGGCTGTGTAATTTCCACCTGCACACCTGCCACCATGCAGCCGTCCTACAGCCAACCCTGCAGGGATTGTTCAGTCTACTGTGAAAGATAAATGTCAGGACTAATTATTGATGTCATTCTCTTTTTTCCTCACTTCTAATGAAGCATCCTTGAATATGATGCTTCCTGTTAAAACACAATTCTTTATCCGAACCTGGTTTAAACATAATACAGATTTTTTTTTTTGGTTGTGTGTGGAAAGAATGAACTGGACTCTGTTATGTGTTGCTATGGTTTTCTATAGCTTTACGTCAGGATGCAAGGCTGGTATCGTCAAAAAGGTCTTTTCTTCCAAACATCATCCAAGTAGACATCATGGTGGAGCACTGCTTTGCTTAAGAAGCCTGCTGATTACTAAGGAGGAACAGCTGATACCGTAGCTGACTCAGACCAAGGTCAGAAGATCTCAAAACTGGAAATGGATATAACGGATATAACAAAATAAGAGCATAACAAAAGAAAACATCAGTGAATGAAGGAGAAGCCAACCCATAAGTCTAAGCCACAATATGGAACATGACATTTACATTATTTCCTTTGGGAAAATTTACTTCGATTTTCATCCATTTCAGTTTTCATCTGACCTTTGGAACAAAGGAACAAAAAAACGATGTACCGCTGTTGTGGGATTTTCAGTTGATAAGGAGTATGCGGTTATGTCCCGTAGTGTATGGGATGCTTTTGTGTGTTTTTTTTCTCCCCCCCCCTTTCCTTGACACACCTGGAAGGTCCATCCCAGGTGTGCCTGACGACCAATCAGGTGGAGCTGGCATATAGGAGCCAGACAGGAAGCAGTACTCTCCTAAAAAATATTGCTGTGTACTCAGCCGTTTGGTGTTAGCTATTTTTTAATTTTATTTTATTTTTTACATCCTGGTGTTTAGGATTGCTTTTTGTTTCCATCCCTGGTTTTCTGGAATGAAGTACTTTATTTATAAGCTCCGAACCTGGGGAGACAGAGCCTTCTCCATCGCTGCCCCCACCCTCTGGAACTCTTTGCCCCATTCACAAATCTGTTTTTAATGTCTAACTTTTTATATCTGACTGCTTTTACTCATGTTTTAACTGTGTATTAACCAATAAATGTTGTATTTTTGTGTGCCTTCTATTCTGTTTACTTGCTTTATTCAACTCCATTCTTCTGTAAAGTGTCTTTGAGTATTTTGAAAAGTGCTAGACAAATAAAATGTATTATTATTATTATTATTATTATTATTACATGGACGTGCTACCTTTCCCTGACATTGTTATGCCCCATTTCTGCTTATTCTTTCTCATGCTTCTCCTTGGCCTAGGATAGGCTCCAGCACCCCCCCAACCCTAATGAGAATAAGCGGCATAGAAATGGATGCATAGATTTGGTCCACTCGTTGTTGACTCTTTGTTGCAAAGCAGTTAAACGTGGTACCGGGGGCTTGATGGGTGGGCGGACATCATGAATAATACATATTTACACTGCTTTATGGAACCTCCAGCTGATGCAGTGCCGTTTAAAATTAAGACTGTGATTTAAAAATCTAAAATGTAGACGCTCGGAGCTCCTGATTAGCCCACTAAGACCAAAGCAATAGATCTCCAACCAAGAGGTGATGATTATATGCTGTAGTGTTATACTCAAATTCTTTTTTTCATTGCGTAACTGCACCATTCATATTCTGGATTGGATTGGTGCGTTTGGGTAAAATGAGTGAATAGAAGTGTCAAGTGTCTCATTACGTTTGTGCCAGGCTGAATGAGTAAGCATGAAGACATTGAACGTTAAACTGCTATTGTGACACACGATGCTTTTAGGTATTAATCAAAAGGCTGAGAAATGGAGAAGACAATTTGGTCTCACTGTGAGGGATTACATTTCACTGCATCCCAGTTAGTAGCATCATTCATAAAGTGGAGAGTTTTGTGTATATTCCAACGAATAAATCATATCTACGTAGTATATAACACATTATGTATGTATTTGCTGACAAAAACTAACCATTTTTAAGAAATCAAGCTGCTAATTATGTCCCACACTATAAAGTATGTTCCCGGTTTTTGCTGACGCTGAGTGATTTCTGGAAATGTATCTTTTCAATATTGAGTGTGTGCTGTTATGGAACCAGCAGCAAAAATAACCTCTGGAATGAAGCGGGACAAAACTGCTGGTCCGTGTCATGGGCATGCCTCAAGCTGTCAGAGTCTGGATGGTTGGCTGCACATGTGCAAAGAATTTCCATCCCTACAATTTATGGCAGGGGTGTCAAACTCCTGCCATGGAGGACCGAGACACGACAGGTTTTCTTTCCAGTCGGTCACTAAAGCAGCTGATTTGGATGATGAAGTGATGAATCCTCCTTTGGTTTGAGGGGAGGAGCTCGCCATTGAAATCACCTGCTGGAGAAACTGCTTGTAAAGAAACGCTGCAGTTGTGAAAAATGTTTAAAGTCTATGCTCAACAATATCCTAGTTTAATCATTGATGGGGGTGACTCTCACATGTGAGTTTTTTTTTAATCTAACCTTTCTATGAAATAAAGCACAAATTTTTACAAAAGCTGACCTGTCAGGTGTCAACACATCCCCAATAAAAATGTCATCCAATACTTCTCTGCAAGAGAGGAGAAATATGATCTCAGGAAATAACTAAATTTGAAACACTTCTATGCTAGGACTACGTTAAAAAGCCATAGCATTTCAGTATGTGGAATCAAACTATGGAATGGATTGAGTAAGGACCTCAAACAATGCACAACGATGAGCCAATTCAAGAAACAATACAAGCAGTTGATGTTTGCTAAATACAAGGATGAAGAGTCTTGAACCAGTCATGATGTGCTATATATATCACTATATTGACACTTACTATGGTACACATTATGTCATTGGATAGTCATATTACCTCATACTTTGATATGTGATAAAAATTTTAATTTAATTTAATTTAATTTAATTTAATTTAATTTAATTTAATTTAATTTAATTTAATTTAATTTAATTTAATTTAATTTAATTTAATTTAATTTAATTTAATTTAATTTAATTTAATTTAATTTTATTTTATTTTATTTTATAAAAAAAAAACTAAACTATATTAGGAAAGCAGGAAATGAACAAATGTAACAGTTACTGATTGTAAAAGTACCAGATGGAGGGGTAGGATTTAATAGGCTTTGCTTCTTCCTACTGCTTTTGGACATGTGGAACTGTGAACTGATTATGGGATGCATTCAATTGTAATCTGATGCATGTTCAAATACCACTACCATTACCATAAGAGCTCCAAAGAACACACCATTTTGTATACGGTAGCTTTTACAACTGACATAAAGAAGCCTGGCGACAGCTAGACGTGTGGAATTATGATGTTACAGGGTCAAAACCATCAGGGTGTATCTGGGGGGTTGCTGCACATTTCCTTTTACCATGTCACACTCGGCCATCGTGTCAAGGCCACCATCACCGATGCTCCCACTGTCACCGTCGGCCTGGTGGGTTAAGTACTCCTGCAACCTCTGTCAGTGCAGACCATTTGTCTTTTTCACCACATCTTCTGTCTGTGATCATCCCCTTAAGATCCCAGCGTTGTCAAAGCCCATGTGGGGGTGGGGGGGGGGGGCCACATGTCATACCTCACAAGCAGTTATTGATGCCGTTTTATAGTCCACTCAAATGAAAGTGGGATGAATGATGGGCGAGAGTTTCACTGACTGTTCAAACTTACTTTTACTTGTGTTGCATTCAAGGGTTAGATGACCAAGACTGACGTATAATAAAGGGACAAACAATTGTCAAGTTGTACAGTACTTGGAAGTTTTGAAACTTACCAGAATCCCCCCCAACAAAAGACCAAACAAAAGAAAAGATACAGGAAACTCTGCACAAAAGCCCAAAATAAAAGAAGCAAAAAGAAAAACATAAAGGAAGAGAAATTGGGATCCCAAATCAAGACAAAGTAAGAACTCCAACCAAAGAAAAAAAAGGGGGCATTTATAATTCAGAAGCATTTCTGAGATGAATTTCTTTGAGAAAGAGCTTTTCCCAATTGGCTTCCTCCTCCACGGTGCTGAGCTCAAAGCTGCTTTTCTCCAAGAAACTATTGATTGGCAAATTCTCTCTCAACAAGAAGAGTCTCATTTTGACTCCGGGCTGTAATTGACGCTGAGCTGAGCTGGTGGTCAGACTTTTTCTGGTGCTTTTGAATGCAGCAGGAGGCAGAACACCTCTAACTCTTTAATTGTTTTTTTTTTTTTTTTTTCATTGTTCAGAGAGCAACACGGAGAAATGAGAACCATATGCTTTGACCGTTAATTTAGTGTATGGATATTAAATTTGTGTGAGTTTAGTGTAGCGTCCTGTACGTTTAAAGAAAATAGTATTATAGTATAAAATGGACGATGTTTATACTGCAGTTGTGGCATTATAAGATGAAACTACTACTACTACAGTAAACCTCGCATATATCAGACTCGGATATATCGGAAATTCGCTCACAACGGATAGATAAAAAAGAACCGATTTTTCTGTAATGCATTCATTCATTTTCTACCGCTTTTCCTCACGAGGGTCGCGGGGGGTGCTGGAGCCTATCCCAGCTGTTTTCGGGCGCAAGGCGGGGTACACCCTAAACTGGTCGCCAGCCAATCACAGGGCACATATAGACAAACAACCATTCACACTCACATTCATACCTATGGACAATTTGGAGTGGCCAATTAACCTAGCATGTTTTTGGAATGTGGGAGGAAACCGGAGTACCCGGAGAAAACCCACACATGCACGGGGAGAACATGCAAACTCCACACAGAGATGCCCAATGGTGGAATTGAACCCTGGTCTCCTAGCTGTGAGGTCTAATGCATTTCCAATAAAAATTCATTGCATATATCGGATTTTTTATAACGGATTTCGCCTATTTCGGACAAAATCTCCAGTCCCGTTCCAATGCATTTCCATTAAATTTCCCTCGCATATATCGGATGGCCGCATCGTGGTGCTCCGATTCGCCGAATCGTGACAGGCCGCTATACGACGTCATTTGCAGCGTTTGCAGCGTTGCCTGCGCGTCCAGGTACATTGGAAACATAGTCAAGGAAGTGCCTTTTTATAACGCATGAAATCCGATTTACGCATATACCGAATATAAATCCGATATATGCGTAAAACTGACATTTTCCGGTATATGCATATAACGGATTTCGCTTATATCAGACAAAACCAGTGGGAACAAATGAATCCGATATATCCGAGGTTTACTGTATTACTACTCTACTACAGCAGACACTATGTCAGAAATTTTATCGAGACAATATCCACCAAGTATGCTGTCAATGTCTAAGATGTCTTGGAGCATATGTGCAGTTATAAGGAATACACGAGAGAAAAAACACCAGCTTTCATTCTAACATTATTAAAGCAAATAAAATCAAATTAGAAGCTAAATATAAATCTATACATAAAGTGGCCCCAAAATATATGGCAAGCCAGAAAAAGAGAATATGTGCCGGCAAACTAATGAGCAAGAGTTGGCGCAAGTCGACACTTTGAAGCCAAAAGAAAATAAGGCCTGGATATTCTTCATAATCCAAGAGCAGGGAAAGGAAAGGTTGATGGATGTGAGGGGGTAGATAAGATGGCAAGATGAAGAAGATGAGTGGAACGGGGTCGTCTTAGATGAATGAGGGACATAGCACAGATGCTTGGATAAATTATTCACTTCCTTCTTCAATAGTGTCCTGCCAGCTGCCTTTCAGGAGCCTGTCAGGTGCCCACGGCGGATGGCGGGTGTCACTCATGTCAAAGACAGCTTAGATAGAAAGCTTTTTTTTTTTTTTTTTTTGCATTTATGTGCTGAGACACTTCTAGGCCACTTGCCGTTAAGTTCAATAACCCGTGTTTCAAAAAAAAAATCTCTTATCTTGACGAATGAGACATTTCAGTTGACAATCTGTGTGGATGGTCTCCATGTGTCTGAATGTAGTCCCGACAACTGGGCCTTATTGCTGTCCAAATATGACATTCATTTTCTACCGCTTATCCTCACAAGGGTCGCGGGGGTGCTGGAGCCTATCCCAGCTGTCTTCGGGCGAGGGTATACCCTGGACTGGTGGCCAGCCAATCACAGGGCACATATAAACACGCGGGCCAAATGTGGCCCCCAGGACACTAGTTTAAGGCCCCCACCTTGATATGAAAGTTTAATGTTAGTGCGGCCCGCGCAAGTTTGATATGGATGCTGTATGGTATCATGTACCCAGAAAAAATTATTATTATTACGTTTGATTAATGTTCATGTTAAAGGTTAAATAACTGTTAATAGTTATCCTCCCTACCCGTGTGGAAGTGGTAAGTTTTTGGCTATTTAAGTTTAAAGGAAATAACTTGAAGGCTACCGTTTAGGTCGCTAGCTCTCTAGTTTGCGAGTTAGCATGTGTCTCAAGACCCTGCAGTTGCGCAATATGTTGTAAATAAAAAAGAGTATAAATGTGACTATAGTCGTGTTTTGTCATGTCTACAGGGCTCTATGCAGCCCCCAAATGTAACTAGAACCGGTCAAAATAAATCACTTATAGTCCTTGCTTGATAATGCTTAAAATACACCCAGAATACATACAACTTGCTTAAATATGCATATTGTATGTATGTTATTAATAATAATAATTATAATAATAATACATTTTATTTGTACAGCATTTTTCAAAATACTCAAAGACACTTTACAGAAGAATAGAATTGAATAAAAGCAAGTAAAGCGAGTAAAATATACATTAAAATACAACATTCATTCGTTAATACACAGTTAAAACATGAGTAAAAGCAGGGCGGGGCACAATAGACCATAGACCATATTCAATCACGTATCATGTCATGTATTAATTTATTTTAGAAATAGACATCAACATCACTTGAAATGAACCATCAGATGAAGAAAGTTACTTTCAGTAATGTCTGTGTTTTTCACCAGACATCAAAACCACGACGTGGCCCAAGAGAGGTTGGAGTCCGTAGGCCGCTATAATATCCATGACTGGAACATGGTGCTGTACCCACAAAGGCCTTACAGAGACACAAAAAAAGCAACAACTGTTTTGTAAGTTGAGCACTTGATTTAAAATAATCAGCAAAGGATTTTTCAGACTGACATGAGATTTACAGCTAGACCCCTCACACACACACACACACACACACACACAAGACCAAACAAACAGATTGTCAGTTAAGCCTCTCAAATCGCCGTCTCTTCCAGTAAGCCCTACATGTCGGCCCTGGGAAGATATGAAAATAATGTTCTGATGCTGACCAAAGCTCACCTGAGTGTAAAGCACAGCAGTTCAACAACACGGCGCCATTACTATTTGCAACCCTTAATGGTTAGTCATGATGCTTCAATGTATTGTACATTTGAATCAGATAATGCAGTTATTATTATCATAACATAGGAAACCCGGGTTCAATTCCACCCTCGGCTATCTCTGTGTGGAGTTTCCATGTTCTCCCCGTGCATGCGTGGGTTTTCTCCGGGTACTCCGGTTTCCTTTGGTGACTCCAAATTGTCCATAGGTATGAATGTGAGTGTGAATGGTTGTTTGTCTATATGTGCCCTGTGATTGGCTGGCCACCAGTCCAGGGTGTACCTTGCCTCTCGCCCGAAGACAGCTGGGATAGGCTCCAGCACCCCTGCGACCCTCGTGAGGATAAGTGATAGAAAATGAATGAATGAATGAATTATCATAACATTCTGAATAGAGCGGTGCTAATGGTGCTAATGGTGCTAATGGTGCTAATGGTGCCTAAGGTATTAAACACATAGACGGGCTGTAATGGGAACAAGAACACATGGTAGGCACCGCAATATGTAAAAAAAAAAAAAAGTAAAAAAATGGATTGAAATCATACAGAAAATGCATTTTTCGCACAGTTCTTTGGAAAATTATCTCATTTTTAATCATCAGGCAGAGGCAGACTACCTGATTGGTCATCTGGTCAGAGCGATGCTCAACAAGACTCTCGATTGGTGGGGATTTGTTATTACAGGACCAAACCTGGGCAGTGTGCAGGCATGCCTGGAGACTCTAAATGTCCCTTACAGTAGATGGAAATGATTGTTTGTTTACATGTGCACGTGATTGACTGGCAACAAGGAAAAGTGTTGAAAATGAACGTATGGATGCTAAAAAAGGATTCGGTTTAAGAATGTCTTAAGATCTTTGAATGTTGTGATATAAGAAATGGACAGACAGACACAGATTATTTTTAACTCCGTGGAGGTCAGTCGGGGACGTCGCGTGATGAAAGGATGAAACCAATTTTCTTCCATTACTAGAGATTAGGAAAGCCGAGATGGCTTACCCAACTCAATTGTCGAAGGGTCAGACACAACGCTGATGAGCCGTTGAGCAGACGAAACGCACAAAAGGTGAGACAAACCGGGAAAAAAATGAAAGTAAGATTGGTTTGTCTGGTGGGACAAAATCAAAAGGTGACAGTCAGACAACAAACAGCCCCCACTGGTAATTAGAAACATACTGCGCTGTCACAGGCGGAAGAGGAGGTGGAAGAAGGAGAATAGGAAGACAAATGAGGACGATCCATCAGCATAATTGTCTCACCAAAATTACCATCATTATTAAACCTTGAAGCCATGTCCTGAACTTGCTCTCTGAGAGGGAATTGAATCTTCACAGTCTTATGTTTTCAACCTAGAACATAATGCAAAATGGAAAAACTCTTTCAAGGATGCTTGGCTATTAGCAAACGCGGGTACTAGCAGCCTTGGTTTGGCTAAACCAATGCCATGTTGCTATTCACTGGTCCTGAATCAGCGGAACCATTACACCACACATCGGAACGTTTGACTACACAAGACTAGATCCTGGAGCTGGAGCCTATCCCAGCTGTCTTGGGGCGAGATACACGCGGTACACCCTGGACTGGTCGCCAGCCAATCACAGGGCACATATAGACAAACAACCATTCACACTCACATTCATACCTATGGACAATTTGGAGTCGTCAATTAACCTAGCATGTTTTTGGAATGTGGGAGGAAACCGCAGTACCCGGAGAAAACCCACACATGCACGGGGAGAACATGCAAACTCCACACAGAGATAGCCGAGGGTGGAATTGAACCCTGGTCCCCCTAGCTGTGAGGTCTGCAAATTTTGATGGCTAATGTTAACATGCTAGCAGTGCTAACAGATACACAGCCTCTGCAAGCAACTCATTTTTCATGACTAACAGCAAGCGCTCTAATTTACTTGTTATGCAACCTAAACCTGCTGAGAATAAACCAAAAAAAAAAAATCAGTCCGTGCTAAATTCTCCTTTGATTTAATTATAGCATACTACTTACAATGAATGACCATGAGAAAAAGTGAGACCAAAGGTTTTGGCTTTGTTACATTTCAATTGATTGACACTTCAAAAAATGGCCTTGGGAGTTACTCTCTGAGACTGTGTTTCTACTTTGGCTCTTAACAGCAAAATTGTATAAATATCCAAAAAAGTAGGCTAGAGTTGAGCCTGAGGCAGAGAACAACAATGAATAATGATGAGCCCACTCAATCACTTCTCCCTTTGGAAACTTCTCCCATTCACAAAGTCGTCATTTCTGATGTGACACAGGAAGTTCTCTGCTGATTGCAACGTTTCCTATAAATGTTCAATAGATACTCACCTGGAATGTATCAAAAGTCCTGTGATTGACTGGTGACCAACCCAGGGTGGGCGTATCCTGCCTCTGGCCTGAAAAGACAGATGGGATAGGTTCCAGCATAGCACACCAGGTATGGACTCCGAACCCTAATGAATAAATAAGACTCATACTGGTGTGTTTCTATAAATGTGTTCACCGGGGGAGCAGAGTGGCGGGTGGACAGGAAGTGATGTTGAGGGTTCAGAGGTGAGTTTTAGCTTGGCGTGGGACGTAGCCTATGTTTTTTGCCATATTTTTCATTCATTTCCTATTTTGACCCATACTGTATCCTGGAAATCCTGTATCCTGGATCTGCCCTTCTGATGTACTTTTTTAAATTAGTGACCTACACCATTTTAGTACACATGTAGTATTCTGCCCACTAAGTATCAGTAATGTTCCATGACATTAGATTAAGTTACATTCACACCGCATGTACTTAGCCATTGTCTGACACAACATAGTTCTCCCATTCCATGTGGAAGTGGTAAAGTTTGTGGTGATGAATCCTACTTTCCGGAAATGTACTTATTGCAGTTGAATTTGGAACCAATTAACCGCGATAAACGAGGGACGGCTCTATATAATCTACTCGTCGTTCGATGTACAACAACCCATGTTGCCTGAATGTCACAATCAACACTTGCATACAGTTTCATGCCATCTGTCACAGTAACCTGGAAACTGGGTCACTTCAATGGTAAATGAAATGCCCATCTAAAACAAACTTCTTATCTTGAGATAGATTATGGTCCTCACGCGACGGGATAATTTAGCATATAATCTGTCCAACCAACATTGTCTGTCCTAGAGGGGAAAACTGTACAAATATTCACTTGTGTGAAGTCATTTTAACATGTGTATACATTCCAATACATTTTCTTAGACGACAACCTATTTTAGATACCAGTTAGCAAAGATTATAAAGATAAAGTAAGTGCAAAGCTTCAGGTTGAACGGGGAAAAAAAATATCCTGCTGTGTTTCTGACCTAGTTAGAATCCCAGGTAAGTAGAAAGCCTCTGGTCAGGGAGAATAAAACATGTGCATTTTAATATTGAATTGTGGCACTGGATGGTTGATGCATGCTGTTATTTGACAGAGATCAATTGGATGATATTGATGATATGAATTTTATTTATAGCATTCTGTGTAACATATGAGTGGATTTTCGAAAAGAGACAATTCTTCAGTGGAAAACATTCCAGAAGATACAAAGTTTTGATGCAAATTGGGAAAAGGAACAGCGGAAACGTGATTGAAATCTCATCTGTCATATTTTCTAAGCACCCGTGGAATTTGTTTAACAAAGAAAGCTCGATATATGGTTCAAAAATCACCACGTCACATGTGTGTCCTGAGTGTATTTTGTGTGTTTTTGTGCGTAGGAGGCAGTACAATTGTTTGTGACCTTGGCTGTAAGATGCAGCAAATGGAGTAGTGATTAGCGGTGATACCAAAATATTAATACTCATATTGCTTCTTATTGTATATCTCGAGGCTGCACGGCGGTCGAGTGGTTGGTGCGCAGACCTCACAGCTAGGAGACAAGGGTTCAATCCCACCCTCGGCCATCTCTGTGTGGAGTTTTGCGTGGGTTTTCTCCGGGTACTCTGGTTTCCTCCCACATTCCAAAAACATGCTAGGTTAAATTGTCCATAGGTATGAATGTGAGTGTGAATGGTTGTTTGTCTATATGTGCCCTGTGATTGGCTGGCGACCAATCCAGGGTGTACTCGCCTAAAGACAGCTGGGATAGGCTCCAGCACCCCTGCGACCCTCGTGAGGAAAAGCGGTAGAAAATGAATGAATGAATGAATACACACACAGGGCCACTAGACAGTGGTTAGCGCGCAGACCTCACAGCTAGGAGACCAGGGTTCAATTCCACCCTCGGCCATCTCCGTGTGAAGTTTGCATGTTCTCCCCGTGCATGCGTGGGTTTTCTCCGGGTACTCCGGTTTCCTCCCAGGTTAATTGGCGACTCCAAATTGTCCATAGGTATGAATGTGAGTGTGAATGGTTGTTTGTCTATATGTGCCCTGTGATTGGCTGGCGACCAATCCAGGGTGTACCCCGCCAAAGACAGCTGGGATAGGCTCCGGCACCCCCGCGACCCTTGTGCGGAAAAGCGGTAGAAAATGAATGAATGAATGAAATACACATAGGACTAAAATGTATGTTGTGAGGGGAATTGGGCCCCCAAACATGTTGATGTTATCTTATTCATAAACAACACAGTCACGTTTTACACTTTACACAGTGTTGACAACAAAGCGGCAGATCAAAACGTGTCCTCGGAATTAAGAGCTCAATTTCATTCGTCACCACAAAAGATGCCAAACATGAAAAGTGTGCTGAACAGTGTGAGGCGGAGAAATCATTGATGTTGTTTACTGTGTTCCCATTTTTTAATGAAGTGAGGCAGACGCGCGGCTGAGGGGAGAATGTGCTCCACTCAGTGGAAGGGATACCTCGGCTGTGATGAATGAGCTGTCATCAGCCGTTGTTGCTCAACCTCTGTCTCCTTGACACCGCGCCATTTCGGCTGCACTCACTCCCCGCCTCTTGTCTCATGGTCGGAGGGTCAAAGGTCACGGTTGTATTCTAATGCGGTGACAAGGTGTTGGGACGACTAAGAATGCTGATCAAAATGGTCTCAAAGTCACTTCTTCATATTACACCGATGTCATAGTTTATCTCTGATAGCAGTATGACAAAATGGCTACTTTCACTTATTGCTGATGAGCACTTTAAATGTGTGTACAGCACAGTACTAACTGTAAAAATACTTTTTTACACAATACGTCATCATTTTACAGTAGCCATAGATAATTCAAGAAGGTTGTACTCCGGAGGTCACAGAAATTACAATTTTACCCTGAGGTGCATCCAGCTCTGCAGGAAAGCTATTGTTAAAAAGCCCATAATATACATTGCATTGTATGTTCAGCTTAGAGTGCAGTATTAGTTCTCAGACAGTATTCAACATTACATTCCGTTACTTAGTATACAGAAAACACATTAATATTAATTTCATAAACATTGTGACTGTTAGAAAGCCCGTAATTTACATTACTTTGTATGTTCGGCTTCGAGTGTCGTTTGTCCTACGGTGTTCAGCGGTCAGTAAACGCACCACAGTGCGGGACGTTTTTTCGGTTGAACAATTCATAGATCTCTGAGCCTTATTGCGAATCATACATCATATCACCGGGTTGATGCTGTGCGTGAATGCATAAAGGTGAGTTTTTGGCTTTATTGTGGGAGCTGTGGAGTAGTTTGGGCACCCTTTTCACAAAGTTAGGCTCCCGTTTTTCATCGGTGCTAATATCAGTATTTAAGCTAACTATGACTAACGGTTATTGTAGTGAGTGTCATGTTTGCTTGGTTTTTTTGTTGAATTTCTGTGTGTAGCGTGCCTTTAGCTCATCATTATACTTGTGTAATATGACTTACATGACGTTACTTATCATTTATTGTGTATTTGTCTTTGTATGTATGTCTCATCAGTACCACATCATAACCTAAATGAAATCACCAAAAGAGGACAACCTGCCGTGTTCTTTGATTTGAACACCCCCCCTATACCTTTGACCGCTCCAAACCAATGCATCCTGGGAGACGATACAGCTACAGCTATGGAGGACAAAGACGGCCAGTTCAATGCCGTGACAGGAGATATTACAGCAACTCCAACCATGTCCACAAAAGGTGCCCTTGAGCAAGCCTAC
Source organism: Doryrhamphus excisus (assembly GCF_030265055.1). Lineage (NCBI taxonomy): Eukaryota > Metazoa > Chordata > Actinopteri > Syngnathiformes > Syngnathidae > Doryrhamphus > Doryrhamphus excisus. The sequence continues at coordinate 4,484,153 of NC_080487.1, read as the reverse complement.
TCACTCACTCAAACTACAGGATTGGTGCTTCTTCCAGGTCTTTCTAGACATCGGCCCGGCTATGACCTCTTTATGACCTTTCTATGAAGGGTTGCAGCCGTGCCAAACTGGATCCTGCATGTTCCATGTATCAGACTTAGTGTTGACTGATTGAGGTCTTCACTTTACTTTGCACTCTTCAACTCTTTTCGTGTATCCTTTCATATTTTTATCAGAGCCCAGCTAGAAAAGATGCAATCACACTTCAATGACTTTTTGATGGGACGTGACTTACTTTTGATCCATTATGCTACAATTTAAATTGAGGTCATCTTTGAGTTCCGACTTTCCTAGCCTGTACTGTCGAAAACGAAATCTTGAGGATATTCAGAGATCTTAAATTTGGATTTCTTGTACATTGGATTTCATGTCGGTGGCAAAAATATTTATGAACGCTTCGATTTTTTTACAAGATGGTGGCAGGTGACGGAACCTTCAAATGCCTTGCAAGGCACTAAATAACACCTCCCCATGTACACTTGGTAGTTAGCCTTGAACTACAGCTTTAATCACACACGTTACATAACGCCATGACTTTCCTTTTGAGCGTATTTTGTTTAGTTCAGATGAGCTGTCTGCATAAAATGTGTTCCCAAGTAGGCCAATATGTGCAAAATCCACCTTACATCACAGAAACACAAATGTCATTGGATCATCCAAATGAAATATTTGTCCTTCCTCGTGATGACTGAAGCCTCTATATCTCACACGGCACGGAAGTCAGCAGGTGAAGGTTGCGCAGGAAATGGCTTCTTATCCACAACGAGACTGTCGTTAACTGCCATAATAATAACCATGCAGGAAATGTTATGGGCGATGGCGGCGGAGAGAACATAAAACAGGAATATTGCAGTCCTTTTAGCAGGCAAGGTAATTACAAGGAAGATGTGACCTTAATGCACTGAATCATAGTATATTTTTGGTCATCCAATTACTTATTCTGTATCCTGCTGTAATCTGAACATTCGTGTTTAACACAAAAACAAACCAGAAACATAATACTGACTGACATAAGTCATTTTTTAAAATTGTGATACATACTCCTGGTCCAAATGTAAGGACCAGTTAAACAATTTATTGAAATAGAAATTTGAAATTTATATTTTGGATCCTAAGGAGGAGCTTCAAAGTGTGAGTGAGACAAAAGTGTTTTATTGTAAATGAGCATTAAGTGGAAATAGTCTGTTCCTCAGTCACCAAATTTTTAAAAGCCAAAATCCTAATATAGTTTAGGGTTTTTAAATTTAATTTAATTTAATTTAATTTAATTTAATTTAATTTAATTTAATTTAATTTAATTTAATTTAATTTAATTTAATTTAATTTTTTGTCAGGTACCGAAGTACGAGGTGATATGAGCATCCAATGACATAATGGGTACCATACTAAGTGTCAATATAGTGATATATATAGCACATCATGACTGGTTCAAGACTCTTCATCCTTGTATTTAGCAAACATCAACTGCTTGTATTGTTTCTTGAATTGGCTCATCGTTGTGCATTGTTTGAGGTCCTTACTCAATCCAAGAGATGAGATGAGATGCCAGCTTCCTACCACTAAAGTGCTGCAAAATAATATTATTTATTTTCATAGTTGACTGTGTTTGTTGTATTTTTAATGTTGTTAATCCAACATATGACGTTTTTGGACTGTATAAGGAAAGCGGAGTGTGTTAAAGTCCAGATAATAAGATAAGTCACTGCCGCCTGCTGCGCTTGTATCAGCACCACAAAGCCATGAAGGAAAAAAGCAAGAACTCTAGCTTGCCTTCTTTACTAGAGCCTGAGGGAGGTTCTGTGTTAAAAAGCAAGCAAGCCAAGACTCATCATCATGAATCAAACGTGTGTGGATTCACCCCCCCCCCCCCCCCCACTCACTTAACAATTACTTGCATGGGGACCCAGAAAAGCAGTCTGCTTTTCTTGCTCCTTCAGACATCCCATCTTTACATTCTTATGGGATTTTGTGCATAAACATATATAATATGTTGAGATAATCCCCAGGCGCTGAGAAAAAACGCTGACTGGACACTGACACCATTTTGCTGATTACATAGTATTGCCTTGCAGTTATGTCAAACAGGCAGGGGGCGGCGGCAAGGACATGATCCGATTTGGGTCATTGGAGGTATATCAGCCAGTCGACACGTTCTCCTTCACTATAGGGTCATATCATCGCCGTACGTATCACGCCGAACACGCTCGCTGAGGAAATAGAGTATGGACACCAGCTGCTATCACCTTGTTATGCATGTGCATGCATTTACACGCTTATATTCCTATAGACTGTATGCACATACAGTATAATGTGTGTGAAAATTATAAATAAATATGAGTTATTATCTTGAATAAAACAGTTGAGGTATTCTGCAGAATATGAATACCCTTTGTTGGTAAAATCTTACATTATTCATTATGAAACATTTTGGTGTACTATAGTTTATTTGTTTTAAACAGGCTTAAAATGATTGAATACATTGAGGAACATCACAAGGTTACAATTCAACCTGCAAACATAAGTAGGAAGAAGCAGAGCTTGAATCCCTTGTAGACAAGATAATACGTTACAGATAATACATTATTGTCGAGTACGAGCATGAAAGGAATACAGCTAGTCCGTAATCACGATGACGTAAAATCCTCATTATGTATTCACTCTTCCTGGTCTGTGATTGGCCAGTCATACACAGCGACCGCCTCTCCCAAGACAGAGTAGCTGGCTGGAGCTCCTGTTTGTGGAGCATTAAGGCAACACACATGCATATTTGGGTCCCAAAATAAGTCCATACAAAGTGAACCAAACCAGTGTCAAATTTTCGGGCATCTGTACATGGTAATGGTAATGGTAATGGTTTAATTTCATTTGAATGTGCATCAGATTACAATTGAATGCATCCCATAATCAGTTCACAGTTCCACATGTCCAAAAGGAGTAGGAAGAAGCAAAGCTTATTAAATCCTACCCCTCCATCTGGTACTTTTACAATCAGTAACTGTTGCATTTGTTCACTTCCTGCTTTCCTAATATAGTTGGTTTTTTTTGTTTTGTTTTTTTTATTTTTGTCACATACCGAAGTACGAGGTGATATGCGCATCCAATGACATAATGGGTACCATAGTAAGTGTTACATATAACTGTTACATTTGTTCACTTCCTGCTTTCCTAATATAGTTTAGGGTTTTAAATTAAATTAAATTAAATTAAATTAAATTAAATTAATGATATGAGCATCCAATGACATAATGTGTACCATAGTAATCTAAACGTCTCCTACAACTTTTTTTTGTTCACTTGGGCAACGCACGATAAGGTCTCAGATGCACTTGTAGCAGATGTAGCTAACTAGGTATGTAGATAGAGGTGTACTCATTCTAATCTACAATAATGCAAAGGCCCAATTTAAAAATGGCCCCCGGGATGCACTTTGCACACCCCTGGTCAATATGGAGCCAGCGAGACGATCTGTATAATCAGTGTAAGAGCAGACCGCCTCCTTCTGCAGACATGTTTGGAGGGCAGACGTCCCTCCAGAATGCCAATGAGGGAGTATCAGAGAGCCACAGCTGGACGTGACAGAGGGAGATGAATGAGACCCAAGAGGGGAAGCTGAAACCTCTCCAGCGCACCTGCTCTCACCTGTGCTCGGCATGTTTGAGTCCTCCATACGTAAATTCTACAACAGAACAAATCTTGTCATGCAGAAATGTTTTTGGGGATTAAGCTCATTTTCATAACAAAAAGGGAATTAATTTCTATTAATCGTATCGCTCGTCACAGCGTTGGAGTGTATGCAAATTAGAAAAATGGAGGCAGACTTTGTAAAAATTAATATTTGTTCATTTGGTTAGCGCACAGACCTCACAGCTAGGAGACCAGGGTTCAATTCCACCCCGTGGAGTTTGCATGTTCTCCCCGTGCATGCGTGGGTTTTCTCCGGGTACTCTGGTTTCCTCCAAATTGTCCATAGGTATGAATGTGAGTGTGAATGGTTGTTTGTCTATATGTGCCCTGTGATTGGCTGGCGACCAGTCCAGGGTGTACCCCGCCTCTCGCCCAAAGACAGCTGGGATAGGCTCCAGCACCCCCCACGACCCTTGTGAGGAAAAGCGGTAGAATATGAATGAATGAATGGTTATTTTATTGCAGCACGGTGATCGAGTGGTTAGCGCACAGACCTCACAGCTAGGAGACCAGGGTTCAATTCCACCCTCGGCCATCTCTGTGTGGAGTTTGCATGTTCTCCCCGTGCATGCGTGGGTTTTCTCTGGGTACTCCGGTTTCCTCCCACATTCCAAAAACATGCTAGGTTAATTGGCCACTCCAAATTGTCCATGTGAGTGTGAATGGTTGTTTGACTATATGTGCCCTGTGATTGGCTGGCGACCAGTCCAGGGTGTGACAGCTGGGATAGGCTCCAGCACCCTTCGTGAGGAAAAGCGTTAGAAAATTAATTAATGAATGAATGGTTATTTTATTACAACATGTGTTCCGAAAATGAACAATGTCCTTAAATAAGCTTCAATCCTGATCTTTCCAGGATTGCATGCACTGAATTAATTGATTAGGGACCGAGCGCAACCGCTCACCAGGGAGAGAAGTGGGTCTCCATTGTTAAAGACGCTATCATGTCCTACTTTACTGGTTGCAATGAAAGATAAATACTGTATATGACATCTGAGGAATATAGGATTCTACGCCAGTGTCCAAGATTTTAGTAGAGCTTTGCGTCTTTTTCCCAGTTGGTCATTTTTCCTTTGTTCACCCTCAGGCTGAATTCCCTACTGTGTCCCATTCCTTTTTTTTCTCCACGGTAATTCTTCCTTATCAGTCGGCTGTTAAACGTTTAGGTCTAATTAAAGCGTTTGCACCTCAGGATTCTTCTTTTCAGTGATTACCCCAGTGAAGCCGAACTATCTAGGTCAGCGCAGCAGTGAACCCCGGGGTTAAAATGCGCTCCGTGCTTTTAGAATGTATGAGAGCGTTTTCTCTGATCATATTCTAATTCCCGAGATCTTTGCTCCTCTCTATCTCTGCTGCACACCACGCTCGATAGATGCACGCCGCAAAGCCTTCTGTTGGATGTCATTTGGCTGAAAAGCTACTGTGTTAACAAAACATGTAAATGGTGACCCTCCTCCGGGACTATGAGCTCCTAGAAATATCAGCGCACATTTTCAACTCCACAATAAGGAATATTCAGAGTGTCCGTCCTTAACGCCACATACAGCGAAACACAATTTCTTCCGGGCATGGCATTGTGCTCGTCTCCCCATCCTTTTTTTCCCGGGTGTGAAAAATGGTCAATTGAAGGGTGTCAGGCAAATAATCCAGGCTCCATACTCAGTCAGCTGACAAATTCACTCCGGGCCAAAATGAAGCCTAACTAATATAGCTCAGTCTGCCAAGCGTACGCTGTAGCCATAATAAACAAAGCAAATCCCATACATGGTTGAATGTGATTTGCTCTGCCGCCTCGACAGTGCTGGAGGACACAGCGTCTCTGCCCATTCAATGTGACACACATCCACTAATGTCTGTTTTCTTTCAACAGGTTTCATAATAATAGCCTGTTCACAATAAAACATTTTCAGTAAACCCCTAAAAGTTTATCGTTTCAGTCTTGCATGTGCTTGGCACCAACGTTTTCTGATGTTAACAATACTACAAGTTGGCATTCATTCATTCGCGGGGGTTGCTGGAGCCTATCCCTTTGGGCGAGAGGCGGGGTACACCCTGGACTGGTTGCCAGCCAATCACAGGGCACATATAGACAAACAACCATTCACACTCACATTCATACCTATGGACAATTTGGAGTCGCCAATTAACCTAGCATGTTTTTTGAATGTGGGTGGAATCGAACCCTAGTTCTCCTAGCTGTGAGTTCTGCGCGCTAACCACTCGACCCCGCCCATTTTTATGTATATATTTACATTATATTTTTGTTTAAACTTGAGACCTGTAATGTTTGGTATCATTGTCATTTTTTTCATATAAATTGAGGGAGCAAAAGCAGTATCGCAGTATCGGCCAATCGGAAGTCGCCAATTAACCTAGCATGTTTTTGGAATGTGGGAGGAAACCGGAGTACCTGGAGAAAACCCACGCATGCACGGGGAGAACATGCAAACTCCACACAGAGATGGCCGAGGGTGGAATTGAACTCTGGTCTCCTAGCTGTGAGGTCTGTGCGCTAACCACTAGACCACCATGCCGCCCCTACTACAAGTTGTTTGGTTCGTAAATAAGACACTAGATAGTACAGTATGTCACAAAAGTGGTGGTCGGAGAGTCATGGCATGGGGCTGCATGAATGCTGCTGGCACCGGGGAGCTACGGCTCTCTGTGCATGATAATGACCCCAAACACACCACCCGAGATGACCACTGCTTTGCTAAAGAAGGTGAGCCTACAGGTGATGGACTGGCCAAGAATACCTGATCTCCATACTCCTGATCCCTAATGACAATCTGCAAGGCATCCTCAAACTGAAAGTGGAGCGCAGGGACTCGAACACCCACGAGCTCTGTTACGTCACCATGGAGGAGTGGAAGAGGGAACTGATGAAGAAAGTTTGCATTCATTGTTAGGGCTAGATTGAGGCTAGTTTAATACACATTACAATTGGACGTAGAGTCTAGTAGGAAAACCATTAAAATAGATCAATATTCCCATCACATTCCCATCAATGTTCCCTATGCTTTTACCTTGTAGTAAACACATTAATTGCTTTCTTGCTGTTGTCTAGACCAGATAATCCTGGCTCAGCGTCACACCTCCATCGCCGATTCTTGCTGAATACAGATGGAAAAGTTGGACTAGGATTTTGGGGGATTTTTTGGGATTGATCAAGTCTTGTCACATTGATCTTAGAGTACTGTGTGATGAAGATTTTGGAATGTTGTGGCACATGAATTGTTGATATTCACATAATTTTTTTTTCTTAAGGCTATCTTTACATTGCATATGTTCCCTACTCCATTAAAAACTTTTCCTTCACCTTTTTTTGGAATTCATCATCCACATTTCTGTGTGTTCTAAAGGTATAAAAAGAGATAAAAAAAAAAAAGAAACAGCTCATTACTGAGAAACACTTATTCCCCCTGTAAAGCCTTCTGGAAAAAACTCCCAAAAGCTGCAGATGGAGAACCTGTTATTGCCACAAGGTCATGTATGTTGCCAACATGTTTATGACCTTCCCCAAGCGTATTTCAAGAAAGCCTCCTGTAAATGCCTGCTTTCCTTCTTTCATCCATGAGTAATGGAGGAGCATTAGTCTTGCTGACCTGCAACACATAAACACACACAGATGACTGACAGAGAGAAATATTTTCATTTTGCGATCCCTGGTCGAATACATGAGTAAAATATTACATATTGTTGTGAATGTACCAGTTAGTACATGGTAACAACATGTAAATAAAACTTTTTGGAGGTTTTTACTAGAGGTCTTTGTAGGCAGCATATGTGTGCAGTCTGTTTTTACCTCTTTTTATATCTTTAGAACGCACAAACAAGAGAAAGGCATGTGTGTTCATTAGAATTGTGAGACTTTGTGCAGTTTTCCTTTTAGTTTATAATGCATAACTAATTAGCTGGGTATCCCGCTATGCTATAGGCGGCCATTTGTTGCCTGCTCAATGTAATGTAAACAAAGAATAATAATGGAAGCAATTAACCATCAACATAACTGTACTTGATTCTAATATTCAAAACTCTTGAACTCTTTCTCTTCCCTATGACTGATATTGTTACCATCCAAACGAGTCGTCTGTCACCGGCTTTTGCTTTATTATATAACACATGTCAATCACATCTTTTGTACTCAAAACTGAAACACAAACTCTTAATCCCCTCACGCTTTATCTGCTTTTCTCTCTTCACTGAAATACTCTTATCGGGGAGGGAGCCCGCCCCACGGCAAATTTATCTCTGTATTGTATCACTTGCCCGATATGACACAGCGCTTCATTAATCTGGGAGATTTCCCCGACCCGGTACCGGGTACTTCATGCCTCTCGGACAGATGAGTCACGGTGGTGGGCAACCTAAATATGTACTGTCAAAATTAAGATCGACTGATGTGAGCTTTTTGAGGCCAGATGAGTGTCATTACGTTTGATCATTTTTTTAGGCTATCAGCCAAAACTATCTCCTTGTGGTGTTTCTGTTGGAAATGGATGGATGGGCACTACAGTGGAACCGCCAAAGTCTAACTTAGCTTTTTTTCTGACTTCTGTGTTCTCATTTTGAAACGATTATTAATGTATTATCTATCGATGTATCTGTTATTGCCACACGGCCATAAAGGTTTCCACGGGGGTGCTGGAGCCTATCCCAGCTGTCTTCGGGCGAGAGGCAGGGTACACCCTGGACTGGTCGCCAGCCAGCCAATCACAGGGCACATATAGACAAGCAACCATTCACACTCACATTCATACCTATGGACAATTTGGAGTCACCAATTAACCTAGCATGTTTTTGGAATGTGGGAGGAAACCGAAGTACCCGGAGAAAACCTACGCAAATTACGGTCACGGGTGGAGCCTACAGCATACCAGGTGACTTTGGGGGAGTCGGACTACAACCCGGACTAATCTCCAGCCCCAAAAACAACCAACAAATATCCTGCCGACGGATCCCGTAGGCCTCCTTTAGGTCAGATAATCCAACTGTCTTTCCTTCACTGATTCAAATGTAAAGTACCCCACCGTCCCCCACTAAGTACCGTTTTCCTGATTTGCCCCAGGTGGGTTATTTCCAACAGTGTAACTGCCTCTCCTTCAGTGCATGCTGTCAGTTTTAAGTTCCTCCCTATTTTCATTTTTGGTTCCTACCGAGGTGTATACAAGTCAATAAGGCGGAACTAATTTTCTGTTGAATTGTTGTTTTCCACATGTGCATGTTTAATTGGTGTTGCAATCTCATAGGAAATACATAATTTATATCCTGGTTCGAGTTTTTGCTCTCATGTGATATTTTGCCAATGCATATTTATGGTCCAAACCTGCTCTCACAGGTATAATCCCTGTCTGATCCATTTTCCTGTAGCGTTCCTTTGGTCTGGCGATATGGGTTTTGTCCTCCCAGTTCCTATGTCTCTTACCCTCTTAGACTCCCATCCTTTCGTGTAATTGGGGAATGTGCTCTGCCACCTGAGACCCACAATAACATTCCAAAAAACAAGAGAACTTGATGAGATTTCTCACACAAACATCTTCTTAGAAAGTAGGTCACTGAACTTCATTCTATGATGACACCAAAGCTGATGGTTTATACATTTTGTAAGAACTTGTTGTGTTTTGAATAATATCTCATCTCCTGTGAATACACGGCTTAATTATGAGTCAATGCATATGTGCATGAACAGGGGAATGCTTTTCGCCTGTGGCACATCAGCATACAGCAGTATCAGTCAGAGCCAGGATTGTTAGAAAAAAACTAATCATAATAATATCAATACAGAATACCGTTTATTGGCGATCATTGCAAGACAGCTGCAGACCATCACACTACCACCACCATATTTTTGTGTTGGTATGATGGTCTTTTTGGCTGCACGGCGGTCTAGTGGTTAGCGCGCAGACCTCACAGCTATGAGACCTGCGTTCAATCCCACCCTCGGCCATCTCTGTGTGGAGTTTGCATGTTCTCCCCGTGCATGCGTGGGTTTTCTCCGGGTACTCCGGTTTCCTCCCACATTCCAAAAACATGCTAGGTTAATTGGCGACTCCAAATTGTCCATAGGTATGAATGTGAGTGTGAATGGTTGTTTGTCTATATCTGCCCTGTGATTGGCTGGCCACCAGTCCAGGGTGTCCTTGCCCAAAGACAGCTGGGATAGGCTCCAGCACATACGTTTTCAGTATGTAATTTTTTAGCATTAATAATTTTTTAACATTTTTAGGGCCCTACAATTCTGCGGATTCCTTCATCAGTGGCGGTATTCTCCTATAGCCTGAAGCACAGCCTCTTTAAAACTGATTCATGGCTTGTTTTGAACCTTGAGCAGTTGTTGAGTCAAGGGATTAATGACTACAAAGCATCTCCATTAGTTCTGGACGTAGCCTAACGAGTCAGTGATGCACTTTGGGACGCCGGGGACGGTAAATCACGTTTAAGGTACAATTCCTTTCTACCTCGGGTGTGATTAGTTTATTGGGGAAGCCAAGGTCTGACATTTAACCGTGACATTGAGGGAGCGACGTGAAACCGCAGATAGATGCTGCACATTTTGTACTCTGCTGAAATTTATGTGGCGTGTTACACACACACACACACACACACACACACACACACACTGGAACTGCAGACGTGCCATGCAACTGTCAATTTGGTCAATGGGATACATTAGAGCTGTGGGTCATTAGAGTCACACATGAAAGCTACCAGCCAGTGGCAGCATCATCATTTGAGATGATTTAAAGAGGGTCGGGTTCAATTCCACTCTCGGCCATCTCTGTGTGGAGTTTGCATGTTCTCCCCGTTTCCTCCCACATTCCAAAAACATGCTAGGTTAATTAGCGACTCCAAATTGTCCATAGGTATGAATGTGAGTGTGAATGGTTGTTTGTCTATATGTGCCCTGTGATTGGCTGGCGACCAGTCCAGGGTGTACCCCGCGTCTCGCCCAAAGACAGCTGGGATAGGCTCCAGCACCCCCGCGACCCTCGTGAGGAAAAAGCGGTAGAAAATGAATGAATGAATAAATTTAATATGATTTTATCGGTGGTGTGCAGTCAGGGCCAACAAGGCCTTCTCTGCTGGCCTAACCACTACCACAAGCACTGACCTATTGTCTATTATCTCCATTTCGTCATTTAGTCTGCTGATTTCAGCTTTTACGTGTTGCCGTATCAGTGCATCATTTGCCCAGGGCCTTCAGAATCATGAATGCTGGCCCATGTTTTGCTGGCTGTAGTTTAACCAATAAGATTTCCACAGAATGTGAGTGTGAATTGTTGTTTGTCTATATGTACCCTGTGATTGGCCGCCACCAGTCCAGGGTGTACCTCGCCTCTCGTCCAAAGACAGCTGGGATAGGCTCCAGCACCCCCGCGACGCTCGTGAGGAAATGCGGTAGAAAATGAATGAATGAATGAATGAATAAAGAGGGTCGGAAGAAAGCCGTGTTATCGGTCAACTAAAATTTGGAGAGGGAGAAGATGACGAGAAGATCCCTCGTTTATCACAGTTATTTGGTTCCAGCCCCAACCGTGATAAATGAATCTCCGCAAAGTAGGATTCATTCTTTATAAATTGAATATTTTTCTCTTTAAAGCATAGAAAACCTGTTTTCTATGCCTTCTAAATACATTTTTAATATTATTAGAGCCCTCCAGACATTAAATAGCACACTTATTGTCACCTTCATATTCATATTAACCAAAATAGTTACCATCGTACCCTTCCTGCAGAATGAAGCTCAACCATAAAACCATAAATGTACTCTACACCTGAGATACGGCCATTCTATCCTACAGAACTTTAATTATGTCAATGAATAGCATTTGAGCAGCAAGAAGAATGAATATCCTGCCAGCGATTGTCACGCTGTCTGTTAGTTCCAGCTGAGACTCATTCAGCTGAGGCAACAACAACAAAACAGGCTGCAGAGAGCAAGCGTGAAGCAAGTGAGTCACCGAGACTGTATATTTGTTGGCTTCTCTTTACCGGCTCAAACATATTTCACTGCCTTTGGATGCCTGTGGGCGGTTTTAATAAAACAAAAGAAAAAAAAAACAACACAACAGAACCAGAAGTACCGTGCAACCTTGAAAGTCAAGCGCAATCTTCATTGTTAATTTAGTTAAAATGTGAATTTTGCATTCAGCGATGAACGCCAGCATCTTTTTGTGTATGCAAGTGATGCAGTCAGAGCCTTAATACCCCTTTGAAATAATTAAATGTCCTCATAACGTTACCATACCTCTGATAATAAAATGTAATTACTCTGTAATGAATATCAGGATTTGCATAAAACTGTAATTGTCACATGTAAAAAACAGAGATTTAAAATGGCAATTATTTTTAATTGTAGTGGGTCATATAGTCTTTTTCCATGATTCTTTTTTATGTTATCCTGGACTACAGGAGCCGTGATAGCAAATTACATCATTAATGGCGATAAGGACAAAAGTATTGGGACACCATACTTCCCTTCATGTCACTGTCTACTGCACACCCCCCGGGTTAAGTCCTGATCCTGATCCACAAAGGGCCAAATCACTCAAATTGACCGGAATACATGCTTTAATTTATGTTATGAGTGTTGCTATATGTGATGGTATCTCATAATAATAAGCTGACAAAGAAAATATGTGTTTTCTTGCTAGTCCACATGTCAGGGTTGTCATTAGAGGATGGTTTGTGACTGCACGTATGCACCGCCACCGCATGCCGAGAATGGCTCGGTCGCCATATAGTCCCATAGCAACAGACATAAAACATGATACTGAGTTATGGCTCACGATATATATATATATATATATATTGAGAGAAAGAGAGTAGGAAAAAGGAGAATAATTGACTCAAGCATAAAAATGCATGTGAATCTTCTTTTTTTTCAGTTCAATCCCATTGCAAAGAGGTCAGTTTTTCCATACAGAGTCCATAGTCCATAGTGGACTGCAGATGTCAGATTGCCAACACAAGCTCTTATACGCCATCACATTCATATGAACTACGTTGCCAAGCAGAAAAACCAATCAAGATAATCGTCCTCAGGATACCAAAGTGTGTGTGTGTGTGTGTGTGTGTGTGAGTGTGACACACATATGTCACCGACCATAATTATGATCATTAAATTTGATAGAAATATTACAAAGGGGGCTTACTACTACAGTGTGTGTGTAAAATGGGGAGGTGCAAGTCAGAGGAAAGGGGGAGAGTAGGGGAGCAAGAATGATGACTTTTAATCTCACGGGACAAACGTTTGCAGTTCCTGGGAAATGCCTTGTAATGCACATATAGCAACCCCCCCCCACTTACACACTGCACAAACAGTGCACAAACGCAGGCTTTTTTTAATTCACAACAGGATAGAAATTGTGATATGAAAACTGAAAGACAGGCCAGAAGAACAACATTGCATATGTTAGCGACTCAGACGTGATTGATTTCACACCTCCAATTGTTGACGCAAACCAAGTTTGTGGATTTTGTGTTTGTCCCGATTGAAAGGTGGCCAGCTACCCCCCTCTGCCAGGAATTACACAACAGAGTCTGTTTGTGAGGTGATTAGCTTTCACTATGCATCTGCAAGAGATCCCCAAAAACACTTCATTATTTAGACAAAAGCACATTTGGCACCCTTGTTTCGATAGTCATGCTGTTTGTTGTGTACTGTAGTCATATGGACAGATTCATTTGTATTCATATATGATTGATTTGGATGCTATTGTCATTTCCTAAATTAGATGAAAACAGTATACAAACAGAGAGCATTAATAATGGCACGGTTTGATGGCTAGCTGTGATAGATAGACGGACCGACGGACAGATAAACAACAGAATTAATGGTTCTATTTATCATAGCAAGGTCTTCCAAGTCCTGAAACAGCAAAACAGCCGCAGACCATCACACTACCACCACCATATTTTTGTGTTGGTATGTTGGTCTATGATGTGTGAACAAAAGAATTAATGGTTCCATTTATCATAGCAAGGTCTTCCAGGTCCTGAAACAGCAAAACAGCCGCAGACCATCACACTACCACCACCATATTTTTGTGTTGGTATGACGGTCTTTTTGGCTGCACGGTGTTCGAGTGGTTAGCGCGCAGACCTCACAGCTACGAGACCTGCGTTCAATCCCACCCTCGGCTATCTCTGTGTGGAGTTTGCATGTTCTCCCCGTGCATGTGTGGGTTTTTTCCGGGTACTCCGGGTTTCCTCCCACATTCCAAAAACATGCTAGGTTAATTGATGAATCCAAATTGTCCACAGGTATGAATGTGAGTGTGAATGGTTGTTTGTCTATATGTGCCCTGTGATTGGCTGGCCACCAATCCAGGGTGTAACGCTGGGATAGGCTCCAGCATCCCCACGACCCTCGTGAGGAATAATTCGGTTTAGAGTGCTCACATCATTTGATAACAGAATTCAGTCTTGACGATGCTGTGCTGAACATCTCCTTTCTTCTCTGACTAATGGTCCACGACCACCTCAAAGAAACGCTTCTCCTTATCCTTTGCCGTCATTGGCAAATGCATGCAAATGTCTTGATTGATTTAATCAGTTCAGTGTTACACAGTTCTTATTAATAATGTAGGTGTTTTGCAATGGAGAGCAGTTACTTTCTTCTTGATGCCCAAGCCAGTCTTTGAAACCAGTTACATAATCCCGTCTGAAGCTGAGTCAAAACACCCTGATGATGCCCCCTGATGACACAAAGCACATCCAGGAAGGACGTCTCCATAAAGACGATGCCTTGATCCAGTAAATTGCTGGACTGGAGCCCAAACAGGGGTGAGAACGTTGATGTAGGTTTTTTTTTGTTGTTGTTTTTTTTTCCAAGCACTTTAATGTGCATCATCGTGGAACATGATGCCATAGTATGTCCTTTGGAATAACGTTCTCTTCAATGACCTTTGTCACCTAAAGATGGGATGCCACCTGCTTTTAAGACAACCTGGTTTAATTTGTACTTTTTCCAAGAAGACTTCAACATTCGCCAATAATTAGAAGGTCAAGAAAATGCCAAGAAATGTATGCTTTATTTAAGGATGCTCCCATCGATCTGCCTACCGATCAGTATCGGCCGATGTGATAGAGTGGCTCCATCGACTGCGGGTGACATGGCAGCACACACACACACACACCTCTACACAGGTTCATTCACATACAACCAATCCACACTGCAGCACACCGAGAGTGTACACTCTGTGTGTTACCTTCATAGCAATCATTTCTGGTTCTTACAAAAACACAAGCAACTACAAGAAGGTAGTGTTTGTTTCCATTTACAACGTATTGCGCAACTGCAGGGTCTTTGAGACACATGCTAACTCGCAAACTAGAGAGCTAGCGACCTAAACGGTAGCCTTCAAGTTATTTCCTTTAAACTTAAATAGCCAAAAACTTACCACTTCCACACGGATAGGGAGGATAACTATTAACAGTTATTTAACCTTTAACATGAACATTAATCAAACGTAATATTTTTTTCTGGGTACATGATACCATACAGCATCCATATCAAACTTACGCGGGCCGCACTAACATTAAACTTTCATATCAAGGCGGGGGCTTCAAACTAGTGTCCTGCGGGCCACATTTGGCCCACGGGCCACGTGTTTGAGACCCCTGTGTTTGAGACCCCTGTGTTAGCGATGCAAACTAGAGAGCTAGCGACCTAAACGGTAGCCTTCAAGTTATTTCCTTTAAACTTAAATAGCCAAAAACTTACCACTTCCACACGGATAGGGAGGATAACTATTAACAGTTATTTAACCTTTAACATGAACATTAATCAAACGTAATATTTTTTTCTGGGTACATGATACCATACAGCATCCATATCAAACTTACGCGGGCCGCACTAACATTAAACTTTCATATCAAGGCGGGGGCCTCAAACTAGTGTCCTGCGGGCCACATTTGGCACGCGGGCCACGTGTTTGAGACCCCTGTGTTTGAGACCCCTGTGTTAGCGAAACTAGAGAGCTAGCGACCTAAACGGTAGCCACCAAGTTATTTCCTTTAAACTTAAATAGCCAAAAACTTACCACTTCCACACGGATAGGGAGGATAACTATTAAGAGTTATTTAACCTTTAACATGAACATTAATCAAACGTAATAATTTTTTCTGGGTACATGATACCATACAGCATCCATATCAAACTTGCACGGGCCGCACTAACATTAAACTTTCATATCAAGGCGGGGGCCTCAAACTAGTGTCCTGCGGGCCACATTTGGCCCGCGGGCCGCATGTTTGAGACCCCTGGTGTAGCGAGAGAACCAGTTAACATTTCGCCGCACCTCTACGCCTCACCCTCACCCACAATAAGTGGTGGCACAGGAAGGTGTATAATGATGTAATAACCTCAATATGAATATATAACAATGCAGCAATATTAACAGTAGACACACAGCCAATAAACAAGATAGCTTAACAATATTGATCACGCCAAAATGTTTAGTATTTAGTATTTCACTTGAATTTTCAATGACATGTACATTGTATGTATAGGACACATAACATTATTATGGCTTAAACATGTTACATTGAATATAAATATTGTGTCACGTGATGATTCTTCAACAAAGGTGTTGGCATACAGAAGCAAGCATGAAATGTGTGTGTGTGTGTGCGTGTTTTGCGTGGGTGGGGGCTGGGGGGTGATGAGGGTATACCGGAGCCTACAAAATGAAACATCTTCAGCGGAGGAGCGGATGCGAGAGGCGCTTGTAAAGTCCCCACCATAATTAGCCGCGGACATATCAACAGGAATAATCGGATTATGAGGATTCGAGGAGGAGAAATCGCTCGAATCCGGGATTAAATCACTCCTATCCTCTCTCTTTCCACTCCTCCGTGATGGGGATAGACCGGCGGCGGAGAGCGTCTCTGGCTCTCACCTTGAACTTCTTGGCATTGTTCCTCGCTGTGTCGGCTCTCGGAACCAGTCACTGGTGCGCCGGGACCCGGAAAGTAGTGAAGCCGTTCTGTACCGGACCGGTGACCACGAAGCAGTCCTTTTGTATCAGGTTCAACAGCTCTAACCTGAACGACACACGGCTCGTGCAGTACATATGGGAGACCGGGGAGGACAAGTACGTCATGAGGAAGTTCCACACAGGGATCTGGTTCTCCTGCGAGCAGAACATCAACATGACCGGTTAGTGAGATTTGGTTTGGGTCTGATGTGGTCACAGAAGTTTTGGTAGAGGTAGTATTTGCTCGTCTATCAAAATATCAATAGTTCCGATACCATATCTAGTCGATACTTATTGTTCCGTTTTCCATGACAATATATGAGAATATCATACAAAATGTAACACCGGTTAAAAGGGCGGGAAGTGTTTGCTGTTCATTTGCTGAGTATCCGGTAGTTGGAACCTTTAATATCCGACTTTTGACTTTATTTCCATATTTTTATTTACTGAATTTGGGGGGTTTGTTGGAAAATATAAACTGTAATCATTAAAAAAAAAATACATAATCATATTGTTACATTGTTATTTTTATATATGGTTACAGGGACTAATTCCTTGGACAGAGTGGGTCATTGGGGGCAAAATGCCAGAAGTCGTTTTTTGCTTTTGTGGATTTATTTTTAATTTATTAACTTCTGTTTGCTCCAACAAATAAAAGAAAAAATGACAGTTCCCATTAATGCCATCAGAAACAATTGGGTAAGATATGTCTGCTGAAAGAGTGGCACGGTGGTCTAGTGGTTAGCGCGCAGACCTCACAGCTAGGAGACCCGAGTTCAATCCCACCCTTGACCATCTCTTTGTGGAGTTTGCATGTTCTCCATGTTTTTTCCAAAAACATGCTAGGTTAATTGGCCACTCCAAATTGTCCATAGGTATGAATGTGAGTGTGAATGGTTGTTTGTCTATATGTGCCCTGTGATTGGTTGGCGACCAGTCCAGGGTGTACCCCGCCTCTTGCCCAAAGACAGCTGGGATAGACTCCAGCACTCCCTCGACCCTCGTGAGGAAAAAGCGGCAGAAAATTAATGAATTAATGAATGAATGTCTGCTGTGGGCTGCACGGTGGACAAGTGGTTTAGCTCACAGCTAGGAGACCCGAGTTCAATCCCACCCTTGGCCATCTCAACCCTGTGGGTTTTCTCCCACATTTTCCAAAAAACATGCTAGGTTAATTGGTGACTCCAAATTGTCCATAGGTATGAATGTGAGTGTGAATGGTTGTTTGTCTATATGTGCCCTGTGATTGGCTGGCCACCAGTCCAGGGTGTAGAAGACAGCTGGGATAGGCTCCAGCACGCCCCACGACGGTGGTAGAAAATGAATGAATGAATGAATGAAATATGGCGGTGTTGACCACTACATCAATAACAGTCTTGTGAGGGTGGTAGTTTGAACCTGTAACGGATTATTTCAATTCATATGTTAGTTTTTTATATGTATGTTGTCCAATCACTCTGATGTCATCGCCATACTGTTCAAATCCTTTCGCCGCCATATCCTCACCGTGTCTGGGGATTGCTACGATGTGCTGTGATGTATTCGCCGACTCCTCCATTCATTTGTGTTCTTTCTGCTCAGTGACAACATTTCACAGAATTCACATGTAATTTCTGAAGGAATCGCTACCATGCGTGTCTGGTTTAATTATATTCCTGAAATATGATTTAAAAAGTCTTGATAACCATATTAAAAGAAAAACGTGGAGGGCATGAAATCATTTCATATCCTGTTAAAGTGGATGTTTTAGTCACCCTACAAAAACCATGTGTAAACACTGTTTGACTTGGATCTATTCCCAGATAAGCCATCTGGGAGCGGTCGGGTCCCCCTTACAATGCCTGCAAAGCTTTTGGAGTATTTCTCCCATGGACAATTAAATCCTTGACATTTCATACAGAGCACCGCAACAGCCAAAATAACAGGATGTCATGGTAACAAAGAATGGATTTTCCCTTCCATATTGAGACATTCATTTTCACATGAAGTGGTAATATTATCAATCATTTAACTGAATGTTAGCAAAGGATGTCCATTTTTTCACAGTATAGTAGTATTAACCATAGATTTCTTATTTTGCAGGGGAAAATTGTAGAAGTTTCATCTATGTGGCGCCTGCAAATGAACGAGGTAAGCCTAGGATTCATAAATTTGGGCGAATAGGGTGATGTGTATGTACCCTTCAAGTTGGGAGTGAGGCCTTACGCCAATTGGAAGAGTTCAAGTCTCTCGGGATCTTGGTTGATGTGTAAGATGGACAGGATGATTGACATAGCGTCGGCTGTACCAAACTGTTTTTAAGCGCTATAGAAATAAAATATATTGTTATTGTTGTTATTATGGTGAAGCTGGTCAAAGCAAAACTCAATTACCTGGTGGTTTGATATATTTTCAGAATCAGAATCAGAAAAGGGTTTATTACCAGGTATGATCAAACATATACTAGGAATTTGTTTTATATTATTTGTTTTTTATTAAAAAAGAATGAAAAATACAAAATATACACAATAAACAGTTTTTTGTTTGTTATTCCGGAAGTGCAGTCTGATTGTTGATTTGGTCAAAGTGATAGCAACATCAATAACTTCCTGCTTTTAAGTGTTTTTTTCTGTATTTTTTATGTTATTTTGTATGTTTCAGATCATCAAATGAATTAAAACAACTGAATCAGGATAATAGTGGATGTTTTAACCTACGGCAGTTTGTCAATATGGGTTTTATTCTGGTTATTCTGTTTTTATTTAATATTTTAGTGACAGGGCGGCATGGTGATCTAGTGGTTAGCGCGCAGACCTCACAGCTAGGAGACCAGGGTTCAATTCCACCCTCGGCCATCTCTGAGTGGAGTTTGCATGTTCTCCCCGTGCATGCGTGGGTTTTCTCTGGGTACTCCGGTTTCCTCCCACATTCCAAAAACATGCTAGGTTAATTAGCGACTCCAAATTATCCATATGTGATATGAATGAATGTGAGTGTGAATGGTTGTTTGTCTATATGTGCCCTGTGATTGGCTGGCCACCAGTCCAGGGTGTACCCCGCCTCACGTCTGAAGACAGCTGGGATAGGCTCCCTCGTGAGGAAAAGCAGTAGAAAATGAATGAATTTTAGTGACAGTAGTACGGTATGGTTCATTGGTTAGTCTATAGGGGGCAGTGAGCGATAGCGAGAGCCTCCCCAAGAGAAAAGAACAAATGCATAACCTTTATCTTTAAGTATTTCCCTTGCTAACTCAGATAACTCACCGCCTGCATATTTCCACAACCGATTCCACACAGCGCTGTTACCAGTTAGCGGTGATTTGCCAGCTAAGGTAGGAGGTGTTAGTCTCGCTGCAAGCAAATCAGTCTCCTCCATAGATTCTCATTTGCCTTATCGGACCCCTCAGCTGTGCCGCCTGTGCTCAAACCCGCGTATTAGTGCCTCCTCGCTGTTGATGCTGATAAACTGAAGACATTTGCGTTTTGATTTGATTCCTCTTACTCATTTTGCTATTTAAGATGTGTGGTAATATGCCGTTTTGAGATAACGTGGTGAGAGGTCATAGGTCAGAAGACTGCGTACTACTGTATATGTACCTTAACGTGATACATAGGACGGGTTTGCAGTCTTTATGGATGGCAGCAAAATAAAACATGATGTTATCAAATATCATGGAGGCATTTAGTATGTGTGACTACAACATCACCTGGATCAATATTTATATAATAACATGGCAAAAATATAAAACCCTTTAAATCAAATCCATGGACGTTTCTCCTCCTTAGTCAGCTATGGTGGGTGGAACTTTAGCTCCGATCAACCAATCAGAGGATGGGAAATGTGCTGATCTGTTCAATGTGGAAATCTTATTGGTTAAACAACAGGCAGCAAAACATGGGCCAGCACTCATGATTCTGAAGGCCCTGGGCAAATTGCACTGATATGGCAACACGTAAAAGCTGAAATCAGACAATAGACTGTTGGGAATAGATTATTAAATTTCATGGAAAAAATGAATAAATAAAATCATATTCAATTTATTCATTCATTTTCTACCACTTTTTCCTCACAAGGGTCGCGGGGGTGCTGGAGCCTATCCCAGCTGTCTTCGTGCGAGAGGCCGGGTACACCCTGGACTGGTGGCCAGCCAATCACAGGGCACATATAGACAAACAACCATTCACACTCACATTCATACCTATGGACAATTTGGAATCGCTAATTAACCTAGCATGTTTTTGGAATGTGGGAGCAAACCGGAGTACCCGGAGAACACCCACGCAAACTCCACACAGAGATGGCCGAGGGTGGAATTGAACCCTGGTGTCCGAGCTGTGAGGTCTGCGTGCTAACCACTCCACCGCCGTGCCGCCCACATATTCAATTTAGTTTAATACAAAAGGTACTTTCCTAGTTTTTACCTTTTGAGGGGCAAAATCATAAAAAAAACTATGCTTTTTAAAAATATCCGGATTTGGGTGGACCCGGTGTTGCAATATTATCGGTATCAAAACAGTACCCCCCCACGGCACTATGAGAATTACATCACAATAACTATATCATCACATGTAATAACATATATGTGATATTTCCTCCTGTCTTTCAGTGGAATTCTTTGTCTGCTTGTGAAGGTTAATCATCTAGGCCACAGGGATGCTCAGCCACCTTTCCCAACTCATTTTCCTCCCCCTTCCCCGCTGCTTTGCATGTCCTCTCCCGGTGCCCTTGCCTACACCCATACCATGTCCTATCTTCCTCACTCAGCTTTCCCTGGTCTCACTCGCTGCTTCCCCTCCATCATTCACTCGCTCTGTGTCTCCCTGCGCTTGAATTTTTTTCCCCCTCTTTGCTCTCGCTGTGTCATCTCCAACATGTATAGGAGTCCTGTGGCTGTGCATCGTCGCCGAGTGCCTGTACATCCTCCTTTTGGCCACCGGGGGTGTCCTCATGTCGATAGAAGTGTGCCAGTTTGGCAACGTCATTGACGGCCTCAAACTCAATGCCTTTGCAGCCATTTTCACAGTGCTCTCAGGTGAGTCGGATGCCGATTTCAATGTAATGGTAATGGTAATGGTAATGGTAATGGTAATGGTAATGGTAATGGTAATGGTTTAATTTCATTTGAACATGCATCAGATTACAATTGAGTGCATCCCATAATCAGTTCACAGTTCCACATGTCCAAAAAGAGTAGGAAGAAGCAAAGCTTATTAAATCCTACCCCTCCATCTGGTACTTTTACAATCAGTAACTGTTACATTTGTTCACTTCCTGCTTTCCTAATATAGTTTAATTATTTATTTTTGTTTGTTTATTTATTTTTTCATGTTTTTAGAACTAACTAGTCAGCCTGCAATTAATTCATTTTAAACTTAAGATAGGGTTTTCACCGCAGTGGGGAGGACGGACAGAGGAAGAAGCCTAAAACGTACCACTTCCACACAGAGGAGAACTAATAATAGTCAACCAACCATCATTTTTTAATATACCGCAATAGAGTGACAAAGTGATATTCGAACAATTTAACTTTTTCCAATCTTTTCTCCTATCATACTTCTCTCTCAGGCGTTTGGCTTGTTGTTATGGATTGTTTGAAGTTTTTTTTTAATTTGTATGTAACCCCACAAAATGGACTAACATCAAAATTGGCCTTTAAATTAAAACTTGCAAAGAGAAAACAGCAAAGTATACAATATAGTAAATTTGTGGTCATGACTGTGCCATCATCTTTCCTCTCTAATAGAATCTTTATGAAGTATTTTCATAAATCTCTCTTCTAGCCCTTCTGTATACCCATGCTGAGATTCACACTGTCTCCCATGCGGAGGAATTAAAGATGACCTCCTGTCTAATCCACTGTGTGAAAGTGACCCTGACCACCACGCTCGTGCAATGAATCAGCAGTGGAAGAGACTCCGCTTAGCGGCAATGACTCTGCTGTGCTCCGGTGACTTCCTGCTTCTTAAGAGCACTGCAATTGAATACATACACGTTGGGTCTATTTCCACTCAGAATCGCCTCAAGGTTGAAAGTTCCTATTAAATCTAAAGGCGCTTGACTCAATAAACTACTCGGGGGGGCTCGATTGTTAATGCATATGCTACTATTTTTGTTTTTAACTACATTTTTGTTTGACTTCAAAGAGCTTTATTTGAATTTGCCTTCTAGCTTGTTAAACTAAAAGCATCATTAATCAAGTCGCCTTTATGATAAACAACCACTTCAGTACATTTGACAACAAATTGATGTAGCTTACAATGTGTATCAAAGTTTATTATGTAATATCCCCTCAGAGTTTAATTTTTGCTGCGCCGGAAAGATACAGAAAAAGAAGCCAGATTGTTCATTACCTCTAAGACACGATGCAATTTATTTTTCCTGAATGATCCCAGTGCTGCAGGCACACATAAACAGGTAATATGCGTTTCTAACAGCCCTCCAGGCATGCAGATGGCCCCAAATAAATACTGTGTGCCCAGGTCTTTATGACGCCTTGGGGTCAATTTCCCTCTAACCTGATTTTAATGTATACGTGAAAAAAACAAACCCATATTTTTGCATTTATTATGCAATTCCAGATTTTTGTCCAAGTTCCCTCAATCAGCCATGTGATTTGGAGCACATAAGTACAATTCCCCATTCATTTCAATGGGGAATTTTGTGGAAAATAGAATAGGATATAGAACATAGAATAGAACAGAATATTCAAAAGTAGCTGAATATTTCACATTGGACTCAAACATGGAAGTCGTAAGAATTCAAAGCTTTGTACCATTTGGGTGTCTGCATACCAAATTGATGACAGAGTCTATCTGTATTTATATACAGTATGAATATGTCCACATTTAAGACTTAAGTTATTTATTCCTATTGGATTGACTCAGGCCGTTGCTCTGCTTTCATGTTGTGAAACACTGCCATCTGGTGGCCATGTGGGAAAAGCACAGCAATTGTTTCTGTGTGTGCATGTGTGTGTGTGTGTGTTCTGCAGGTCTGCTGGGGATGGTAGCCCACATGATGTTCACAACAGCTTTCCAGCTGACTGTCAGCCTGGGCCCAGAAGACTGGAAACCTCAGACATGGGACTACAGCTGGTCATACATGTGAGTCGACACGTTAAAACGAATAGTTTTAAGGTCATCCTATCATATGCTTTGTTTCATAAGTGAGTTAAGCAGGGTCAATTGTGAGCACCAACTAAAATCTAAAAAAAAGAGTCCAACAGTAAAGAAAGCAATTAAATGTCATTTTAATCTACTATCCAGTTCATGAAGTTAATGTTGTGTTTTAACTTCTCCTTAGATTAGCATGGAGTTCCTTCACAGCGTGCATGGCGTCCTCCGTCACCACCATCAACCGGTACACCAAAACCATCCTGGAGTTCAAGCACAAGCGAAGGAACATTGAGAAGAACCTAAAGATCAAGCAGAAGCTCTTGGAGCTGGACGCTCCGGAGCAGGTTTGGGACATGTATATCAGTTCTGTGCCAAGTACCGCTGAGGAGCTGCTGGACCTCTCGTCCAACGGCCACAAACTCTCCAACACCTCCATCTTCTTGGACCTCAACGACCTGCCCGACCCACAAGGAGAGGAGTACTGCTAGATGAGCTCCTCGTAGCTTCTGAACGCATCATCATGCCATTGTTATGTTTACTATGCTATTCTACGCGGAGGTAGTTACTTTTTAAAAATTCATAATAATAACAGTATCCCATGAAATAAGATAAAAATCATCCACTTACGTCCTGAGTGACAGTATTGCTCTGAAATGCCTTCAAAGGGTGAGGATTTTTACTTTAGTTTTATTATACAGTACTTAACTTATCTTTACACTTTAATGAACGCAAAACTTGTTTTGTTTGCTTTTTCCTCACAAGGGTCGCGGGGGTGCTGGAGTCTATCCCAGCTGTCTTGGGGCAAGAGACGGGGTACACTCTGGACTGGTCGCCAGCCAATCACAGGGCACATATAGACAAACAACCATTCACATTCACATTCATACCTACGGACAATTTGGAGTAGCCAATTAACCTAGCATGTTTTTGGAATGTGGGAGGAAACCGGAGTTCCCGGAAAAAAACCCACGCATGCACGGGGAGAACATGCAAACTCCAATAGAGTTTGGAAAAAAAAAAAGGGTGGGATTGAACCCTGATCTCCCAACTGTGAGGTCAGAACACGAACCACTCAACTACATGCCATCTTGACTCTTACCGTCATATAATATATAATATACTAATATATACTACTAGCCCACCTGCTATATGATGATATTTTTGGGAATATATTGCTGACAAGCGACTTGTGTGGGTCACCTGACTTCTGTGAGGGCAACATGGTCTTAGTCCCCACTCAGTGGTGGTTTAAATGGTCTGTCTCATGTGTCATGTGACTGCTGACCAGCCCAGGGTATCATCCATCCTTCACTCTAAGGCAGCTGGGATAGGCTCCAGCGTATTGTGAGCTTATCCCTAAGGATGGATGGATGATGTAATCATGCTTCTACTTTTTTTTTTTTTATTCCAAAATATTTTTTTTCTTAAAATTCTACACCCAACATCCCATAATGCCAGCCACTGCTATATGTACTCCGTGTACTTTCATTCCGGGCTCCCTTGCTCAAGAGTACAGCGCTGTAACCAACAATAAGGCTCTTGTTTACCGTCTTTAATTACACTAAAGACCACATTATTCTGATTCAATGTTTCTGTATTTATGTCATTATAATATAAATGACAAAACTTCATACCTCATTGAAATAATGTATAAAAACCTCAATATACAGTACGTGTTATTTCTACATGTGATCTAGTACCGTCATGGATAAGAAAGTGTGTAATGTGATAAGTGTATTTGAAATTGAAAGTGCCAAAGTTGAAGTAAATAGCTGCAAATAGATTGCAATGAAATATACAAAAATGTATGATAATGTTTTGGGGTTTTTTTAACAGTGGAAAAGGAGAGACTTATCATGTGAGCATTTATGTAGCAAATAAAAAGGTTGAATGAGTCGTGGTGGAGTTGTTTCATATATACTATTACAGGCCTTGTAGTTGATGGATTTTTAAGGAAAACTGCACTTTGGGAATTTTTCATCCACAATCCTTACATTGAACACGCATGTTGTTTTTTCTGTGCGTTGTAAATATTGGAAAAACAGCTAGCACAAGGAAGCTAATGTCATAGGATTTGTCACGATGGGGCTTCACCCCCTCGTGACAGCTCTTATTTTTCGTCTTTTCCTCTGTTCCTGGTTCATGCCCTTATTTTGTATTCACTTCCTGTTTTGCTCTGTTGTGTTTTCCGTTGCTTTCCATCATCTCCCGCACCTGTTTCCCATTTTCTGTGATGTCTATTTAGTTCAGGTGTGCGCTCCTCCTTTTAGTTGTTGGGTCATTGTCGTTTTTTCACCTTTAAAAACTCTCCAACGTACAGCAGGTACATTTATGATAACATGTAATACTTGCAGTGTCATCGTTTGGCATCAGTATGTGAGCTAAATGCTATATGTCACTTATTGCTATGTAAAATGACTACAATGCTAACAGTTAGCATATCGTCTTTTTTATTGTTATATATGTTATTTTTTTAAATTGTCTCATTTGAATGAATTCATCCCTTATTTATTGAAACCCACACTGTCTAATATTTATGTATTATTATTGTTACGTATTAATATTTTTGTCTGGTAGCACTTCACATTACTATTATAAGGTTCAAGGTGTTTTGCCAATGTAAGCCACGAGGGGGCAGTGTTTTCCCAGGGATGGTCGTTTTCTTTTTCAGAGGAGCCACCTAAACTGCATCTGCACCCCATCATGTTGGTAACATTATTTATAATTGCTATCTTTTTACATTAAAATATTGCAATAGAGCAACTAATTATAATTGATAAAATAAATAACATTGCTGCTGGATGTTTGTTTTTTGGAAAAATAAATGCGACGCTTTATTTTGCTTAAAAATACTTTTATTTCTTGTTTTCAAACTAGTGCAAATACATGCAAAAAGAAAACCCTGTAAAGCAGGCCTCACAAAGCCTGGAAGCATCCACCGTCCGAGGAAACAACTGTAAACTGGTTCTGAACGTCACCTCACACCATTCGACCTCCCCGGGTTGACCCGAATGTGCTGAGGCAGCGCCAGCAGACACGTTACGGCACAGCAGCATGTGCTCGGGGCCAAGTGATGCACGCCACTCACACCACCTCCGTCCATTTAGCCACATTCATTATTGAAGGATACAAAACCACTCAGTCAAATCTGAGCTCATTTAAAGATTCTCTCTGATGTCGGCCGGCATAAAAGATTCATCAATTTTCGGGAACAATACTTGGGTCATGTCACTCACGGCCGACGCATTCATCGATCCAGTGAGAAAGAAGTGACTAGGTGGAAATAAATAATATTCATCATTCTGGATTATTTGATTCCATGGGGAAAAAATGGCCTTGGGAAAGGCAATTTTTTGTTCTGGCATGGCTGGTTGACTTCCATGGACTTCCAATATTACCACCAAGTACCGGGTGGTTCAGCACTACTTCCTTTTTGATATGACGCTACAGGTTCGGAGATGAATATCACTTAAGAAGAGACTGAGGGCGCCAACACAAGTTAGGGACTGTGGGCCGAACACTAAAACGCCCCGTGCTACGGTGCCTCAACCTTAGTTGTCATTTCTAGCCATGTATTCGCTAATGCTACAATGACCAATGTGTTCGACCAATCCACAGCAGTGCTTGGCTGACCATCCACTAGAAATAATAACACTAGTGGAAAAGCCAAGTGGTTATTTTGGCTACCAACGTATTCTTCTCAAAAATGTCCTTTATCGATTGGACCTCAATCAATGCCTGAGCTCTTCCTATTGGATATTCTCACTGCCATCCAAAATCCTGCGCCGCCATCTGATAAAATCGCTGGTTGTGCGGCCGGTAAAAATCCCTCAATGTCTGTATCAGCTCCGGGTCGATGGAGGCGTGCGTCCGCCCTTTGGTCTTCCCCAGGCAGTGAGGTTTACTACTCCCCTCCGGCTTCTTCAGGCAGGGGAAACCTTTCGTTTTGTTGAAGTAAAAGTGTTTGTCGGTGATGATCCTCTGGAGCCCCAGAAAGTCTTGGACTTTCCCTACTTCCCCAGCTGGGTCAGAGATGAGCCTTTCCCCGCTGACTAGATGGACCTGACTCCTGGGGAACCACGCCAACCAGCGCTCCAGGTGCTGGGCGTACAAGCCGATCCATAGAGGACTCCATTGAGCGTCAATCTGACCTGAAACACAGATAGACATCTAAATTATTAGATATTTTTGGCATTATGATTGGAGTGCAAAAATTGGGTTCTTAAGAAATGTAATTTCGGACTGCTCATTTTT
The DNA here is from genome assembly GCF_030265055.1 of Doryrhamphus excisus. Lineage (NCBI taxonomy): Eukaryota > Metazoa > Chordata > Actinopteri > Syngnathiformes > Syngnathidae > Doryrhamphus > Doryrhamphus excisus. The sequence continues at coordinate 4,456,099 of NC_080487.1, read as the reverse complement.
AATATTTAACATACAACGTGCACTATTTTCTTAGTGTCATGTTATTATTATTAAGGTCCCCCCTGTGAATTTTTGCAGAGAACACCAAGAGACTCTAGAAGTGGCTCTGCTGACCAGTGGTGCGGTTCTTGAAGGCGAGGTTCTTGAACGAAGGTATGTCAGGTGTCTTGGAGATGATCTGTGTGTAGTCAGATATAGCTCTGGTCACGGGGTCCCGCACCACCACAATTAGCTTCACGTCTTGTGACATCGCATGGACTCGAGCTGGTGTCTCCACTGTGACAAAGTAGCGAGGCGTCTTCTCCATTACGATCTGGCCATCCAGTGCTTTGGGCATCATACTCCTGTAAGTAGAAGAAATGTTGTTCAAGTATAGAAACATCGAAAGACAAAAAGCTCACGTTTCCATTTCTGGTTTTACCATATCTTACTTATTGTGTGGAAATATGAGCTAATAACTATAAAAGCAATCTTCACTCGCTAAATGTACTGCAAAAAAGGTCAGTAAGGATAATTCATAATGCCGCCTACAGAGAACATACTAACTCCTTATTTCTAAAATCACAAATACTTCAACTTGCTGATATAGTTCATCTTCAAACAGCTAAAATAATACATAAAGCTAAAAATAACCAATTACCTAAAAAAGTAATCCAATACTTCTCTACAAGAGAAGAGAAATATGATCTCAGGGAAGAACTAAATTTGAAACACTTCTATGCTAGGACTACGTTAAAAAGCCATAGCATTTCAGTATGTGGAATCAAACTATGGAATGGATTGAGTAAGGACCTCAAACAATGCACAACGATGAGCCAATTCAAGAAACAATACAAGCAGTTGATGTTTGCTAAATACAAGGATGAAGAGTCTTGAACCAGTCATGATGTGCTATATATATATCACTATATTGACACTTACTATGGTACCCATTATGTCATTGGATGCTCATATCACCTTGTACTTCGGTATGTGACAAAAATAAAATAAATTAAAAAAACAACTTAAACTATATTAGGAAAGCAGGAAGTGAACAAATGTAACATTTACTGATTGTAAAAGTACCAGATGGAGGGGTAGGATTTAATAAGCTTTGCTTCTTCCTACTCCTTTTGGACATGTGGAACTGTGAACTGATTATGGGATGCACTCAATTGTAATCTGATGCATGTTCAAATGAAATTAAACCATTACCATTACCATACCACCACACAACAGGCCGTTATTGCGACCGCGGGGGTTGCTATCCCAGCTGTCTTTGGGCGAGAGGCGGGGTACACCCTGGACTGGTGGCCAGCCAATCACAGTGCACATATCGACAAACAACCATTCACACTCAAATTCATACCTATGGACAATTTGGAGTGGCCAATTAACCTAGCATGTTTTTGGAATGTGGGAGGAAACCGGAGAAAACCCACGCATGCACGGGGAGAAGATGCAAACTCCACACAGAGATGGCCGAGGGTGGAATTGAAAGTATGGAAGAAGTGTCTCACAAAAATTCAACACACTCGTTGGTCACCGGCTTGCGGAGAAAACTGCCAAGTAAGCGAGTGGTTCTGATATGAACTGTAATTCCATCCTGTAAATTGATTCCCGGTGGAAGTCATTATTGATGTGCTGTTTGCAAAAAAAAAAACTCCCAATTTCTGCTGCAGAGACAATACTGACGAAGCACAGCAACTCCAATGTGTTACTAATCGACAGTGTGATTAGCTTGCTATACAGTAGCCATATAAACAAGCATCGGAGTAATCGACTTGATGTCCGATTAGGTGTTTGAACAGCAGATGGAACTCATTTAGGGATAAATGATTTAAGAGGGCCAAGAGGACCAGATGGAGACTGTGGGCCATCTGCCGACACACCTGCCACACACCTGACCGACTGACCAGACACAAACAACACAGCGGCATGTATGTGTTAGCACATAGGCCACACAGACAGGAGATCGGGAAGACCCCGCATCTCGTCTGAGGACAGCTGGGATAGGCTCCAGCACACCCCGAAGTCATAGTCATTAAAAAGTAAAAGATATTTGTTTACTTTCACCTACTGTATGTGTGAATTCATTAATAATGAATAGGAGGAATACAAAGTGGATTCATTCATTCAATTTCGCGGGGATGCTGGAGGCTATCCCAGCTTTCTTTTGACGAGAGGCGGGGTACACCCTGGACTGGTGGCCAGCCAATCACAGGGCACATATAGACAAACAACCATTCACACTCACATTCATACCTATGGACAATTTGGAGTCGCCAATTAACCTAGCATGTTTTTGGAATGTTGGGGAAAAAACACGCATGCACAGGGAGAACATGCAAACTCCACACAGAGCGCCGAGTGTGGGATTGAACTCGGGTCTCCTAGCTATGAGGTCTGCACGCTAACCACTAGACCGCCGTGCAACCCGTCAGACAAACAAGATACATAAAACTGAGGTCTATTCATTCATTTTGTATTGCTTTTTCCTCACGAGAGTTGCGGGGGGTGCTGGAGCCTATCCCAGCTGTCTTCGGGCGAGAGGCGGGGTACACCCTGGACTGGTGGCCAGCCAATCACAGGGCACATATAGACAAACAACCATTCACACTCACATTCATACCTATGGACAATTTGGAGTGGCCAATTAACCTAGCATGTTTTTGGAATGTGGGAGGAAACCGGAGTACCCGGAGAAAACCCACGCATGCACGGGGAGAACATGCAAACTCCACACAGAGATAGCCGAGGGTGGGATTGAACTCGGGTCTCCTAGCTGTGAGGTCTACGTGCTAACCACTAGACCGCCATGCAACCCGTCTATTTTGGAAAGTCTCTACCTCATTTTTTGTTGACGTAGTTTATTTGGACTTAGCCAATAAAACATTATTGGTGGCGCCGGAGCCAGTCATTAGTTATGTTTATGGATATGTATAGATCCCAAAAGAGGTAGAGACATTGGGAAGGCCAGGATGCTCTGTCTGTCCTCTGCTATTGGCAATGGTTTCATATGTGCTTGCAACTCAACACGCCATCAATACAGTCGCCTCAAAGCTGTCTGCCTTGTATGAATCTGACACATACACACATGCGGCTAACACATTTGATCCCATCATCCGATCAGTATGAGACACTTAGTCTGCAGACTTCCTCTGTACCTCTGATAGCATGAACAGGTGGAGCCACAGAGTCTACACACACACAACACACACACACACAAAGCAAATATAATGTGATTGTTAAATTGCTTAGTCACTGACTTTGCTATCAGTCTTCTTGCTTTTGGGCTGTTGTCATCTTAGATCTGAAACTGTACACCCTGGTGCGCATGAGTGCCTGCTCGAGTCTTGGTGACTGATGATGGGAGTGGATGCAAACACACCCCCATTAGCAAGCTGTCTGTGAACTGCCAGGAGGCGAGAGACGCTCTGCCCCATCAGGAACAACCTGAGCTTTGCATAAACATACTAATTAACAGAGGCACAAAATAAGATGAAAAATAAACAAATCAAGAATAAAGAAAATCAATCAATCAGTAATAAATAAATATAATAATAATAATAAAACAGCAAATAATAAAAACTCAAGAAACCACATATAGTTGGTGGGTAGACAAATTATTTTTTTCAGATTAAAATTAACAAAGCATTATTAGAGCCCTGTAGACATGACAAAACACGACTATAGTCACATTTATACTTTTTTTATTTACAACATATTACGCAACTGCAGGGTCTTGAGACACATGCTAACTCGCAAACTAGAGAGCTAGCGACTTAAACGGTAGCCTTCAAGTTATTTCCTTTAAACTTAAAAAAAACCAAAACTTACCACTTCCACACGGATAGGGAGGATAACTATTAACAGTTATTTAACCTTTAACATGAACATTAATCAAATGTAATAATTTTTTCTGGGTACATGATACCATACAGCATCCATATCAAACTTGCGCGGGCCGCACTAACATTAAACTTTCATATCAAAGCGGGGGCCTCAAACTAGTGTCCTGCGGGCCACATTTGGCCCGCGGGCCGCGTGTTTGAGACCCCTGCTGTATATATAATATACACATGGTGGACCTGTGTTCACCTTCAAGCATTTCGGTTACAATTGTGGAAGTGCAAATAAGCCAGCGTTTGTCTAAAAATGGCAAAACTTCCATTGATGCTGTGCAACGAGACAGGAACAACATGGCCTATAACCCCTCTCATTTACTTCAATGGGACCACTGTGCTGTTTCCGTGCTCAGTGAGACATGATGTGGTGAAATACAATCCTCATCCAAGCCCATCAATGAATGCAAGGCATATTTGTGCAGTTTAATTATTGACAAAAGACAAAGCAACCGTGATCGCTGTTCATTTTTACAAAATCCCCAAAATCTGGCAATCGGAGAAGACAGACTGAGCGAGGTTGGAGGGGGGTACTTCACTGCTCATTATGAGGGAAGAGAAAGGGGAGAACTGCCTGGAAGACAGTCGGGACTCAGCGGGTTTGTTTTGCAATTCATGAGAAAGTTTTACAGCAAGAACTTTTTTATGCTGCTCAAAATTCACCATCCATGTTTAAAGCCGCTTCACTGACTATGATTTAAAACAGGGGTCTCAAACACGCGGCCCGCGGGCCACACACTAGTTTGAGGCCCCCGCCTTGATATGATATAAGTTTAATGTTAGTGCGGCCCGCGCAAGTTTGATATGGATGCTGTATGGTATCATGTACCCAGAAAAAATTATTACGTTTGATTAATGTTCATGTTAAAGGTTACATAACTGTTAATAGTTATCCTCCCTATCCGTGTGGAAGTGGTAAGTTTTTGGTGATTTAAGTTTAAAGGAAATAACTTGAAGGCTACCGTTTAGGTCGCTAACTCTCTAGTTTGCGAGTTAGCATGTGTCTCAAGACCCTGCAGTTGCGCAATATGTTGTAAATAAAAAGAGTATAAATGTGACTATAGTCGTGTTTTGTGCCGTAGACCAACTGTATGGGATTTTGTGAAATGGTGTATCCTTGCTATTTTCTCTTGGTAAATGTAAACAAAAATAAAGAAATGGTATTAGAGTTTAGGAATTAAAGTCACAGTGTTGACCCAGTCTCTATACAGATAGAGGCTATGGGTGGGGCCACCAGGTAGAAATACCTTGGCACAATCATTGACTCTGGGCTGAACTTTGAAACCAGTTCTGAGACCGGTGGTCCAAAAAGCCGAAGCAAAAGATACCAGGACTGTTTCATCCCTGCAGTAATTGTCTTTCTTAACAACATGTCCTGTTGTCAATATTGACATATGTATTATGTCAGTATATTATATCAATAGCGCGCAGACCTCACAGCTAGGAGACCAGGGTTCAATTCCACCCTCGGCCATGTCTGTGTGGAGTTTGCATGTTCTCCCCGTGCATGCGTGGGTTTTCTCCGGGTACTCCGGTTTCCTCCCACATTCCAAAAACATGCTAGGTTAATCGGTCACTCCAAATTGTCCATAGGTATGAATGTGAGTGTGAATGGTTGTTTGTCTACATGTGCCCTGTGATTGGCCGGCGACCAGTCCAGGGTGTACCCCGCCTCTCGCCCGAAGACAGTTGGGATAGGCTCCAGCACCCCCCGCGACCCTCGTGAGGGAAAGCGGTAGAAAATGAATGAATGAATAAATATCAATATTGATATATAAATGTCAACATTGTGACTTCATTCATGTAGAATCATTGTTTTTTTCCCCTTAAGAACCAGCTGGTAACATGTGATAGTAAAATCCTTGACTCCAAAAAAATCTGACTCAACTAATTGTCAGTTTCCGACCCTATTTTGGCAACATCCTTACACTTACATTCACTTTTGAGAATAAGATCAAACATCCAGTATGATGAACACGGGGATTAGCTAGCAGCTTACCATAAGCCTCTGTTTGCCTTTGAGGAACCTCCCTTTAGTTAGCCATTTCCCAATATTTCATCTCCACTCCCTGATGGGGAATACCATACCCCAGACCGGCAGAGGGACCGGTTATTGATCCTTACGGGGCTTACGATAGCTATGCATAAGTCAGTGTCCACAAGAATGATTGGCACAAGGAGGTGCAAACGCAAAGGGGGCCGGGAATTAAACAGGGGGCTAATAACGCAGCACAGGACCTCAGCTGGAACCGAGAGTGGCAGGTGGAAGATAAGGGAGCCAGGACCCTCTGGAGCCTCATCAGGAGCATGCTGTGTCATGCAGTGGGTGTTGGAAAATGTGAACGTTCATCATCTGGGATGTGCAGCAATGGATAGTGGGGGGGGCATAGGGTGTGATGGCATAAATTGTGTTATTTATGACATATTCCAAATTGGAGGACATAAATGTGAATGTGTATGCACGCCTCTGAGTGTGTTATTAGGAGGCCTCTCATTGCCTCGGTATGGGGGACCATTAAGGGGTCGCTCTATTGTGGCGCTGCCCTGTCCACTTCCAAGAGACATCCATCATAGAGGTGCCCAAAGTCTCAAGGGAGGGTCTTAATGAGAGCCTGGCCGCCCCACCCGTCTGGGTCTCATAGCGATCACTTCCACTGCAGGCCCGGGGCCCGATCACACCTGAACCCCAGTTAATCACACAACAAACAAAACCACAAGCCAAATCAAGTATGTTTATAATAGCATGAATTGTTCCCCAGTCTGGTTTCAGATGAAGACAAAAATGATGCCGCAGATGGGTATCATCGATTGGCTGCCATTTGCAACCGTCCATTAACTACTGCAGAACATCCAATGTTTTGGCAGCCCCTTATTCTGTGATTTGCATGGCAATTACACACCATTGTCCAAACACAAAAAGACAAGGAGCACCATGCGCTGTGTCATGGCTGCACAAAGCCGCCAATGTGAGGGTATGAATTGAACGGCATCCTTAATGAGTTCAATATGAATTGCAGATGAATCACAGCCATCACAGCAGATCCAAAATCATTGGGTGATTTTTCTGTATTCCCTTTTGTCAATGTTAATGTCCTTGGCGACATGTTCCCTTGATTTAGTTCAAAGAATATTTCTTCAGATACACAGTGGTGTGATAAAGTGGTTTGTTTGTCACACTTAAATATTTCATATCATCAAACACATTGAAATATTAGTCAGTGACAACACTACTGAACACAAAATGCAGTTTTTCAAAGAAACTTTTTTACTAAGGGAGAAAAAAAATCCAGGCTGCACGGCGGTCTAGTGGTTAGCGCACAGACCTCACAGTTAGGAGACCCAGGTTCAATCCAAAGTTTGCATGTTCTCCCCGTGCATGCGTGGGTTTTCTCCGGGTACTCCGGTTTCCTCCGACATTCCAAAAACATGCTAGGTTAATTGGCGACTCCAAATTGTCCATACGTAGGTATGAATGTGAGTGTGAATGGTTGTTTGTCTATATGTGCCCTGTGATTGGCTGGCAAGACCAGTCCAGGGTGTACCCGAAGACAGCTGGGATAGGTTCCAGCAACCCACGCGACCCTTGTGAGGATAAGCGGTAGAGAATGAAGGAAGGAAGGAAGGAAGGAAGGAAGGAAGGAAGGAAGGAAGGAAGGAAGGAAGGAAGGAAGGAAGGAAGGAAGGAAGGAAGGAATGAATGAAGGAAGGAAGGAAGGACGGAAGGAAGGAAGGAAGGAAGGAAGGAAGGAAGGAAGGAAGGAAGGAAGGAAGGAAGGAAGGAAGGAAGGAAGGAAGGAAGGAAGGAAGGAAGGAAGGAATCAATCAATCCAAAGCGACATGGCCCTGTGTGGAAAACGATTGCCCCCTAAAGCTAATAAGGCGGTTAGGCCACCCTTAGCAGCAACAACTGCAATCAAGCATTTGTGATAACTTGCAATGAGTCTCTTCCAGCACTGTGGAGGAATGTTGGCCCACTCATCTTTGCAGATTTGTTGTCATTCAGCCACATTGGAGGCTTTTCCAGCATCAAGCCTTTTGTAGGCCATACAGCATCTCAATAGGATTCAGTCAGGACTTGGACCAAGCCACTCCAAGGTCTTTATTTGGTTTTTCTTCCATTCAGAGGTGGACTTGCTGCTGTGTTTTGGACCATTGTCCTGCTGCAGAACCCAACTTGGTTTCACCTTGAGGTCACCAAAAGATGGCCAGAAATTCTCCAGGATTGTTTTGATAGACAGCAGTAGTCATGGTTCCATTTCTCGTAGCAAGTCCTCCAGGTCCTGAAGCAGCAAAACAGCCCCAGACCATCACATCTACAAAATTATGCTGAAATCAGTATGCTGTTTGTATTTCTCGAGTAATCTCGCTATCTGTATTTTCCCTGCTATTTGCTGTGTTTTTATATGTCTGAATGACTGCTGTGAAAAGGACCATTAAAGACACAGCGGGTGGTGGTCTTAGACTTTCTTTCTTTTTCACAGTAGTTGCTGTTTTCATTCTCTCTCATTCTTTTTTTTTTTTTTTTTACTTTGGATGACATTGAGACCACATGAAATTACAACCACAATGGACAGGGTCAATAATATTGAAAATCTGAGTGTACCTCAAGAACAAAATAGAAGAAGCCCCGCTGTCTGGAGGACCCAAGTGTCTCCAGTCTGCGACAGAATCAAAGAATGGCGGCCTTTCCGCACAAACACTAACACGCATTATGCCAGCTCTTATAACGTTCCCCGGGGTGAGGCAGAGGTCAACGCAGATGTGCGAGGTTGCTGTAACCGTAGTCACACTTCGACCCCTCTGTCTCTCTCTCTCCCTGCAATTTAGCTCTTACTCCATTCGCTTGTGCATCGCTTCTGGCATCCTTTAGCGACAAAGCAAATGTGAATTTTCAGTTATTTTTAATACACGCATGTAACGTGACCCCTTGTGTTTGAGATAATCCTGCTGCAGGATAAAGCTTCCTGCTAATTGTAACAGAAGCTGAGCTGACCAATGCTAAAGCGCTCTCATGCTGGAGTCAACCCAAGGTCAGCGCCAGGAGATAAAAGTATCGATCCGAGACAACACGGTATACAGGAAACTTCCATGCTCTCTCGCTCATTTATTGCAGTGCTTTTCATGATCCAATCTCCCCTTAAACGCCATTAGTGCTTTGTCTGGGGCACTGATCTCAATTGCCGCTCTGAAGCTACATGGTGGGTTGACTGGCGGGGTTGGTGGTGTGCTTCAGTAATGTCCTGGGGTTTTGCTGGGGTGTCCGATGTTCCTACTCTTATTTTGTTGTGTTGTCTTATGTAAGATTCTGTGATTATTATGTGTGGAAAAAATCACTTATTGAATTGGTAACTGCTATGGCGTGGAGAAGGGGTAGGATTTAATAAGCTTTGCTTCTTCCTGCTCCTTTTCAGACATGTGTAGTAATGAGGTCTTGTGTGTGTGCATGTATGTGTGTATGTATCTGTATATATATATATATATATATATATATATATATATATATATATATATATATATATATATATATATATATATATACAGTAAACCTCGGATATATCGGATTCAATTGTTCCCACTGGTTTTGTCCGATATAAGCGAAATCCGTTATATGCGTATACCGGAAAATGTCAGTTTTACGCATATATCGGATTTATATCCGGTATATGCGTAAATCGGATTTTATCCGTTATAAAAAGGCACTTCCTTGACTATGTTTCCAATGTACCTAGACACGCAGGCAACGCTGCAAACGCTGCAAATGACGTCGTATAGCGGCCTGTCACGATTCGGCGAACCGGAGTGCCACGATGCGGCCATCCGATATATGCGAGGGAAATTTAATGGAAATGCATTGGAACGGGACTGGAGATTTTGTCCGAAATAGGCGAAATCCGTTATAAAAAATCCGATATATGCAATGAATTTTTATTGGAAATGCATTACAGAAAAATTGGTTCTTTTTTATCTGTCCGTTGTGAGCGAATTTCCGATATATCCGAGTCCGATATATCCGAGGTTTACTGTACATATATATATATAAATAGATATTGTAAGTGTATTGTAATGTATATGTGAGAAAGAATAATGTAACATAGTATGCATGTCTGAAATAAATTAAGAAAAGAAAGAAAAGAAAGAAAAAGAACATGCTCATTGGTTGTGACGAATATACAGCGTATCCCAAAGTCCCATTGCTGTACCGTGATTGGTTCGGAGTATTAATAAATCAGTGATGTTAAGTTCAAGAAACTGCATATGAATACTATGAAAGAGCAGAATGAAATAGTTCCAAGAACCTCTCAAGGTCAGGGTCAATATTTCATATGATGCTATACCACAAAAACTACAACTACCATAAAACCAAGCAACAATCTGTCATGCAGCATGTTCCCAAATCTTGCAATAGATATGCAACAAACCGAGGCCAAATTATGGCGTGAATTTCCGACATAACCAAAAATCAGGCAACAGAGGTTCCACTGTGTTCCTCCCTCACACTGCCTCCATTGTATGAAACAACCTTTAACATTTAGGCTTTGATTTGATTGTGTTTCACTGTGTATTCTATTTCTACTATGGAGTGCTGTGGACACATCATTAACTCCCAGGGTACGGTGACCTGAAGTCAGAGGTCAATTGACGGGGCTGACAGTGATGTCAAGTGGCTCGACATCACATGAGCCCCATCTGGCCCGCAGGGAGACGTGGCGGCGTGGTGTCATGCTCGCATCACCTGGTATTGTGGTATTGCGGTACGCCCCCCCAGTTCCTTCTGTAGGTTGAACCTAGTCTATACAGTATTTTTGGTAAGCATTGATACTGACTGGAATACATGCCACCTTAAACTTTCCAGCCACACAGCTTCCCAGTATGATGGAACCACCACCAAATGTTACTGTGGGTAGCAAGTGTTTGTATTTGAATGCTGTGTTCTTCATCCGCTATATGTCCAAATAGTGACACCATCTGCACCAAGACCATGTTGTGGGTCTTTGGAGCTGGTGTGTAGGTTGACTTTGACTGTTCTCACCATCCTTGGCCTCTGAGATATTTCTTGGCCTGCCACTCCGGGTCTTAACTAGAACTTTGCCTGTGGTCTTCAATTTCCTCACAGTGGAACCTGACAGTTGAAATCTCTGAGCTAGTTTTTGTATGGTGGGGGAAAAAACTGGCGTCTGTGTCAGGTTACGGTATGACACGCCAAAGACGCTCCCAGCATTGAGCCAATGCCAATATTGAACCTCAGTAATATGCAGTAAGCTGGTTAGCATTTCATCCAGATTTGGGTAGAGTTTTAATCTGCCATATTGGGATCATATTTCCGAGACTTTTAAGTGCAGTCCTTACATAATATGCACATTTTTGTACAGAAGCGTGTAAACTGTTGAGGGGATATTTCTGCATTCTATGTTATAATGATTAACATACCCCCCCCCCCCCCCCCCTCCCCCGTTCCCCTGTTGTTTCTGTGTGCGTGAGTTCTGAGTATTGAAGTTTTGAACATGCTGAGAACAGAGCCACATGACAACAGCAACATCTGGCTCCGGCTCCGGAGATGATTACTCTGCAGCTCTGTGAGGACTCATCCTGCAGACCTTGCTCTCACCCCCGGTTCACGCAGACACACAGACATCAACACAAACACATAACACGCACAGATCGGTGAAGCCAGATGGCACAGTCCCTTTGACTGTCACCTAAGCCTCTACGGAATACTCGCAGGGATATGTTTCGGTATGCAAACACGACCGACGGAAAGATGGAGGCTGCTAATTGGTGCACGAGAAGATGATGATGATGCGAACCACAAAATCCAGTTTGTCATTTAACTTGTGAGACTTCCTAATACATTATTTCATATTCCTTACAATTTTGCATGAGTATATGAGGAATTCTGCACAGTCACCCCTCTACTACCCTCTAAACTACTGTAGCTGCTTGTAAGATATAAAAGCCCGCATTTTAAAGGAAAACTGCAGTTTTGGGGGAATATTGCCCATTATCCACAATCCTTATGTGAGACATGAAAACATTTCATTTTCTTTTCTTTTTTTACACTCAAAAGGTACAGCTGGCAAAAACCAAAACATGTACTAATATGAGTTTGAACAAAAAAAAAATATTTTAATGTTTGCCCACAATCCATTGCGTCATCGGGGCGCTGCCTTGACGTCAGCCTCCCTCTGGGCTCCGGTTCCGAGGCAGCATTGCGCTGTACACAATTTTCTATGCTGGAGTATGTATATTTGCTTTGTATATTTCTTAGGTGCCTTTTGAGTGTTAGTTTGCTGTGTGATGACTTTAGTGTTGTCAGTACTTATATACTTATATAGTATCTGCTGTTAATTGGTGGCTCCGGGTCCGAGGAAGCATTGCGCTGTACACAATTTTCTATGCTGCTTGTCCTCCAATGAGCAGTAATGCATTATGGGTAGATGTTGTTATTTTAAAAGTATTGGTACTTTTTGTATTGTATTGTATTGGTGGAGTATGTATATTTGCTTTGTATATTTCTTAGGTACCTTTTGAGTGTTAGTTTGCTGTGTGATGACTTTAGTGTTGTCAGTACTTATATACTTATATAGTATCTGCTGTTAATTGGTGGCTCCGGATCCGAGGAAGCATTGCGCTGTACACAATTTTCTATGCTGCTTGTCCTCCAATGAGCAGTAATGCATTATGGGTAGATGTTGTTATTTTAAAAGTATTGGTACTTTTTGTATTGTATTGTATTGGTGGAGTATGTGAATTTGCTTTGTATATTTCTTAGGTGCCTTTTGAGTGTTAGTTTGCTGTGTGATGACTTTAGTGTTGTCAGTACTTATATACTTATATAGTATCTGCTGTTAATTGGTGGCTCCGGGTCCGAGGCAGCATTGCGCTGTGCACAATTTTCTATGCTGCTTGTCCTCCAATGAGCAGTAATGCATTATGGGTAGATGTTGTTATTTTTAAAGTATTGGTACTTTTTGTATTGTATTGTAATTGTGGAGTATATATATTTGCTTCGTATATTTCTTAGGTGCCTTTTGAGTGTTAGTTTGCTGTGTGATGAGTTTAGTGTTCTCAGTACTTATATTGAGTAATGGCCTCCTGCAATTTTCAATGGGTCTACAAGCTTGTCATGAGGTCTTCGTAGCTCATGATTGGGTCCTGTTAAATAAAGATCTGCCTAGTCCTGGCAGCTTATACACCAGTGCAGCTTATGTAAGAACAAATCTGTTTATTTCCTCTAAACTTACTGGATGTGGCTTCTACTCCAAAATTGATGTTAGTAGTTAATCAGTTGTCAGTTGTGTTAACTTTACTTTATAAGTTTAAGTACAGTGTCAGGGATGGTTACATGAGTCATTTTGTAGTATTATTCAACAATCCAGATGGTATAAAGTCCACAAAGTAAATATGAAACATAGACTGAAAGATATGCAACCATTAAATATGAGACCTGCATCCAAGCAGCAGCTTCAATGGAAATAAATACAGACCTGTACCAGTCCAGTCCCCGTGCGTAATGCCGATCAAAGAAGTGTGGTTCGGACCCAAGGGCTCGGATGTCCGGATGCAGCCGCAGAAACTCCAGCAAAGCTCTGGTTCCTCCTTTCTTAACTCCAATGATCAGAGCATGAGGTAACCTCCGACTGGCTGTCCATTCCTTCCCGGAGATGTTCGCCTCCAGCCCGGCATTATCAGTGACAGCACCCTCGCCAAGTGACGCTTCGCCGGAAGCCCCGGTTCCGTTCCTCTCGTACAGCTTTAGCGGCGTAAGGAACCAGGGGGTGGGTGGCTTGATGTCAGAGTTTTCTACTACACCAGACTGGCAGCATCCGGTGAGGAGATAAACCAGCGAGAAGCAGATGATGCTCAAAGAGGACGCGATAGTGAGCCGGTGGAAAAGCCTCCGAAGCTCCGCGTTTGGGAGATGGTGGTGGTGGTGGTGGTGATGATGATGGTGGAAAGCTGCCATCCCTCACAGATCCAAGTGCCATGACATGCCATTCTAGCACAAGTGCAGCTCACATCCCGACATATTAGAAACTCCTAGATGGAGTCTCTTTTCCTCCGTCATAGCGCGTATCCAATGCGCCTTCGCGCCCTCCTCTAAACTTACGCGTCGCTGTCTCAAAGTTGATTTAGTTTCTGCGTGACGTGCAGGATATACACGCACTCTGGCACCCTGGCCCACTAATGTGCCTTTCTCCCTCTGGCCCCACGACGGGATTACTCTGCAACTCTCCACCATGGCTTATCTGGGGGGATTCTCTCTCTCTCTCTCTCTCTTACACACACACGCACACACGCACACACACAGCAACACAACATTAGAAGGCATCCATGAGTAGCATTTTCTTTATTTAACTTCATTTTAAGAGCAGTTGAAAATTTGAAATTGCAATTTATGTATATTGTGTGAAAAAGTGGGTGGCACGGTGGTCGAGTGGTTAGCGCGCAGCTAGGAGACTAGGGTTCAATTCCACCCTCGGCCATCTCTGTGTGGAGTTTGCATGTTCTCCCCGTGCATGCGTGGGTTTTCTCCGGGTACTCCGGTTTCCTCCCACATTCCAAAAACATGCTAGGTTAATTGGTGACTCCAAATTGTCCATAGGTATGAATGTGAGTGTGAATGGTTGTTTGTCTATATGTGTGCCCTGTGATTGGCTGGTCACCAGTCCAGGGTGGACCCAGTCCTGGGATAGGCTCCAGCACCCCTGTGACTCTCTTGAGGACAAGCGGTAGAAAATGAATGAATGAATAACTAATGAGTGTCTTCCCTTAGTTTCCGAACTGAACAACAAACATATCTAATCTATAAGAATCCCTAGACCTTAGACCAGTGAAGGAGGTAAACAAGTGACCTACATAGATGTCAGTGGGCCGGGTTCTAAAAGAGATTACATAATTGGCTTAGTAATCTGACAGGATGCAGTACAGCTGACAGTCATCTGACCCTGATACTGTGTCTGGTATGTCTGTGTAGGGCGTCTTGGAATGTTGACTTCTGTTTTATATGCACTTGGAAGTATCTGCTGATATACATAACTTAGGTTTTGGGTTTTTTTTTGGGGGGGGGGGGTGTTGTTGGTGGTGTTAGGGACCGCTGTTGGCGTTATTTCAGAGAGTGGGGCTAAGGTACAGATAATAGCTCATAGGAGACTCATTAACTCCCCCCTTTCAATCCAGGCTGCTTAAGCACCCCCCCCCCCCCAAACACACACACACACACCTACAGTAACACACTCCCATGCTTCATGTTCCATTTGGCTTACCCCTGTCATTATCTTGTGGCAGATGTGACCTGCGCCATAAAACCCCTGCATTGCCCTCCAATGACAGAAAAAAATCCGCCTTCCATTTTTCAACATAAAAGTTCAACTTCCGACGACTACGACAACGGCACGTACACAACGAGCAAACGTCCTTGAACATTCGTTTGCACCTAATTATGTCATGAAAAATTCAAATGAACCGAGCCGTAAGGGTTATAGGAATGGATGGTTTTAAACCATTCTATGCTACACTATTTATTTGGAGGCATTATTGATGAATGTTATTTTTTCCTACATGATTGGTGGGTGGAACAGTTAGTTGGTTCTAACAAGTTCATTCACTTTCTGGTTTCCTTTGAAGGGAAATGCTCAGAAAAATGTAAGTTTCAGGGAATTTTATAATCATTTTGTGACACTACTACTTCCTAAAAAATGTGCCATGTTTGATAAATGACCGTAACTGCAAGATACTTGGTGACGTTTGCTGTTTTTCCATTGACTTTGAACAGCTATCGCCAAACAGAAGATGTAGTACAGTAAACCTCGGATATATCGGACTCGGATATATCGGAAATTCGCTCACAACGGACAGATAAAAAAGAACCGATTTTTCTGTAATGCATTTCCAATCAAAATTCATTGCATATATCGGATTTTTTATAACGGATTTCGCCTATTTCGGACAAAATCTCCAGTCCCGTTCCAATGCATTTCCATTAAATTTCCCTCGCATATATCGGATGGCCGCATCGTGGCGTTCCGATTCGCCGAATACGAATACGCCGCTATACGACGTCATTTGCAGCGTTTGCAGCGTTGCCTGCGCGTCCAGGTACATTGGAAACATAGTCAACACAGTCAAGGAAGTGCCTTTTTATAACGGATAAAATCCGATTTACGCATATACCGAATATAAATCCGATATATGCGTAAAACAGACATTTTCCGGTATACGCATGTAACGGATTTCGCTTATATCGGACAAAACCAGTGGGAACAATTGAATCCGATATATCCGAGGTTTACTGTAGTAGTAGTCGTAGTCTTCAAAATCTTGACAAAAATATTGCTTCAATGCCATTTCCTGTCATGTATTCACACTGTCGTGATCTCCAGATGAGTTGCTGCTGAGGTTGGACGTTGAAAAACAGTCAGTTGACAGTTCTTCAGATATAAAATGTTAAAATTGAGCGTCCGTCAATACACGGAACGATCCCAAATGAAGGTTGTTACTGGTGCCGAGTGCAGTCCAAACATAGATCAAAATAAACACTATTGAACGTTCAGTTAACTTTATTAATGAAAGGCAGTGAGAAATATCTTATCAATACTGAGTTCCTTCATCCCACATGACATATTTGTTTAAACGCACATTGGTTATAGCGCTAGTCATGTGACGACTCCATGCTCCTCCACTCCTTGTTTATTTAATTCCTCCACCTCTGGCCATGGATCATCAAGCAAGGTCATCAGGTGAGCTTGTGCGTCTTTTGTCTGCAGTCGCCCAGCAGATTGTTTCGTGATGAAGTGGTCATCTCTAAAAACGTGACCCTCGGGGTCAGGGCTGGAGTCAAGGCAGTGATTCATTATAGACCGCGGTGACGGAGCACCCTGATTAATGCGGCTCTGCATGCTGTTTGATTTTTGCAACAAAGAAGTGGGTCCACTTCCAAGGGGCGAGTGTAAATCGACTGCTGTCGGATTAGAAATACTGTGATTCTCTCTGCATGCAGCGTGTATAAAATTTATATATGTATATATATATATTTACATATGTTCAACACTGCACCTGTGAGTTGCTATACGTCTTTCAATCCTTCGCTGAAGGACAGCCCACTTGAGTTTAGTGATGGCGCATGTAATCAAGGCTAAATTACAGCCATAAGTCACATGGTGTCGAGCCATACCTGCCAGCCAATCACAGGGGCAATGAGTGATCTTTTCAAACACTTCAACCAAACACAACAGAGATACATTATTTTTTAAAAAAATGAAAATTACTGGGGTGGCATGGTGGTCGAGTGGTTAGCGCGCAGACCTCACAGCGAGGAGACCATGGTTCAATTCCAGTTTTGCATGTTCTCCCCGTGCACGGGTACTCCGGTTTCCTCCCACATTCCAAAAACATGCTAGGTTAATTGGCCACTCCAAATTGTCCATAGGTATGAATGTGAGTGTGAATGGTTGTTTGTCTATATGTGCCCTGTGATTGGCTGGCGACCAGTCCAGGGTGTACCCCGCCTCTCGCCCAAAGACAGCTGGGATAGGCTCCAGCACCCCCGCGACCTTCGTGAGGAAAAGCAGTAGAAAATGAATGAATGAATAATAATAATTTAGGCTGCACGGCGGTCGAGTGGTTAGCACGTAGAGCAAGGAGCTAGGAGACGAGGGTTAATTCCATCCTCTGCTATCTCTGTGTGGAGTTTGCATGTTCTCCCCGTGCATGCGTGGGTTTTCTTCGGGTACTCCGATTTCCACCCACATTCCAAAAACATGCTAGGTTAATTGGCGACTCCAAATTGTCCATAGGTATGAATGTGAGTGTGAATGGTTGTTTGTCTATATGTGCCCTGTGATTGGATGGCGACCAGTCCGGGGTGTACCCCGCCTCTCGCCCAAAGACAGCTGGGATAGGCTCCAGCACCCCCCGCGACCTTTGTGAGGAAAAGCAGTAGAAAATGAATGAATGAATAATAATAATTTAGGCTGCACGGCGGTCGAGTGGTTAGCGTGTAGAGCAAGGAGCTAGGAGACGAGGGTTCAATTCCACCCATGGCCATCTCTGTGTGGAGTTTGCATGTTCTCCCCGTGCATGCGTGGGTTTTCCCCGGGTACTCCGGTTTCCCCCCACATTCCAAAAACACGCTAGGTTAATTAGCGACTCCAAATTGTCCATAGGTATGAATGTGAGTGTGAATGGTTGTTTGTCTATATGTGCCCTGTGATTGGCTGGCAACCAGTCCGGGGTGTACCCCACCTCTCGCCCAAAGACAGCTGGGATAGGCTCCTGCACCCCCGCGACCCTCGTGAGGAAAAAGCGGTAGAAAATGAATGAAAGAATGAATGAATGAAAATGACTGTGAAAGATGATGAAATGACATCTTGTAGTTTTAAATCTAGTGCTTGTTTTTTTGGTCCTCAAGTTCTCCATTTCTAGAAATCAATAACAACAATGTCCAGTAATTTGGGCGGAACAAGCAAGCTTTACATTGACCTGTTTGCCTCGCTACATATTGACGTCGGAGGACTCTGCTGCGGGGCACCTGGTGGTTCTCTGTCATACCTCCAGCATCGCTTGGTTGACACTAATCTGTCCAAATGCCCTGCTGTCAGTGCCGACGCCCCCCGTCAGCATGACTGTGTCTCCACAACGCAGCACCCCCACCCTTTAAACACCTTTGAGATTAACTCATCTGAGGAGATTAACTATTTTCGGCTGCAAGGACAGACAACATTTACGGTTTGAGTAAAAGACGCTCGAAGCTGTTTTGTATCAGTCTTTTTTTATCGACAGTCGGAATGGAATATTAATGAGTGAGAGTGCAAGCGCTGGTGCAATTTTTGCTATTGACCTGACTGCAGTCAGTCCAATCATGACCGCCTCCACTTCCTTATTGATTCATCTTGTTCAAGGAGTGGAATGTATTTTTTCTGCATGTTTTCTGTCACCAAAATGCATTATTGTGCACATGCATGAATGCTCACTTGCACATACCGCTGCCATTGGACTCTTGAGCAAGAGTTTCCAATGTGTCAGTCCCTTGGAGGGGGTGGCAGAGTACAGAATGGATGGCACTTGTGAATAGAATATGGCACAAGTATATGTTTTATTGCGTGATGTTCGAACCGTGGGCGGCATGGCGGTCTAGTGGTTAGCGCGCAGATAGGAGCTCACAGGTAGGAGATCAGGGTTCAATTCCACCCTCGGCCATTTCTGAAAAAACATGCTAGGTTAATTGGCGACTCCAAATTGTCCGTAGGTATGAATGTGAGTGTGAATGGTTGTTTGTCTATATGTGCCCTGTGATTGGCTGGCCACCAGTTCAGAGTGTACCCCGCCTCTCGCCCGAAGACAGCTGGGATAGGCTCCAGCACCCCCGCGACCCTCGTGAGGAAAAGCGGTAGAAAATGAATGAATGAATGTTTTAAGAAGCGGGCGCCACGGCGGACTAGTGGTTAGGGCGCAGACCTCACAGCTAGGAGACCAGGGTTCAATTCCACCCTCAGCCATCTCTGTGTGGAGTTTGCATGTTCTCCCCGTGCATGCGTGGGTTTTCTCCGGGTACTCCGGTTTCCTCCCACATTCCAAAAACATGCTAGGTTAATTAGCGACTCCAAATTGTCCATAGGTATGAATGTGAGTGTGAATGGTTGTTTGCCTATATGTGCCCTGTGATTGGCTGGCGACCAGTCCAGGGTGTACCCCGCCTCTCGCCTGAAGACAGCTGGGATAGGCTCCAGCACCCCCCACGACCCCCACGTGAGGAAAAAGCGGTAGAAAATGAATGAATGAATGAATGTTCGAACCGTGATGTAGTGGAGCTTCGAGTTTCCACCGGACCTGGTTCGGAACTGGGTGAGCATGAGTTCTCAGAGATTTGCTTCGCCATTGTCATGCTTCCACAAGTGGTTTTAATTTTTGGCTCAACTCCGGTTTCAAAAGCTTGCTGGGCCGAGTGGGCGAACCGTTTTGCATAATAAGGTGAGCAGAGTTACCTTAAAAAAAAGTCAGCGGATTACCTCCATCTTGATGACGTTGCATTGCAAACTCTAACAAAGTTCTAGGTCACAGACACCAGCGTGCCGGCTTGCTGGTGAGTTCAATACCACAATGCTGCACTACTTGAATCCACACCAAAACCCCGGAGACTATCAAAAAAGATAACCCAGCAGGACAGCAAAGTTGGCTAAAGTGGAAACTTTGTAAAGCCCTGCTCTCCAGTCAACAGGTTAATATCCTGACCATTCAGGAACCCGAAGGCATCATTTCAGAGAGAGGGATGCTGGGCAAAAAAAAAGAGGATTAAAAGTACCTGTTGGAAAACCTGCCCTCATTTCTCATTTCCAGGCTCCCCCGCACATCTGCTAGTGTTGTATGACATCCTGTTACAAAGAGAGTTGGATTATTGTCTCTGACAGGAGGGGAGACAATGTAACGACAAGGACCTGATCCTGGATAAATCTGTTATCCTGTTCTAGTACAGGCGGGATCGTCTATGCAAGGGATTAAAGCAGAAGAGAGAATAAAGCAATATGGGCGTAATCCCATACAGTTTCATGTCTGATATTTTATGAAACCGAGAGTTGTGATGACGACTACAATTAGTTCATAAAAGAAATGAATACGGCGGTCGAGTGGTTAGCACACAGACCTCACAGCTGGGAGACCAGGGTTCAATTCCACCCTCGGCCATCTCTGTGTGGAGTTTGCATGTTTTGAATTGAACCCTGGTCTCCTAGCTGTGAGGTCTGCGCGCTAATCACTCGGCCGCTGTTCTGCCCCCATCTTGCTTGTTATACTTTTTAAAAATATATTTAATTACTATTTATTCTTTTAGGTATGTGTGTGTTCAGTAGTGTCTGCTGTTTTACTTGTCCTTGTCTATTTTATTTTATTTTATTTTATTTTATTTTATTTTATTTTATTTTATTTTATTTTATTTTATTTTATTTTATTTTATTTTATTTTATTTTATTTTATTTTATTTTATTTTATTTTATTTTATTCGATTTTATTTCTAGTGGTTAGCGCGCAGACTTCACAGCTAGGAGACAAGGGTTCAATTCCACCCTCGGCCATCTCTGTGTGGAGTTTGCATGTTCTCCCCGTGCATGCGTGGGTTTTCTCCGGGTACTCCGGTTTCCTCCCACATTCCAAAAACATGCTAGGTTAATTAGCCACTCCAAATTGTCCATAGGTATAAATGTGAGTGTGAATGGTTGTTTGTCTACGTATATGTGTCCTGTGATTGGCTGGGGACCAGTCCAGGGTGTACCCCGCCTCTCGCCTGAAGACAGCTGGGATAGGCTCCAGCACCCCCGCGACCCTCGTGAGGAAAAAGCGGTAGAAAATGAATGAATATAATATATATATTATAATATTAATATATATATTATATATTATAAAAATATTATAAAATATAAAATATTATAAAAACTATTATTTAAAAAAAAATATATATATAATAAAAAAAAACAACCAAAAATCAAAGTATAAAAAAAAATACTGGACTTAATAATACGTAAAACCCAGACCTAAGACTGTGATCTCATTTTCCAAATGTGAAACAATTGAGCTCATTGTTATGATTGTTCATTTGCATCAAGTGACCCATTTTCCCGACAATGTAATACAGAACATATTGAATATGAAACCCTATTTGCATGTCTGATCACGGAGGTGGTGTATATTTAATCAAAATGTATCATGCATAGCCGGAGCAAGGATTAGGTTCCCCCCCCTGTTGCATCTCCCACCACTAGATTAGTGCCCTATGACCCCTAATCTCAAGTAGGATTACATCCCTAATGTATTTACTAGGATTTCATCAAATTTGGGCGACAGGGAAGTTCGTGTTGATGGAGAATTCCTCTTCACCGAAAACTAAAATCCACTCCTGTGGGGGATAGTGGATGATGAATATCTTTAATCACTAGTAAGCGTTGTGCCCAAAGATCATGGCAAATGTCAGTTTTCTTAAATTACAGCTGTCAAGCGCCACCTCAAGGTCAAGACTCGTGGAATGGTTTTGACTTTTCGCTCAGTTTCTTGGCAGGTGCTGTTCCTGGCCAAGAATCGAACCCATGCCCTCAGCTATGAAAGGCAGAAATAATAATAATTTAACCAGTGTATAATATAGAATATAAAATCATTTGACAAAAAAAGGAGATGTAACATTAAATTGATCTACCACATATTGGTGTTTTAGATTGGATTGCTGTATCTGTTCTGTTCTCACTTTTTTTTGGAAATTAATTAATCAACAAATAGTCGCTGTTTTGTGGTGGACTACGGACGATTTCTAGTAAACAAATATATATATTGAAAGACATGACATATGTTTTATTGTTGTCGCTAGGCGTTCTATTGATGAGACATGACATTACATCACATTACGTTCGCTCTGTGGGTAGCAGCCATGACATGTCTGACATGAAAGAATAAGTTGGCAAATTCCTTGTGGAAGTGGTAAAATGTTACTTTGTTCTTCTTCACCATTCCGTTTAAAAAATCCGTTCTTACTAACTGTTATCTTGGATTTGTCCCATTGCGAATATCTTGGGGGGGATCAAATACTTATTTCACTCATACGTATATGTACACATGTTGTCTCTCTCTTTCTGATCAAACTAACCAAAAAATTAAAATATTGGACTGTTGTAATATTTCAAATTGTATACTATGTTTAATTCAACCATCAGAGAAGCTGAAGATAACAAAAAAATCTATTTAAATGTGTGTATTTGTGCATGTGTGTGTGTGTGTGTGTGTGTGTGTGGTGGCATTGAAGCCTGTCTGAATGAGCTGTGACATATGCTACTCTCACACAATGGACAATCACAAACACACACCCCCTTGTATTCATACAAAACACACACACACACACACACAGTAGGCTTTCTTTGTTTGAACCAGTCGGAAATTAACAAAAGAGTGATGAACAAGCAAAATATCATATTTATCGACACAAAATGATTTGATATGTACACAATAGAAACAGGTTAGACTCATAAAATGTATAATAAGTTTATATAGAATAAAATGAATTAGGTTAGGAAGTTCCACTATTAGTACATTACTTTCAAATAAATATTCCTCTTGTTTGCTTTTGAATGTAAGTTACATCTAAGTATGATATGATATGACCAAAGCCATTTTTGCCATTATCTACATCTCTAATACTCCCAAAGAGGCCACAGTGCTTCGCCATTATTCCCCGCAAGCAAGGAAGATCACAGCCCCCATCGATCCTCAAGCCCCCAGAGTCCAGCACGCCAGCGTGTGTGCCGAAGTTTAATATATCGCCGCTTTCCCTTCAAGAAATTTATCAAACACTAACGCAGGAATATCGGAATAATACAATGGCATTATTTCAAGTAGGTTACATAACCTAAGAAATTGTACAATAATACAGTTGTGCATCGCTACATTGGGGTTTGCGCTTCCATTGTGTTTTTTATTATGAAATAATTCATATTGCGGTCTATGATCTTGATTGGTTGGCCACTACTGGGAAGGTTCACCATTTTGTCGCCATTTGTCCATAATGGCTCTCACTGTGGTTGGCTGGAGTCCCAAAGTGTAAGAAATTTCTTTATAACCTTTTCCAGACTGATAGATGAATGAATTGAATGAAATGAATTACAGTTATGTTTTAATGGAGGTTGGGGGTGCAATAACTATTACTATAACTACTTAATAATAATAATAAATAATAATTAATAATAAAAGTTTAATTTTAAAACTGCTTTTTTTCATCTGCAACTGTATTCATGTGTGTTGTCATTGGGTAATATTTACATTAATTTGATCATTTGATAATGGGCAGGCGGCACGGCGGACTAGTGGTTAGCGCGCAGACCTCACAGCTAGGAGACCAGGGTTCAATTCCACCCTCGGTCATCTCTGTGTGGAGTTTGCATGTTCTCCCCGTGCATGCGTGGGTTTTCTCCGGGTACTCCGGTTTCCTCCCGCATTCCAAAAACATGCTAGGTTAATTAGCGACTCCAAATTGTCCATAGGTATGAATGTGAGTGTGAATGGTTGTTTGTCTATATGTGCCCTGTGATTGGCTGGTGACCAGTCCAGGGTGTACCCCGCCTCTCTTTTCTCCAAGGAATGCTTATATTGTCTTCTTCCCCGGCACTCAGATATGACCCCCTATAAGTTGGTAGTTATGCCCAAGCACACATCGGGGTTCTCGTTCATTGTGAAGCAAGGCATCGAGCCGCGCTGGTCCTCCAATTCAACTTATTTTCCCCTTCACAGAAAATCCAATGAAGTCCTTTGAAGAGCTCTTAAGACTCATGGAGCCTCTGTAGGTCAGGCCACGGTGGCCCGAGGAGGCCGGGGGAAGGTGAGGAACCGAACTGGGGTCGAGGCACCCAGCATCCAGCAGCAGCTTAACAATCCCAAACTAAGCCAGCGCCCCTTCTGTTTCATTAGCTGCCCCCGTCCTCTCCCATTATTTATCCCCACCTACCCCCACCCCATTTCATTCAGATGAGAAGCAACCATGTTTTTGCCTGAAAATGGGGGGGTGGGCACAGGTTTTGGACTCTTTGTGTATTTGTTGTCCATGTTCGTATTCAGTTAGGATTCCGGTGATGTAACTCTTGTTTGTCTTCCTTTTGAAATTGCAACAGACCTAATGCCCCCACTCTAATTGCTCTGTGTCAATATTGCTGCATTTGGATTCCCATAGCTCTCATATCAGACGCACAAAGAGGGATGGCTCATCACAAGTCAATACACCGGAGATTAGGGAATAGGCAGCGCTGATATCATGTTGCAGGGTGTTAGAAGCTGTCTCATTCTGCTATTGGCTTCTGCAAAGTGTTACGTCACATTCAAAACATCTGGACACTGAAATTAAATTATGATACTTACGTATTAATATGCAGTAAATAATCTTTATAATGATATACAACATGAATATACAATATAAAAATACTTTTTAGTTTAATTGATTAAGTTAAATATATTTTATTAAGGGCTGCACGGCGGTCTAGTGGTTAGCGCGCAGACCTCACAGCTAGGAGACCAGGGTTCAATTCCACCCTCGGCCATCTCTGTGTGGAGTTTGCATGTTCTCCCCGTTTCCTCCCACATTCCAAAAACATGCTAGGTTAATTAGCGACTCCAAATTGTCCATAGGTATGAATGTGAGTGTGAATGGTTGTTTGTCTATATGTGCCCTGTGATTGGCTGGCCACCGGTCCAGAGTGTACCCCGTCTTTTGAACGAAGACAGCTGGGATAGACTCCAGCACCTCCCGGGACCCTTGTTTGGAAAATATGTGGTTTGGGTATACAAATTATTTTTTTCAGATTAAAATGAACAAAGCATTATTAGAGCCCTGTAGACATGACAAAACACGACTATAGTCACATTTATACTCTTTTTATTTACAACATATTGCGCAACTGCAGGGTCTTGAGACACATGCTAACTCGCAAACTAGAGCGCTAGCGACCTAAACGGTAGCCTTCAAGTTATTTCCTTTAAACTTAAATAGCTAAAAACTTACCACTTCCACACGGATAGGGAGGATAACTATTAACAGTTATTTAACCTTTAACATGAACATTAATCAAACGTAATAATTTTTTCTGGGTACATGATACCATACAGCATCCATATCAAACTTGCGTGGGCCGCACTAACATTAAACTTTCATATCAAGGCGGGGGCCTCAAACTAGTGTCCTGCGGGCCACATTTGGCCCGCGGGCCGCATGTTTGAGACCCCTGATTTAGATACTGTATATTCATTATGAATTAAATTGAGCTTTTTGTGTACTGTAAGTATACTATGTATGTATTTTTATTTATATACAGCATATGTGGGGACCTTCCAGTACATGTATACTAGATATAAAATACTGTATGCATCAGTACTCCACATAACTGAATGCAAGTTTGCACAACAAAAGAAATTATTATTTTTTCCTCACTAATAACATTTCCCTGAGATGTTAAGGTAAAAACTACAGTACTTTAATTCGTTCAGCCTGTCTTGACTCAATTATGATTTTCATCACCCCGGGCAATATTATTTCCACCCCCACAGATGAATACACTACAGATACGTTTCCAATTAGTTCACAAATTATATTTCTTCATATGCCAATAACAATGTATTGAAAGATCAGCTTTGACTGGAGATATTCTGTTTATTCAATTATCAACATAAGTTATAGACATGGGTATTAAATGGAGGGGTCCAATAAACACAATCGGTTTACCTTTAATTACAAACTTTGTAAAGTATTTTATATACAAAGTGATGCTCTGAGAGTATCAGACTATTGTACACAAGTATTGGTATAAATACATATTCATGCTAAAGGGGTATTGCTCCAGTATGTAAGTGCAATCTTCAAAGAAAAGATGTAAAAATGAAGAAAAAAAATTGCATTAATTTCCTGCCCAGCAGCCATACTGGCAACCATTGAACTAAACATTGCTCAGTGCAATCATAACTAAAGGTAGCAACCATTAGTTTATGTTTGAATACCATAGTAATAAATTACCAGGGATGGCTGATATTGATATTTTTTGCCGAAAACCGATACACCGATATTATATCCATCTCTAATTATTCCCCTTTGTTATGGCGCTTCCAGTGTACCCATACGGTGACAAGCACCGTGCCGTTGTTCATAACCCCATATCACATTTCTTTGTCTGCCTCCGATATTAAAAAAGCCATAAAGTTCAAGATAGGTGTAAAAATAAAGCTCCTAATGTGTTATTTACAAGCGTAGCAATAAAGCCCACCAATCAACCAAGCGCCTGCCACTGAAACATTGACTTACCGCCCAATATAGTGACTTCTAATAGGCAGACGATCAATAGCGAGACTCCAACTTTATTAACATCTCCAGTTAGTCTCGGGCCAATCAATATCGGCTCTGACATGATGACATTCTAACCAGGCACTATTACTGTGAAACCGGTTATAGTCGCTCACGTTTACGGTGTATCAACAACCATTAATATAGTCCATATATAGTCTTTTTATTACTAAAAAATGCCCACTTAATTTGGCTTCAACATGAAATCTGAGAACCAGAGGGGGTCCTTTCTATGAAAATTGTGTCCTTTATATCGACCTGTTGTAGATTGTCATGTCCGTCATAATCACTTAGAAGCGACAATAGGACCTTCTGTAACTACTTACTGTAACTACAACTACAGGATAACCAACCCGCCAAGTGTTTTTGCTTTATTATTGATGTTTTTTTTGTTTTTTTTGGACAAATATATATGTACGTACATATGTACATACATGAGTGAAATAAGTATTTGATCCCCCTCAAACAGCAAGATATTCGCAATGGGACAAATCCAAGCTAACAGTCAGTAAGAATGGATTCAGAACGGAATAGTGAAGAAAAACAAAGTAAGAAGCCAAACATTTTACCACTTCCACAAGGAATCTGCCAACTTATTCTTTCATCTCAGTCATTTTCATGGCTGCTACCCACAGATCGAACGTAATGTGACGTAATGTCATGTCTCATCAATAGAACGCCTAGTGACAACAATACAACAAATGTCATGTCTTTCAATATTTTTTGACTAGAAGTTATCTGTAATCCACCAGAAAACATATTTGTTGATTAATTCATTTCCAAAAAAACGTGAGAACAGAACAGATACAGCAATCCAATCTAAAACACCAATATGTGGTAGATCAATTTAATGTTACATCTCCTTTTTGTGTCAAATGGTTGTTATGGAATATACATTTGTATTCAGCTTTGTGATCACAAGCCCAAAAGGAGTAGGCTGAAGCAAAAGCTTATAAATTCCTACCCCTTTTTGCAAGATATTATCATGTTCATGCCACTGTGTTGTTTTGTTTTTTCCCCTGTTATTATTATTATTATTATTATCATTCTTATCATTATTGTTATAATCTTTATCATTATGACCATCATTATAATCGTCATTAATATTACCATTTCCATCATTATAGTTAACAATTTTTGGATTTTTTTTTATTATTATTTAATTTTACAGACTTTATTGCTTCTCGCAGAGTGCTGTATCATTCCATCTGTTGTTTTCTGAAATCCGCAGTATTTGTGCTTTTATTGTCAATTTATTAGTCCATTTTTTGTAACATTTACATATCATTTTCTAGATTGCATATCAGAATCAGAATCAGAAAAGGTTTATTGCCATGTATGATCAAACACATACTAGGAATTTGTTTTGGTATAGTAGGTGCAGACACATCTATTAAAAAAGAATGAAAAGTACAAAATATACAGAATAATACAGCATATGTCTAATCTTGTGCATTAAAAAACAAGAACTTGAGACTGTGTGAATATGACCATAACGGTATTTTAATGACAAAAGTCACCATGATAAATAAAATTAAAATCATTCATTTGACTTCTGTTTAGTTTCATTCTATAATATAGCTGTCAATTACATTTTTTATGGTGACAGCTTAACGACTATATGAGAAAATATGATTGTAAACATGAATATAAAATATAAAAGGCCACCGAGCAACAGTTTTGTTTGACCTTAGATGTGTTACTTTGTAATGTACGGTGTGATTTTTTTAAAAACGGCATCATGCAAATTGGATTGGAAATGACCCACATCAGGATCTCATTCTTTGGTAATAGGCTACTGGTGATGGAGTGGGCCAAAGATCATTACATTTCTAATAATGTCAGCTTCATTAAATATTTATCCTCGTCTTTCTAAATCGCTCAATGAAATTGAAAAATGACAAATATTCAACAATTTTACAAGTCTGTCCTTGACAAGATCAGATATTTTGGGGGGGTATCACACCGGACCCAAATAAAAAGTCTTATGCACTCATGCATAATAAACATAGAAATAAATCCCCAATGGAATGAATGGAGAACTTTTCCCACTTTCACATTTCCGAACCATTCCAATTCCAATTCATTCATTCATTTTCTGCCGCTTTTCCTCACGAGGGTCGCGGGGGGTGCTGCAGCCTATCCCAGCTATTTTTGGGCGAGAGGTACACCCTGGACTGGTTGCCAGCCAATCACAGGGCACATATAGACAAACAACCATTCACACTCACATTCATACCTATGGACAATTTGAAGTTGTCAATTAACCTAGCATGTTTTTGGAATGTGGGAGGAAACTGCAGTACCCGGAGAAAACCGGGGACATGAACATGAACATGGGGACAACATGCAAACTCCACACAAGGGTGGAATTGAACCCTGGTCTCCTAGCTGTGAGGTCTGCGCCCTAACCACTAGTCCGCCGTGCCGCCCGCTTCTTAAAACATTCATTCATTCATTTTCTACCGCTTTTCCTCACGAGGGTCGCGGGGGTGCTGGAGCCTATCCCAGCTGTCTTCGGGCGAAAGGCGGGGTACACCCTGAACTGGTGGCCAGCCAATCACAGGGCACATATAGACAAACAACCATTCACACTCACATTCATACCTATGGACAATTTGGAGTCGCCAATTAACCTAGTATGTTTTTTCAGAAATGGCCGAGGGTGGAATTGAACCCTGGTCTCCTAGCTGTGAGGTCTGCGCGCCCCTTCCAATTCATTCCAAAGTCAAAATATGTAACTCTTTCAGGACCATTCAAGCAAACAATTTTCTTCCGGGATTCATCCACCATCAGCTCGGCATCGACTCTTCAGCATTCCCACGGAATTTAAGTAATTTCTTAATGATATTGCATTCTCCACTTGGAGCAATAAGCTGCTATCAAGCAATAATTTAAAGTAAGAGCCGGCCCCTCTGGTGTTGTACGTGAATGATTAGGGAATCATTACCATGGCCTCTACATCACCTCCATAAGTCAGGTTAGTGTCAATAACCTGGGCTTTAAAAATTGATAAGGGTGATCACCTCGCTCATGGAAAGACCATTTCGGAGCTGCAGACGTCCCTGCGAGGCAATTCTCATATATAAGTCATGAAGCACATTCAGGATGCTTCGCTTTCGGTAGCGCTTGAGGGACAATGATTTTTGCCGTGTTTGGGGCCTTACTAACATATTGCTCATCAGAGGACGAGGAGTGATGATTGAGAGAAACGATTAGGCTCAAATCATTCAAAGAAACGACTGCACAAAGTGATACACCTTAAATCAGGGGTGGGCAAACTTTTTGACTCGCGGGCCGCATTGATTTAACAAAATTGACGGGGGGGATTATGTAATATTTTACACGTAACAGTCCATTTTTACACCTATATTTTTACACATATTTTACATGTAAACGTGTCATGCAATCTGCTATATGTGCACTTTGAAATCATTTATTTGATGTAAAGTGTGTTTCTCAATGTATTATTATTATTATTATTATTATTATTATTATTATTATTATTATTATTTTTATTTTTATTTTTATTTTTATTTTTATTTTTATTTTTATTTTTATTTTTATTTTTATTTTTATTTTTATTTTTATTTTTATTTTTATTTTTATTAGAATTATTATTATTATTAGTTATAGTAATGTTATTATATTATTATTATTATTATTTTTTGTTATTATATTAATATTATTAACAACAATATTAATATAATAGTAGTATTATTATCATTATTTGTATTACTATTATTGTGCTTGTGCTCCTTTTTCCAGGAGTATTTTGTAATATTACTACCATTATTATATTAATATTATTAACAACAATATTAATATAATAGTAGTATTATTATCATTATTGACAACATTATTATTATTATTATTATTATTATTATTATTATTATTATTATTATTATTATTATCATCATTATTATTATTATGTGGTTGTGTCCCTTTTTACAGGAGCATTTTGTAACAGACCACATCAAATAACGAAATTGATAAAGCAGCTACCTCAACCATCAAAAAATTGGCCCAAGCCACGATGCCAGGTTGTACGTTGAGTTCAAATGAAATATTTGGAAAAAACAGGCGGGCAATATTGAAACACTTGGCGGGCCGGATGTGGCCCCCGGGCCGTAGTTTGCCCACCCTTGCCTTAAATCATAACAACATGCTCTTTGCAGGCTTTATATGATCCATATGTGGACTGAAACTCATCCTGCAATGAAACATGTATGTATCTGGTGCTTGTGTGTGATATGCAAATGTGACAAAGAAAAAAAAAATACCAATTTGGGGAGTCCAGCTGAGTACTCTGAAGACATCTTTCCCTGTGTGACACATGGAAATGTCACTGGACTGTTTTTATTCATGTCAACATCAGAGACATGTTCCTGTCCGCAGGCCTCTGGAGACAAAGGATGTTGAAGTCCCCAGAGGAGGCTGACCTGGAGGACAGCCTCCGCTTACCAGCTGGACTTCCTGTCCAGATACACACACACACACACAAGGGAACACACACGCTGCACCGCCCTGATCACAGTCTACTCAATGTAACTAAATACATCAACTAATCACCATCAAACATATATTTACTGGATCTTTGAATGACATATAAGTCCTGTATTAGTCTAAATGTTTGTATATCAGGTCTTATTTTTGTATTTAATCGTATTTAAATATAATTTTATTTATATAGTCTCCTCAATGACAGCCAAACAGCATCACTAGACCCGTGTGGTGCTGCCATCTAGAGGAGCGACTAAAAAGTGCACGTAAGGGAAACAGCTGCACAGTACAGTATACTTGATTGATATTGAAAATAACAATTTTATATTTTATTTTCTGCTTGTACTTCTCAAGATTGAATGCAATATAAATTAGAAGCAATGTGAAATCATGTGGCGCTTGTACCTTTAACCAGATAATAATGTAAATATCATCTCAACATAACACTCACCATTATTGACTCCTTTCAGTCAATTGGACAACAAAACATATATTATTAATCATGTATTAATGAATCGGTGACAAAAATTATGTGTTCATACATTGCAGACTCCAAAAACATCATCATCAAGTATCCATAAATTAATTATGATATCATTAGAGCTGTCAAATGATTACAATGTTTCATCAAATTAATCACAGTTTATAAATGAATGAATCACCATTTGTAGATGCATTAAATGTATTTTATGAGCAGAAAAACAGGAAATGTATGCATTAACGGTTCCAAGCTAAAAGGTAAACTGCCTAACACTAACATTATTTTTAGGAGCCGTGAAAGGATGCGTTTAAAGACATCACGTAATATAAGCTGAATTCACATTTTGAGTGTATTTCCTGGGATTCCCAAGCATACTAACACGCAGTAAATTGTACTTCCACAGTCAGAGGTATTTTGGTGAGTGGTAAGAATATGCTGCTATATGTTGTTTTTCTTTGTTTTCGTTGTCTGTTTGTGTATTTAGACTACATATAG
Source organism: Doryrhamphus excisus (assembly GCF_030265055.1). Lineage (NCBI taxonomy): Eukaryota > Metazoa > Chordata > Actinopteri > Syngnathiformes > Syngnathidae > Doryrhamphus > Doryrhamphus excisus. Next base: position 4,423,893 of record NC_080487.1, on the reverse strand, counting down.
TGCATGCAGGCGGCACGGTGGTCTAGGGGTTAGCGCGCAGACCTCACAGCTAGGAGACCAGGGTTCAATCCCACCCTCGGGCATCTCTGTGTGGAGTTTGCATGTTCTCCCCGTGCATACTCCGGTTTCCTCCCACATTCCAAAAACATGCTAGGTTAATTAGCGACTCCAAATTGTCCATAGGTATGAATGTGAGTGTGAATGGTTGTTTGTCTATATGTGCCGTGTGATTGGCTGGCGACCAGTCCAGGGTGTACCCTGCCTCTCGCCCGAAGACAGCTGGGATAGGCTCCAGCATCCCCCGCGACCCTCGTGAGGAAAATTAATGAATGAATGAATAGTGCATGTATATTGTTGTGATGTTTGGAGTGTCCTTCCATCATCTGTATCCTGATGATGGGACTAGAGACATGGTTGTGAGTTGGAGATACATACATTATACAGTGTTGGAATTGCACTACTGTCAATGTTTTCAGGTCAGAATAAAATTGTGTGACTGTGGTGTTTCTTGCAATGATGTAAAGTAATATTGTGAGTAATACTTACTCATAACTATTCCCGGCTAAAATATAATTTGCTTTCATTATCTTATCATTATTCTGCAACCCCTACTGCATCTGCTCAGCCACAACAGAGTCCTTCACTCCAGCAGCCAGCACAGCGAAGAGGAAAGAGGGTAGGAAAGATCGGAGGTAGAGGGCCACCCTGGGGATGGGGTGGGCCAGCACAACCTCCTTCCTCTTCCTGTTGACTGTTCGCATAATCTCATTGGCCAGGACTGACGGACGGACGCCGTGTGTCAGCTGCTTGGCAATAACTACGGAGGAGCAAACACATTTCTTACACATAGACCAGATATGTATTTGTAAATAATTATCATCTATTATCTATAACTACCAGCAATTAATACAATGACATGAATCACACAGCAACCGTTTTTTCTACTCACATGCAGATAGGCTATTTGGTTTGGAGGCGGGGTTCTCGGGAGACTGCAGGGTTGCCGCGTCGATGAAAGTGTGACTGATGGTGCTCACGGTGATGCCGTACTCCTCCACCTCCGCTCGGAGGCAGTCAAAGAAGGCCTGGACTGCATGTTTGGAGGCTGCATCTGATTGGAGGAAACACAAACATAGAGCTCTTCCATTGCATAAACCAGGGGTGGGCAAACTACGGCCCGGGGGCCACATCCGGCCCGCCAAGTGTTTGAATACGGCCCGCCCAATCTTTCAAAAGTATTTAATTTAAACTCAACATACAACCTGGCATCATGGCCTGAGCCAACCTTTTGATGGTTTTATCAATTTCGTTGTTTGACATGGTCTGTTGTTTACAAAGTGCTCCTGAAAAAAGAGACACAAGCACATAATAATAATAAAAATTAAAATAATAATTATTATATTATTATTATAACTATTATGATTATTATATGTATTATATCAATGCTAATTATTATATTAATTATATATAATAATATTGTTATGTTTGCATATTTTACATAATAATAATATAATAATTATTATTTTAATTTTATTTTAATTATTATAATATTTTATTATTTTTAAAATATTTAAATATAAATATAAAATAATAAATAATAATAGCAGATTGCATGACAATTTTACAGATACAATAATACCAGGTGGACTGTTACGTGTAAAATATATAGTCTGCCCCCCCCCCCCCCCCCCCCTGGAAATTTTGTTATATCAATGCGGCCCGCAAGTCAAAAAGTTTGCCCACCCCTGGGTTAAGCGGTAGAAAATGAATGAATTAATGGTTATTAACTCAACAAAAATATCAACACAACACTTTTCTTTTTGCTTCCATCTTTTTCCATGTTTTTCTGCATTCCCAAAAGGCCCATTTTTGTCAAATATTCCTCACAAATCTGATCCAATCTAATCCAACCATCTGACAGGTGGGACAGGGTGATGATTGCACAGGTGTACCTTAGACTGGCCACAATAAAAGGCAGTTTTACTATACTGGGGGTCCAGTTGACCAGCATTCAAAATGCAATGGGAGTATACTCACTACCTTGGTATATAGAGATCCCATCATGCAGTAGAACTTCAGTCCTGTTCTTGTTTATGACTCACATGAACTTCTGAATGGGATGGCCAGTCTTCCTTGGATGCTGTTGACCAAAATAATTTGCCCCGATCTTCTCGGAATCATGGTTGGAAGAATGCCTGTTAATAAAAATTAGATTACAAATCAATACGGTTACTGGGTGCTGTTCATGCACCCCCCCACCTTTGGTCAAAGTGGTCGGCCCAAAGTAGTTGGCGTCCATGATGTTTTTGTCAAGTTCCAGCGAAACACTTTGCACCGGAGCCTTGAGCTTCATGCTGCTGTTACAAATGAACACGTCCACACAACCGTAACAGTCCACCACCTCCGCCACCACGTCCTCCATGCTTTCCATGTCACTGAAGTCCAGGATGATCAGCTTGGGGGCAAATGTCTGTAAAGAGACATAAAAGATGCCATCATTAGTTGTCACCTTGCACTGCTTAACTGCTACAGAAAACTACACAATCAGTCCCATCTTGGAACATTTAACACTTGGGTATTGGGCAGTGATGGAACAAATTTAGTACTGTAATACTGTGGATATATTGCCCCGAATATGCTGTGATTTACCATAAAAAACAGAATGTCATGCAATCATTTGAATTGCATTTAATACCAATGGCATGTATTGCTTTTATATAGTATTTTATTATAGGGCTGCACGGAGGTCAAGTGGATAGCGCGCAGACCTTACAGCTAGGAGACTCGAGTTCAATCCCACCGTCGGCCATCTCTGTGTGGAGTTTCCATGTTCTCCCCGTGCATGCGTGGGTTTTCTCCGGGTACTCCGGTTTCCTCTCACATTCCAAAAACATGCTAGGTTAATTGGCCACTCCAAATTGTCCATAGGTATGAATGTGAGTGTGAATGGTTGTTTGTCTATATGTGCCCTGTGATTGGCTGGCTGGCCACCAGTCCAGGGTGTACCCCGCCTCTCGCCCCAAGACAGCTGGGATAGGTTCCAGCACCCCCGCGACCCTTGTGAGAATAAGTGGTAGAAAATGAATGAATGAATTATTATGCACTATTAATGTAGGTAAGTATTTTATTATATATCATTCACCATTTTATAAAACCAGTCAATTTTCAATTGCATTTCACATCAAGTGAATTCCTGAAGTGAGTTGCATGTAAATCAATAAAATAAACTTCATAAAGTAATACGTATATTACTTTTACCATGCAAGGAATTAATTTACTAATAAACAATATTGTTATCTGACTCAGCCATAACCATAACTGCATCTTGCTTCATTTTAGTGCAATTTGTTGTGCTTTGTAGCCTATTCTGTACTTTTCCATCATATTTGGACCGTTCTCTTTGAAACGTAGGAATACATTTTATAGGCTCATTGCTTGTCACAGAGGATGTCCTGCTATTGTGTTGTCCAGTGCGGAAATGGAGACAGCGGACGTAGCCTCTTTATCTTACACATTAAGTTACATTTTTGTAAGAACTGGGTGTTTGGCCAACACAGAAAATAAAGCCAGTATTTAATTACTGTATGAACTTGTTTAGCCCTCACCTCGCTAGGGTCAGCATCACTTGTCAAAGAGTCGTATAGACTCTCCAGCTTGTCCCAGTTTGTCCCACACAGGATGAGCCTGGCTCCGCCCTTATGGAAGAGACGAGCACACTCTGAAAGACAACAATCAGAAATCAGTTATTATCACATTATGTCATGCTGTAATCTATTATACAAGGTGTATACTTTCTCAGGATACACACGACAAAAGAGGTTGGGAAACATTGCATTACAGTACGGTCAAATATGAATAATGATGAAAAATCCTTCACCATTTCCCACGCCGGTCACAGCATCAGTGATGACCACCACCTTGTTTCGGACTAAAGACTTGGCCATGTACTGCATGACCTCATTGTAGATATAATACACTCCCGCCGCCACGACAATCAGCAGGGGCAACACCATCACTGACGGGAGGGCCATTTTCTGCAGGAGGATAGAGCAAAGGATCACTGTGAAAAAACACAACAGCTGACAGAACACTTCGGATCCAGTTTAGGTCTCCCGAGGAATGCCACTTTTTCACAGTTCCAGTATCCAATATCGTTTTTCACGATCTGGATCAAATCTGATACCGATATTGCCTTTTTATGTTGATAGTTGGCTGATAATTATTCATTCATTCATTCATTTTCTACCGCTTTTTCCTCACAAGGGTCGCAGGGGGTGCTGGAGCCTATCCCAGCTGTCTTCGGGTGAGAGGCGGGGTACACCCTGGACTGGTCGCCAGCCAATCACAGGGCACATATAGACAAACAACCATTCACACTCACATTCATACCTATGGACTATTTGGAGTGGCCAATTAGCCATTAACGGGGAGAACATACAAATTCCACACACAGATGGCCGAGGGTGGAATTGAACGCTGATAATTATCAATACCAATAATTATCGGACATCCTTACTCATAATTATTTACTCCCACAATATTTTGACTTTATTCTTGTCACATTAGAACTATTTCTGCGACCTAATTTTCCAAAAAATTACAACTTTATGGACTCCTATAGAGCAGCTTCACACAATAACCCGCACAGAAAACTTTTTAGATTTTCTAGAATCTGCACCTATTCCAGCTGAATTTATTGGATTTGTACTTTCTGCCAAAATTATCTGTTTGAATTTGTTCCCATTACGCCATGATTGGTCACGCGCCCAAAAAGTGCTTCCTAACGACTAACAATATAAAGAAGTCAGCCCCTCTGTGACATCACAAAGGGGCAGTTTTACCACGCCTTTGGAAACCGAGCGTTTTGAACCATCCCAAACTTTTTTCAGGCTCGCTTCCAAATGTTCAAACCTCATTATATGAAACCTGTACAACATTCTAAGAACATTTATAAGCCATTTACAACCATAATAAGACCTTCTCTGTGAAGATTTTCCATTTTGTGACCATGTCAGCACACTTACCATTTAAAGTGTTTTAAGGAGAACATCTAAATATATTCTGGACATGCCCCAGAATGCTTTCCTGTGCCACCCCCTAAATGCTATCATTGGATAGCCCATGTGGAGCCTCGAGCTCACAATTCTAAACACTGGATTAACTTTTAATAAAGTTATTTGAACTAACAAATATTCCTATTCAACTCAATGCACATGATAGATCTTCATATCAACTGCCCACTTCGGCTTCATATTTGAGTTGACACATTATCAGACCAAGTGGGTTACTCGGCTTGTGTATTGGCAACACACAACACACAACACACAACACACGCACACACCTGTAATCCTTGTTATTCTTGGTTCCCTTACAGCACGGCGGAGGGAGCTAATCCTTCAACGGGACTGGCAGCGTTTTTTTTTTTTTTCCCCCCAGCTTTAGTTAGGTAACAGCGGCACTTCTCCTCCCTCTGCGTCCACCGTCCATTTACACTACTGCTGCTTGTCTCTCTGACCCACTGGTGTCCAGTAGAACCAGTTGCTTATAATAGCCTGTGCTTGAGTCAGCCATGAATACACGCATATGGCACACAGCAGCTATCTGAAGCACGCTAGACTGTTGCCAGCATGTCAAGCGTTCCCTTGATGGGTGTTCGGGACCTGCAGCTGTTTTCTAGTCAACTAGACATATTATCCTGATAATGACAAATTATTTTAAAACAAGCGTCTTGATTCATAAAATGACAAACTTGTTAGTTTTACAGAACACTATACTCCTATTATTGTCGTACTAAACTTTTTAGTTATGTTATATACAATAAGTGTATTTCTGTGCAATCTCTCACAGCACGAATACGTGGTTGGGGAACACTGCTCTAAATTACCCATAGGTGTGAATGTGAGTGTGAATGGTTGTTTGTCTACATGCGCCCTGGGATTGGCCAGTCCAGGGTGTACTCCAGGGTGTAATTCAGGAATTAATGCATTTTAAAAATATATATGAATGAAACACAGGGTTTTAATACAGCTCATCCTATATCGAATATAGTCAGAATGTGTGGATAAATGTAATGTTTTTATTTATATTTATATTTTTATATTTAATATATTTAAAATATTTTCACATTAGGACGCCATCCAACAACAGTCTGATATTAATCACGATTGATATTATACTCATAAGTATAAATATATTGAAATCTCATTAAAATATAATGTTAAATATATTTTAAAGTTATATAGTCATCACTTAAAATGCAAACGCTTCCACAACCTTTTCTCGCAATGAAATGGTATCAAAAAAAGGTATGAAAAAACGTATTTTAATGAATACATGTATTATTGCTATTATTAATTCTTCTTGTTCCACATTATTATCATTATTATGTAACGTATTATGACTACCAGTACATTTAGTAATATGTTGCGTCTCTGGATGGCGAGGTTGAGCAGTTCTCGCGAGATTTCCTGGCATTCCGGGCTCTTCAGCCAGGTTGCTCCTCACCCTCTCACTGGCTTGGGAAAGAAGAAAATAAACCTACCGCTGCTAACCAAGCTAGTTATGGAAGCACATCTTAAACAAATATATTACGACCAGTGACTGGCCGGGCGGAGCTCTTTGTACATGCAGATTATTTATCTCTTGGAGATAAAAAAGGCACTGGAGTACTTTGGCGTTTAGGACTGTACGTTTTTTTTTAAACCAAGTTGAAGACCCCAAGCCAGAAGAGGATTTCTTTAGCATTAGCATATGTGCGAGCTAGCTGTCTGGCTAAGCTAGCATGGAGCGACTGCTGCGACTGGGCTAACAGCCTGCTGTCTGAACTCCATGGGTTTTTATTTCACTTCATCTCGCGGGAGTTAATCGTCGGCTGCTGGACATTATCACCTGCAAGTTTGGTTGAGGTAACAGCGTGGCAGACTTGTTTTTCTTTTTTTGTGCTTTTACGCCATCACGTTATTGATTTGGAAAGCCACCGTGGAGCTAACAGGATATTAGCCACCTTTCGCCCCGCTTTTGTGGTGCTGTGGTCATATAGACTGGGAAGGAGTTGTTACTTGAGTGGTGGGCAGGCTGTCTTAATGGCAGCTAATTATTTCATGGGAAAGGGGGATTGGAAGCAATTAATCACACAGAGGAGATTTTAAGAAGGAACAATTCGGACCCAGGTTGGTCGTTTTTTGGAGGGGGAGAAATGCAGACGAGCGCAGGTTTTTTTTTCGAAGTTGGAGTAGGAAGAGAGACAAAGTAAACAGCAGGATTACGATTCCACTGCTGCTTAAAGTCACCCAGAGAACATCCGACAGAGTCAGCGAGGTGAAAGATCATGTCTGCTGCTAAAGAAAATTCCTGTAGGAAATTCCAGGCCAACTTTTTCAACAAAAGCAAATGTCAGAACTGCTTCAAACCCAGAGAGTTGCATCTGCTGACGGACCAGGATTTAACACAGGTATGTTTTTCCATTAGATAAATATTGTTCTTAAAGTATTTATTAACATTGTTCATAGTAAATGTGCTGCCTACCATTACTGAAACTTGCATGCATGGACCTGAAACCGTTTTGTTGAACACTGTCAATCACACCATTTGCTAACTCAACTATGTACAAGGTTGCTCTTTTCTTATTTAATGTGCCATATGCAGTTTAGTGCAAGTGGTTGCATTTTCTTGACTATTTTGGGCTCTGTGATCACTTGTTTTTATTTGTGTTTGCATTTCAGTGTGGTTCCAAGGAAGGGCATGCAGCACTAGTGATCACTGCAAAATTATAAGTTCAAAAGATAAAGTAGTTATGAAAATGAGTGAACGGGCAAATATTTTAGCTGTGGCAGTCACAGCAGTCAAGGCTTGTTTTTGAGCCACTCATTCACTCTCTGATCATTAGTTCAGTCTTTGGTGTGTCCTTCTAATTGATCCCAGATGATGAGGCCGTGCAGGATGGGCCCTTGTAGAAGTTTTAAGTGCCACAAAGAAACGTCAGCATCCTCTGCTGCACTAGTGAGGGTACATGCTATGTTACTTTTTTAAAAGTAAATCACAGTTTTCTTGCTCAGAATTGATATCTTGATTCTCTGGGAGGATCTTTGTACACACACCATACACCATGTTCCCATGTGCTCCTGTTTTCTAAAAATCACAATAAAATTATGATTACCATTAGGCTTCCCATTGTCTTGTTGTGCTTAATAGAACTCTGGTTTGTCTGACGTTCATGGGACAACCATTGACATGCAATTTTTATTTATATAAATGAATAAGGGTGACACGAGGCGAGATAATACATGGGATTGGGTCCACGTCTCAAGAACAAGAAAAAATATGGCTGGAATAAGAAGCGTTTTAAAGTAGTAACATCAATATTTTCCTAGTTGCCTCGTGCCCATAACACAACTCCCCGTAGTTGATGTAATGCTCTTTTTCTTGAGATAACTTGTTGAGCTTTAAAGGCAGGAGGTCATGGCGGTGTGAATGTCTGACAGAAGGTGGTGATCTGAAACTTTGGATCTTTTTTTTTCCGACTTGGAAGTCCTGTCTGTTGTTGGGCTGGGAATGTGGGATTGCATTGTCAGGATGAGAAGATGGAAGGCCAGCTAAGCTATGATTGGGAATGGTGGCTGGCTAAAGGTGACGTGTTTGTGGGAGGGATGGATGGATATCATGGACTAAACGAGTGGGAGCTGGAGTCAGATGGAGAGAAACCGAGTGTGGGTTTTTGAAATGGGAGTAAAATGTCTTAGAAGCAGCTGTTTAACGTGTCAGGCTATACAAGCTAACAGAGTCAATTGTTGTAATATGGACCAAATGTTCCGATATGATATTTATATTTTAGTTTCTAGGTTTACAGCTTTGATAGCGCAGGGGTTTGGCTATAATGCATGTACGCAGCATACTTGACTATATTGCTATTACTCCTCCACAGTCATATTTCATTAACAAAATAATCACTCCAAATTAACCCACAGAGTAGAGAGAGGTGTAGTTTCATGAATGCTGTTGCTCCTCCACACGCGATAAAGTGAAGATGCAAAATTGTAAACACGTGACCATGAGAAATGGCATGTTATAAGGTCATTTAACCCTAGTGAATTACTGATCTATGAAACCCAACTGAAAGCATGCATAGCAATGATTACATAGAAACAGATCATAGGACAATGTTAGCCCATTACTTTCACCACTACTCACTGCTCACTTTTTCCGAAATCTTTGATGGTTAACGTGAGAACAAGCTCATGAGATGCTGTCCTTCCGTACCAGTTTGTAATTTGATTCACAACATAGTGGTGTGTCGTATCAGCATTTCCACGGCGTTCCGAGTCATGCCTATGATTCCAGAATACCCATATGCAACCTAAAATCACACCTCGCTTTATTGAGTGTAAACAAGCTAAGACATGCACGTGTGCAAGAGAAGGTCTCTGCATAGCTTTTGCATGTCTCCAGTGTAACATACTGTAAAAATGCATGACTCCACATTATGTCATCGCCAGAGGAACCAAATTTAGTATTAGTGTCATTTGGATAGTATGTGTTAAAATATCCTACTTGAATGCATCAATTTATCAGTTTCTGGGTCACAGCATTGTCTCAAGCCAATCCTATCAAAATAAGAGCAGTTTGGAAAAGTTACAGCTACAGACATCCATTTCTGATATGCTGGGCAAAATTGACTACTGATGTATTATTGCATCAATGTGTCTCTCCGCTGGTAAAATAAGTGTAAAAAGTAAAAAAAAAAAAAAAAAAAGTTTTTTAATTAAAGGGAATTAAAAAAAATTAAATGGCTTTAAGAGGGGTAAAAAAAAAATCTAATAGATTTTATGGGGCCCCACAGAAACAATTATTACACAGAGCTTCCACCTGCAACGCTAAAGAGTCACGTTGAACATCACTATTCAACACTAACTAACTCACTAACTAACTAACTAACCAACTAACCAACTAACTAACAGTAAATGTTAGCCACCACGAGCCACCACTGTGATCTTGTACGACATCCTGTACAACAGACTGATTATGAATTTTTTTGGGTGTCCCAGATCTATAGCATGTCATCAGATGACAAGCTATGGCTTGGCTGATGGGTGAACCCAGTTCATCCTAACTGATGAAAGACATTAAGCAGGCGCTGCTTCTCCAAACGACAGTGGTGAGGCCAAAGGGGGAATTTACCCCCAGCAAATTATAGCTTTCTCACAATGTCTTGGACGTTAGACTTAGTATAGTCTTTTTTGCAGTATTTGAATAAGTTCTTCAACAATATAGCTATTACTGATGCTTTTTTTTTTAGAAATGCCGTACTGACTCCATGTATGATACCCACCTTTTTAAGATAGAATTGGCCTGTCACTGGGTTCAGCTCTTTCAAACGTCCTTTTAACTTAATTTGACGCTGTCACAGGCACACAAGTTCAAGCAAGAAATATATGAATGTATAGTAGACATGTGGTAACACATAGCAGAAAAAAGACCAGTATTAGACTCACTTAGTCTCACGAGATGTTATAGCTTGTGTTCACAAAAAAGCAGGTGATGTGAAAAAGTGTTTGCCCCCTTCCTGATTCCAGATTTGTCGCACTTAAATGTTTCATCAAACAAATTAAAATATTAGTCAATGACAACACAAATGAACACTGAATGCCGTTGAAATTAAACATTTTATTATTGAGGGAGGGGAAAAAACTCCAACGTTAATGGCCCATTGTGGAAAAAGTCATTACACCCCCTGTTAAAATGTAACTTAACTGAGATTCATGGAGATCTATCAGTCTAGAAAAGGTTATAAAGCCAATTGTAAAGCTTTGGGACTCCAGCAAACCACAGAGAGAGCCAAAACATGGAACAGTGATGAAACTTCCCAGGAGTGGCCAGCCAACCAAAATTATTGCAATGACGACTCATCCAGGGGTCACCTCAGTTAAAGGTCAGTGTTCATGACTGTACTATGTAAAAGTGGCCTGCATGGCAGAGTTCCAAGACCAAAACCACTGCTGAACAAAAAGAACATTAGGGTTTTTTTTTTGCTGGAAAACATCTTGATGATCTTCAAGACCTTTGGGAAAATACTCTGTGGTCTGACGAGACAAAAATTGTACTTTTTGGAAGGTGTGTGTCCCATTACATCTGGTGCAAAAGTAACACAGAAAAAGAACATCATATCAACGGTAAAATGGTCTGGGGCTGTTTTGACTGGATGAAGAAAAACCAAATGAGACTTCTGAGTCCTGACCTGAGTCCCATTGAGATGCTGTGGCGTGACCTTTAAAGGGTGTTTATTCAGGAAAAGCCTCCAATGTGGATGATTGACAACAATTCTGCAAAGATTAGTGGGATGAAATTCAGACTCATTGTAAGTTATCACAAACAGTTGATTGCAGTTGTTGCTGCTAAGGGTGACCTTAACCACTTATTAGCTTTCGTGGGGGGGACATCACTTGGTATCCATGGTCATGCATGGTAATTTGGGATATTTTTCTTGATTCATAAAAAGTTTCATTGAAAAACTGTGTTTAGTTTTGTTGTCACTGACTAATATTTCAATTTGTTTGATGACCTGTGACAAACATTCCAAAAAGGGGGCAATCAGGAAGGGGGCAAACACCTTTTCACACCACTGTATTTGCCATACTTTTTCTATGCCGCTTATCCTCACTCAACTCATTTGTGTGTTTTCGAAATGCGCTGCTGGGTCAGAAGCAAAAAGGCTTCTCTCATATTCGCTCTCATCTTGCACACTTAGCAAGTTTTAATGATTACCTTAATGGCTTTTTCTCTCTCTCTCTCCTTTACAGGCTAAGCCCATTTATGGTGGTTGGTTGTGCTTGGCCCCTGAGGGAACTGATTTTGACAATCCAATGCAACGATCACGGGTAAATGCATGCACATCAGCCATCATTTTTGATCCTGTGTAAAACCAAAATTGTGTGACGTACAGTTTGAAGTAATATTTCTTGTAGGAAATCATTAAACTGGAGATATTTTATGCCATCATAAAACTTGCCTCTACAAGCAATTTTAAGATCATATTTTCATTTGCCGTCCATGTGCAGATTAATGTGTAGATGAACAACTGTCAATAGGTGTGGTAGTAGTGCATAAAGTAAACATTAAAAGCGCTAAAACACTGGCAGAAACACTTAAAGCAGTCTTGTGTGTTCATGTGTTTCTTTTAATGGCTGCTGTCAGCACAACAACCAAGCCGTTATTTGAACTTCAGCAGCGGGTGTCCTGGATCCTCTCAAATTTCTACTCTAACGAAATAAAAATTATTTATTCACTTGTATTTTTTTGTCCCCCACAGAAATGGCAACGGCGATTCTTTGTGTTGTACGAACATGGCTGTCTGCGCTTTGCCCTGGATGAATCAGTAAGTACTAAAACACACTCCAGCTCATCCAGTTAGACATGTTGCTGTTTGTGGTGGTAGTTTTAGTTTTGGAATAGCGGACCTGACATGGATCACTTATCCCATACTGGCCTGTAAACACTGGTAGCAGATAGTTTGGGGGGAAATTGCACATGATTTATTTAAATATCCAAGCATACCGGTTCTCTAACATAGGGACCCTGCTAAATAATAAAACAGTCACGTTATAATTCAAGAGGATTTGAATTGAGGCTGTGAATTTCTGTTAGTCAGGCCTGACAGTGAGAGGCAAAAGCATTATTAAATCATATTTGGTACATATATTGGTATTGAGATTTATTGCTTTTGCGTTTTGTTCCCTTCCTGTACCAAAAATGAATTGAAGCGTGACCTTAACATGGAGGTGCATTTGAAATGGTGAGGATGGCGTACCGTTACACCCCTAATATTTGACTATTAGAGTAGCTATTATAGAGTCAAACTGTCTTCTTGCAGTAGTGCGTGCGTTGTTTCCACTGACACCCAGGCTACGGTGCAATTGTGTTTTCCTCTCATTGTAACAGTGATTCCAAAACTAGCAGACTCATTGTCCTCTGGTCTTTTCATCTACTCCACATGGCAGGAAAACTGGGTCAGGGAAATGACTGCTCAGTGTTCTGGACTCCAAAGATAGGAACTCTCCACAATCTCGGAGCGCCTACAACAGCGTATTCAATGGTCTAGATGTCATTGAGCTCATCGTTGTTTACCAAAAGGCTCAAGCCTCCAGTGGGGGCAGATGTGATTTTGTCATACCACACCCATCCACTCTTTGTCTTATTGCTTTTGTGGCCACATTATTGCCTAGTTTATTGCTTTTCATCACTTGGCTGTGCGGTGCCAAGGAAGTAGCAGAAAGTGAGTCATTTGGGCTGTTTATGTGAATTTTTGTAAATATTACAGTAGGAACTGAACAGCTGCTCTGTATAGGCGGCCCATTTAGAATTGCACTGTCGTAGACTTGGGTTGTGAGCGGGGGCTGGTTCCCAAAAGACATGATACAGACATGTCAGCTAAGGAAACGATGGTAATGATGTTGTTGGTGTGAATAAGCCATATAACAGAATTGAATATACATTTTTAAGGTTGTCATAAAAGTGAGTACACCCCTGAAGTGACCTACTAATAGCGTGGTTAGTGTACAGCAGTTTTTATAGTGGTGTATATTTACTGTTTTTGCTGAGAAGAGGTCAACGCAGGCATTATTGTCTAAACACAAGCGAGTACACCGCTTGTGGTGCATTCGCTTATTCACCGCTCATTCAAACAGGCACCCGTCCTATTCATCATGTTTGTGCCTGGTTAGCGGGACCATACAACTTTGAGTAGAGCTGTTGAATTTGGTATTTTGGTTACAATTCTCCATGCTGCTCTCTTGGTGTTCAGCCTGGCTCCTCACGGCAAAGTGCTCTCTTCAGCATGTGAGAAATAGAATTATTGCTCTCTACAAGGATGGCCCAAGTGACCCTCCACCGGAGGACCTACCCTAGTCTGGTCTTACACGGTCCTACTAGGCAATGCACCTTGTTATCTGAAACTTTGGCATGGTTGAGCACGAGAATACTACATTCTAACTACATTTACAGGTCAGAAAGTTATTATATGCCCAGCTTCTGGTTTTTGGCCTCCAGAAGTTACATTTTCTTTTTAAAACAAACAATTGAAATGTTTATTTTTTTTTTAATAATTACACATTTGCCTGGAGCCCTTGGAATTGTAACGGGGGCCCTACAATCTACAAGCTGTTGTAGATTTTTTAAGAAATGCAAGAAAGAATATTGTAGTGTTTCACATGCAGGTCAGAAGGATGTATAACCAGTTGTGGGGCCATCTACTGGACTGTTTGTGTTTACAGCAACATGAAGGATGGGTTTGAGACGCAAGGGAACTGAGTGTCAAAGCATTTTTATACCTGTTTATGACTGTTATATTGTGTTGGTTCCTGCAGCGTGTATACTTCCACTATAATTAGTCCGTCAAATGTGGTTGTTTTTACTCAAGACAGGTCAGAGGAGTGGCTTGGTTCCCACGTCAGTGCTTTAAACATCTGTATCAGCTCGCAGATTAAAGGTCCAGGGAGTGATGACATCATCTGCTATTTTTCACCCAGTAGATAGCAGGGTGCGATCTGAAGCAATAGCCTCTTTTTAAAAAAAATGGAGGATTTTCACAACGAATAGAAGGAAAGATGCTCTCCTGCCGAAAGCAGCATTCCTCTCCCGATGCCCTTATTTGGTAACTGTAGTGAGCTAACAGCCCCGGGACCACAGAGAACAAGAAAAAGGGAGCTCTTGCCCCTAAAAACCTCTGTGGAGAACATTAGATATGCCTCAGACTCAGACATTCCACACATGGCCTGCCACAGCAAGACAGTGGATGCTCATGCAGCAGAATAAGTGCATGGCATTTACACATTCAGGTCATAAAATGGCCCAAAACACACATTTTTTAAAATCTCATAAGAATGGAAGTCTAGTAAGCTGGAATCTTAAAATGTCAGTAACCATGTCAATATTTTTTCCATGTCTTATGTTAAAAAATCTATATGTTCTGTTCTGCATACAATTGTGTCATCCTGCCTCTACACGTGTAGAGAATCTGCACCGTGAAAAGGTTTGATGAAGGATACCGAGTCTAGGCACCATATAAAACAGCAGCGTTCCCTCCACAACCTGTTGTGGGAGACTCTGACGAGACTTGCCTTTGGCTCAGCCTATAAAATCTTCTCACAGGATTAATTTATGGAGTGGGTGTGCACTTAATTCTAGGGCTGGCTTGGCTACTTTTTTTTTTTTAATGTAACTTTTAAAACTATATTTTGAGTTTACAGTCGTCCCTCTCAACATTGCAGTGCAAACATTGCTTCCTCACTCATCTTGGTTTTTAAAGAAAATTATTCCTGCTGTTTAGCTTTATTATTAATTTAAAAAGCTTGTTTTTTCCCCAAATGAAACATTTTCAAGCATAAAAATAGCTATGTGTCAGCCATTAGGACCAGCATTCAACTTGTGAATGTAGTATATTACTTTGGTCACTAGGTGTCAGTAACTGTTCGGACGCCAGAACAACAGGCTTTTATTGCAGGTAGCATGATTGAAGCATGGTTTAAAAAAAATAGCAATTATGTATTCTTATGCAGAATAAAATAATCGTAGTCCCGCTCAACATTGCAGTGCAAACATTGCTTCCTCACTCATCTTGGTTTTTAAAGAAAATTATTCATGCTGTTTAGCTTTATTATTAATTTAAAAAGCTTGTTTTTTCCCCAAATGAAACATTTTCAAGCATAAAAATAGCTATGTGTCAGCCATTAGGACCAGCATTCAACTTGTGAATGTAGTATATTACTTTGGTCACTAGGTGTCAGTAACTGTTCGGACGCCAGAACAACAGGCTTTTATTGCAGGTAGCATGATTGAAGCATGGTTTAAAAAAAATAGCAATTATGTATTCTTATGCAGAATAAAATAATCGTAGTCCCGCTCAACATTGCAGTGCAAACATTGCTTCCTCACTCATCTTGGTTTTTAAAGAAAATTATTCATGCTGTTTAGCTTTATTATTAATTTAAAAAGCTTGTTTTTTCCCCAAATGAAACATTTTCAAGCATAAAAATAGCTATGTGTCAGCCATTAGGACCAGCATTCAACTTATGAATGTAGTATACTACTTTGGTCACGAGGTGTCAGTAACTGTTCGGACGCCAGAACAACAGGCTTTTATTGCAGGTAGCATGATTGAAGCATGGTTTAAAAAAATAGCAATTATGTATCCTTATGCAGAATAAAATAATCGTTGGGCCGTTATCAGGTGTCGTTTTTTTGGGCCATGCATTTTCTTATTGGGTAACATGATTGTGTCCAAGTGTTGTAAACGGTTGGATGGGTTTGGACACAAACAATTTTTCTGCATTGTTGTCGACTCCATAGACTTTACGATTGTGATTCTTTCTCCGCGTTTCTGTGTCGTGTAACAGTCAGTAGTGGCCTTTCATGTAACTACATGGGAATGAATGTCATGTTACTAAATGTCATTTTCTGTTATTTTTCAATGAATCCCCCCCCACCCTCCTTTTAGCTATTATGTCACACATACTGCATGTTCGCAAAAAGAGTTTTACCTGAAACTGGTGTTCATCAGTTGTCTGGAAATGTCTTAAACTGTAACCCTAAAATTGCACAGCACAATATACGAATACTGCATGACCTCACCGCCGATGTAGTTAGTTTTACCACACTGCCAGGACTCCATTCATGTTCTATTCACTTGACAGCTACTGCTACTTAAGCCTGATGCTTCCTTTCAAGTGGAGGAAATTCTTCCATAGTGTCTGGGCTGTAAAGAGGCGATGCAGCGTAATTGCCATATTTGGCAGCCCTTAGGGGTTTTCAGGCAGATCTTAATAAAGCTCGATCTGTGTTCAGTGGCCTTAAAAGGAGCTGAAAAGCGACCCAGCACCTGTTTTACATCTGAAGCAGCCGTAACCCCGCAAAGCTGATAACAGAGCCAAGGGACTTGGAGCAGACCCGCAAAAAAGCTGGGGGGATTTCAGGGGTGTCACCAAATAACACCGCATTTATTACCTTGTTGCACAAAACGATGAGTCAAAGCAGGTTTGTTTAACATGTCTTTGCAAATATTGATGACTTCTGTGTAGGGCTGCAGCTATGGAATATTTTTGTAATGGAGTATTCTACCGACATTTTTGGGGCTATGTATACGTATACTATATGCAATCTGACTGCACACAGAAGAAAAATTTGTAGATGGGAGTCCAACTGGTGTGAATGAAGCAGGCAAAGTTGTACGTGGAACAAAATATAACAATCAAACAGCCAGTAATAAAAGATTTAACTAACAGAAAAAAACTAACTTATTAACTGTAACTGAGGTATTTGAATTATCTGAATAATGGTACAGTCCTACTTCTGTGTGGAAGGATGTTTCAGAACAGGCTGGACTTGCAGCAGTCGTCACTGATCATTGCCACAGATGATCACACTTGCAAAGAAGCTTTTTTCCATTTTTTTGTACTGTCCTGTTGATAGGTGTGACATACCCCAACACCTTCCAGTGGAAAGAAAATAATGACAAAAGCAAAGCATTTTGTGGTGTTGAATCATGCTTTCTTTAAGAAACATGACACTGGTGTTATCACTGTTTTGCTCGCTAGTCATCCATTCCTGGCCTGGTTCCTCTTCTATCAGTACTTATCTCCATATTTGTTCATGTTTTCTTCTCATTTTTGGCCCCAGTGGTAATGTTTTACCCCATCTGTGATTCATCAACCAATGATGTCTAATTTAAGGTAGCGGTAAGACAAAGAATGGACATGGTGATCCATAAGTTGAATGCTAATAATTCTGTCTGTAGTAAGGTATTGATTGTAAATAGTGTCTTGAAACAATGAGTTGGGTGCGTTGGGTGTCTTGTGACATCCCACCTAATGGCCCTTGTTAGTAAGAAATAATTCTCAATAACTTTCCTTATGTTTATTCCCTTTCAGCCAAGCACACTGCCCCAGGGAACAGTGAATATGAACCTGTGTACGGACGTCATAGACGCTGAACCCAAGACGGGCCAAAAAAACTCCTTATGCATCATCACCCCAGAACAGGAATACTTCATCAGAGGAGAGAATAAAGAGATCATCAACGGGTAAGTGTCTTGACATCTCCCATGATAGTTAAGGCTAACGGTTTGTTTTTAAACCTTGTCAACCTCTCTTCAGCTGGACTGAACAGTTGGTTGTTTATCCCCGCACCAATAAACAGAACCAGAAAAAGAAACGCAAGGTGGAGCCTACAACCTCCCAGGTATACGTCCTCCACCTCTATGAAGTGGTTATCTGACAGTACTGCTTTTATTTTAACCCTTTAAATCGGTCTCCACGCAGGAGCCAGGCCCAGCTAAAGTAGCCGTGACTGGTTCGGGCATTCCTGAGGCAGAGAAGGTTCCAGACTCCAGTTCCATCATCTGGCAGGAAGAGCTGAACCAAAGAGAAGCGGAAGGAGCTACAGTCTGGGCCCCTGTTGAGCTGCCCCCGGGATCGCCGCCACTCCCCACAGGCAAGGAAAAATAACACAGTTTAAAAATTGCATGCGTTAGCAAAGTTTTTTTTTATTGTTATGCCAGCAGCTGTTTTTCCCCAACATCACCTTAGTTTTCCTTGTAACTTGAGGATCGGCAAAGACAGAAAAATAATTGCCATCTTATGCCAATTCTTTCTAGGTGAATCTATAACTGTCGGACAAGGGTCTGATGCAGGCTCGGTGAATGGCGACGAGGTCGACCAGGGTGGAGTGGTGCTGCATGGGTCGGTGCCACAGCCGCCGCCCAGTGACCTCCTTTCCCCAACGGGCTCCTGCTCCAGCCTGGGGGGCGTACCCCGCTGCCTCTCTCCAGCTCCCAGTGACCCCTTCCCCTCTGGCAGCTCGCTGCTCTCAAATGGTTCTCACATCAGTGGTTCCGTAAGCTCTCTGGACTCGGATGCCAGCGGCAGTACAGTCACCAGCACTGAAAGCCACCCGGCCAATCAGAGGGGGAGCCATTCATTCAGCCACCACGATACGCCTCGATCCCGAAGACTGGAGGCAGAGGAACGAAAAGCAGAGAAGAGGAGCCGTTTTAGGAGCCCAGACAGGCACGAGAGGGAACCTGTCCTCAGCCCCGATAGGAGGTCAGTGTCCTCCTCTTCCACAGACACAGGTCTTCTTCACTCAAAAGGATGTCTCAACACTCCCTTCTTGTTTTACATTGTAGTACTGGTCCACTACACAGTCATTGGCCCCACAACTACGTAGTACATAGCTTATGCTAAACAAGCCCAAACACTATGGCAGCCATTCAGTGTCCACTTCCGGTTGTGACCGAACTTTTCCAGCAGTTGTGGTTTGCTTGGACAGGGAAATAAATCACTATCTGGTAAACGAAGACATACATTGCTGTATTGTGAGCATCGTTTTTACGTGTGCTTCTCAGAAAGTCTGTTGTTACATTCGTCTTTTATCAATCGTTAAAGCACTCACCGGAAACATGGAATATAAATTTACCCTGCGTACTTTCCATTCAGTAATCCGCCTGCTGGCCCCCATGCTGTGGGGAGGCAAAAGTCTCACACCCACATACACACACTAAAGACAAACCAAGAGGGGGGTCATCGTTTTCCTCCCAGAGCGAGTTTCCGGCTCCATTTCATCCCTCCCGTCTGTGCCTTCTGCTCATTAGCCTCATTTTCCCACTTTTCATTTCCTGCCATCTTTCTTATAGAAGGGTTATTATCCAAAACCACAAAGCAGGATGCGTTAATGATTTTTTTTTTTTAAATCAGCATTTATTTATTTTCAATGGCTACAGTGAAACCACACACTTTATTTTATTGTTTGTTTTCACTCAAGGGCTAGGGGAGATGATCATGTCGTCATAACGATAAAGGCTCTTGTGTATTGTAGTGGGTGTTGAGCTGTGTGCCATCCTTCTGCTTCATTGTGATAACAGAGCAAATAAATGATCGTCCACCCATTTTTGATACCCAGCTGATTACGCAAGAGGTTGGCCATAGCCCGGACTGGTTGCCATTCAAAGGCACATAGCATTATTGATTAACCTTTTTCCAATATGTGTCATACTGTCATACTATGTGCCATGTCATACTACAGAAATTACAAAGTCTCAGCTATTGGCGACACTAAGTTGTCACTGTCATGATTAGTAGAACTGATTGTCCACCTCGCAGTTTTTGGTAATTCTGAAATATTTCTCCACAGTCGCTCGGGTGTTATTGAGAAGTTGGAAGCCCTGGAGCTTGAGAATCAGGAGAAAATGGAGGTGGAAGAGACGAGCAGGAGTGGAGGCAGACAAGGCCGCAGTGAGCACAGACGTTTCCACAGAGAGGTATACAACTATTTTGTTTGTGTGTGTTTTTTTTTGGAGTGCATTTGAGCTAACACTGCTGGCATTGTAAAGCAATTTGCGATACATACAGAATCACTTTTAAACAAGCAGCACATGGCAGGGCATATGTGAGCTCAGTGATAGGACATGTTCTTTCCCTATCGTGTCCCCTCTTATGCTCCTGTAGTTTTTTTTCCTTCTGTCTCTGTTCCCTCCAGATTTTCCTCATTCTCTCCTGTGGGTCAAGGGTCACCCATGTGTGTCGTACTCCTTTCCGGTTACCATTCTGTGGTGGGATTCCCCTGATGATTGTGCTTCCTTTTTCCCACCATAGCCTTTATGCTATGATACACGCTCTTTTTTGATACTGTTAAATAGGTTGGTCTTGTTTTGCCAGCTGTCTTTCATTCATGCAACTTTTGTGCAGACAAAACTGCATATACACACCAGTGGTATTAATAGTAACAAAATACCACTACCCACTGTTGTTCACCAAGGATCTAGTCACGCTGGTGGTTTGCTACTCTGGTATAGACTGAAAAATAATAAAAAAAATTGTCAATGGACCAAAAGCTGCACAGTAAAAAAAAAAAAAAATCATAAAGCAGGAGTGTCACTTATATACAATACATTTATATTGTACATTATACATATATATAATACATTTGTTGAGCAGTGAAAACAGGGTCTTTATTATGTTACCTTCATTTGAACTGATTTGACCCGAAGAAAATTAAGTCTTTTTGATAGGGCTGGGTGATAAAGACCTGCTGAGATTTCACACAAACTCCTGAAACATACTTCCACAGAGCGCTGCTGCTGGGGATGATATAAACACTACATGGACTAAAGACACAGACCAGTGTTGAAATTACAGCCAAGAGCATGAAGTGAAGCTCTGTAGTGCTCCGCATGCATGACCCTGATGAAAGATGACCCATCTTTTTCAGATATTTTTCAAAATATAAGTCGGTCACTGTTTATTGAAGTGGTCATTTATTGAAAGGTTGTTCATTTTCTTAAATAAATGAATGGGGCTTTACAATGGGGCTTGTATAACTTTGAATGCAACTCTATACTGTATACATATATGTAACACTAATATGATCACTTGTGTATGGTTCTAAGGAGCAGAGGCCCGACATGGGTCAAGGTCTGGATTTCCCCTCCTCCTTACCGCCTCTTAGGAGAGCTAAGTCCCTTGACCGAAGGACCACGGATTCAGTCATGACAGTGAGTGATTTTTGTCTTCCTGTTGCTTTTCCAAATAAGGGAGAGTTATCATCTTATACTGTATTCACAAGATGTGCCATTGATGTTTGTATGTGTACGACGCATATAAAACAAATGGATGGATTATCATCAGTTTAAATTTGGTAAATCCAATATGCCTAACCTCCCCGTTTACTTCAATAAACGCCAAGGCTTCAATCTTTCTATTGATTTATGTGGTTCATAGGGTGGACCCTTGACACATGATTTTTTAATCAATGTCCTCCACCTGAAAAAATGAAATCCTAATTGTTATTACAATTGTAATTAGGGGTGGACAAAATATCAATATCGAGATCCTAATAGATTAACAACCAGAAGTCTATCAGACTGTGGCAATGCTACCCTGATTGACAATACACATAATATGGAGGTCGCAGTGCCTCGGGCGCATAGAAAGTATTTTACTCACCCTGTGTAAACCTTGCAAACCTTCCCACTTCAGTGTCTCCAGCATCATTTGCTTATGAAGTGCAGCTATTTACAGCTGTCGTGGTGTTAACGATCAAATTCTGCATTTGATCAAAATGCAATCGCTGAAGAGGACTTCTGTCAACATGTGATGGGAGCGATTTTTCACACCGACTTCCTGTTTTCTGCACTCTAAGCATCATGGGAACTTTTGTTCTTTTAGAGTAAACATAAAATAATCTACAGCAAGGCATCATTCTTAGTAGTCAAGGTTATAAAACATTCCAAAAAGTACTTGCATTGTTTTGTGGCAGTTGAATAAAAAAGTGAATTTGTACTTGTTGAGATTCAACTGATATTCAGTTGTAAGAAAAAAGATGTCAACCTTGTCGAATTTCAAGGTTTTCTGAATAAACCTGTCATAAAATGTGCTCTGATCTTCCATCCAAGCCAAGGGTGTTGACTTATACAATCACATAATGACATAATGTCTTTGGTCTTTCATGTCGTTAAGAGCACAACCAAAAAAAGAAACCTCATAGTGCTTTGTGAAATAAGTACGTGAACCCTTAGAATAAATTACAACAACAGCTCCAACCAGTCGCTTCCCGTGTCTGTGGATCAGACCTGCACATCAATCTTCTTGGCTGTCATGTGTATGGCCCTCTTCATGTCAATCCAATCTTTGCTCTGACTTGGCCACTTTTTGGGAAGCCGTTTTCTTATGGATTTGCTCCGGTGTTTTGGATTGTTGTCCTGTGGCATCACCCAAATTGGCTGATATTCTTTGAAATCCAGCTTCCCCTAAGTGATTTACAAGCTGGCCAGGCCCTGATGCCACAAAGAAAGATGCATCCTCCAGCAAACGTGACGGTTTGGATGATGTTTTCACTATCCCAAATATAGTGCTGTGTTTTTTCCCTAATCGTTCCCTAATGAGTTTCATCAGTCTACAAGACATTTTGCCAAAATTGCTGTAGAGTGTCAATGTGCTCTTTTGCTAACTTAGGTGTGTAACTGTTAATATAATAATGGATAAATGGACTTATTGGACGATCAACACAGGCTGGATGAAAAGAGGGCTCACTCTGTCATTGGTTCTGTAAGTCCAATGAGTGGACAGAGTGGGCTCTCGTCTCATTTATCTTCTTTGTGGCGGCTGAGCTACTAGCTACGGTAACTACTACCTTAGTTGATCCAGTATACGCTAACACCAATGACAACGCAAAAGCGTTTTTAAGGTGAATGCCAAAGGCAGAGTGTGGGAATATATGGGTTTTAAACAGAATGAACACGGTGAGCGCATTAACGGCATTACTTTTGTGCAGATATCGTTACCGTCAGAGTAAATGTATATCAACGTACCTAGTCAACATTACCTCCAAGTGAAATGCTCCAAATGAATTCTTGATAGGCCGATGTGCTTCAGTGTGTCTGTGGTCACTAGACAAAGCCTCTCCTGTTGTGCTAAGCTGTAGGATCCAGGGTTAGAATGAGTGCCAAAGGTTTAGCTGTTTAGAGAAGTACCCAGGCTTCTTGTTGGGACCACGGCGGCAGATTAGTTAGGTAACGGTGGTAAAAAAAAAAAATGCTTAGTGGACATCTCCAAACTACATTCAAACAGCACAGTGATGGCTCATAATCAATTATTTGCCCAAATTCTAAGCTTTTTTTTTTTAATATTACTTGATATTTATTACCTTTCTCCTCAAGACGAATGTTTCTCTGATGTGATGGTATGAAGGTGTTGCCCAGACACCACCACCACCACTACCTCTCCCACTCTTCTTCAGGTTACAGTACATATTCTGTTTGGATTTTTGCTTGCTGCATATTTTCAGTGCACTCATTGTGTTTGTACGTGCTTGTGTACGTTGTTTGTGCGTGCGTGCGTGTGTGTGTGTGCAGGGGAAGTGCTCTTTATCTTGTTGCGCAGTAAACAGTGTAGCCTATAGCCGCCACAAATGTCCTGTTGCAGGCAATAGAAATAATCCATTCCAGCTTCACCAATGACACAAGCAATGTGTGAAATCACATTTTAACATGCTAAATGATCACACAAGTGTAAAAAGGACATTTTGTTCTCTTCTTTTATTATAGTCAACTTATTGTTGACATTGTACTGAGTGGCCTGGACGGCGATGCCTCACAAGCGACTGACTTATGTGGCTATTTTACATAAGAGCTCAAGGCAGCGCAATGTGAAGTGGTTGGTGTTCGATACCTGGGCGTCTGTTCATGTCAAAGTGGACAGTTTGCTTTAAGGACTAAATGCCGTATTTTCCATTGTTATTGTTCCATTCTCTCATTATTATGATCACCCATTTGTTGCCATTTCAAGTTCTTTTGCACATAGGCGTTTAATCTTCTGGATGCTACAGTCTCGTTCCAAGTGTGTTTGGCTGGGCAACTCGCAGAGATGCCACAAAAAGCCAAAGAAAAAGCAAATCCTGTAGCATTATGTTAATGCCTGCTGATATAAGTGGATCAATATGATTTTTTTTCTGTATTTTTTTTAACTACATGCGGTATATGACGTGCGTTATGTCGGCTTGTACGTGCTTACTTGTGTGTCTTTTGAGCGTGTTCACCACATCTGCTCCCTGTAGCCACCAGTCACACGTGTATTGTCTCCCACTGTGTGGAACCACGGCAGTATAACTATGTCAAGCAATGGCTTTGCATCGTCAGCTGGATTCTCACAGTGCCACAACTAATGAGGTAGAAGTTGTATCTGACAAGTGGGGCTGCACTGAGTCCACGTCGTTATCTATTGGCTATCTATCCGAGCCACTGGTTGGGTTCAACTTCTCCTCCGGCTGTTGTGTGATTTTACCAAGCATGATGTTTCACTTTGGCGTTTTTAAACAAATGTGTGGAAAGTAACAGTACACTTTTAAACATTTAAAATAGGGTATTGGTTAGCTTACTTTAAATGTATATAAATATACAGTACAAATTGTAACTATTTCCTTGTATATTATATTTCAATATTTATATTTGAAAATGAAAGTAGCGATAGTTTTGTAATTTACTTTTGTCTTTTCTATTGTAGCCTGATTTACTGAACTTCAAGAAAGGCTGGATGGTGAAGCTGGATGAGGAAGGACAGGTATGAATAGTTTTTTTCCTGCAAGTTAACATAAAGCCTCTTCCAACAAGACTCTTGAAAATTTTTGTACCAAAAAAATTAAAAATAACATGGCTACATTTGAATGTTGTTTCCTGGGGTGTCATCACACTTGTCATTTTTGGTCCGGTTCAAACAAACTGTTTGCTTTGGATCCTGGTCAAGTGTGAATGCAGTCCAGGACTGGACCAGTACAGTAATGAAACATACCTGATTCTTTTCAACAAAGGCCTAATTTGTCGGCCACATACACACCAACTAGCGTTTAAGAATTCAGCTCTGGTTCAGCCTCAGCGACCATTATTGTGAACACCATTAAAAGCACAAAGCAATCTTTCAGAGTGAACTTTTAGTGATGCTGTGACCATTCATCATTCAGTTAATCATCAGAATGTCCTTATAACTCCTTATTTTACCTCAACATCACTATTTTTCCTTGTATGTACTCTAGTGGAAGAAATACTGGTTTGTTTTGACGGATCATAGCCTGCGGTACTACAAGGATTCCATAGCAGAAGAGGTAACCCTTAGTGATGTTATGTAATGTGCCAGCCAGAATACGTTGTTTGAATATTTATACTCATATTTGGTCTTGGTGCTCCTTTAAGGCCTCTGACCTGGATGGTGAGATCGATCTGTCAACCTGTTACAATGTAACGGAATACCAAGCTCAACGGAATTACGGCTTCCAAATCCAAGTAAATATACGCCCTCGTTCATTTATCATGTTGACAAACTTCGTCATGTCTATGCAGTGTTGTTAACAAGTTGGTTAACCTTTTCACCTTAATATTGGTCTTTACAATGTGACAAAATAGAAATAAAAATGCATTACATTTACCGGTACTGGTAGTACAAGAGAACTAATTTGGCAAAGACAGTTTCCGTTCATTTTTAGTTCAAATGAGAGTTGTATTATTGTCTTATTTCAGATTTGTATGATTGTTTTTCTTTGTTTTACGAAACTATGCCTATGTATTTGATATATAAATATACTTTGTTTGTCAATGTTTAGACTCAGGAAGGAGTTCACACTCTTTCAGCCATGACAGCGGGTATACGGAGGAATTGGATCCAGGCAGTCATGAAAAATGTCAGACCATCTACTGCTCCTGATGTAGCAAGGTAAGTCCATTTTTACTGGTAGACCCAAATAAGTGTCACCGACCCCGAGCCGGAGGATCTGATTGGCTGTCCGTCAAGACAGGGACAGTCCTCAGTCCAAATGAAAGTTGTTACTGATGCGGAGTGCAGTCCAATAACCATCAGACCCCATCTGCGATAGACTGGTTTTAAGAACAAAAAAATGGCCTTATCTCCGTTTGGAATTTGCAGGAGAGCATCAAACATGGGATATTGGAAGGTGGAAGAATATTTTATTCTCTGATGAGAAAAAATGTAACCTTTCCAGTCCTGATGACTTCTAATGTTACATTACATTACATAGACTGTATTTCTATTTTATGGGAGTTTGGTTTTTGCAATTTGAAGCTCAGAAACCTCAAAATCTAATGTGATTTCACCTTGGAGGCATCTGAAGAACAAAACATCTTTTTCTTCTTCCTATGATTCAGCTCAACTGAAGACCAGGGTTCTTTCACTCCACTGGAGGGTCTGATCAGACCGGATGTGACCCACGACTCACCATCCTCTGAAACGTCGTCTGTGGAGAGAGAAGCCACTCAGGGTGTCGTGAAGAGCCGAGCACGTGAACGTCGACGCGAAGGTCGATCGAAGACCTTCGACTGGGCAGAGTTCAGACCCATTGCCCAAGCCCTGGCCCAGCAACGGGCGCAAGAGGCAGAGAGCCTCCAGACAGACTTAGGAGAGCTTGAGCGCAGTCGGAGGCGGGAGGAGAGGCGGAAGCGGTACGAATCTGTGACAAACTCGTCGATGGAGCACTCGCCGCTCAAAGATTGTGCCAGGCCGGATTTTGAGAGTGTCGATAGACTTGGACAGCCGCGGCCTGATTCATCGGGTTCTCAATTTGTGGAGCGACAGCAGAGAGTGGAGGAGGCGATTGAGCAGCATTGGCGACAGGTAGAGAAGACGCCCATACGAGAGGAGCGGAGGGTGCCCCTGTCTTCAACAAGTCCACCCATCGAGACTGCAGAGCTCAAACAGCTGTTGGAGAATTACAAGCAAGGGGTAGGTTTACCCATCATTACCATTAGGATCTTTGGTCTCTTATATAACGTATATTTTAGTTGTTGCCTTCCAGAGGTCTATTTCAAGATATAGTTTTATACCACTTTTATTTGCATTCCAGATAGCTAGTTAAGAATAAATGAAGGAAGTAAGGAATTGTACGGAAACATCGAACCTTGATGTTTTTAAATAAAGAATAACTGGTGCTGAACATTTGCGCTTTATATGGGCCTTCCATCCATGAATGTCCTTTGAGTGAAAGGCTTTGTCTGGCCATCATCACCTGATCACCGGCAGGTCTTCAGTAACTCATTCTTCTTCTCCAGATAGAGGACCTTAAAACACAATTGGAAGCCTGTCACCAGCAGCTGCTTGAGTCCAACAATCACAAGCAGGAGCTGGAAGTGCAGCTGAGAACGGCTCTGGAGAGAGAGCAGGACATACGGTCAGGCTACATATCTCCGGTGAGTTGTTTCCAGTTGTTTTTTTTGGTACCCTTTCATGTCTTAAACATTATTGTATTCTCTATTTTGTAACATCCTTTGCATGTTTTGTTTACAAATATTCAAAAGAAAGGGCTACAAATGCATGTGTCCATTGCATGTTCCAAAAAGCATCTAATTATTATTAATGTATTAATCTCCCCTCTGTCTCATTCTGTAGGTTTTGTACTACCATAAAACTGAACTCAATAAGACAAATGTGCATTTAAGACACCTATTAAGTCTGCTTTTGAAGTCTAGAACGGAAATAGAAAGTACATTTTGGAGAGACATCCTCTTGCTTTGTAACTTTGAAGTCCACTTGAAGAGCACGAGTAGTAGAGATTTTATCTCCCATACGATCATCAACAATGTCTTCGTGTTCCTAACATTGCCAGTTGCAATTTGTATGAATAACATCTTGGCTGTTTTTTTAACGAGGTGCATGAATATAAAAGTTTCCATGTTTATTAACGTCATGATGAGAAGGCAGGCTGTTCTTTTAAACAGATATTGTCATGCCGATATTTATCCAGCAATATTCCACTTCAACATTAGCCACGTTTACATGAGGAGGTTTTCTCTTTCCGAATGACCTTTTTTCGAAAACAATGGTATACATGGAAAGGAATATTCCAATCTCTTGTCTACATGCGCCGCTATAATCAACCAGAATAGTCAATGGGACATGCGCAGTAAAATTAAAAGTATTGCAAGTTTTTCGTTCACCCAGTCTTGAAATTAGTTTGGATCAAAAACAAACTTTTGGCAGCAGTCCAATGCCAATTGCTCGCCTTCAATTTTTAAAACTGAAGAACGTCTCCAGCTGTGTGTTACGTCATATATGAGCATGCGTTGAAAGAACGCACCCGGGATAAATTTAAACAGGAAAAGATCAAATTCAATATTGCTAATATTCTATAATAAAACTTGGGACATGTTTTAAAGTATAGTATAGTATCGAATAAAGTATAGAAGTGTTTAGATTCTGTTCCACAGGTGGCGGTTTGAGCGGTTACACGATACCTCAATCGGATTGGGGAAAGGAATATTCCACCCCCGTGGATCCGATTATATATTCATTCGGATTGGCACTTTTCTTTCGGAATGAGGTGTATACAAAGGTTCAATTCTTTCCGTTTGAGCAAATAAACCGAATGCAATTGAAATATTTGGGTCCATGTAAACGTGGCTAATGTATTAGTCCAGGAGTGTCTGTTGAGCTGAATCATAGGAAGAAGAAAAAGATGTCTAGTCACAATATTGTGTTTGCCTTTTTTTAAAAAATCAATCAACGTCATCAAAAAAGAACGGTACAGAGAGGGACAGCTTTTAAAAATGGCAGAGATTGAATGAGTTAAACAAGAAAATTGAAAGAAAAAAAACATTAAATATGGAAAACAGCAGCAATTTTTAAAGAATGGCTTTTCTCCAGACCAAGAGTCAGTAATCAGTCTGTTGCTGCTGCAGCGGAGTGTACTTGGGAAATGTTTGCATTGTGAGGCAGTTATTTATGTGATATGATTTGGTGTATCCACTAATTGAATAACTTTATTTTAGTTTTTACATGTTTTAATGTGTGTCATTGTATTTTTTAACTTATTTAGAACTATTTTGTCATTGAGCAGTATAATTGCCTGGGCTGGTTGCCATTGGGTATGTAATAAGAAACCAAATTCTTAAATACAAAATAAAAAGAAATAAATATAGATTTTATACTGCAGCCTTGAATATTGGTGGATCACATCATACGTACAGATCATACATACTTGAGCTTGGAATGTTATAGGAGTGTTATTACTCAACAGTAAGTGTGAGCAACACAGACCCATTTACTTGATGCCTCTGGCGTGTGTTTCAAACAGCAGTGGATGTTTCAGGGAGCCGCGGCGTGCAATCATATTGGCCGTATTAACTTCCCCGAGTCTGTGCCACCACGGGAAATTTGTGCATGACAGGATTTGCACCTAGCTGCATTGTCTCTTTTGGACTGAAATGAAGTCTCCTACGTGGGATGTGCATTCTGAATAGAAGGGCTATAATCCGACCTTGTGTTTTGTGTTAGATCATACTGATATCCGTATCAGTATTTGATTGGGTGCCTCAATTAGTTGTAGCTTGTACCCCATTTCCTGTCTGTATTGAACATTTTTGTCTTATCCACTTGTCTTTGTGTATGTATATATTTCACTGGGAAGGCTGTCTTCCCAAACAGGGAATTTTAACAATGGAGGAGTGCTTTGCAGCTTTAAAGGCCAGTTAATTAGGTGGAATCATTGATGGAATAGACTCATGACAGTATACTTCCTGTCCCTCACTCACAGAGTGTCTATGCTGTGGGAACTCATTACGTCTTTGTACCGAGCCAAACAATCAAATTCCAAATACATGTATACATCAAATTCCCAGAAGTGTTATTTAGGGATCGACCGATATGTTTTTTTTTCAGGCCGATGCCGATTACGATTTTTTCCATCACCCTTAGCCGATGGCCGATTTTGCTTGGGCCGATATTTGTGGCCGATACTGCTTTTGCTCCCTTCTTAAACACATTTAAACGGCATTATCAATTTTAAACGGAATAAATATTCAACCATGTGCAAAACATTTCTGTCGTAGTTTAAGTTTTATCTCTCATCGATGTGATGACGCTTGGTTCACTTCACACCTTATGTCCTGCACGTGTGCGTAGTGTGAGTACTGCGATTGACTCTCATGTTTGGTCCACTTCCTCTCCTCTGGCATGATTGGAAGAGGCGGGCCATGATTGAAGGCACATGAGACATTGAATGATTGTAATGCGATCACTCTTCGCCGTCTGTAGTCGATAATCAACATGCTTCACAGAACCGAAGGCACACTCGCTCACCCCTGAATTACATCTGTAAATGTGATGGACAACGAGACATTTACGTAATCAATGCCAACAGTAATGACTGCTGTCACCTTCCGAATGTGTTGAAATACGACTGAAAGTAATCTGCAAGGTCAGGAAGTGATGACAAGTAAATAGGCCATTAGGAGCCACGAGTGGGTGGGGCCTCCAGTACTGAAAGGTACAAATGGCCTGGATCAATAGCTGGTTGCCACTTAATATTGCCCTCCGTTTTGCCTCAGTTGCATTAAAATGGGATTAATTCTTTCAGATTAAAAATGAATTAATATGCCCATCCCTGGTATTCACTTAGAATAACATTGCTCCAATGCAAGACGAGAGTTTGTTCCAAAATACTGTAGAAATGTGTCATGATATGTATGTAAAACTCTGATTAAACCATCCAACTAAAGAGACACTAATATTGCATTACTTACCACAGAAAGTAACTTTCAGCTATTACATAAGCATGCTAACTAACACCTGCCATTAAATCTTTTTTCTTTTTTTTTTGCTTTAGTTAACACCATTACAACCAAGAGTTGTAAGTGTTTGAATGATTAAATTCTATCTGTATTATGACATGATATCTATTTTGGACTTTTAATAGTGCTGTATTGTTTTAGTGAGATCAAATTATTCATAATCTGTTAATGAATAGTTAGCCTTTGTGTGTCCCCTGCTGCTGTGTGTTAACCAACTGTCTGGTCCCCTTTTCCAAGCTGGAACACCATTTGGGTCTGGAGGCTGATGTGACGCCCCAGATGAAGAGGCCAGAACTGGTTAGTTCTCAAGCACAGACTTTAACAAAGAAGTACCAGGAGACCAAAGAGCTCCTGAAGCTGCAAGAGTTGAAAAAGCGCAATATGCAAGCACAGCTTGGCCTTTCTCTTTCTCACCAACCCATTAAGGAACCTTATTTTTCTGAACCTCCCGTTCTGGAAGGCACTATCCCACATGTCCAAACTGTTAACCTTTTGCTCCAGGACAGTGCAGAAGCAATTGAAGAACTAGATGACTTAACAACCGGCAAATATCTGACTGTGAAGGAGCTGACAAAGCTGTTGAAATCGCACGCTTGCAATCAGGAAACATCGGAGAAGCAACCTCTTCAGAGGATCCTGGAAGCCTGGAAATGCCAACAGGATTTGGAAAATGAAATGCTAAAGAACAGTTTAGCCAGAGCAGGTGACAGCATCCGGGAATATGAGTCCCGTCTCTTAAACATGGAGGATTTGGTAGGGAAGGTTCAGAAGCAAAGCCATAGGAGCCCGTATTGTCCTCTCTCAAAAATGGATAACCATTCAGAAACAAAAGTGGAGACTATCGGACTTCTTGCTCAGAGGGTAGAGCTTTTAACGAGTGAAAACGGTGCGTTGAAACAAAAGTGCCAGGAGATAGTGAACCAACTGACTGAGGCAGACAGAGAAATAGACCGACTGAAAGCCGAGCTTATCAGCCATCAGGGTGGTAAACAGCATCATCTTGTTATGGAAGAAATGAAAAGACTAAAGGCTGCCTTGGCTGAAAGCCAGGCTAATGCTATAGACGGGGAGTATTACAAGAGGGAACTCCATGAGAAGTCGCAAAGGCTCCATGAAGCTCTAGTTACGTTGGAGGAGCTTGGAACCAGCCTAAAAGACACAGAGAAGAAGCTGCAGTTGAAAGAAGCCACATTGAAAGGGCTGGGTTTCCAGGTAGATGATGAAGATGAGGTGCTACATCTTGAGCGAGAGCATCTCAATGACCTACTTGAAGCCTCGCAAGAAAAGCTCTTTGAAACGGAGGCCACACTCCATACTACACAACAACACTGTATCGAACTTGAATCCAGGAACTGTGAACTGATGATACTACAGCAGAAATCAGAGGAAGTCAGTAAAGAGAAGCTTAGAGAAGCAGAAAATGAAATAGCGATGCTACGAGAGAAGTTAGAAATAAGGACATCGGTAGGTGAAAAGTCAACGGCCGTTGGTGACCGTGTTGAGGAAGGAGGCAGACATGTTGGTAAGGGTCTTTTAAAGCAGGTAGTAAATGAGATTGAGATGAGGTGTGAGGCAACTAATCAGGTTTTAGACATGTTATCAAAGGTAGACGTTGATGTAGAGACATTGGTTAACAATTTAAAAAACTCTTTAAGTTCAAGCAGACTCTTTACCTCTCCAAAAGAAGGCGTGCTATGTGTCAGTGAAAAAGACACAGTTTTGCTTTTGGAGGCGGAATTCTTGAGCCAATTTCTAAGTACCACTGAAATAAAAACAGAAGCATGCAAATATGGCTCTGAGCCCAGTTTGGCACATGGAATCGCACACAAGAGTTTGATGCTGCTTAAAAGTCACATTCATGCAGAAGCCCAAGGAATGACACAAGCGGATTTGACATCCATGTACACTTGGCTTGATAATGAAACAAACACCCTTATTCTTAAAGAGCTGACAGAAACATTGGAGGCAAGATCATTACTTTTGTCAAACATTGCATCAAGGATTGAGTTGGCTGAGGATGACACTCTTCTGTCGTTAGCTCGGGAGAGCGTCACATATGGCCGAGAACAGAAACAGCCATCTGAGTATTTGCTTGATGCGCTCAAAGATGCTTTCATGTCATATGTGATTATTCGGTTGCAATTCCAGCATGAAAAAGAGCTCACGAATAAGCAAACCAAAGTCGAAATGGATAGTTTTGACTGTGCAAATTGCTCTAAATTGAGAGAAGCCACCAAAGATCTGCAGACCAAAATAGCAGATGTCCATTGTCAGCAGCTGTCTGAGGTTTCTACAAAAACTGGTCTGGATCCACAGACTTCCATACATACAGAAAGTGTGGCCATCGACTCAACTGATAAAACCTGCGAGCTTTATGACATAATAGCGAGGCATGAGAAGGAGCTTCATGAGGTCAAAGATAGCTACGAACAGGAAGCTGACAAACTACGACAGGAAATTCACATCCGCTCAGAAAAAAATATCAGAGAGATTAATTCGCTGACAAGCTGCATGGAGGATCTCAAGAAGATGCACCACTTGGAACGCATGAACCTGACCGAGAGCTTTGACAGAGAAATGGAGGAGCTGACTAGCATGCTGACTTCAGCAACCCCACATGAGACGTCTGCTGAGGACAGTCGGTCTCATCGCACCGTGGTCCGGACGTCCCGTCTCAAAGAACGCATCCAAGAGCTGCTGACACGAGTTTCAGTTATGACCGAAGAGATGAGACGCCGTGACGAGCAGGGCGACATTACCACCCTACGGCTGAAATACGAGAAAGACCTGGACAATTTAAAGGTGGAAGCGTTCGTTGTCCTTGCCGTCCGCCATCTGTAATGCCTTGTGTCCCTTTGTGGCATTCCCAGACCCCACTTCCTCTCCCAAACCTTACTTGCCCTTCTTGCCCACCCACAGTGTGCATCCTACTCTCGTGCCTTGTTCTATTAACAAGTTTTTCCATTTGTGTTGCATGTATTCTAACATCCATTGAAATATATTCTGTCATTGACACCACAGTATTGTACTGTGGAACTATTTTGTTATTGGTTCTCGTGGCACCAAATGAACAATGTAATTCTTTCCATTGGTAGTTTAGTGGGCTGATTTCCCAACCATTGGACTTAAATACCCTTATTAGTCAGCTATACTTATGTTTCTTTAGTTGGTTGATTTTCAACTCATTGCAGTCATCAGTATTA
Organism: Doryrhamphus excisus; assembly: GCF_030265055.1. Taxonomy (NCBI): domain Eukaryota; kingdom Metazoa; phylum Chordata; class Actinopteri; order Syngnathiformes; family Syngnathidae; genus Doryrhamphus; species Doryrhamphus excisus. Next base: position 4,389,588 of record NC_080487.1, on the reverse strand, counting down.
CAAACTGCGGCAATGTTAAAGGGTTAGGTCACGCGATAAACAAAATGTTTCCCTTGGCAGCCATACTGCACTTTTACCTCCCAGGTAGGAGACTAAATATACTGTTCAGGAAGCTTCCATGTTTTTTGTTTTTTTTTTACTAAACTGTGTTTTAATTTTGTAGGCCTCCCTCGAAAGAACTAAACCGCTACCCCACTCTGCCTTTCTTCCCAAAGCCACAAACGACAAACCCCACATGTAAACATAAAATGCCATGGCTGACTCACAGTCACCAGACTACTACATATGGCTCGTCGTTCAATATTTTTTGACTAATAATAGGCTACTGTCAATCACCCAACGGCTATGAACTAATAATGACTGAATCTTAGGAAAAAGCTGCAATAGAACGTGTGAACCGCAAAGTGGCAAGGGATGGCTGGGTTGAGTTTTTAAGATTTTTAAATAAATTCATCCATTCATTATATATATCCAGTATATGTTGACATTTTTTTAATTTAGCCTAACAATGTAAACATGTCTTTCTCCTAAGCTTTGCAAAGATTTAACCATGTTGAGCGAAGTGTGTCTTAACATGCTCTTCTGTTTTTGGTAAACTTTCAATACTCTTCATGTAAACATTGAAGTATTCTTCATCATGTAGTTGGACTTTGTTTTCCCTATTTGCCACCAGTGGGCACCCAGCAGTTGCATTGTACGTAGCTTAGTTTCTCTACATGTAACGTTGTTCTTTACTAATCTACCCATCTTGCTTGCAATGAATGATGTTCTGGGAGGCATGTTGTAATCTGTTCATTCAAATATTCAGGTTTTGATCATTTCTGTATTCTGCTTTCTGCCATAATTGACCAAAGGCGTTTTTGGAGGGGCTCACTGGCTGACCAGAATTGGATACATTACTTTTTAGACTACCCTTGAAGCACAATTCAGCCATATTTGATGGCAATAAGGTTATAAGTCAGTGTAAGAAAAATAACAATATATCACGGTTCTAAAATACTGAGCTGATGGATGCTTTGTAAGTTGGATTAAAAACACATCATTTAAGTTTTAGTCTGCTTATATTTTTGCTCTTTTTGATTCCATGGCCACTCCATGACCTAGAATGTATTTACTTACACGATCCAGAGCCTGACATGCTTCCAAATTAAGCTACTGCTCGGTCTGATGTCAGAGCAGGAAGTTTACGTTTGCTCTCGGGGAGGATTTTCAGCTTCTCACAGTAGGTTCCTGAAGCTGAGCTCCCAGGAGATTTTATCCCTGTAAAAACAGACTCGACCGCCATTTCCCCCTTGGTTGCTGTGGTTGGGGATTGAGGCGTAGAGAAAGGACGTGAGCCGCTGTGCAACCATGGACTGAGCTCACAGATTAGCGTCAGTGAATAGAGGACGGAAGCAGTGCGTGTGTGGTTGGTTGGGCTTGTGGAAACTTGCTCTGTGACTTTTGACTGAAACGCAGTGGCTGTCAGTATGCGATTGAGGTTTGGTCTGTAGAATGGGATCCAAATGTGCTGGCTCGTTTTCAAATAGATGTCATCTTTTGAAACCGGCTAGGATACTGTCTTAGCTGCATATGATTTACTGTCTGCCATAAAGAAGCACAGTTATACATTTCCATAATTCCATGCATAGAAAAATGGCATACACTGTTCAACCCTCTCCCATGCCTATGCATTTCTTCATTGTCTCCTCTCATTCCTCCTATAACCCTTTTGTACTCACACAGACTCAACCTGCTCATAGCTTGCTGGCTAATAAACGGACCATCTGCTGGTTTCCATGTGAGCTGAGAGAGTTTCCCTACTCGGCTCATGTGGTCAAGAGAGCCGCTTGGTCCTTTTTCTACCTGATCTGTACACTGACTATGCACGTATTGTCCCGTCACAGGCTACATGCGAGAGGGGCTTTGCTGCCATGGAAGAGTCTCATCAGAAGGTGATTGATGAGCTTCAGAGGAAACACCAGAGAGAGCTGGAGAACCTGCATGAGGAAAAAGAGAGGCTGCTGGCAGAGGAGACTGCAGCCACCATTGCTGGTAAATCAGATGGAACGGGGGTTATGTTGCACCGGAAGTCATCCCTCGTTTATTGCGGCTAATTTATTCCAGACCCGACCTTTATAAGTTAATTCTCCGCAAAGTAGGATTCCCTCTTTATTTATATAAATAGAGTATGTTCATAGTTTTGGCATAGAAACTTTGTTTACAATCTTATTTTTTAACATTATTAGAGAACTTTATAGCACCCTTGCAATCACATTTACGCTGTTACTCAATAAACATAGAAGATATAGAGTCAGCCGTGAGGAGCTCAGCCATCCGAGAGGGGCTCAGATTAGAGCCGCTTCTCCTTCACATCGAGAGGAGTCAGTTGAGGTGGCTCGGGCACCGGATGCCTCCCTGGTGAGGTGTTCCGGGCATGCCCAGCCGGGAAAAGGCCCCGGGGCAGACCTGGGACACGCTGGAGGGACTATGTCTCACAGCTGGCCTGGGAACGCCTTGGTGTCCTCCTGGTGGAGCTGGAGGAGGTGGCCGGGGACCGGGATGTCTGGGCTTCCCTACGAAGACTGCTGTCCCCGTGATAAGCAGAGGAAAATGGAAGGATGGATGGAGTCAGCCGTCACTCCATCATGTGCTTTTATCAAAAATTAATAAATGATCAATATGTCGTGGTTGACTAATGTTGGACTAATAATAGGCTGTACTCAAACATGAACAAATGATTGAAAAACCACAATAGGGGGCACTGTTGGACCACGGTCTAGCGAGGGACAAGTGTATTCTATTTCAACATTGTAGAATGTTTCCATCATCAAAAGTTGAGCCAACTTCATCTCGTAGATGAAAACTGAAGGTTTTTGTGTTCAATCTCAGCAATTGAAGCAATGAAAAACGCCCACCGGACCGAGCTGGAGAAGGAGCTGGACAAGGCTCGTAAGGCCAACAGCAATGCAGAGAATGCAGACATGGAGGAGATCCGCAGACAGCATGAGTAGGTTTTGATACGTTCCTGTGACCAAGTTACAATTTTAGAGACAAACCCATACACAGGCACACATATTAATTCATTTATGGTAGGAAGCACATCTGTTGTGTTTGGATCCTGCTTAGATTTTGTGTAACTGGAGCTCTTTCCTCCATTTTGATGAAGTTGTGACATTTCTCTCTTGTCCAAATACCCAAAAACGCAGCCTGAAGTTTTAACTTTATCTGAACTTCAGCTGTATGACTCTTCTCTTGTGCTGCGCTTTAGGGAGGAACTGTGTTCGTTCCAGCGGGAAATCGAGGTGTTGTCTGAGCAGTATTCCCAGAAGTGCCTGGAAAACGCCCACCTGGCTCAGGCGCTGGAGGCCGAGAGGCAGGCCCTCAGGCAGTGTCAGAGAGAGAACCAGGAGCTCAATGCTCACAACCAGGTGCAGATACCGACACAAACAATAGTACAGTACATGTTATCTTCCACCAAGAGCCACCGCGCGACATAGTACCTGCTACTCGTTTGTCTGTCTAAGCACTTTGTGTGCTGTTTTCAGGAACTTAACAATCGCCTGGCAGCAGAAATCACCAAGATGCGTTCAATGGCATCTGAGGATGGAATGGGAGACACAAACACTACAATACAAGGAAAGGAGCTCTATGAATTGGAGGTATGGGTAAAATGATTTTCATTTTCAAGTAATGGAAGCAAAAAATGTGAAGTTCTGTACAAATTTGATCAACATGCGTATCTTCCACGCATTTCCAGGTTATGCTAAGGGTGAAGGAGTCTGAGGTTCAATACTTAAAGCAGGAAATCAACTCACTGAAAGAAGAACTCCAAGCTGCGCAAAGAGTATGTCAACCTCATCACCCCCACCCCGCCTTTTTGAATAGGAAAATAAGTCCCGTAAATGGGCGACACCCATGACAGTCACTGACCTTTGCTTTAAATAGCCCAACAATGCCTTTTCAGGACAAAAAATATGCAACAGATAAGTACAAGGACATCTACACAGAGATGAGTATCGTCAAGGCCAAAGCGGAGCGGGACCTGGGCCGTCTCAGAGACCAACTGCAGCTGGCTCACGAGGCACTGGGCGAACCCACTCTGGAGGACGTGGATCGGGGAGGATATGGTACACCAAAATATTTGGACAAAGTCAAAGCATTACAAATTTCATTTTAGTCAATTATTGGGATTCGCTCACGTTTTTCCCACCTTAAATGTGGCAAAAATATAATTTTGAGTGCTAACTGCTGCATGAGATCGAAACAAAAAACTTTAAATCATCAAAAAAGTATCAATGCATGAGACATTTGATGTACTTAGATGGAATATACCCAAATGACATATAATATATATTTTTTTATGAAATATTTAGTTCCCTTTCCATTCCTTTCCAGATATCATGAAGTCCAAAAGCAACCCTGACATCCTTAAGATGGCAGCTGCTGCGGCCAAACGCTCAGAACGCACCATGAGGTCAAAGGTGGGTTACCTCACACTGAAATGTCAACACAGGAATTTTTAGAAATATGCATCACTTTTTTACAGTAAATTACAGTGGTTGACTCGGGTCACAATAGCAGCGTCGTACTGCCACCTGCTGGCCACATTTGCAGGCTGTGCGAGTTCTGCAGATGTGCTTCTTGTCATCTTGTGACTCCCATGAAATGTGTGGTTAATGCCAGGTTAACTCCAAACTTGCTGGTCTGTTCTCCCCCCCTCCCTTGTGTCCCCAGTCTGTGAGTCGTGACATGCCCTGGGACAGTTAGGGTTGCCGTGGAATTGTAGGCTTCCCTCCCCTCTGCTTTTTAGGTATGACGCGTGTTTGAGCACATCCCTTTTTGTACGCCGCCTTTCTAAAAGCACCCGACAGATCTGAATCCCCGCTTCACGTTGCAATGCTGTAAAATAATCACTGCACAGATGCATGGTGGTGAATAAGACCCATGTGGAGGACTTGGATGCACTGTGGTGTGAAATAATGTTTGCCTCCTTCCTGGTTTCTGGTTTTTTTTTGCGTGTTTGTCACATTTAAATGTTTCAGATAATCAAGCAAATTTAAATATGAGTCAATGACAACACAACTGAACACAAAATGTAGTTTTTAAATGAAACTTTTTATTATTTTTGGGAGAAAAAATATCCTAACCTGAAAAAATGATGTCCACTTAAAGCTAATAAGTATTTGGTCCACTCTTAGCAGCAACAACTGCAATCAAGCCTTTGTGAGAATTTGCAATGAGTCTCTTCCAGTGCTGTGGAGGAACGTTGACTCACTAATCTTTGCAGAATTGTTGTCATTCAGCCACATTGAAGGCTTTTTCCAGCATGAAGCCTTGTGAAGGTCATTGAGGTCATCATACACCCACCACAATATTTTACTGTTTGATGTTCTTTTTCTGAAATGCGTAGTAAAAGTAACACAAGATGTAATGGGACACACACACCTTCCAAAATGTTCTTGTCTCTCGTCAGACCACAGAGTATTGTCCCAAAGGTCTTGGGGGTCATGAATGTTTTCTGGCCAAATTGAGGAAGGGGGCAAACACTTTTTCATGTGTGTGTGTGTGTGTGTGCCTGACATGATAAACCTTTCCATCATGTCACATTGTCAGTATTTTGTGTAGGAGTTGCTTGCAGTGCCACTGTGGAGCCTGACACCAACAAGACAAATGTTTGAATTATTTATATGTGCAAGGTTTATGCCGGTTATCCTCACCATTATTGGAACAGGACTTCTACATGGGTGTTGGGACACAGACATCTGCATGAGCCCCATTAACAGTTTTGACTTTATTGCAGCAGGACAACGAATAACTCCCCAGGGAATTCAACAGTCCACAAAAGTGTTGTGTATGCTGTATCTAAAAAAAAACAAAAACGTGTGTATATGGAATGTGTATTACTTTTTCTGGTTTTGGTCTACACTCTGCTTCACATGAGACTGAGATTAGGCCAGTGAAATGAAATGAAAGTCATTTAATCTCCATAAGTGTAGTTCTGTGAGACCTGAAATTGTAGTTTTGAAAACAGCTTCCGGAGTGGCTCGTTTGCATGTAGACAAGCAAGCCGCTTCTTTCTGATAACGTGACGATTAGCCAGCATATCTGAATATTTTGACTGGCACCACTTACTCCATTGATGTCTCAAACTCCAAAATGACTCGCAGAAAGAATACCTTTCTCCTCTCGTGATAAACATAAGTGTGTATTACATACATAATGATCTGTTCCCGTCTGGATGCAACTATTTAGTAAAGCGGCACAATGCGGATGTGCATTTTTGTGCAGTTTAGTGTCCTTCATAAGATGACAGAGTTGCACTGTGATGTTTGTTAGACTGTTTATATACTGTATGTACATACTGCACTGTAATTGGCTCCTGACAAAGAAAGCTACCATTAATATCACTGTTTCACTAACGTCACCGTATTGAAACAATTAGTAGTCGTTGTGAAGTAGAGATGTCACAGAATTCTCAGTTCTGTTCAATCTTCAATCTCGAAAAAAAGTAGCGTTAACACAACAGTTGTATGTATCCCTTACTTAGTCTAAGTATTATTTTTCATGTGTAAAAGGCAGAAATGACTTTGAAAGCGCCTTAATAAACAGGAAAGCCTTTTGTTTTTAAACTGTCCTTGATTTGACAGTCACCCTCCGTTTGTATATGTGCATGACTTGGAGTGATTTGATGGCCTGAAAGTACAGTTGCACTGTGAATACTAACAAAAGTTAATGTATCGGATATTAACATGGCTCCTTTTTGACCCATACAGAGTCTCAAGGAAGGACTGACACCTGAGCAAAGACTCCACCTCTTTGAAAATAAAGACACTAAGGAGTTCTGAATGCCTTCCTAAAAAAAAAAAAAAAAAACCTGCCTGCATGTTTAGAAGAGGCCACTATTTTAGCTCTAATGACTTATTTAGCAACACTACACACTGGTCACAAAAGAAAACATTTATCATTAAAGGAAACATGATATGAAGTTCCAATTTCATGTTTAGAATTTGCATTCCATGCACTTCAGTTAACTGTGACAATTTTTTTCGTATTTTTATGTTTTTGTTGTCTTACTGTAAATATGTCGGGCTTTGTTTTAAAGATTGAGAATCTGTCACGCGTACACTAAAACTATGACTGTGTAAGCTACTGTTTTAACTCAAGACTGTTGCAAGCCAAGGATGTGATGTCTTAACGACAAACTACATTTACTGCCGATAACAAGAGTGTGGGCGTTCAGGTCTGCATGTGAAACAATCCATTGATACCATTCCAGTACACTTGGAAGTTGGAAGAAATGTGCACAATCGCATGATTTCAATACACTCATATTTGTTCCATCGCCAGACTTGGTAACATCATAGATATTCTCTTCCATCCTTGGATTGATGCCCGTGGAGAGACGGCAGCTGAATGCACACGGATGAGGTTCTCTTGACTATAATTTGAATATAAAAAAATGTTCTAGGTTTTTGTTACTGCAGTCATTGTTCCAGCTGTATAGGGATTGGTTGTGTTTGTAGTCTGTATTTATTTAAAACGGTTGGGATTTTTTTTTTCTTTCACATTCCCATTCCTCTGTACTCTAATATTGTAAATATAAACCAAATACACATATTCACCAACTGATTACAGGTTTATTAGCAATAAATATTTTTGCACCCTTTATGGCTGTCCTTCATGCTGATTATTTTCTGCAGCTTAACATTTAATTTTTCCATTTATTGCGTGCGTCTTAAAAAAGAATTGGATAAATGTAGCTTCAAAACTTTTTTTTTTTTGCTCAATCACTTTGCTTCCTTGTCACTTTTTCATTTCCTCCCATTTGTCCAGCTATAGTAAAACGGCGGAAATTAATACAGATTGAGCAACATAAACCTTTACAGAAATAAAATGTAAGTTCGCTTTCTTCGATCAAGTTTTGACGACTTGTTATCGTTGTTGACGTTATTTTTGTTATTGTATGTTACTTTGATATAACCTACGCTATTTTCCTACATTGGAAAAACAAGCTCAAAACGTGCTACTAATTGCTTTATTGTGAAGGGAAACCCGGAAATGAAAGCTAATGGACAACGAGTTGACGCTGCGACCATCAGAATAGTGTGTTCCTGGAAAGTCTAATGGTCCTATTTTAATTTGAGGGCTTTCCCTCCCGTTCGTAATATTTGTTGAAGTTAATCAAAATTGGTGGGCTCTTGAAGGAGATGTGGGGTGGTGTGTTTTTTCACCTGGATGTTTAAAACGCGACGATCCCTCCCGCCCGGGTAAGTTTTAGCAACTGCTCAGGACAGCATATAACCTCCGCTTATTAGTCTTTGTTTCATCCAGTCGGGCCTTGGTGCAGTGCTCAGAAACACGTTGACAAACTCAATGAAAATGAACCCATAAGTCATATTTGGGCGTTTGCACATCAACTACAAGTATAATAACACTACTTGAATCAATTAATATGCGTTTATCAATTCGGAATAAGTATTTCTTCAAATTCGTGTTGAACAAGCCAAAACACTTAGCAAGTTTGCCTTTTTTTACGTAACGAAAGTTACACGAGTAGTGCCTTCACGCTCAGCGTTTCAGCCTATAAAGTTGATATTTTAACAAAGTATATTGTCCCTCGTTGACGTACGCTGCGCCGAAACGAAGCTGACTAGTTATACATCGTCTTTAGTTTAAAAATTATGATATGCGCCGCTTCACTTTGTGTTATTATGTTCAACAATTTTAAACAGGCGATTAGCAAACGCAGTTCAGCGTCACCGGGCCTAGCTTGGCTAACGTTAGCGGTGGCTAATGCGAGTTGACAAACCTGTCAACGTTGCTGGTAAGTTGTCACTCGGTTCTAGACGTATTTAAACCTCTTAAGAATATTCAGTCACATTTAGAAAAAATACGGACAACCTTAAATTGTTTTCAGTTGAACATTGCTTGTGACCGATACGTCAGATTCCCGTCTGCCATAACGTAACAATGATTTTTAGCGTTGTGTTAAACACCTAAACATGTGTTTACGTGTAATAAAGAGAGTCGTTTTGTAATAAAAACGTATTGTAGCTAGTATCTTTGGTATTTATTTTAAATTGAGGTTGGTATGGTTGATTAGTTTGACATGTTTATGAAGTTACATTTAGGGGACATGTGGTTGCACGTGCACAATTGTACATGTCTGAAAAGCAGTAGGAAGAAGCAGAGCTTGCATTAATTCTATGAAAAGAAAAGGTTTTTAGAATGATTTAAATAGAAAATGCTGTTTTGACATTTTTTGTCTTATTTTGTGTGTGTGTGTGTGTTTCAGTTGTTATGGAGCAGCCACCAGGGAGCTTGGATGATCTACAACCTCAGGACCTCTCCACCTCAAACATCGCCGCTGTGATCGACTTGACGAGGAAAGGCAACCTGAATGGCACTGCCTGCGATGTCCAGGATGTTGTCACAATCCCAGATTGGCACCCAAACTCTGGAACCTACAATCCTGAATTACCCTCTTCCTCAGAGACTACCCCGTCTAGTATTTTACACCAATCAGGGGATGACGTTCAACCAGATAATGCCTTGTCGCGCACCACAGTGACCCTGTCGTATGTGAGCAGATCTCACATCCACTCCAATTCACCTTTGTATGGTGTCCCACCTATCAGCAAGTTCTCCCTCCTCCCTCCTTGTGAGGCGGAGAAAGGGCTCGGGGAGAAAACCTATGCACTGAACCAGCTTTACTTGGAACACGTTGACAGGCCAGTGGACCTCGCCACTCAGGCTTTTCATTCATCCTCTGAAACTCCACAGGCTGACGCAATACATCTCTCACAGCAGCGTTGTGAATTTAACGAGGAGGAAGTGAGTTTGAGCAAGGCGAGCGGAGATGAACACTGCGTTCTCTGGAGGACGGAAAACAGCGGTGGGTTGGAGAATGGCCAAGATGGCAGCTGGTCGAGTTTAGGCATGGATTCTCGGTCATCGCCAGAGACAAGGGACGATGAGGATGAGGAAGAGAAGAAGGGACGCTCCGAGACAGTCTTGCATAAGTCAAAGAACAGGAAAACAGCGATGGCTCCAGTAGAGTTGTTTTCACCAACCACAGACTATAAACGCCTTCTTGAGGACCCCGTGTCCCCTTCAGCTACCTCACCTGGTGATGTCGAGGACGTGTTTTTGCTTCCTCAGGCCTCCAGTTCACCAAGCGGGGACACCTCCTTTCAAGCTGAGGATGACTCGATCGCAGAAGGGCCCACTCAGCTCAGGTCTGAAATCAACAGCACTACAACAAGCGATGAAAGTAAGCAGTCTGTCCACAGAAGCAAGGCGGAGCCGAACTCTGTGCTCGACTTCACAGAGGATGTTTCTTCATCTGGGATTTCACAGGACAAAACTGTCACCCCTTACATGAACGGGATTGTCAGCGCATTACAGAAGACTGTAAATGAAAGGAAGCTGCGTTCAGGGAGAGCCGTGCATTTAGAATCTATTGTTATGAATATCAATTCAAGCAGGTATAAAGTATCAGGACACATTAACGATAAAATGAGAACTAGAGATTCTAATGCAACAAGTCCAAAGAGGAAAGACACCCAATCTGAGAGCAAAAGACAAGGCAAAGCGAAACAAAAAGTAACACCGCATAAGAGGGGTAAATCCAATAGCATTAACGACCAAGGCAAAGACACTACCTCTGTCAATATTTCTAAAAATTCATACGGCAAAGCCTCTCCTAAAAGCCCTGGGATTTCAAAGAACGTTCCAGAGGCTGCTATATTCCCTGGAACTTTGTCGCAGAGGAGCCCTGCGAGGTCAAAGAGGAGACCTTCTTCAAGTCCTCAGCCCAAAAACTCAACGAAGCAGCATCCAGCACACCCAGATCCTTCTTTGTTAACAAATCCAGCAAAATGTTCACCACCAGCACCTAAAGAATCTCCAAAGAAAAGCCCTCGTTCAGCTCAAGGTCAGAAACTATTGCCAGTTGGGAAGACAAAGCCAAATCGCTCTCCCAAGAGGCGAAGAAAAAAGCACAAACCGAGACAGTTCACTTCCATCTTCTCTCCCAAGGAGCCTGAAATTAAATTGAGGTACATTCACTACAAGGAGCAGAAAAGGGAGTCAAGGTTGGAGAATTTCTCCCCCTTTATCCGTGAGCAGCGACAGCAGTCATCCGTGTCACTTTGCACTGTAGTGAACTACCCAGAAGAGGTCAGGACGCAGCACAAAAAGGGTCAGAGGGAGCTACAGGATCATACCAGTGGCTATATTTCGGCAACCGTACCCAGCACTTCCTGTCTCCGGCTGGGCCGGCCATCCGGTCTCGGCCAGCATCAAGGCTCCCTCGTCTGTTGCCTGTGTGGGCTGTCTTCCAACGCCATGGACTTGGGGGATCTCCACGGTCCGTACTACCCTGAAGGGTACCGACCGAGCACCAAAGCGTCTGCCTGCACGTCTAGCGCTAAATGCCTAAAGGACTACTACAGCGATTCCGATTCTTCATCCTGCAGTGTAAGGGGTAGGGGGAGCAGACGTGCCTTTGCGTCGTCATTGTGGAACAGCAGACTGGCTGATCAGTTCAAGCGGACTTCTGAAAACACGGGTAGCCCCGCAGCAAAGCGGGCTCGCTCAGAAATATGGCCGACAGATGTGGAGGACTGGTACAGCCCCCCCGTGCTGCCCCTTGAGCCCTGCGAGTACTGGCTCCACGAAGACTGCGGCATCTGGTCAGCCGGCGTGTTCTTGGTGAAGGGCAAAGTGTACGGCCTGGAGGAGACCGTCAAGGTGGCCCGTGAAACGGTATGAAGCCGCAATGCAATGCTCTAATGCAGGGGGGTTTCAAAGATTGTCCATGGAGGGCCGCATAAGGATGCACGGCCCGCTTTGGTATTTTACATTTTGTAAAAGAACCCATGCTGATAGTTTAAAAAGCAGCACATTATTAGTATGAATGTTTTCTCTTTAAATTACACATTTTCACTATTTGCATCAATCCTCCAAAGTTGATTTTCACAACTTTTTTTTATCATCGAATGACACCAAAATCATACACAAAGTCAAAACAAACACTATGCTATGCATCTCTTGTGGATTGTGACACTTTGTCGTTTGATTGCGGAGGCATCCTTATCAAAGTGGAGCAGGTTGCAGAAGCATCCTACTTATAGGACATGGATACATGCTGATAACGCTCCTGTTTTGTTTTGTTTTTTTTTTTTTTGTGTGTGTGGGGGGGTAGATGTGCTCAACCTGCTCTGGACCTGGTGCAACACTTGGCTGCTTCTTCAAAGGTTGTCCCAGCAAACACCACTACAGGTGTGCTCTGGAGGCAGGTAAGCTCACACTACACTGTAGCTCAGGGGTGTTCAACATGCGGCCGGTGGCACTTTGTACAAATATAACAAGAAAACTTAAAAAATGAAGAATGTGGAAATAACAGCACATCTACATGTGTTGTTTTACAACACAAAAGTTTAGACACACTGGGTAATAGATAAAGTATTTTACTAATATTAATATGCCTTGCAGGCTGAATTTGTGAAGGTCAGGGTTCTGATGTTGCAGCCCAACACATACTTAATGTTCGTTAGGTGTTTTGTTGGCATGTGTGCAGCCATCCCTCCCACCCCCAACCCCCGGCTGACTCATGTTCTGTTCTGGTTGTCACAGATTGTGTCCTCATAGAAGAAAACTTCTCCATGAAATGTAAAAAGCACAAGGTGAGCTGAAAAGGACGAGTGACGGCATCTAGAGGCTCTTTTTTGTCTGTAATTTGAGACATTGATGTTTATGTTTTCGTTCACTAGAACAAGACATTGTCAGCCCCAGCAGGGAATCAAAGTGATCCCAGGAGAAAAAAGCCCTCTTGGTGAGTTCATACCTGCACACACATAAAAAGCTGGGCTTTGTGTTTCCAGCATCACTAGGTAGCAGTGTACCCCCCAAAGGAGCATTTCTTTTATGTTTTGTAAGGAGAAAAGGTTGAATAGTGGAACTTGATCCATGCCAGGCAAGAAAAGGGCAGATATCACTAGCAGCATTTCTCACAAAGCACTCATTCAATGACAGTCCAATCTGGAGATTGCAAACAACCATTAAAGTGTGCATTTTGTCAAAAAAGCCAAGTTTTTTTACCATCTGCAAATATGGCAAAAAATGTGTCTCTGATTGCATCTTCTGTCCCGTTTACATCACAGCAGCATTTCCTAACTTGGAGTTTCTTATATTTTTTTATAACAAGGCAAATGCTGTTCAAACTAACATCAATTCTGATGTATGTATAAGCCGTATTTATAAGCTGCGGCCAATTTATGGTCCCCTTCTAATCTCTTATGTCATTTTACGCTTCATGAACACATCCTCATCATGGAAAACGCATTAAGAAAGGCATATTATGCAGCGTACTTGTTAAAGGAATTTGATCTAGCAACTTTTGATCAGGCTGATCTAAAAATCCACTATCATCACCAGGTTACACAAGACTGGACAACTCTGTGGTAGCGTAAGTTTAAGGGCTAATTTGCCCAAGTTGCAAAAGTGACAGAGCAACAATGAGGGAGCGAGAGAGAGAGAGGCCGACAAAGTGTGTGACAAAGGCATTATGAGACAGGATGAAGACTTAGCTTTTCTGGTAGGCTATTTTGTAACTAGCAGTGTTATGCAATAGGCATTGTATTAAATTTGTATTTGATTTACTAAATATCCCATGGTACAGCGTGCTGCCTATATTCAGGTCCGCTCCCAGGAAGCCTGATGTTTGAATCCCGTTTCTCTGTTCTTTCATGCAGACATTGGCCTGCCAAATCCTGCAGTGACTGGCTCGCCTGCTGGACACTGTGGACAAGAACCCTTGCGACTGACAGTTAACACCCATAAACCTTAACTCCTCCTCCTCTTCCTCTCTCAACAGGCCCTCAGATTCCCAATTCTTAGTAATTATTTATTTGAATTTTTTTGTTTGTTTTTCATGGTGAAATGTGAGTAACAATCAAGATACTTAATTTAAATGAAAAAATATTTTGTATTTCATCATATTTGGCTTTATTTATTCCTGAAGTGTCATTTTGCTTATTTAGCAGTGTTTTTTTAATTATTGATAAAGCAGTTGTTGTAAAATAAAGATGCCATCGGCAGGTTAAGGGGCGGAGCTATATAAAGGTACTATAGTCATAAGTAATCGCATTGATATAAAACACACGGTATTACATTCTCATTTACATTTTGGGGTGTGAGGGAAGTACGGTGTTTGAATGTATTCTCCCCATATGTGGGATTTTTTTTTTTTTCAGGAAGCACTTAGGACCGCTCCTCTGCTCCAGTTGCAGTATTAGCCTCCTGTTTCTTAGCCACCAGAATGACATGATGATTATTAGCACTTTGACTGGGAGCATTGCACGGGTTCTTGTTTTGCATCCTCCCGACTTGTCAGTTTCAATCAAACGGAATGTTCCCTTACAATGTCAGTCACTCCAAATGCAGACAGCATGCACAGAGGACCTCAATAACAACCAACAATTGTTTACATTAATTCTAAGAGTTTTCTGCTCTGATCAAATATGGTCCTGGTCTTTTCAGAAGACGCAGTGCACAAGGGCTACTCTCTGTGTACCGCTAGGGGCAGCATTGTGCTGTTTTTGGAGTCCTGTTGTGTTTGTATGGCTCGTCTGTTTCTCAAATGACACAAGTCACTCATGTCCTGACCCATAAAAACCATAGCGACCACATCTCATCCTCATTTGTGCCATCTTCTGTTTGCCGACATTGACTGTTTTTTTTTTCTTCTTTTTGTATTACCAAATACAGCTTTTACATGATGGGTGATTCTTACAAAGATCGTATGTTTTTTGTGTGTTTATCTCAGGGCTGTATTTACAGATTTTTCCCTTTTTTTTTTCCTGCCCCCCACCCCCCGGTTGTTTGACTGGAGGATATGCATAACAAAAGCCTTCATTCTCCGGTCCAGACATTCCAACATATGCATTTAGTGTATTGCATTTACTGTTAATAATTTAATGCTTTGGGTTGAAAAAAAATCAATGGACTGCAACTAGTGCCATTTTTTTTTTACATTTTGAACTTTTTTTTTTTTTTACCATTCTGCCAGTGCTCACGTCTTGCAGCATCACAAACCAATTTAAATGTCCACGAAATAAATGTCCGACATTGAACTCGTGTGTCATTTATTCAAAGACAATGTTTTAATGCATGGGAAAGTCATTTTTAATTTTAAAGGTCCTGAAATTAATTTTAAGTCATATTATAGGTGTGATGCCTGACATGTAAAACTATAGATATTTGAATGTAGTGAAGCCTTATTCAAATACCTAAGGTATAAGGTACTGATCTCAGCTCGGCTTCTGTGTGATGACTGGATGACCTGTCTGGGGCGGAATCCCTTTTTGATTGACAGTGGAATGAGCGAATCAGAGATCTTGAAGTATAACCCTCCACAGGAGCATTTTCCAAGTTTTCATTCTGTTGCTAGCAGCCATTATTAAGCCATTATTTATTGTAATTAGTTTTTAGATCACCTTATAATACAATATGCCTTGTATATAATGTTTACCCAACTGTGCCCTTTACCAGTTGATATAAAAATAGTAAACACAAGATGGCGTCCATCAACAAGAATTGTCATTTTATTGGCTAAATGTGGGTTTACAGGAAGACAATCGTATTGCGAAGACAAAACCAAGTTTGAATGCCTGTGGCCATCTAGTCACTAAAACTCCACAAAAATGATGCTGGGAAACGTGTCACTGGACAGAAAGACACTGCAGGCTACCACAACACGGATGACGATGATGAGGCGATGGAGTCATGTTGGGATGTTGGCTATGAAGAGAAAATGATGGATATACGAGCCCACTTTGAAGTGAATCATCTCTCCTCCCACCTCTAACTTATATGCTTTGAAAGACGGGCTTGCATTTAAAAACACAATGTATATTTGAATATATGAAAGAATGAGGAAACGCGGAATGTAAGAACAAGCCATTAAACCTCCAAAAATGTTAGGTTAGTAAGATTACGCCCACACACGACATTATTGATTTCCATGAAATTTTGAATGTTTTAGCTAGCTAGCCGGCTAACTCCGCAAGCTAGCTAGTTTTGAGTATTTTGGATTAATTTCAAGAAGTAGTCAAACAATGGCGGAGACAAACATTTTTTCATTGTAGTGGCCAAGGTGAGACCATCACTTGAAACTGGCCGGAGAGGGACCACGGTTGGCCACGGCCGCCATTGACCGCCAAGGCCGCCATTGACCACCACGAAGCTCCGCCACAAGGAACATACATTTGACCAGCCAGAGGTGAGTATGCTAACGTTTGTGTTTTGTAACTGGATTACTTTAAAGTTTTGCGCCTGGAGTGTTGAAAACACCATGTATTTTACACTTCATTGTTCCAATGTTCAGATATTAAAATATACAATGGAAATGAGCCGTTTTGGATAACTGTACAAGCTGTGTTTTATAGTTTTTTGTAACACCTTGTTCCACTGACGTCAACGCTGACGTGTTTAGCTTTCCTAAAATGGTCATGTTACTTGGTCAATGTTACTTGGTTATGCTGAAGTGTCAGAAGAGAAAGCAGTAGTTAACAATTTCTGTCCTAACTGTTTATTTTGTGTAAATCATGAGACAAAAACTGCTTGTGCAGGAGACAGAAAATCCATGGTAACACTGCAGGAAGAGGCGCAGAGTCTGGAAAATCTAGAAAGCATTCTGTGTGGGTTATCGTACGGAGCTGCTCTATAGGACTGCATGGATTCAGAAATGTACGTATCTAACCTCCACTAAGGAGTTTACGGTACATATACATTGGTGTTACACTGGGCTGCATTTAACGGAGGTTTTGATCTGGATGAAGATAAGATAAATCCAAGCATAATTCATATCTAAAACCCAGGTCAACCAACAATTCTTAACCTGGCATCGTTTCCTGGTCATTTTAGGGACTGATCTGGTCTCCAGTGGGGCACTCAAGTAAGTTTCCTTTAATAATATACAGTTGTCCGTCATTTATCGCAATTAATTGGTTCATGAACATCACTTTCACTTTTACTTGTTTTATGTAAGTATGTTTCAGATCCCTTCACTTTTACTAAAGTCATTATTTTTTTTAAGTAATTTTGGGTACTTCATACAAGAGTGATTCTTGGCCAATGTTGTTATATTGTACTTGGTAACTTGAGGTGAACTTATTCTTACACTTAAAAACACAGCACTAATTGAATGTTTTTTTCAAGATGGGAGGCTCCTTCCACTACACAAAGATGAAGACGCTGGACTGCAGTCGTGCATGGTGCTGTTAGTGGATGACGAGGATGATGAGGTAAATGCTCTTCTTCACGATGGTCATGTGAGCGCATCCGCAGCAGGCGGTAAAAAAAATGGCAGCTGCATGATGGGAAAGCAACAACAAGCGTCCCAAAGAGAACAGCGTCCGTGTCACGCCTTGTCCTTTTGTTCCCAGTCCCATGAGGTCAGAGATTGTCACAAGATGGAGTCATTTTGCATACTGACTGGCTGTGAGGACGGTGAACGTGGTATTCCCAGGGGGTTTTACTACAAGAGTCGAGCTTTTCAAGATACATAACATGGAAAGTGTTGTTTGCGTCTACTCGGCTTGTTTTCACGATTATCTTGAGCGTTAGCACAGGAAGGTTCATGCAGACTTATGTGTAGACACAAAGGGTTCATTCCAAATATTCCAAATGCAAGATCCGCTGTTTTTTTTCCCCTTCACATTATTCCTGTTTATGAAAAGATGACTTTTTTTGCTGTTTTAAAAAACACTTCCATGCCTAGAAGCTCCTAAAATCGCTGAATTCCCAACCTCGGTAGCTCTCATGGAGTCATGCTTTGCTTCCCCACCCCCCCAGGTTCCTGAAGGTGGTGACATGAATATACAACATTAATACAAATACATTAAAACACAATCAATGGAAACTTCTTTTTTTTTTTTTTTTTTTTTAGCCCTAAAATATCTCAAGAGATCATAATGACGTTCACTCTCAGATGTAATGCAATTGTGCTACGTCAAAAAGTTCCACATCACAACATTATTTTTTTTTCTATTTTTTGTGTGAGCTACTCGTCATGCATTAGGTCATTTGGAATTTTTTCAGTTGAATTCTAAATAGAAATGCTTTTTTTTTTTTGTCAACAGAAGCGTGAGTAGAAAACAGTGAAGTAGATATGTTAAACACGAGTCCAGGGTGTACTCCGCCTTTCGCCCACACAAAGCTGGGTTAGACTCCAGCACACCCGCGACCCTAGTGAGGATAAGCGGCATAGAAAATGAATGAATGGATGGAAGGATGACACCGGGTCAGCCAATAACAATCAGGTGGAGGTACAGCCTGAATATTCTGACTGAAAAAGCAACTCCTCCTGACTGTGTTCCAAAAACAACTCAGCTAATATGTCAATAACAATAAGCTAAGAAATATGAAACAGAGTGAGGCATCTTCCACACACAAGCACTCTTCGCTTGTTTCTCCATAGCAAGTACTAACTAGTACAAGTCCGCAGTACAAAGCAATTCAAGCTTTGTCCACAGGGGGGCATTAGTTCACCTCCCTGATGATGTCATGCCCCAACCAAACTTTTTTTTTTTTTTTGCATTTTTGGAAGTATTGCTTTAGGAACAACATTTTGGTCTTCTTCTCTTATATTGATTTTATTTTCCCACCCAGGACTCGTCCGCTTCCATCGTGTGCTTCCGCCAGTGTGTCTTTCGCCGTGCATGCACATCTACTCTTCGTGTTTGGATGAGTGGTAGAAGAAGAAGAAGAAGAAGAAGAGCACACAGGTGAGACGAGATCAACGTAGAGAATGTCGAAAGGTGCTCAGACGCAAATCTCGATGGGTGTAGCCACAAGCATGCGGCCTCCCGGTGAACTATTTTCCCGCGGCATCCGCTCGTAACTGTTGGTGGACGACACCGAGCTGTTGGTTGACACGGATACGAAGTGGTGGGCCCCGCCGAGTTCCATCGCGCCGCCCTTCGGCCCGCTTCCGCTCCCTCGCTCCACAGCCACCGGAGACAGCGGGGAAAGGGGAGATAGAGTCTGCTGCTTCATTCGCTCCACCAGGAGTTCCTCGTCTTCCTCTCCAGATGAAGACGAGGAAATAGTGTTGTTTGCATCCGCTCGTACGTTGCTGCCTCCGACGACCCTTTCCCCCCCAGCGCCGCTTCCCCCGTTGCCGCTGCTGTTATTGTTGTTGTTCTCCCCATCCAGCATCCACGAGTGGCTGAAGTATCCGAACACCTCTTTGACGGAGCAGCGGCGGTCCTGCTCCACCGAGAGCAGGCGGCGGAACATGCGAAGTGCCTGTTCGGTGAAGCGTCTCCACTGGGAAGGCACCGTGTTCGTTCTTCTCCTCTGCCAGCGGATGAACTCCTGGTAGAAGGAGTCGGTGGACAGCGCCTTCTCCCACGGGAAGTTCCCCGTCAGCATGCAGAAAAGGAGCACGCCAAAGGCCCACACGTCCGTGCTGTAGTCCACGCAGAAACCCTCGTGGCGGGACACGTCGCACAGCTCGGGGGCCGTGTATGGGATGGTGCCGCTGACCTAAAGAGATGGGGGGAGGGAACCGTGAAAAAGACACTAAAGCGCTAAACCTTTTCCAAATTAAAAAATCCAGAAAAATATCAGCGTGGCCCCCCCAGCATCCTTTGATTTTTAGTATGTGATCCTTGTGGAAAAAGTGTGGACACCTCTGGTTTAGACACCCAATTTCACAGTGCAGGGCAAACATTATGTCACCTTCAAAGTGCCCCCAAAACTTTCTAACTTTAAAGTCAACGTCCCCCCCCCCAAACTGAGACACTTATGTTACTCACTCGTTTCACAGGTGAGCCAGCACGACGGGTCATCCCAAAGTCCGACAACTTCACCTTGCGGCACTCCCGGTCAAAAATGAGTATGTTTTCCGGCTTGATGTCCCTGTGGACCAGCTTCTTACAATGCAGGTAGTCCAGAGCGATGGCGACTTGGTGCACGCAGCGCTTAGCCACCGTCTCAGGAAGACCAACCTAAAGGGCAGAGGGAGAGAAATCGGCCGATCGATCAGAGCATCCCTACTTTCCAATCTAATGACTAAAAGCTTAGTCTTGGGATAATGGGGTGGAACAGGTTAATGATGCTAACCAAGGTTCCACTGTCATTCCCAACAATAGGATGGATGGAGCACCTGTGGAGGAATGATGTCAAAGAGATCCCCTGCTAGTGCGTATTCCTGCGCGAACACGTAGTATTCGTCCGTCTCGAAGGCAATGCCAAACATGTTGATGATGAAAGGGCAGGGAGTCAGGTAGAGCGAGATGCTGTACTCCCGCACGAACGACTTCAGCTTGGTCGTCTTCTTCTTCAAGAACTTCAGTGCCATTTTTGTACCTTTTGGGCAAGAAAGTAATTTTTAAAAATCATATTTGTGGCATTGTGACAGCGGATACTTGAGATGTACCTAGATGGGTTGACCCACACTGTATGTACCACACAGGCTCCTCACCTCTGATCTTATGGATGACGAGGTCCACCTTGCCATAGGTGCCCTTGCCTAGTTCCCTAATCACTTCATAATACTTATTGATCTCCACCTTTTCCAGGTTCTGGGCTGTGATTAGCTGTAGCTCATCCAGGATGTCCATGTGAGCTTGCGACGTCAGCGGAGATGAACTCATGACTGTGTCGGAGGAGGACGGAGCAGGAGAACAAACTCAGGGGCAGATGCCGAGGCGGGACAAGCAGCGGCTAACGGAACATCACTGCAGAGACAAAACAACAGGTTTGTGTTAAGATACTTCCTATTTTGTATTTTTAGCCCAGGATTCTGCAGGGTCAGTGATGAACTGGGGTACTAGTTTGGGTCACTGTGACGCTAGCTAGTACTTTAATTGCTAACTACTAATGAACCTACCAACACTAATTGTGCAACTCGTCCCAGTTTGTCAAATTCACCTACTTTCAGTACAAATGTTCATCACTACAGCTTGTGGTGGACAATAGCTTGTCAACTGAGGGGTTTGGACCCGCCAGAGGTTCGACTGAAATGTGTTCCCATTACGTTCAGATGAAATGACCTTGACGTTTCGAGCACCTTGTGGGGGTTTGAACGTGCAGTGGCCTCACATGGGAAGTTAGCGCACTGCAACTGCCTCAGGAAACACTCGCACTGGGCCAGTTCACTCGTATGCCCCCCTCCCCCTTGTCCTGCACTCACACTGCACCCATCCCAACCATGACATATCCGAGTGGTTCCCTTTATTTCTATAATGCATAGTGGCGTTTTAATTATCATCCTTAACGTTAGCGATTCCGCTCTATTTTCTAATTCTGCTACTACTGAATGTCAGCCATTGCCAGCAAGCCAAAGATTGTCGCTAAAAAGACTAATTAGGTTTAAAATGCCATCCTCCTTGGGGGGGGGGGGCGACACCAGAAGTCACAAACTCTGTATAAATCTTTGCATATACATGCATGCGGAGGAAAAGCTGTCACACATGTTTATGACATAACCCCAGGCACTCTCTAAATAGGCGCTCAATATTCACACTGCTGGCACATCCCGTCCTTGCACACACACACACACACACACACACGCCCGACATTTGGCTATTCTCTTATCCTCTCCAATAATACATTCTGACAGATAGAACAGCTGCAAACTCAGCACGCTAAGGTAACAACTAAGAAGAAAATGCACACACACACACACATATATATACAGCACACCAACATAAGTACCTTGTCATCGCCTTTCAAAGGCCTCTTTGTTCCACTGTGGGGGTGTTATCTGTTAGCGTGAAGTGCACAGGAAGAGCACATGACACCAGCAGGTACAGAGGGATGAGTCAGTTTGGGTGATAAATGACCATGCAGGGAGAATAATATCTCTCTCTAAGTAAAAGGGTGTGACGAACACGCGCGCACACACACACACACACACTGGATGGAAGGCTGGGAGTTGTAAAAAAAAAAAAAAAGAGGCCATTTGTTTTCTGTCCGGGATTAGAAGTGCTTACTGAAGCAGGATGCATGCTGCTGCACCATGTGTGCCCCTGCGTGTGTGTGTGTGTGTGTGTGTGTGTAAGAGTGAGCTGGTACTGCAGTAGCATTCAAGTTAAATTGAGCATTCTGACAATGTCCTAAAAAAACATGTTTCTATTTTATATCATACAGACTTTGGTGTTAAAGTAGTTGTAAGGGATAATAGAAAGTAAACAATGTATACTAAGGTATGATGTCATTTAGTCTTCTCATGCTTTGAAATGAATACTATGTAGCATTCTAAGATCTGAGTTGTCCCATACCAATATACGTATACAGTACATATACAGTACATATACATGTACATGCTTCTACTAATTTAACCCATTTCTGCAGTAAGACATGTTGTCCAACATACAGTAGTTGTCTTGCTAATGGGGCTTCCAGCGGCATTTCAATCATCTGGCCTGCCTGAGTCAAAGCTGAGTCACGATATAAGAAAAATATCATTTTCACATTCATGAGCAGGAAAAGTGAGTCAAATATCACATCCATTCATGGTTCTGAAATAACATTTCAACTTTGATATTTGCATAATGTTTATCATTGAAAGGATTAAAAGGGGATATTGGTACCTCGTAGAAATACATACATGGACGAAAGAGCAGTTGAAGTCATCTTTGTTGAAAAAGAAGACGTGTGAGTGAGGCAAATTATTGAGCGACTTTTTCATTAGCTGATGAACGGTCTTCTTCACTTCCATGCTTGCAACGGATTGGTGACTCAGTCTTGTTTGTTCTTTTTGATTCTTTAGTTTGCTGAACGGTGAATTTCCTGTATAGTGTGTTCTTCTTCTTGCAAGAATTAGTAAGTCCTTTTGTCATCCATGGCTGGTTGTTTTTCTTTTGCTTCTTTGACCTTTCTCTTCAGGGACAGTTCTTATTGTACAGCTTCATATAAGTCAGGGGTCTCAAACTCAATTTACTTGGGGGGCCACTGGAGCTAGGGTCTGGGTGAGACTGGGCCGCATCAGGTTTTTCCAAAAAACAAAAAAAAAATGCATTTATTAAAAACAGAAAAATGAATAAACTTTGCTTTGGTTTCCGATTTTCTACAATAAAAGCTCTGATAAAACATTCCACTGTTCTCAAATATCTTAATTTTTATTTTTCTACACAAAATAAGATGAAAAATAAATAAACAAATCAAGAATAAAGAAAATCAATCAGTAATAAATAAATATAATAATAATAATAATAATAATAATAATAAAACAGCAAATAATAAAAACTCAAGAAACCACATATAGTTGGTGGGTAGACAAATTATTTTTTTCCAGATGAAAATGAACAAAGCATTATTAGAGCCCTGTAGACATGACAAAACACGACTATAGTCACATTTATACTCTTTTTATTTATAACATATTGCGCAACTGCAGGGTCTTGAGACACATGCTAACTCGCAAACTAGAGAGCTAGCGACCTAAACGGTAGCCTTCAAGTTATTTCCTTTAAACTTAAATAGCCAAAAACGTACCACTTCCACACGGATAGGGAGGATAACTATTAACAGTTATTTAACCTTTAACATGAACATTAATCAAA
Organism: Doryrhamphus excisus; assembly: GCF_030265055.1. Classification (NCBI taxonomy): domain Eukaryota; kingdom Metazoa; phylum Chordata; class Actinopteri; order Syngnathiformes; family Syngnathidae; genus Doryrhamphus; species Doryrhamphus excisus. The sequence continues at coordinate 4,366,027 of NC_080487.1, read as the reverse complement.
CGTAATAAATTTTTCTGGGTACATGATACCATACAGCATCCATATCAAAATTGCGCGGGCCGCACTAACATTAAACTTTCATATCAAGGCGGGGGCCGCGTGTTTGAGACCCATGATATAAGTCTTTGTAGCCTCCATTGGTCTGTTGTTTTAATGATGGTTATAAATTGTACCTTTTTCTTGTGTGGATTCAGAAGATCCATATTTTTTTTTTGATTGTTATCCGAAAAAGTTCTTTTGATCCAATCTTCAAACATTTCTATCCTTGAGTGTGGCGTTCTGTATAAACAACTTATGAACACGTTTTTGCTTTGTTCGTTACAGATTTCAATTGTTATGGATTCTAGGATATTGTCAATAGCAACTGACATATTCTTTACCACAAAGTCCGTGCCTTCATCCTCGTTCAGCCAGGTTTCTGAGTTTGCAATTACTTTGAAAGGTTCCTTGAATACGTTCAAATATTGTTTGATGTTGTCATAGTTTGCGTACATGCTTCTTCAGTTCATATTTATGAGTGACAACTTGTTGCTAATATTTAAATTGTTATTGTATTGCTCTTCAAAATGTGTGTTCGGATTTATGTCCTTTTCCAATTCCAATTGTTTATGATTTGTAGAGCCAAATTGTCCAAAGGTGTTGCAGATCTTCTTGTGTCATAATGGTGATGTTAGGTAAGGTGATGTTTAAGCTGTTTTCCATTTTCAAGTTAGAGTAATCTTAGAATTGTTCCAGAGCCGTGATATTTTTGACAACGAACACACTTCCCATTTCATTTTTTTTTGCATTCAGAACCTCTTTAAAGGGAACCTATTATGCTCTTTCTGGCTTTTTTCTGTAAAATACTAAATTAAACTAAAAACAGCACCATCATCTGGATCTGACCTCCCCAGCATCCCAAACCTTTATTGACTCGCTAATATGTTTATTAACACAAAGATGTAACAAACCACTTCCTGCATTGCCAAACAGATGTTACTCACCGCATTCTCACCACAGTGATGCTGCACACACACACACACACACACACACACACACACACACACACAGCTGACGCTTCCACAAGAGCACATCTGGCTGTGTTTTGGGAAGAGTAGCAACAAAAGAGAAGGCGAGTGCTGCCAGCCAAGATGCCCGCTGGCGTCATCTCGCTTTTGTGTTTGTGTCCTACAACGCAATTTGTGACTCATGATGGCGGAGTGTGTCTGCTTTTTAATAACCAGAAAGTACCTCACCGTAATCCCACTTTCATCATCTGTTGTCTCGCTCTCTCTCACACACACACACACACACACAACGTGACCTACACCGATCAATGCGGCTGATCATGGCTGATTACCCATAATACCAATCATTGAAGTCTTCTTTTAAAGAACATCAACATAATCTGGACCATATAGAATATATACAATTAAATTCATATTCCTATTCAATTCAATGTATAGTCAAATGTTGTTAAATAACTTGACTTTTTAAAAGGAATTATTTACTTTTAAAAAATGTATGTATTTTAAAAAATATTAAAAAATAAAAAATATTATAAATGTAAAATAAAATATTGTAAAATAAAATAAAATGTAAATATTATAAAAGTAAATGATATTTTTCATATCAGAAACTTCAATGCATAATAAATGGTAACATATCAGGAAAAAGCCGAAAAAGAAACAAACATATGACAGTATAATTAGTTTTAAAATAAATGAACTAGCTACAAAAATAAGAACATTGATTGGATGATATAACAATAATTTATGTTTTTTTTTCTCCTCAACTAAACGTGGAATTCTATTTTTAAATGAAAATCTTACATGTAAATAAACAACAAATTAAGATTAAATGATAAGAGTTTGAACCATTAAAAAAAAACATGTAAATGATGTTGAATGTAGGAAGTGGCGTGGATAAGAACCGTTTTGGTTAGCGTTCAGTCACAGTGGTCCCCACCTGCAGTGTGTCCTCACACTGCACTGACTCAGAGGAAACAGAATGACACACAAACACACACACACACACACACACACTGCTGCAGACACCTGCCTACCCCCACATTGCTTTATCCATGACATATGCATATTAATATTATATATATACTGTACATACGAGCCAATATGTTGATACTGTGTGCTAAGGGTTGCTGTTGACGTGCAGGAAAGCAGCCTATTCATAACAATGCAATGGAATAGTCCGACGCAAGGTTAGCGAGGAAGAATAAAAATGGTGTTTAGGATGCTCACCATCGTATTGGAGCTTCATGATGAGGATGTGGCGCCCGCCCTGTGCATCCGAGCACAGACAAACAAACAAATACGACGGTGGTTCGGACGCATTCTAGAAGGAGGTCAGACGGGGAGAGGAAAAAAAAAAAAGGGGGCGAGTCGCTGTCGACGTCCACCGAGAAGAGAACAGGACGGTTTTGTGTGGCAAAAGAAGCATCCGAAAAGCCTCCTCAACGCCTCCTATCCTTTTGTCTCCGCATCCTCTGTACTCCTGGAGGGGAGGAGGAGGAGGAGGAGAGAGGGGGGGGAGGAGGATGCACGAGAGGTTGCTCGAGCAGGCAAGGCGAGGGAGCGGATTGGGTGGAAGCAGGGAGAAAGCCCCGCCTCCTGGCTGGAGTGCCGGCCAATTGCAGCCACGCTCCGCCGGGTCTCCATACAGAATAACTCTTCCATCGTTTATTAGAAGTTTATTGTCACAGCCTGCTTCCAAACAACTGGACTTTGGATACCTGCTTGATTATCAAGAATAGGCTTCTTATGGGTGCATCCAGTTCTTGCAATATTGTGTCATTTAATGGCCAGGGGATGTTTATTTACTCAATTGGAGATAATAACGTATAGCGTTATAAGCATATAGCATGGTGTCCAAAATGCGGCCCATGGCACATTCTGAGTACATTATCATGAGAATTTTTTTAAAGCAAAAAAACAAACATTTTACAAGAATAAAGTCAAAATATTAAAAGATAAAAGGTAATCTAAGGTGGGAAAGTTGTAAGAAAATAACCCAATATTGAGGAAATATTACATAATTTTTTTTATTACATAAATGTGTAATATTATGACAAACAAACTCAACAGTGATTAAAGTTTTTTTGGGGGAAATTTGATTTGCATTAAACATTTTGTTCCCAGAATAAGAATAAATAAATATATATAAATATATAGCATGTTTTCCCCGTGCATGCGTGGGTTTTCTCCGGATACTCCGGTTTCCTCCCACATTCCAAAAACATGCTAGGTTAATTGATATTTGTATATTTGGATATTTTGTGTTAAGGAGTTATGTATATAGGGTGGCACGGCGGTCAAGTGGTTAGTGCACAGCTAGGAGACCAGGGTTCAATTCCACCCTCGGCCATCTCTGTGTGGAGTTTGCATGTTCTCCCCGTGCATGCGTGGGTTTTCTCCGGGTACTCCGGTTTCCTCCCACATTCCAAAAACATGCTAGGTTAATTGGCGACTCCAAATTATCCATAGGTATGAATGTGAGTGTGAATGGTTGTTTGTCTATATGTGCCCTGTGATTGGCTGGCGACCAGTCCCTGCCAATGAATATAAATATATATATATATATATATACATAAGAATAAATATGCTTGGGTGATACGGTCATATAATATGGAATGAACTGAGACGTGCGAGAGTGGAGATGAGCATGACGGAGACGTCCCGCCTCTCAGTCTACCTTGTTCTGTGTGACAGTGTAATTACCACAACAGCGTGAAGGCCTGTAAGGAGCCTGTCCACTCAGCTCCACTTCCACTCGACTTGACTCGGCATATAATCGCTTTATCTGTCAGTTCCACGCTTTCCTCGATGCACGCGCACCGTGATGAGCCACGGGCAGGCTTTAAAAAATTTAAAAATCAGGAGACAAATGCACTTACACGAGAAATGTCTTTATCGAAAAAGGTGTGCAGATTGAGAAGGTTCAGTGAGACGAGGTTTAAAAATTGTACTACACCAAAAAAACGGAGTAAAAGTAGGACAGTAGATATCGCAATACAAGTGCACTAAAAGTCAGGTGAGAAACATCAGACAAAGAGATAGAGTTCCAGGGTCTTGGTGTGGAGTTGCTGTGCCAGGTTCTGGATGCGACACAAGCGCACTTTGTCTGCGTCTCCGGCGTTGTACACCCTGAAGATGTGGTAGCGCTCTTTCCTCGTTAGCGCGAAGCTCAGCTCATTGGCAGAGAGAACGATGAAGGACCTCTCTTTCTTCATGGTGGACTTCACCTCCACGTACACGACATCCGGCGCGTCGTCGCAGTGTTCTCCTCCCGGCGGCTTGAACGTCAGCTCAAAGTCATATGGATGCCCGCTTTCGCCGCTCTGGTTGCACCACACCACCTGAGCGGGTCGGCGTGGGTCGGTGCTGTCCCGCCACTGGCAAAGGAAGGAGTTGACCAGCAGCTCCCCCCACATGCCCACGGTGGTCAAGTTCCTCTGGTCCTCCGATAGCACAACCTACATGAGAACCAGGCAGTGAACCTCCAGCATCAAAAACATCTCTAAAGAAGTACTGACAGTGCTGGGTCTCTGGCAGGGCAGGTCCAAGTCCTCAATTGTGGCCTGGAGGGGTTGGACTTTGTTCCAAATGGGGAATTCCAAGTTTCGAGGGGGTCTCTGGGCGTCTGTGACATCTTCCGAGCCCTTGAATGTGCTGGGCAGTACCACAGCGTCTGGGACCGGACTGTAGGCGATATAAAAATAGAATCAGTCTGAATCAGTGGAAAAAAAACGTGGGAGTGGAGATGGACTTTTTAAATGTGTATTTATAGGAAGGAGGACATGAAGAGTACATGGTGTCTGCTGGGGTGGGCTGCACAGATGGAGAACTCTGAGCCGGTTCGGGATCTGCCAGACTTTGCTCTCCACAATCTGTGTCGTTACATTTGACGGTTTCGGGACGGCGTTCTGTAGGCGACCACATGGGAAGCGTGAGGCAGCGTGGAAATAAATATTCATGATTCCGGTATATGAGGAGTTAGCTATCACCTGGAGCTTGTGTAGCGTCGGCAGCAGCCTGGGACCGGCACGGCTGAGTGGTGGTTCTGGGAAGTCCTGCTTGTTCTGCAGGTCTGCTGCTGCTGTTCTTGAATTGTTGTTCCCTCTCGGTGTTACTATTGTTGGGATTCTGAGGAACGACTGACACGTTCTTCTCTGGGTCTTTGTCTTGTGGCGCGGCAGGAGGTGGCCACATCTTCAAGACGGTTTCTACCGCCGCTTCATCTGCATGGCCTGCGGCGAAAACAGGAAGTGAGAAGTGAAGGGAATGTGTGTTTTTTGTATTAGTCATCTTCAGGCGTCTACCTGTGTGACAGCGTCCTGTATTGACAAGAGGTGCTCGTGGAGGCCAGGAAATGAGTGTCTTCTCGCCATCTTGTTCTTCAGGCCGAGATATCTCTCTCTGGGTGCTGGTGGCAGCAGGACATCTTGATGACACTGGAAAAGAGGATTTATATTCACAAAAAGATCAAATAGAATCATTGTCCAGTTTGTTCCTCTGGCTCCTTTGCCGTGACCAAAGAGCAAATTAACACATGGAAGGAATAACCCGGCCAACGTGTGTGCGTGAGCGCATTTTAATGCATCCCTAAAAATAGGAACCCTTCAAATACGGGAGGGTGACGGTGTCACACAAAGACCAGGACCAACGGCAGACACGCAGTATTTCACAGATTTCAGTACACTCAACTCATTTGTGTTTTTTTAGGATTCATTTCACACTCGCGACACAAACGTGACACGCCCGTCACTCCGCTACTTTGGTGGAATGGGATTATTCATCACTCCATAAGCATCCTTTTCATTTGGTTCAATCCCAGACATTTTACATGATATGGAGCCATTGTTCAAGGCACACAGAATATAGAGGTCTATGGCCCTATAAACATACTGACTACATATAGAGTTCTATAGCCCTATAAACATACTGACTATATAGAGTTCTATGGCCCTATAAACATATAGACTACATATAGAGTACTATGGCCCTATAAACATATAGACTACATATAGAGTACTATGGCCCTATAAACATACAGACTATAGAGTACTATGGCCCTATAAACATACTGACTATAGAGTCCTATGGCCCTATAAACATACAGACTATAGAGTTCTATAAAGTTCTATAAAGTTGAACGTGTCCTTACGTCTTTCCAAGGTCACTTCTGGCCGAGGGGGCTCTGGGACTTCCCACTGTTCCTGATCACTGGGCAGATCGCTGATGTCCTCCTTCATTAAGAACCTCTTCAGGGCTCCTGGGTCCTAGAGTGCGGTTAAGGTCATGTTAGGATGCTATATGGTCTATATTGTGGGTCTATATGGTCTATATTGTGGGTCTATATGGTCTATATGGTGGGTCTATATGGTCTATATTGTGGGTCTATATGGTCTGTACTGTGGGTCTATATGGTCTGTACTGTGGGTCTATATGGTCTATATTGTGGGTCTAGAGCTACACGAGCAATTCAAGCAAAAGGCCTCAGCCATGTGCTGTCGACGTGTGCATGCGTCTGCACGCTGCTGCACGTTTGATGTACGTTTGATTGAAACGTCCCATCACATGGACCTTTGATATGACTGTACAAACATCAAAGTAACTTCTGCTGGCACGTCCAGAAGAAATGAAGCACACAAGCATAGTCAAGGATGGTGAAAGACAAATCATCATCATCATCATCATCACCATTACGAGCAAGCAAAGTTCTCTTGTCAGTGAAAGTGGATTAGTGATCAATTCATGGTCACATATTTCTTACATTGAGCGACGCAATCAGCCCACTCAGGAAATTCATCAGCTCTTTCCTGTGGCCGCTCTCGTGGCAAAACAGTTTCACCAGCTCCCTGGAAGACACACACACACACACACACACACACACACATACACACACACACACACACACACACACACACACACACACAAAGCTTATTTGGTGTGTTGCTGCATTTCCTGATCAAGAGGATGACTATTTATGTATTGATATTTAAAAATCGGGACCATCGGCAAGGGCTGAAAGTAGTATGACGGTATTCCAAGCTATCATCATCATCATCATCATCATCATCATCATGCAAACCTGCAGATGTCCAGCTTGGCCGTGAGGTGATCTTTCTGGATGTACAGCTCCTTCTTATCCTTCAACAAACATATGACGTCTACTATTTCCACGACGGCATCGTCACCGTCCTCCAGATCCAGCTGGTAGCGGATGTACAGTTTACCCACCTGGAAACAATCCACACGGAACCTGCAGTCCACTGAGACCACTTGGATCCTAAAGTGTTTCAAGAATGCATGCCGACCTGTACAAATTTAAGCCGCTTGATTTTGGCCGCGATGTCGTCCTGGATGAGTTTGGAATAGACGTCCTCCAGCTCCTCGTGATGGTAGAGGAATTTCTGAACATGGGGGATCAGGGATCGTACCATGGCCTGCATGGGAGGAGAGGGTCTCCAGTCCTCTGTCTGGGGCTCCATTTTGACACACTGAGACAGCAGACGGATATTGCAGATCTTCATGAACGTCAGTCTGTCCGTTTCACTGAAAGCGGGAACGCCTGGTTCTTCAGGCGCTGTCCTCGCTGGCAGCCACAAGGACAATAATAATAATAGTGTCATTTTAGTAGCATAAATATCATATCGGATCATATTTTATCAGCGTACCAGAGTAGCCTGCATTTTTCCTTGGTGCAATCTTCTTCTCTGCAGGCGGCAGGTTGAGCAGGCAGACTTCCTTGCGGGGTTTAAAGATCTTCTCCAGCTCTTTACTGTCAGCGATCATGGGCTTACGTGCCAGACTCACCCAGCTGTTATCCTTGGTGGGGAACACTTTCTTGTCCGATACCATGCCTGAATGACCAGAAACAGCAGACATTGTAAATGCAGACGTACGTCCACCAGGGAGGATGTCAAGCGGTAATCGAAAGTGGAACAAATGGCGTTAGAGCTTACAGTATGTTAGTTTATTTGATTGGCTCTCGGCACACTCTAAAAAATACATCATCCGTCCATATTCTATGCTGCTTATCCTCAGTAGGGACGCAGCAACATGCATTCTTTGATTATTCAGTGTGCAAAGATTTGGACACCCCTGCACTAGAGCGTTAGTATTGGTAATGGTAATGGTAATGGTTTAATTTCATTTGAACATGCATCAGATTACAATTGAATGCATCCCATAATCAGTTCACAGTTCCACATGTCCAAAAGAAGTAGGAAGAAGCAAAGCTTATTAAATCCTACCCCTCCATCTGGTACTTTTACAATCAGTAACTGTTACATTTGTTCACTTCCTGCTTTCCATAATACAGTTTAAGGTTTATTTATTTAAAGAATGTACCTCGTACCAAAGTACGAGGTGATATGACCATACAATGACATAATGGGTATATATATAATATAGTGGGATTCATATTTTTCTTGAATATTTCAACTTTATGCTACTAAAATGACATTATTATTATTATTATTGTCCTTGTGGTGTGTATATATAGCACATCATGACTCTTCATCCTTGTATTTTATTTTGTATTTCTTCTTTCTTTCCCTGTATTAGCATTAGCATAGTCTGAAGACCGCATATGGATTTTGGCAAAAATAAGCAATCGCATCTTTTGTCGCAAAAAAATAACACAAACGCTCCTCGCTCACCTTTCAAGGTGGAGCAGTAACTGCCATCAAGTCCAGACTGAGGCATGTCCTCGTGTTCGCCGTGCACTTGGATTTTACACTTGTCCGCTGTCAGACATTCAGAAAAAGACCGTCAATCCAAATGTAGCACATTCTAGGTTAAGCTAAAGGAGTCGACGATAAGATAAATGCAATCGTTACCGAGTGTGGCGTAGAGCACGGACACGTCCTGCAGCACTTCAGCGGCTGGGATGGGAGACGATGAGGAGATGACTTCCAAAAGGCCGACATATTGCTTCATGTTGGGGCTGGCGTCCACGTTCAACAGCTGTGCATTAATATTAGGAACAACAACATTAACCTGATTCGCTGATATGACGACGACATAAATGACAGGAGTTTGGGACACTAAAGAACCATAAAGAAGCATGAACCCAGCTTTGGTTCTGGGTTTGAACTAAACTAGAACCACCTGAAATAGTCCACCCATTAAAAGTACACATACCCTGATGAAGAAATCCCTCATGCCTTCCAGTTTGCTATAGAACGGAGCCAGGACTTTGGGATCTTCTACAGGACTGTCCGGTCCCTGAATTAGTGGTCTGTACCGCTGGAACATACAAGTGGGGTCAATCCAGCACACATCCCTCAGGTGGTAGAAGCGCCCCGAACACCAGTCGTTACTCTGCCTGTGAAAAACAGTTTGGCTTGTGACAAGCGGGCCGATTCCAACAATCAATACCCCCGACCCACACGAGGACGTACTCGCTGTACTCCTGGTGTACAAATACTGCTGGATTGTGCTGGAAGAGCTCCTTCAGGCTGCTCTGGGGGCTGTTTTTCTGTAGGTAGGTGTAGATGTTTTTGATGTGCTGAACTGTGGTTGTAAAATGTGCCCCCTCGGACACGTCGCCAGGTAACTCTTGGGGGTCCGCTGCTGGTTTGACGCACCATTCCTTCAGATAGCCAATTAGAGCGTCCGCTGACACGTTTTGTCTCACACCTGAAAGACACGGTTGCAGAAGAAGTTAAATAAATATTATGGGAAAATAATAATACATCCATTTCCTATGCTGCTTATCCTCATTAAAGTCACAGGTATGCTGGAGCCTATCCCAGCTGACTTTGGGCGAGAGGCGGGGTACACAAACCGTTCACACTCCCATTCATACCTATGGACAATTTGGGGTGGCTAATTAACCTTACACATGCACGAATATATTATTGTAGTATTTAGTATTTGATTGTATAGGGACGATAAAATACGGACACCCCAGTGCCAGACGACAAACATGAACCCAACTGCTGTATTACCCACGGCCCTGCTGAACTCGCTGGGGTCCATTTCCACGTAATCGACATGCGTCCCCAGCAGGCTGGTGATCTCACTTGAGTTCAGATAGACTGAGTTTGGACACAGGTACTTTATCTCTGGAGTTTTTCCTTGCTGTGGGCGATAGGCCGGCATCCATTTAAGATGACACAGGAAATGGTAGAAGGAAGACTTGGTCGTCCTGATTGGCCGTCCATTGCCGTGGATCACTTCGGCTGTGAGGTACTGCGAGTAGCAATGTCTGGAACCATGCGTGACAGGAAGTTAGGATTTTGGAACGCTGCCTCACTGGAAGTGAAGAACATAAATGCTGCAGAAGCATGCATGATCAGATGAAGCATTCTGGTTGAGTGATGTTGATGCCGCTTTGCACGGCTCAACAAAGCGGCAGGACTGCGTGACCTACATTTCTTCATTCGACGGCGAGGGACACTGAATGTATGAACAAATTAAAAACAATGCTCTAATTAAAAACTATTTTGTCTGCAGTTTAATTAATGCAGGTCATCATGTATCTGCAAACTGCTCCAACATTACAGATATGATACAGATAGATACTAAGGCGGGGGTCTCAAACTAGTGTCCTGTGGGCCACATTTGGCCCACGGGCCGCGTGTTTTGATATGAAAGTTTAATGTTAGTGCGGCCCGCGCAAGTTTGATATGGATGCTGTATGGTATCATGTACCCAGAAAAAATTATTACGTTTGATTAATGTTCATGTTAAAGGTTAAATAACTGTTAATAGTTATCCTCCCTATCCGTGTGGAAGTGGTAAGTTTTTGGCTATTTAAGTTTAAAGGAAATAACTTGAAGGCTACCGGTTAGGTTGCTAGCTCTCTACTTGCGAGTTAGCAAAACCTCAAAAAAAAGTCTCTGATGCTGATTCTATAGAAAAGACAAAAAAGCGTGAGCACCATTAATCGCCAAATGGCCACATTAGAAAGGATTAATCTGACCCTGACAGACATGAGCGCCATTATCTGCTTCAGTCTAGACATTATTATGTGATTACCTCTGCACTTGTTTATCAAATGGGACAATATTCATATGACAGGACATGACTCGGAAGAAGAAATGTGCGTTACCCCGTGTCCCAGTTGGTGGCCAGAAGATTTAGCAATGCCCTTCTCTGATCCAGGAGGCGGGGGGCGTCGAGCTGGGCAGTGGCCAAAGCATGGAACTCCTCACAAGGGTAGTCGTCAAGCACGTAGTTTTCCCCACAAGTTTGGGGCCACGTGGCGCTTTCCACTGACCAGGGACTGGAGGCCTGGGAAATGTAAAATATTATTTCAAGCCCTTCGGAATGTGTGACAACGTTGTCAACCTCTAATGCGGTATCTATGTACTGCATGTAACATCACAACAAATCCACATTGCCTTCTGGTTGCAGCTCAAGCTAAAACAGGCCTCTGGAATTACGACCTGCTGAGCTTCAAATCGTCCCCATTTGCCACCTGCTTTTTCGTGTCACTTGCAAAACAGCGACGAGTACACAAGTTCCTGTCTGAGTCAGGCAACACTTATACAATTCAAATGAAAATCAAACCCCAAACTACTGCAACCATTCCACATCTATGTGGGACTTTGGCCAGAGAGAATAGGAGCAGGAATGAGAATAAGGAATTTTAAAGGGACAGTAGTTTTGTAGCGTCCTTCTGTTTTCCGATGATATTGTAGCAGAAGAAATGTTGCTGCGCTGTCTGGCTGCATGTAAAGCAACACATGTGGATATGCTAAAATTTTGCAAAATTTTTTGCATTTTTTGCAAATTTTTCCCATTTTTGCTGTTGTTGATTTGTAATTTTTCCAAATATTTGAACTTGTGAGCTTCAGCGCTCATCAATGTTGTTCTCACCAGCTCTTTGGGCGTCAGCGTCTGTCTCTCTTTTCGGATGATGAGGCCATCTCTGACGCCCAGTCTGCTGAACAGTTGCCTCCATCCTGCGATATCATGGTCTGCCTGCACATAGCTGGGGCTCAGCAGAACCCAGTCACAGCCTGGTTGATGGGTGGCAAGGTAGATAACACACTAGAGGTTATCACTCACAATAAAAACCGTATGATCAATGAATACAACTCAACATTCTAAGGCGCTAAAGGTGTACAATTCATTACATTTGGCCCTGCTAAAAGGTGGGATAAAATGTATAGAAGTTGTCAATGAATTATTGACATTAATTGCTGACATGTGAGGAAAATGGCACCATTGCGATGTAGCTCATTTCGTAACATTTACGTATTATTAAAAATGGCGTCATTGAGAAATGACATCAACAATCAAGATGGCAATTTTTTTGGGCAGCCCTATGGTACATATATTCATTATGTAGCCCCTGGTTTTGTATTATTATTATTATTATTATTATTATTATTATTATTATAATTATAATAATAATATAATATATATTATATTATATATATACCATATATATATATAAAAATATAATATAATAATAAAATAATATATAATAATAAAAAATGTATTTTTTGTAAAAAAATATTATTATATAATTATAATATATATATATATATATATATATATATATATATACAATATATATATAATATAATAATAAAGTAATATATATATTATAATTATAATATAAGATATTATTATAATAATATATGATAATAATAATAATACAAAACCAGGGGCTACATAATGAATATATGTACCATAAGGCTGCCCCAAAAAATTGCCATCTTGATTGTTGATGTCATTTCTCAATGATGCCATTTTTAATAATACATAAATAATATACGTAATAATAATAATAATAATAATTACTATTATTATTATCATTATTATTACAACAAAAGCAGATTAAGGCTGTGAGTGCATGTGTGTGCGGGTGTACCAGGCAATGTCTTTGTTAGGTCTACGTTGTCATAGGCTTCAGAGAAGTGTACCCGGTCTTGGCGTGGGCACAGCAGCCCCTTGTTGGTGAGGACGGGCATTGCAATGTCGGAGTACTCCTGGCTGGAGGTGCAGTGCTGCTTGATGAACACCAAGTAACTGACTACCACCTCCTCCGGTTTGGACTGTGACCACAGGTGAAATTATGACAGCAATGGCGTTATGATAATACAATTTCCCATATCAACAAATCAAGGTTTATTGATGCAGCATATACTTAGGGTATGTACTGTACATGAATTGTATGTACCTTCCATTTTTGGGTTTCTAGTGTTGGGTAGATGTGCTGCTCCAGCAGCTCTTGGGCTTCAAACTGATGAACTCCCAGTCTCCTCAGCAGCTCCTGCAGCTGCTGACTTTCCAAAGGCTCCACACAGCTCAGAAGAGACGGATGTATGACGTTTACATCTTTGTACAATGCAGACAAATATCCTGAAGGTTGAGAAGACACCACACATTTGAGGTCAGTTGCCAATCACATGAAGAGCAACTATCAAGGTTCCTGCACAGTATTGAAGCTCTTACGTAGTGTGGAGATGGTCTCTCATGTTCACGCTTCACATGTTGATATATTTAATCTTTATATTAGCGATACATCAGAAATTAGATAAAAATTCAATGAATCCGTCTGTGCCTCTCGCGTAAAAAAAAGAAAAATACATATAAATGCGTCTTTGGGACGTGAGATAATTAGGTATAATTTAGGTGTAATTTCAAATTTACAGTAAAATGCAACCTCCAAAGTTGTCGAAGGAATGGAACTCGTACATAAATGCTGGACCTCCTGTATACATTTCATTTAAAATGCAGGTTTTTTCATAACCTGGCCCAAGCACGATTGACAAAACCAAAGTCCTAGGTCCTAGTCCTAAGCTAGGTAAATAAATTAAAGCTACGGTAAATATGACAATGGATGTTTAAAGACATTTTTGTGACGTGTTACAGAAGACTGTTGGTGGCCTACATTCCCACACTGAATATTTTAAAAGAGTTCACAGTGATTCGCTCTGTGGTTTCTTCTCTCACACACAACTTTGTACACTTGACTTCCCATGGCACCCACACAGAACACTGCAGTCCACTGCACTCACTGACCTGGAAGCCTACCTTCACTGATATGGTATCATACCCGACCTTTCACTAAGATCCTTCAATATTTGTTTTTTTAGCAGGAAAAGGTTCAAATCAATTTAGAAACCAAAGCTTGTATAAAAGCAATAAAAGCAAAACCACTGTGCATCTTTCCTGTTTCCTATGATACTGCTGGAGTGGGTGCTCGTCTCAAAAGGAAAACCAGCTCTGTCATGAAGTTAGGAACTCATAAGAAATACATAAGATAAAATCAAAATGCATAAAAGGATCATTGAGAATTTGAGTCAAAGCTTAAAATATAGAAACTGTCAAGTCAATAATTACCAGTTTGGGCTTCATGTGTCTTTTTCTTGGTCTTGCTTTCTTCCATTGGGAAGAACACGCCTTCCCCATCTAGTGCCACCACCCGTCCATCAGCCAGAGGAATTATGGGTAGGCTCCGAAGACTCTGTAAAATTGCATCTCCTTCCCCATAGCCGTGCTCCACAGCTCTGAAGTTGCAAACAAGAAGTCTGGCCAACTGATGCAGGCCAGCATCTAGAGAAGCATTCACACATATTTTCTTTAGCATATTTATCGACGTGACAACACAACACCACCACCATGTATGTAATGTATGTTTTTATATATATATATTTGTAAATAACCGTAGCAGTCACGGGTTAACTTTATCACGCCCCTTAACGTAGAAATCCACTCACCAGTGTGGATACTCTGGTCTCTCATCAGCTGCTTGGCCATAGCTGTGGTTACTATGGTAACATCAGAGCCCCGAAGGTTTCGAACTCCCAGGTGGGCAAGAAGAGAGGCAGGAGGGGCGGGGCTTAGACTAGGATGGAGATATGATAGCGACAGATGCTTTTCCAGTTCATCTTGGCCGATCACGGTGCGGATCACAGCATCTCGACAGACTGCCACTTGGGATGGGAGCTTGTACACAACCTGACCGTCTGGAAACAAGGAAGTCAGTGATTGGACGGTGCTTAGAATTATGTAAACAACCGAGAATGTGCAAGAATTCCTCTTGCTAAGGCCTGCTTTGGAGCCAGTCCCAAATATCAAGAAACTTCCTGTTAACTGTAATCTGGTATATTGGCCTGATCTGTTTCTGGGCTGAGCGTATTTTGAAGTCTTTAAACATTTTCCCATAATGCATAGCGTCGAGGCAACACATTCATTCGTGCTTACCGGGGCACTGCAGTGATGTCAGCCTCCCTCTGGGCTCCTCTGATTGACATTACAATGCCATCCATCCATTTCTATGCCGCTTGTCCACCAAAGTAATGTTTTGCTCAGACGCAATGCATTGTGGGGAAACTCGTATTAATAATTCATAAGAGTGAAGCCGCTAAATTGGAAGCACAACGGGACGAGGCGCGATTGTTCTCCTTACGGCTATTTTTAGATTCAATGCTATGACCCAAGACCCTCACTCTCAGTCTATGTCCACTTCAAGTAGGTGTGAGCGATACCTGAGGTCAGTGTAGGCAGGAAGGCCTTGCCCTTGAGCAACTGGATAATCTGACTGGCAACAGGTTTAAAGAAGTCCAACAACTCATCAGGCAGGGGGATAAACTGCAGGAACTGGCAGAGACCCTTAAGCCCTGTAAAGTCTGGGTGATCCTGGAAGGAGTAAGAATAAAACACAGCAGAAAAACAGACAGGAAGTTGGATTACATATTTGAAATTATTTCAGAAAAGCTTCGAGACCTGCTTCCACATAACATATTCATATTATAGGATCCATGTTCAACTAGAATTGCTTTAAAAGTTCTGAAGATGCCCCCTTACAATGAAGACCTTCATGGTCTGAAGGAAGAGTTGTGGTATCTCAGACCGGAGCCACTGGTTCCATGAACTGTCCCTGTCAACATCCTCCCGAGAAGAAGGGATGTCAAAGTCACCTGCATGAAAGAAAGAGAAATACAGCGACAGTTTTGATGTTATGTAGCATCATGATTATTCATTTGGAGTATAGATGGACATTTGATGACATTTCCTCGACCGACTATGGCAAAAATAAGCAATCTCTGAACGTTTCCTGCTCTTGTTTTCATGCAGTTCTGAATCAACGTTCTAATCTTATAGATTTTATTTCGCCAAAGTGCTCAGGTGGACTGCACGTCGGTCGAGTGGTTAGCACGCAGACCTCACAGCTAGGAGGCCAGGGTTCAATTCCACCCTCGGCCATCTCTGTGTGGAGTTTGCATGTTCTCCCTGTGCATGCGTGGGGTTTCTCCTAGTACTCCAGTTTCCTAGGTATGAATGTGAGTGTGAATGGTTGTTTGTCTATATGTGCCCTGTGATTGGCTGGCCACCAGTCCAGGGTGTACCCCGCCTCTTGCCCGAAGACAGCTGGGATAGGCTCCATCACCCTTGTGAGGATAAGCGGTAGAAAATGAATGAATGAATGAACAAAGTGCTCAGGTTGCAAATGTATTCAACCCGTTTGAAAATCAAGACTTTTGTCTTCCTGCTGTGATCCAGACCATAATCACCAGGCTTCACCCCAATAATACACCACTTTAGGAGAAGAAGAATCTGGCGCCATGATTGGTTCGTTGGATTAATGCTTAATGGACTGCATGTGCAAAATTGAAATTCAACATGATTTTAGTTTTTTGCATAGTTTTGCAAGACAAACTATGCCAAATGTTACTAAATAGTGGTTGTATGTTGTAGACTTACCAATTAATTTCAAAAATGTGTACTTCTATATGACGTGAACATATGGTACAGAATTATTCATTTATGAATATGAATAAAGCAAAACTAAACCTTGAACAATGAAGCGGAAGCCAAAGCTGCGAAGAGGCAGGTAGGCGAAGACAGGCTGTTTTTGTGGCTGACATATGACATCACTTCCTGTACTGTCGGTGGCAAGTTGGAAGGCCAGGGCAAGCTCGGTTGATTCAACGTTCTCTTTGATCTGTAGGGGGAAAAAAACAAAATAGAGAGAGAAACATAAAACAAAAATCCTTCATAAAATGTCGAACATGGAATTCCGATGCAATTATTAATTCTGCTTAAAAGCTTTTTCATTTTGATGTTGTTTAGGTTTCTTTCCCAGGAGGAATTCTGATGGATTCAAGTGTTTTTGTATTGTTTTGAATCTGAGTGTGTTTCTGCATGGACTAGCGTGTAAGAAATGTGTGCATCACCATCTTGGGCTTCAGTGTGGTTTTGACCACTAGCCAGCGCTCGGTGCCATCGGAATGCTCCACCTCAAGCACATTATGAGTCAGGTCTTTACGACTCATTGTCACAAGTCGGTTCTCAGCCTGCAGAATGTCAGAGAGATGTACATCTAAATATACTCCGTGACTACTTCTTTATTTGCATGTTGCAGTTTTTCATAACATGGAAATGTCGGCGCTACCTGAGTGTAGATGGTGATAGAGCGCAGACGGTGCAGAAACAGCAGCAGGGAAGGGTGCACATCATGGAACAAATTTCGAGTCTGATGGCTCTCCGAGCGCAGAGGAAGGCAGATCTTGGTGTTCCAGCTGGTAAAAGAAAAAATGCTGAGATTCGTTCTTCAACTGTGCAGTCAAGCTATAAGTCAGGGAGGGGAGGCCAATTTGCAGCAAAAAATTGACAAATCAGAAGTAATTTTATAAGAATAAAGTCAAAATATTAAAGAACAAAAGTGTTTCATGAAGAAATAGGGATGCAGTTTTTCTTGAAATATATACATAACTCATTCATTCATTCATTTTCCACCGCTTTTCCTTTTGGACACCCTTGCTATAAGATAAAAACTGCAGTGAATATTTCATAGATTGCATTCAAATCATGACGAGCTATCACACCTGTGTTGCAATGTGTCATTGATCAGTGGGTCCAAAGGCCTCTCATCATTGGTCCAGTGAGGGAGGATGTATCCCATGGGGCCGCGGGTCTTGTCGAAAAACAAGTGGAAGCCGTTGGAGTGGATCTCTGGGCAGTCTGTGACCTTGAATACTGACTTAAAGCCAATGCCTTTTTGTCCTACAGAGATCAAATAGACAGTTAGGAAAGTTAGGAGATTTCAAACCTCTGTTGGGGAGTCTGTGGCTTCTTCCTGACGAGAGTTTTCAAAGTTGTCCAAAAGCGTGAATGTCAGTGTGTATGATTTTCTAGATGTGCCCTGCAATTGACGAGCGACCTGTTCACGATACACCCTACTGAGGGTTGGATTAGATTTTTCCACAAATGTTTAGAAGTTATATTTCACTTGCCCTGGCTGTCTGGGCTCACCTTTTTCTGAGTGAAACTGCCTCCCTTGTCTGTTGTCATGCATAAGTTGCAGTTATTCCAAATGTATGCTTTGCAGCTGACTGTCCATCGTCTATTCTTCGGTGATGTTTCAACACATTGCGCATCATTTTTACCCCCACTTTCAGAGAAAACAATTGTAAACTGTGGAAACTGTTGTTTTAAGAACAATACTCCGACACGTTGTACTGAACATTTGAACATCTTTACGATACATGAACATAAAAATGTCTTTTGCAAAGTTTTGAGGAAATCCATTGAGATTTAGGGGTGCCACCTCACACATAAACTTTTGTAAAATTTCAGAAAATGTGAAATTTCTAGTCTAATTGCCAAAAAGTTGACATGGAAATGTTGAGTACAATGAACTTCTATACAGCATCATTTTCTATAGGTTATCAAAGGGGGCCCAGACCAAAGACCTAAAATAATGTGTGCCTAAAATAATAAATGGACAAGTGTATATAGATTATGTAGGACTACAGTACTACTCTCAATAAATATGAGGTATCAGTAATACTGTCTACTCTATATTACTGTTGTTGATGTTATGCTTGCTCAGCTATTAGCTAACCGTCATTAGCAAACTGTAGCTAGCTAATGTTAGCTACAGTAGAGGCAATGAGCACTAAATACCTATAAATATGACTACAAATCATTCAAATTACAAAGACAAAACCACAAATTTGCTAGTAATATGTAATAGGAGTATAAATACCATAATTTTCTATAGGGTTATCAAAGGGGGCCCAGACCAAAAACCAAGCTGCGACTGCTAGTCTGAAAGGAACTAGTTGTTGTGTGCCTAAAATAATAAATGGACAAGTGTATATCACATTATGTAGTACTACAGTACTACTCTCAATAAATATGAGGCATCAGCAATACTGTCTACTCTATATTACTGTTGTTGATGTTATGCTTGCTCAGCTATAAGCTAACTGTCGTTAGCTAGCTAATGTTAGCTACAGTAGAGGCAATGAGCACTAAATACCTATAAATATGACTACAAATCATTCAAATTACAAAGACAAAACCAAAAATTTGCTAGTAATATGTAATAGGAGTATAAATACCAACAAAAACATAAATATCACCTTAGAGTTCTTGAGCTGCAGTCTTTGCTGACCTCAAATCTCCATGGCGACCATTGAACTGTTCACCACTTTATTCCACAAAAACAGATGTATGGTGGCACCCCTAAATAATCATGTATTGGAAAAATATTTTGTATGTGTTGTTTCTACATATATTGGAACACTTTTAGTACCCAGTCATATCAAAATTAAATAATTGTGTTTTTTGATGCACACTAATGTACATATGTGTGGTCTAAATAATCAAAAAAGTGAATATTCTTACCAGCTTGGAAATCCCATACTGAAAACATTTTGTGGTGTCTTTGAATGCAACCCCTCAATGCTTATAATAACACAATTATAATTATGAATGATCCACATTCTTACCGATGTAGCCATACTTGTGTTTCCCCTTGGTGCTACGACCCACATCACAAATGGCCCTGATGTTTGTCTCCTGAAAGCCGATCTCATTGTTGAGAACGGTGATGCAGTCCCTCTCGACCACAAAAGCCAGAGCTGGAACAACTCCAGCATCCGATGGATAACTGTTGTCATCTGCATTCTGAAAAACGGGAGGTTAGAATGGACAGTATTTCAACTATGATGTATTATATGGACAACAGTACTGGAAACACAATTTTCCAAAGCAGGCTATATGCAGTTTTTATGCAGATAGAAGCTTGGTTAATGACGTGAACAACCAATGAACCACAAGAAGCGAGAGAAAGAAGAAAGAAGATGTTATTTTTTACATTAAGTGTCTTAATAGTCCAAACACCTGAATGAGTTCCAGAACAAAATGCGTGTCTTTGCTGTAGAGCTCCGTGGAGAGACGATCCAAGCTCCTGCCAAGCCTTTCCTGGTGGACCTGCATTAGCTTCTGCCCTTCAGCTGTCAGTTCCACACCAATACCAAACTCGTTTTTCCTTTTGCAAAGAGGATAAAGATATACTGATATACCTTTACTTCACTCATAAGGAAAAGAACACAAACCTTATTTCCTCAATGATGGTTCTGTGGAAATCTACTGTAGGGTCCAGATGTTCTGGCTGATCGTCATGGTCACCTTGAGACTCACTGCTGTCGTTGGACATCTCTTCATCCGTTAGTGAGGCAGATTCAATCAGCTCTTCTGCATTCGATTCTTCCTCTGATGGCTCTTCTTGTTCTGCAGTGCCTGATGGAAAATTATAATTATCATATTGTTTCCAAGCTACACCTGAAAACAGGAAGTCATATGCTTATGCCTGTTGTTCACCTTGTTGAGGGTTCTGGTTGAGATGGGGGGAGGTACGGCTGCTGTCGGTTGTGTTTATGTCAAGATATCCGTCTTCACTCAAGTTCAGACTCAAAAGACTACTGCTCTCGGAGTCTAAATTAGACTGAAGTCAGAAAGGTAAACGTTACCTTATCACTTTACACTATTATTCTTATTGAACCGTAGCCATTGTTATTCTTGTAGAACTGAGATATTTACCATGTAAATAATATACATTGATTATAAATGATCATTGCATAAACAGAATTCAATTGAAATTATTTACAAAAAACAAGAAATCAAATAAAGCACCGGTTTGCAGTTTACCTGTGTTTGCACCAAAGGCCCAGTATATAAGATGTCGTTTTTGCACTGTGAGGGTGTCAGCTTTTTCTGGTAGTCCTTCACCCACTCTGTGATGCCCAGGACGATGCCCAGTCGATGCAAACAGTTTATGTGTCTCGAGTTTGACTGAGCCACAGCGATTAGGACTTGTTTTGACTTGGTTTGACCCAAGACTCTGGAAAAAGGCTCCAAAAACACCTGAAATTCACATGAATATATAATTGTCATTATATCAAATGCTCTTCATGTTAGCATGCTTTTTTTAACCGGCAAAGACCTCGCTGGTGTGTATTCTGTGTGCTGGAGGTGTTATTATGACGGGATTTTAAAACACCTTTGATTGTTTTGTCCCATTAATCAACAATTTCAATCTGTTCCAAACAGCCAACCATGTAAAAGTGAACACATTTTATAAAGAATAATTGTAGTTAAAGCAATGCAACATACATATACATATAAGTGAGGAGTAATAACTCAAAGCGTATCGCTCTAACACTGAGAAATACAGTCTGACACTCATCACTGTGCTTTTTTAGGAGGAATAAAGGAGACGGACACAGAGGTGTCCATTCTATGATCAACTACCCACACACGTAAAAAAGATAACTGAAGGATTCCCTGGCCAAACTCTGCCTCTATTGTGCCAAGTCTAAATGTAAATATAAATCTATTCATCACAGTGACTGAGTCACCAAAGTGTGGACGCTTTGTGTGGGTACTCGACTCCCCAAGCTGGTTTGCTATGTGCACTGTTTGGTCGTACGATACAATAACCAAGATTTATTTTTAGCAATAACTTCCATCGAAAAACAAATTCTACAAATAAAAGTGGGGCGTAGGAGGATCCTAGCTGGGTCAATATCCTAATTCCTAATATCCTAATATAGTATCCTGAAGTTATTTCTCTTCTGAGAAGGGAAAAGGAGGCATCTATTTGCAGGAAGGAATTATTCCCTGAATTGTTCATTTAAAATCAAAGATAGAAATG
The DNA here is from genome assembly GCF_030265055.1 of Doryrhamphus excisus. NCBI lineage: Eukaryota > Metazoa > Chordata > Actinopteri > Syngnathiformes > Syngnathidae > Doryrhamphus > Doryrhamphus excisus. Next base: position 4,344,115 of record NC_080487.1, on the reverse strand, counting down.
AGATCAAGCATCAGTGATTGGGGGAGCCTCTATACAGTATAAACAACCACATTAGTCATTCATTACAAGTGAAAACATTTGTGCATATACCTGAAAATGGCTTTAACAATCCACTTGGATGTTGACGTTGGAACACAATGAAAAAAAAAAACTAGGAGGCGTCCTTTACTGTACGTACCTGCTGCAAAAGAGCCTGACAGATTCTGTTTGGTATTCGAGCCAAACAATCCAAAAGGAAATTAGCCACTGTGCTGTAACATGACAGGTCCTCTTCAGCTCGGGACAGATCTAAAAGTGCCAGAAACTTATTTTTTAGCAACCTAACTTTGCTGCATTTAAACAATTGAAGGTCAAAATCTTGGATTGTTACCTTCTTTAGCCACAGCTGCAGCCAGTGAGCTCTGAACGTGATTGGCTAAGAGGGCTGTGGGAGCATTTGTGATCCCATCGGCCACAACGATGGACACCAGGTGGCCAGCTGTGCCGACGGGGTCAAGGGTCATGGCAGCATTGGCGAAATCCTTATCACCTGTGTCTGTGGTTATCCTGAGCAACAAACATGGCGCCACCTCCAGTGCCGCTAGGCCTGTATTAGCTGTGTTGTTAAAATGGAAAAAAAAAAGTATTGTATCAATTTATCATAACCTGATTTTTTATATATATTTGAATTATTTTGCATTACTGCCAAGCACCTACCGGCATTTCTCTCAATAAATGCTTTGATGGAGCCATGAAAGGGTTTAAAGATGAGGTCCCATTGACTCCATTCACTTAAATCCTCTAACAAAGGACAAGACTGCAAGCTGGCCAAAGCCTGGATCTTTGACATCTCCCCAAGGAGCCCCACGGCCTCATCACCGCTTCCACTGCTGGTGGTACTGAGGTAAAACACAAGCAAATTTGTTAGTAATCAATGTTAGTAAAATACATATAACGATCAAATACATAGGCAATTGTGTAATAATACCATGAGGTTATTTTCATATACAGTAAACCTCGAATATATCGGATTCAATTGTTCCCACTGGTTTTGTCCGATATAAGCGAAATCCGTTATATGCGTATACCGGAAAATGTCCGTTTTACGCATATATCGGATTTATATCCGGTATATGCGTAAATCGGATTTTATCCGTTATAAAAAGGCACTTCCTTGACTATGTTTCCAATGTACCTGGACACACAGGCAACGCTGCAAACGCTGCAAATGACGTCGTATAGCGGCCTGTCACGATTCGGCGAATCGGAGCGCCACGATGCGGCCATCCGATATATGCGAGGGAAATTTAATGGAAATGCATTGGAACGGGACTGGAGATTTTGTCCGAAATAGGCGAAATCCGTTATAAAAAATCCGATATATGCAATGAATTTTTATTGGAAATGCGTTACAGAAAAATCGGTTCTTTTTTATCTGTCCGTTGTGAGCGAATTTCCGATATATCCGAGTCCGATATATCCGAGGTTTACTGTACATATTTCTTATACATTGACAGTAACAGCCATAAGAGGGCGATGTGGCCCGAGGCTCAAGGCTAACTCTCTTGTGAGCAGCTAAGACAGTAGTATTGGCAGTCATAGGAGAGTGGGTTTGATTTCTGACTTTTGAAGACAATGTAGAAAACCTGACCTTGAAATGCCCTGCTTGGCAAATAAGGCAGACTCAAAGAAGACCTGGCTCACTCCTCCTCCAGCCAGGTCTTTCTGGCGTTGGACAAGACTAGCCAGTGTCTGCAGAGTGCCGTAGCCCAAGTCCCGACTGTCTTGCACCCCGTAATGGGACCGCAGCGCCAACTCAATGAGGAACATCTATAAATTGGGAAGACAAGATAATCCTTCATATAGAGGACATACAGGAGCTTTGTTCAGCAAGTGTGTCGACTCACTTCGTCTTGACCACTAGAAGCATTTTGACCGCATTGTTTGATGAACTCAAATATGTCTTGTCTGGTGGGTCTGAAACCACTTCCTTCTAGTTGCATGCCACCTCCCAGAATCAAAGCTGAACCAAGCATGTCTTGCAGTAGCTGCACTCAAAAGAAATACAATGAGTGTTTAGGGAGTAAAATAGCCAAGATCATTATTTGACATTGAAATACACACTGTGTGTACTGTACCTGAATGTGCTGAACCAAGAACATCAAGAAGCTGCCTCTGCCCAAGGAATGAAAGTCTTTGACGTTGAAGTGTTTGGTGAACTTCCTCTCAAGGGAGGCGATGTCGGTTAAACGGATGGTCGAGGTCATTGAGGATAGGCATTCTTTTAGGTACTGCTTCACATTGGCTGAAATACGGATACAAAATTACAAAGAATTAGTTACATCAATGTGCAAAAAGAATACAGTGTGTCCCATTATAAACCTTAATTAATTAATTACATTCACTGGGAAGTTCTGCAGTAGGTATGTCTTCCACTGCGTCTGTTTGCTTTTGTTTGGTTTTGGAAACCGTCTCCTTGGCCACTTGGTCCTGTGGGACAGCCAGCGAGCTACCGCAGATTGCGAGCTGAAAAAGAGCTGTAGCCAGCCTGTCACCTGACACATGCGTTAGGAAGTTCCGGATGTGCTGAAAAAACAGAATGAACAGAATATTTTAACTGAATTATCAGTGTTGTTGTGTTGTGTTTTTGACTACTCTAAAGTATATCCAAGTTTCATTCCGATTGTTCCTTGAGAAGATCTACTGTAATAAAAATGGTGTATTAACTTGAGAGAGGTCAGACAAATAAAAGTCAGATTTTGATCCATGTATATCTTATCAAGAAAGGTAAATACTTGACAATTTCTCCCACCTACCGTTAGCATTGTGGAGCTGAACACCCGTTCTGCATTTGAGAAGACACTCAGTACCACCTCTGCTGCGGTCAAGGAGGCGTATTTTTTTCTGAGGTCCATGTCCCCTGTAAAGGAGGAGCTTATGCCTTGTACTGGAGTCAGGATATTCTTCTTTAGCTTTCGCAGATTCTCCAGGGTCTCCTCTTCCAGCTCTTTCTGAATGGTTTCTGTGGCCTTGTCCAATATGGCTTGCTGACAACGACTCACTTTGCTTAATGTCTGTAGGAGACAGACAGCTAGTGCTGATCATTCACGCATCAATATGTTTTATTTGAATGAATTTCAAGGATGACAGCCAAAAACTGCTCATTACTCAAAAGTGTCTACTGAAAGCTTACCGCTATGGGCAGCCCAAGACTTTGGATCCTGATGCCCAGCTCGTAGGGAGAGTCACAGTTATAATGGTCTGCTAGGTGCTTCATAAACTCAGCCAGGTCTATTTTGGGCTTGTTTGACTTTCTTCGAAAATTGCGAAGTTGCTACGAAAAGAAAAACACAAACATGTATGAAGTCTTGAAATTTGAGTTCATTTGTCCTGTTGGATCTTAAATCACAGATCTCCAGTGTTGATTGGTATTATTGCCTGGCCAGTGGCTGATAAGATATCTTAATGAGAATAACACATTGTACCCCAATCTACAGAGAAATGCAAATATACAACACTCTATGTCTAATTTGATCAAATTGTAATATTACTTTCTGTTATTATGCCTACTACATTGGGTGTAAAACAGCAGTATAAAGGTGACTATAGGGGTGTTATTTCATGTCTAGATGGCTCTAATAATGTAAAAAATCATACTGTAATACTGAGGCTGTAATCAGGTTTTTAAGGTAGAAATATTCCATTCATAAATAAGGAACCCTACTCCACAAAAATTGGCTTATCATGGTTGGGTCTGGGACCAATGAATATAGAATATAGAAGATACAGTTCATGACAAATAAATCTAATGAGCCATCTTCAAACTATGCTAAACGATTAGGATCGATTTTAAGATTCTCTTACTGGTTTTTAAATATCTTAACGGCCTTGCACCTTCTTATTTATCTGATCTGCTTTTACCATATCAACCCCCGCGGACCCTGCGGTCCTCCGGCACTGGCCAACCAAAACCCAGAACGAAAACCCACGGTGAGGCAGCATTTAGCCACTATGGCCCCCACCTGTGGAACAGCCTGCCGATTAAAGACGCACCTTTTTAACCAGGCTTTACTAAACTCATTCATTCATTCATTTTCTACCGCTTTTTCCTCACGAGGGTCGCGGGGGGTGCTGGAGCCTATCCCAGCTGTCTTCGGGCGTAAGGCGGGGTACACCCTGGACTGGTCGCCAGCCAATCACAGGGCACATATAGACAAACAACCATTCACACTCACATTCATACCTATAGACAATTTGGAGTCGCCAATTAACCTAGCATGTTTTTGGAATGTGGGAGGAAACCGGAGTACCCGGAGAAAACCCACATGCAAACTCCACACAGAGATGCCCAAGGGTGGGATTGAACCCTGGTCTCCTAGCTGTGAGGTCTGCGTGCTAACCCCTAGACCACCGTGCCGCCTGCTTTACTAAACTAATATTTTTAAACTTTTCTTATGTTTTTATCTTTTTTAGTCCTATGTTATGCTTTTAGTCTTTAGCTTTTAACTCCAGTATTTCCTCAGGGGGGGTCCTCCACACTGGGGGCTGTGTCGGGTCTGCTGAGGGGGTGCCATTCTTGGGTCCCTTCGACCCGGCCGGCTGGGGGTTCCTCCCTTTAATGTGGGGGCCCGCCTGTCTGTCGGAGTTGGGAGACCCAGGTGCTGGTCCCCCGATGGCACGGCCTGCGGCTCCTCCCAGTGTGGACGGCCCCAAAGGTGGCATTTCCGTGAGATTGTGTGTGTGTGTGTGTGTGTGTGTCTAGTGTGGAGGGTGGGAGGGAGGGGCTTTCTTTTGTTTCTTTGTTTTCCTTTTAATTGTGGTTCATTTTCTACCGCTTTTTCCTCACGAGGGTCGCGGGGGCTGCTGGAGCCTATCCCAGCTGTCTTCGGGCGTAAGGCGGGGTACACCCTGGACTGGTCGCCAGCCAATCACAGGGCACACATAGACAAACAACCATTCACACTCACATTCATACCTATGGACAATTTGGAGTTGCCAATTAACCTAGCATGTTTTTGGAATGTGGGAGGAAACCGGAGTACCCGGAGAAAACCCACGCATGCACGGGGAGAACATGCAAACTCCACACAGAGATGCCCGAGGGTGGAATTGAACCCTGGTCTCCTAGCTGTGAGGTCTGTGTGCTAACCCCTAGACCTTTTAATTGTGGTAATTGTTTTAATTCTGTAAAGCACTTTGTGTTGCATGTCTTTGCAGGAAAAGTGCTATACAAATAAAGTTGATTTGATTTGATTTAAACAGGCAAATCTGTTAACTAAATGATTCCCAAACCTTTAAGATGTCTATCGTCTCAATCTGAGGGATATCATCATCCATGGTGTTACTGTCAATCTTGAACATGCGGTGGATGAGAGGCATTTTACACAGCGGTCCCAGATTCAGCTCCTCGTAGCGCTTTTTGTTCTTCAGACCAGCCAGCGACTGCCCCACCTCATACAGGGTTGAGATGGACATGGTCGCTTCAGTAGACTGACAGGGAACAAACGATATTTCAACACATTGGCTGGAATAGAAAATGAAATAGTTCCTTTGGAAAAAACACAGCCTTCTAACCTGTATAAACAATGATATCTCTTTCGTCAAGGAATGAAGGTCATTCAGAGCAGGAATATTGCGAGGATTTATCCTTGCTGATTCCGTAGAAGAAATCTGCATTAGGTTGTATGCTCTTGAGACCACCTGAGAAAAGGTATTAGGATGAATTAGTGATGGTTTTCAAATTCCAAAAGATGCGTAATATCTGTTAAAGATGATTCAGATGAAGTGAGATTTAACTGTTGGCTTCAAGTGCAGAGATGTTGATTTTCACATTCGCTACTCTACTCGCTACTATACTTATTGATACAGTAAACCTCGGATATATCGGATTCAATTGTTCCCACTGGTTTTGTCCGATATCAGCGAAATCCGTTATATGCGTATACCGGAAAATGTCAGTTTTACGCAAATATCGGATTTATATCCGGTATATGCGTAAATCGGATTTTATCCGTTATAAAAAGGCACTTCCTTGACTATGTTTCCAATGTACCTGGACGCGCAGGCAACGCTGCAAACACTGCAAATGACGTCGTATAGCGGCCTGTCACGATTCGGCGAATCGCAGCGCCACGATGCGGCCATCCGATATATGCGAGGGAAATTTAATGGAAATGCATTGGAACGGGACTGGAGATTTTGTCCGAAATAGGCGAAATCCGTTATAAAAAATCCGATATATGCAATGAATTTTTATTGGAAATGCATTACAGAAAAATCGGTTCTTTTTTATCTGTCCGTTGTGAGCGAATTTCCGATATATCCGAGGTTTACTGTACTGTATTTAGCTTTTGGGTGAAATTTCAGCATGAACCTAAATGCACTCTAACCTTTCCAGGTGAACTCATTTTTAATTTTGACTGTCCCTGAACTTTTACCCAATATGTTATAAGGAAAATATAATATAATATAAGGACCAGCATGCCTCTCTGTGACTTTTCCAGGCTCTCTGTATCTCTGTTGCAAGCTGCAGATGACAGACAGTGACAATGTAATCTATCCTAGCCCGCTAATGTTATGTATTGTCTTGGTCTGCAATGTCTGAAAGCAGGAAGTGGCTTGGTCGATGTATAGATGTATGCTCACATATCTGTTCTGAATTCAGTTCCTCAGCACTGAAATATTGAACAGCTTGACTTGCATCCATAGATTAAGAGCATTTCACCCAAACGCTAAATACCCCTAAGATTTTGTGAGTGGTGTACTTCATGACAAACATAACAAAACAAAGTGGCACAGTTTAACATTCCAACAACAGTTTTTGGTCTTCACCTTCTCTTTGGTGACCAGCTCTCCCTCTCCTGCGAGCTCTCGTATCACACCTTCCATCAGATTGTTGATCATGTCTGGGTCCAGATCTCTTTTTCTCCAACCTTGGAATTCTCCATAATTTTGCATAGCGTCTAGGGCTCGCATATTATCTCTATGGACCTCTCTCAGTTGAGTATTATAAAATTCCCTAAACGCAGTAGCACTGTTGCTTTTTGTCTTTGTGTTGGAGTCTGACGCGGTACTGCCTGCAGCAGCCTGTTGTTGTACTGAAGAGGAAGGAACGTGACAAATGTTATAATACTCCGAATCTGTGTTTCTGAATACCATAATAATTGTGTACCTGACTGTGGACTTGGCAGGCCCTTGTGCCCACTTGGTTGCAAACTATCATACATGGATAGGTACAGCCCAAATGGAAGCTTTTCACCAAAGTGCTTAAAATAGTAAACTTCCAGTTGGTCCATGGATGGATCAGTCAACCGGAATACTCTGGTTACCTGTAACACATCAAAAACCTTTAGTTTGGAAAAGTACAGTTTGAAAATGTGTCACATCTGGTACTTAGTACTTGATTGATTTTACATCTTTGATTGATTTTTCTATCTTCTCGCTCTCTCTTGTGGTGAGTGTGCTATTTCAAACTCTTTTCCAATATATACATTTCCTCCACTTCAGTGTTTACAAATAAAATAAAATTAAAAAAAAATCACACAGCTCTTGCATTAGAGCAGGGGTCACCAACCTTTTTGAGGCCGAGGGCTACTTTGTGAGCACGGATATGACAAAACTGCTCGGATCACTTTTTAGTAATCAGAACAAAAGGAATAGTAGTAGTAACACTATGTGAAGCGACTGCTCACATATCAATGTTAATTATTTTCCACAATAATGGTAACAAAAACATATTTTTTAACAAGAAACATTTATTTTGAAAGTCAGAGGGAACACCTTTCTGTGATTTTTTTTTTTTGTTTGTCCAAAGCTGCCTTTAACAGACGGGCCTTTTCCGTCCTTAAAGCTTTATGTTTATATAAATATATTTTATATACATATATACATATTTATATTTATATAAATATGTAAAGAAAAATTCTTCCTCCCAATCACTGTGGAAAACCTAACTCCTTTTTCGCTTTTCTGACATGTTTTTGGGGGCTAAACTGCACCAGAAAGCTAACTCCTCATCGCCGCAGCACTATATCAGAAAAGCGGTGAGCGGACACGTGCGCACACATGAACTTTGACTTGAGGTAAGAGTTTGTTATAAAATATTTTTGTTTTAATTTTTGATGTTATAAGACATTCATTCATTCATTTTCTACCGCTTTTCCTCACGAGGGTCGCGGGGTTGCTGGAGCCTATCCCAGCTGTCTTCGGACGAGAGGCGGGGTACACCCTGGACTGGTCGCCAGCCAATCACAGGGCACATATAGACAAACAACCATTCACACTCACATTCATACCTATGGACAATTTGGAGTCAACAATTAACCTAGCATGTTTTTGGAATGTGGGAGGAAACCGGAGTACCCGGAGAAAACCCACGCATGCACGGGGAGAACATGCAAACTCCACACAGAGATGGCCGAGGGTGGAATTGAACCCTGGTCTCCTAGCTGTGAGGTCTGCGCGCTAACCACTCGACTGCCGTTAAGCACAAAATAACAATGATAATTTGTGACCAGTGCTATTTTTAGAAGATGCCTCGCGGGCGCCTTAAGTGGTCCACGTGGGCGCGCGGGCACAGCGTTGGTGACCCCTGCGTTAGAGCCAACGACTGCCATTGACAGCGCTCTGGTTTTGATGTTGTTTTCACCTCTAAATGCAGTCTACTCAGGCAAAAGCTGAAAAGTGAAGACATTCAGTGCTACTTATTGATTGAATAAACGGTGTCATATGACACAACATGAAAAGGGGTGTATTCAAACAAAAGTCGTTATCTTCTAAGTTGTGCATATGATCCAGATGTTAATACCTGTCAATTAAAAATTCAAATGCTGCTCTCTGGTCTCATATTCGTCTACTGACGTCAAACACAAATGTTTACAGCCAAAATCAAGGAATTCACTACACCGTTCCAATACCTCTGTAAGTGATGGTGCGTGTATTTACTGACCTCCTCAATCCTCTGGTACAGGGCCTGATGGTCCAATCCAGAGCAGGTAGGGTTAACTAAAGGGGGCTCGCCTAAGAGTCTTGGAATGTGGTGATTGTGGGATTCCACAGAAGGGCTGCTGTCCAATGTTGCTCCTTGTGGATCTCGAGGTTTGTGGATTTTGTGAAACACCAGCTCCCCTTCTAGTACCAGATCTGTGAAAGTTTCGACCAGGGAAGAAATAGAACTGAAGCCCAGAGATGCTAATTTCAGATTTTGCTTGTATTTCTGACTGTAGGTAACAGCCAGATTCTTCAAGGGAATCCCCTGTGGAAGTTCTGTCATCATGGTCGTAATATTTTGCTTCATCTTCTTTTGTTTCCTTGTTTCCTTTTTTGTTTTTAAGGTTTCCCCAACACCAGCACCAGCACCAGCACCAGCCTCTGCACCAGCCCCAGCTTCAACTTTACCTTCATTGCCCTTGTGGTCCTTGTGAAACACTAGGTTTCCCTCCATAACCAGATCCTTATCCAGAGAGCATATAAGCTCATCGTTGGACCGAAAGCCCAGGTTCGCTATAGTCAGGTTGCGAAGGTAAGTCCTGCTGTAGTATTGAGAGAGTTTATTCACAGGGATCCCTTCTGGGTGTTGCTTCACCATGGCCACGATATCTTCAAGTACATTTTCCATCTTGGTTGCTGCCAGGAAAAAGAAAAAAAAAACATATTGGAATTCATTTTAGACAAAGCAAGTTTAAAACAATAATTCAAAGACAAACAATAAAATTTATGCCTAATAGGAGTCGGAGGTTGTGGGTGATATCAGCACACCTCAGCATGCCTTATTGTTTTTTTTGGTTGTGGTTTATTGATGTCACATTATTTTAATGTTGATTTCACATTTTTATATAAGTGGTTAACTGTCGGCCTGTGGCATATTCTAAGAACTAAATTCAAAACCGCCCACATAAGAACATTACTGGAAGGATTTTACACTTAATAAAGATTGTATGCTGGTATGCAACCTTATTTAGATTTTAGTTATTTCAAGAGGGGGGTGCCACAAAATCCTGTGTCAAAAGATCTTGTGAGATTTCTAGTTCAGTCTGAGACGATGAGAAATTAATCAATTAATCACACAATGAATGAAAATGAATTGTATAATTTTGTCATGTTTGTCAATATTGTGTCTGTTTTCCTCTTCACCCGCCTCCAAACAGACGTGAAGAGAGTTCACTTTGTGCATCAGCTTCAGCACCATAGCGCATATGTTGCACAGAACAATGGCATGAACGGAGTGAGCCATTTTGTCTTGTGAGTCTTTGTTTCGGAGGTGGGGCCAGCAGCAGATCGACAGAAGAGTGTAGCGTATCATAAATTAAATTAGTAGATTGCAACACATTGCTGCCTTGCCACTGGTTGGTGACCAGTCCAGGGTGTACCTCACAACTGATTTGTTGGTGAACCTTTGGGCTCCACTGTACTATAAATGTCTTCCTAGGAAGGAATTAGAACAATAGTGGTCAAATAAAGCTACAGTGTGAACAAACGACATTCATGAATGTGCTTAATATAATCTTGGGTATAACTTCACATTCAGCATGCAGTCAGTCCATATAAAAAAAAAAAACCAAGGTGTGTACTGAATACATCACACCCATTTCCAGGCCACTGACCCGTGACCTCTGCCCCACCAAACACGTCTGGCATAAGCGTAAACATGGATTATGTAACCTCACAAATGTTCTACTGTATGAATAAATTCAATAGTGAAATAAAATTAAAAAATCTACTTTAAAAACGTATTGCAAAAACAGTTGAAGCAATATTACCATCAACTCTTCTACCTCATTCTGTGTAAACTCAAGAGTCACATCAGCGTATACAATATACAATATACTGTATATATAAATGCAAATACTAAGACGGTGTCTTACCTTCTTGTCCAGAGAGGCTTGGACTACTGAAAAAGAGCCAGGCAGCCTTCCTCTTTAATCGTCTATTGTCTAAACCCCACCCCCTTTTCTGCTCTGTTTTCTTCTCAGCAGCCAGAGAGAAATGAAACTGAAAGTAAAAGACAGTGTTCTTGTTGCCACCGGCCTCATACCTTCATTATCCAGGAAATGAAACTGCTGTCATGAACTCAAAAAACACAACATAACACTGTAAATGTGTGTGATTTCTAATCTATACAATATATACACACATATATATCTTATGGAGTTATCACTGTGTGTATGAATAATACATTAGGATATAAACTACTTCTAATTCTATTATGACTACAACATATACATAAATCATATGATAAATGATGTAACAAATTCTAGATTTCTAGACTCTGTTTTAGGATAGTTCTCAGAACTATTCCTCCACAAAGCTGTGGCTGTTTTAGGGATATATCTTGGTTGACCATTGGGGACATCGGGATGGCAGGCTGGGGTGGTGGTGCCCAAACTTTCAGAAGTGGGATTGGGGGGGATTACACTCCTCAATCTTGGAGGGGCTCAGAGTCCACAAGAGTCCATAATGAGGTGGCTTGGGCAACTAGTGAGGATGGCCAGGTTATTCCGGCACGTCAGGATGAGTTCCCAGGATTCACTGGGAACAAGTCTGGGCCTCCCTTCTTAGGTTCGTGCCCTCGTCATGCAACCCCGGATTATATAAAAAAAAAAAAACTATGTACAGTAAATTACGAGAAAGAGGGAGAAGGGCTCAAGTGCTCTTACTTAAGTTAGAGAACCTGACACGACTGAGTTTCTTTTTATTTGCTGAATCACTGATGACTAATCATGTGAGATGAAAACGGAACTTACTCACATAAAGTGAAATGAAACCAAAATAATAACCTGCTAGAGGGCAGGTTGTTAGGTATTTAACAGATCGTGCGTTTCCCATGAATTCAGATAATAATTTCAGAAATGATAATTATCCATAGGTATGAATGTGAGTGTGAATGGTTGTTTGTCTATATGTGCCCTGTGATTGGCTGGCCACCAGTCCAGGATGTACTCCGCCTCTCGCCCGAAGACAGCTGGGATAGGCTCCAGCACCCCCCCCCCGTGACCATCGTGAGGATTAGCGGTAGAAAATGAATGAATGAATGAAATTAGTTGCCGCCATTAAGACATTCATTTTGAAAGCCCTAATACAAACACAAAGATTTCATTATAAATTGTTTTTTAAACTAAAAATGTCAAAAGACAGCTTGATAGCCCTGACATGTAACAGTAATTTGTATTATTATTTTTATTATTATCATTATTATATATTCATAAGAGTGGTTTATTTGATCAAAAAAAATGTTGACAATAATACAATATATTACCAAAAGTATTTATAAGTTAGAGAACCTGACACGACCGAGTTTCTTTTTGTTTGCTGAATCACTGATGACTAATCATGTGAGATGAAAATTAAAAACTTACTAGCATCAAGTGACATGAAACCAAAATAACAACCTGCCTTCTAGCAGGTTGAACACGTTTCATCATTAACCCTTCAGGAGGCAGACTTTTTTTAAATATTCAGTTTTGATAGTACAAATTCAAAAGGTTGTATATTGAAAATGGTAAATGTGAAAAATCATCAGTATGACTCAAAGTTTGTGATAGCAGTAAATCTCGCATCTAATGTTCATATTATCACGTCACCAGGATGGGAAATCTTCTTTCTTTCTGCAGCATTATTGGAGTTATGAGTTGTGTTGTTTTATTTTAACAAATGAACACATTTAAGTGTATTTATGGGCTTTTCAATAAAGCGTTTCTGAATGCCTCACATCAACGTTATTATTATCGACAGTTGAAAAATTAGACGCAGCATCCTCAGCTTCCGGTGCTGAAAGGAGAGCCAATGGGAATGCTTCGTTTTGCTAGCTGAACAGCTTTGCGTGCTGTCGTTAGTGACCTACAGTGTTATTACGGTTTGGCTTGACGGTGCCATGATTCACGAATAAAATGGCTCAGATATTGCTGATATGTTCTTTTACCAGCAACAGGGGGCTTATCATTGTCAAAATGACGTTTTCTAATGCGCATAACTCAAAACTGAAAACTCTGTTTCTAATTTAAGGGTCTGCAGCCGACTAGGCCAGTAGCCTACCCGGTCGACGAAGGCCAGACGTTCGGAGGCTCCTTCTCCAGCCGCGAACCAGCTTTGGGAATTCAGATGGGCTAGCCTTCCTCAGCCTTCCTGGTTGTGTCACGTGGTATCATGTTTACAACGACGTCATGACAAATTCATATCAGACAGGAGAGCAAGAAACAAAGTAGCATTAACATAAACAAAGTGAAGGCGAAGAAACAAAATTGACATTGTAGAAGCACAGTTGAGTTTTTAGATGTAGGTTTTACAGGTGAGGTTCTACTTCAGATTTAGTAACAGCTCCCAACTAATCCTGATATATTTAACAGTAATATCAATCGCTCCTTTGTTTATTTTTGGCAACTTCATTCATTTGTACAACACTTTCATGAGCAACAACATATTTTAATATGTGTATTATTTGATGACCTGGAACAACATCGTATTTAATTCTGCCTTACAAATGATGTAATATCAATGCTTACAATTTACAAAGAAATGAACAGGTATTAATTAATCAATACTCGCTTGATTCGCCTCGTAATGGTGACTTTTTTTACGGGCCATGAAGGCTGGTTTGAATGCAGACTTCTCAATGGAGGAGAACATATTTGTCGACTTTCTAATTTGGATAGTCCTTGGCGCAGCACGATGACGTCACGTAGCCTACAAATGCGCACTTTAGCCTGCATAGCCCGGATGTAGACAGCCTCAGTGGGTTTTTAGACTGACTGGTACTGGTTAACTTAACTCATGCTATCCCGATAATAGTGGTGCATTCGCGGACACAAAAACCGTAGAAAATATGAATCATTTTACGTTGAACGACATGGCATTTATTTTGTGCACATATATATTCTGTGTAATGGAACAATTTTTAAAATATTTTTTTTACTTGTTCTAGGTTTAAGATGAGACGCAATAAATATTAGTACTGGCCGAGGAGGGGCAAATAACAAATATGTACTGTAAATGCAATGCTATACAATGCACATTTAGTATGAAATTAGCAACAAATGACTTATTTTTGTGTGTTTAACTTTGTGTTGTGCTTTTTTTGTTTGATTTAATTTTATGCTAATTGATTTCATTAGTATTTGATTGATTGTATGTGGTTACATTTGGCACCTTGCCCACAATAAGTTTTGCTTTTATCCCCAAGCAAATTTGTAATCAACATCTTTCATGTTGTCTTTGTAAACAGCATCAAAATGCTCTGCTTCTGCTGCTGTTAGTTGGTTTTTCCAGTCTCCGGCTATTCCTGAAACATATAAACAACAAGTTACACCCCATAATAAAGCAGTTTAAAGAATCATCAGTATTTGAATGAGAGCTAACATGCACCAGTTTTGGTTGGAAAGGGAAAAAGGGAAAAGACAGAAATTCATACTAATAATACACTTTTTCAAGTAGATCATATAGCTGAGATGCATTTTTTCTTTCTTTTTTGCATTACTTAACATATCTCCATGTGTTGCTTCACAAAATATCAACGTATCCCTTGCATCCTTTCATTTTTCAGTGTCTGGCCCTCGGTGGAAATAGTTTGCTCAGCCCTGATCTAGGTGCACTACTTCTATGTTGTCCTAGTGCTGTACACCAACTAACATGGCACAAACGCACCTTTCCTGAGAAATTCAGACTTTGTGTCGTCCATGATTTCCTTGGGAACTGCGGAGTAGTTGGACATGCTGTTCTTCTTCATGTTCTCAAACCGGCACCGCTCTGCTATCTTCTCGATCATGACATTGTCCAAAGATTTCTCCAAGAACACAGCAATTCTAGCCACAGAGTCAATCAGATCCTTCAATGGGAGAAGCATCATCTTAGCTTTCTGCAGTGGTTATTATATCACGTCGTTTTCAATTTGTTTTTGTCCTCACCTTTGTCATCTCTTCGTAGGAGATGTAAAAAATCCGCTCTCTATCATTCAGCCAGCCCTTAATGTGGTCAAACCAGGAGCCAAACATAACTGGAAAATAGACGTATCAGTCCCTGTTATGAAAAAGTGCCTTAGGTCACAATCATACAGGGAACATTGTATAAGAATAACCTTTTCCTTCAAGGAACTTGTTAAGAAAGTTGCTCTGTGGCTCGGGGTCAGGCAGGAAGGAGGCCATCCGATGGTAATGGAAGGTTGAAGTAAATACATCTTTGGGGTTCCTCATGACATAGATGACCTGCAGGAAATATATTGATCAATATATTGATCAATAGTGCACTAAATATTTACATTGATTTAAAGCATTTGTACACTCCTTGTAGTTTTCAATCATTACTATTATGTGCAGATGTTTCTCACTCCATCACTTGTCATTCTTAGTAATTATTAATAAATGATTGTTCATCGTTGGTTGACTCCGCCCTATTATTAGTCCAAAAATGCATATTTAAGTTAATGTACGTATTGTTGGCCTAAATTCAGCATTTTAAGCACAAAATATTGTGAATGAACTAAAATACAAATACTGTATATAGTTGTAGTCTCCACTGGCCACTAGGTGTCACTAGTAAAACACCAGACTTTTTTTAGACGTCACTTGCTCCTCCACTGCCAGATTGAACATTGTAATAAGTAATAAAAGCAATAAAGCCCCATGCAGGCATGACCAGGTACAATACGCCTCACTTATAAATGAAGTTTTACCTTTGGTCGAACTTGAAAGAACGATGGTGGCATCATATGGTGCAGGAAATGTGTTGTAAACATGCGTGGAGAGGGCCTGGCGTCAAGATCGAGACTGCAACTACGAGCCTCTTCCAGCCAGGGAACACGATCCCAGTTATGGAGGGTCTCCACCGAAGCAGGATCTCCTCCGCTCACGATGAGGGGAACAATCTCCTGCATCCATGTCGTACCTAAATAGTGAAATTATTGTTTATTCTGAAAACAAATCTACACGTATCAGTAGTGAGTACATTGTGTTACTAATGGACTAACTGCCGAAACACAAACATCTGAAACTCGGGCTGAAACTAGGTATCTAGGTAAAAAAAAACGTTTGGGAGCGTAAAGTACTTTCAAGGTACATAATTTATGATATTTTGACGAATTTGTACCCTAACCACTAGCATACAACTAGCAACTAGCAACTAATTACATTTACCCATTTATACCCAGCACGCATGCGCATATACCAAGTATATACAGATGACACAAGTTTTGAAATACTGTTTTGGACATGTTGTTGGTTATGAATACGAAGGTAAGAACTGTTACCTGATTTGGGGTAAGTCACAATGAGAATATCATCTGGTCGGAAAGTGAAAGCTTCGTAGCGCCTGAGACTCTGTGGAGGGTGAATGAGGGTGGGCAACAAGACCCCCTTGTAGACTGTGTACAGGTCGTCTTCCGTCATTGCAGAAAGTACGTAGTACAAATAAAGTTGTACAAATAAAAAAAAACAAATCCAGCAGTTGTCGCTTTAGCCAACTGAGATTTTCAACACTTCTGTTGTCTTCCGTTGACGTCAGACGACACCGAGGGTATGTCGGTATTGGATCGATTCTCGTGGCATGACATCGATATTTTAATGTATCGTTTGTTCTTTGCCAAATGTCTGCTTTAACTGTGCAGCATGTGTTAAACATTGTCAGAGTACACCAACATGTTTTGTACCAGGAAGTGACGCTTTAATGGCGCTCAAAAGTGTTATGGAATTATTAATAAACGGTATAAAAGTAGTGTCAAATATTGTGCAGGTTTTTGCACAAACCCTAGGCTCTGTATTGTTGCTGGTTTTGCCGTGATAGTTTTATTTCCATCCATCTATTTGCTATGCTGCTAAATCTTAAAGAGAATCATTTTACGATTTTGTTGATGATGTAATGATATACAGTATTGTGTTTTATTCTGATTAGGATTTTCAAATGCAAACATTGACAGGTATGTTTCAGATTGGTATAAAATATTTTATTGACAGGAACATAACAGACCAAAATACTCGTCAGCAGTCCGTTTGTACAGCTTTGGCCATCCAATCAGATCTCGCCATCAGTAACCTCAGCCTGTCACCAGACGACTGCAATAGCTCCTTGGCACTGGTCAGAGATCAAAACAGTTAAAACATTATTATGTGATCATATTTTAAATGTATTTGCTTTTATACATGTGGTTCTGTTTACTTTTGGCAATGGTGCCCAAGCAGACTGACTCCATTAACGGCAAGGATCCTGTCTCCTGGTTGGAGCTTCTCACAGCGGGCTGCAGGAGTGTCAGGAAGCACCGCTTTGATGAAGATGCCTTTCACCTTCAATGGGAGGTCCTGCAACATGAGGTCCAACTATGTAGTGACTGTGTGGTCAACGCGCTAACCACTGGGGCACTTTGTGGCCTTATGATATTTTACATTATACATTCATTTGAGGGAAAATCCAAAAAGAACCATTCGTTCATTTTCTACCACGGGGGTGCTGGAGCCTATCCCAGCTGTCTTCGGGCGAGAGGCGGGGTACACCCTGGACTGGTGGCCAGCCAATCACAGGGCACATATAGACAAACAACCATTCACACTCACATTCATACCTATGGACAATTTGGAGTGGCCAATTAACCTAGCATGTTTTTGGAATGTGGGAGGAAACCGGAGTACCCGGAGAAAACCCACGCATGCACGGGGAGAACATGCAAACTCCACACAGAGATGGCCGAGGGTGGAATTGAACCCTGGTCTCCTTGTTGTGAGGTCTGCACGCTAACCACTCCTCCGCCGTACCGCCCCTAAAAGAACCAGTTCCCAAGAGTCGGAATTCCCATCACTGATAAGAAAGAGGATTCCCTTCACTAACCCGTGTGTCAACTAGAGCGAGACCAAGACCACTTTCATTACGCTGTATCTCCAAACTGAAGATCTCATCATTGTTGTCATCAAAATGGTTGTTCATCTCTTCCGCCTCCTCTTCCTCTTCCTCTATAAGTTCAAAAATCCTTTTCATACACGTGTAATCTGGATTCCCACGGTCATCATTCAGTGCAGTCAGACATTCCAACACGAATCCATCTAAGGAGAGAGGAATAGAAACATATAAAGTTATTTTCCAGAGGAAAAGAATATAGTGACCTCCTAAGGTACCTTCATTGTGCCCAGCCAAACAGGGACGTGTGTCACTTTCAACCTTCACTAATGTGTCATTGTCTTCTCTGGGAAAATGAACAGGATCTATGATGAGGGGAGTGTTGGGTGGGGTGAGGAGACACGAGGGGTCCAGTGCCGACCTCCTCCTCTCAGTGGTGTCCGTTTGTCTGGTCTGCAGATCCCAAAGCTTCTGGGACAAAAGGAGGGCTCCACAGGAGCTGAAGTCATGCAGATATTGTGTGGCGGGGGGCGGGCATGGGGGTGAAAGAGAGGATGATTGGCGATGGTGGACTGTTTTCTGAGATGATAGCATTTGGACCGCTGTTGTGTCCATTGTTTTCTTCTCCACGGGAATGATGACACCCTGAAATATATATAAACATATCCACCTGAGATCCAGAAAAATATTCATTTTCAGTCATTTTTTCTACTATTTTGATGATAGGAATGATATTTATACATTTTTATACAGGCATATTCATATTTGACAATGAAAAAAAACATTTTTGGTTATAATGTAACATATTTTTAAATATTTTTAATTCATACAGACTGACATGAACTAAGAAGTGAACAGTACCGCGGACAGCCACAAGAGGTCACTATTTGTTCATGACAACTAAAGTATATGCTACTCCTGGACTCCTGAAAAAAAAAATGAACCCAAGCGTTAAATTGATATAGAATGAGTGATATACAGTAGAATGAGATCGGGAGCTTGGTGAACCTGGACTTGCTGACTAACTGCATATGTGTTAATTTACCCCAATTCAGCCACCCAGGTATGTTTTTATGCTATTGTCTAGCTGAATAACTGTTTAACTATTATTATATATATAGTTATTATATATAACTATTTTTTTGTCTCACTTCAGTTTCTTTTTTTCTGCATTTTAACTTATTTTACTTAGAACATCCTAAAGATCCAACAGTGCAAAATGAAAATTCTTGCAATTTTTCAACTGGTCCTGATTGACTTATATAAATATGGTACATATAGTATGTATATTTCTGTGTATTGACACATTTTATATACAACAGTTGTCATGGGTCATTAGGTCCATGGAAAAATTCATTGTTTTTAGTATCTTTCAGAAGGACTGTTGCCATACTACGTCAAACTTAAACAAAAATAAATACACTTGTTTTCTACATTTGAAACACAATACCTGAGTAGTATTAATAACCTTTAGGTTGAATTACCATTGTCCAACTTTAAGAGTCATTATATGTGTTCTATATGTGTTACCTGGTCAATAGCTGAGACGCCGTGGGACTGTGAGTTAGACAGGTTGGAAATTGACACTTTGAGTTTGTCTAATTGTTGAATCAGGGATGAATCCGTCACTGCCTTCCCCAAAATGAACTGGAAATCCTCATCTGGTAGCACGAGAGGATGATGGGTGTCAAAACTCTGCAGGATGTCATCTGGGAATGGAAGAAACATCGAAATAGAGAAAAGATCTGACGAGATTTGACAATCCGAGAGTTGCGCTCTCACCGGTGTTGTGTGCTTCTGCTCGGTCCATTAGACATGGAGTCCAAGAGGGAGATGCTGGGATGTAAAGACTTAACAGGTGATGCAGCTGAGCTGCGTTCAAGGCAGGGAAGGCGGATCGTAGCGACACCCAAGACGCCTATACATGAAGGAAAAATGGAAAATGGAGCTCCACCAGATAGAGTGGAGCAGAATTGTGATGCGTTTATTTCTAATATTTGCTATATTGTGGCAGGGGGTCTCCAAAGTGCGGCCGTACATTCCAAATCAGAGGTGTGGACTTCAGTCCCAATTTCGATGACCTTGGACTCAACTTGACAATAACCTGAAAGACCTGCAACTCTACTTGGTCTTTGACGTCAATAACACGTGACTTGACTCAGACTTTAATCAGACTTTGACTTCTAAATACTTGACATTATCAGTGAGTGTGCTTAGGGAAAGTGCAACATTTCCCACAGAATCTGCCTCATTGAATGCATCTATTAACATCCAGTCAGATTGAAGAACTTTTGTATAAATTATTAAAGAAGTACATCTTAAAATAATAATATTTACCTATTTACCCCCACAAAAAACCAAGCCAAGGCCACAAAGGACCCCTAGGGCGATATCGAACCTAACTAAAGCCGTCTCTAGTGCATCATCTTACCTGCTGTAAATGATTCCTCGGCGTAGCAAGAAGATTAATAGCCGATGAGAGTGTGTGCGTGTGCGCAGAAGCCACCTTTCTCAATCCGGTGGTCTGGGACCAGCTCAGAAGCAAGTCAAGATTGGTCCATAAGCGCATGCCGGTAGACCACTGATAGAAACCGGGCTCAGAGCCTGCAAACGCATCAAAAGAAAGCCATCTTTGAAAATAGTCAGAATGGAGCTAAGACGATTTAGTGAGCTCATTTTTTATGACCGACTTGGCTGTCATATTTAAAGACGCATCTGTCTTTCATTCAACCAGGACAGAAAAACAGCAGTTTAAGCAAATTGTGGGCTAAAGCTATAGTCTTCTTAAAGTCAACAATACAATAAATACATTATTCCATCCACTGAGCATATGCAAATAAATGTGATTGTAAAGGGAATTCCAGTAGTGGAATATTTGTTGGCGTTTTAGACTTTCATTCTGAAAAGGTTGAGAAATCAAAATAGCAAAAAAAGTCCTAAAATTATGAGGAAAAAAACAAATAAAATCAAGTTGTAATTTTTTTGAAAATTAGGTTGGGAAAAAGTGTAAAAAAAAAATAAATAAAAATAAAATAAAAATAAAATATTATGTAATCAAGTCATAAGATTAGGAAAATCAATTTACTTATTTATTTAAGAAGAAAAAAAACACCCAAAGTCTGAAATTCATATTAATAATATGTTTTTTCACCTAGCTCAGAAAACCGAGATGCAGTATTTTCCTGAAATATACAAATACTGCATAGCGTATTGGTGTGAACAAGTGCTTTTCACACAGGGCCATGTAGCTTTGGGTGTTCTTTTTCCATAAATAATAAAAGCTTTAATTTAAAAACTGCATTTTGTGCCCAGTTGTGTTGTCATTGACTAATATTTACATATTTGTTTGATGATATGAACAAGAAAAAGGGGGCAAACACTTTCATTTTCAGCATGTGACCCTCAGTGGAAAATGCTGGAACACCCCCAGCTGTACAGTCACTGCAAATAATTGCGGTTCATAAATGCTGGATGCTGTAGCAAATGATCCAGTGGAGAAACGCGAATCTCAACCCCTTTATGCATGCATGCATGCAGCCCATTTCCTTCAGTCTTGTTGGGTTATCATGTGGTTTTTAATGACAGAAACACTCACCGTCAAGCTTGAGTGAGTGAATGCAGGCTTGAAGCACCGCCTCAAGTCTTCCTAAGACGCTTTCATATAGAATCATGATGAACATCGGTGGCTTCGTCACGCCGCTACACACGACAGACATAAGGCCTTATTTGTATCGGGGGTTTCCAACTTTTGCTGCAGTGCCACGATGATCTCATGTGATGCAGTGGAACCTCTAATGTCAAACACAATCCTTTCCAGGAAACATGTTGACATCCCTTTTGGAGGGATTTTCAAACATTCTTTCCCATAGGAATGAATGGAAATAGAAAAGATTGGTATAATTCTAACCTTTTAGTGGCCATGCAAGTGTAAAAATAAATTAATAGGAATAATCTTTTCTTAATTATTAAAGTGTTAAAACAATAAAACATTAGCTGAATTGTAATTTTCCATATTTTTTCTTTTGTTCTTATGATGACTGGCCACTCCTGGGAAGGTACAGTGGAGAACCATGTTTTTGCCATTTGTGGACATTGGCTCTCACTGTGGTTTGCTGGAGTCCCAAAGCTTTAGAAATCGTTTCAGAGCGGTTTACAAGTAGTTTGGCCATTTGTTTACACAATAGTTGACACTATTATACCCGATTGTCTATAGCAGGGGTCTCAAACTTGCAGCCCGCGGGCCAAATGCGGCCCGCGAAATGCTACTTTGAGGCCCCCACCTTGATACCAAAATTTAATGTTGAAATGACAGCTTAAAGCTGTGTGCACACCGGACACAATTAACATGATTTTGCCCCGCCCATACTGTTACCCTACCCTGTTACCCCGCCCTGTTTTGCTTTGGATTAGCAATGAAGCTAAAGGCTTATATGACGCTGGGTACAAATAAATGCAGGAAATGATTTGGAATAAAACGGAAGATGGAACTGAGTACGATGCTAATTTGCTAATTGGGTAAAATGATTAAGTTTCATTAATGTTCATGTTAAAGGTTAAATAACTGTTAATACTGTACATTTGAATCTGAAAAAAATAATTTCTCTACCAACTGTACATATGTGGTTTCTTACGTTTTTTCTTATTTGCTGTTTTATTATTATTTTACTTATTTATTACTGATTGATTGATTTATTGTCTTTATTCTTAATTTGTTTATTTATTTTTTTAAATCTTATTTTGTGTATAGAAAAATAAAAATTAAGATATTTGAGAACAGTGGAATGTTTTATCAGATATTTTGGTGTGGAAAACCGGAACCAAAGTACTGAAAAAGTGTAGGGTATTGCAGAAGCAAAAGCATTGAAGATAGTTTTTTTATTATAATTATTGATTTTTTTTTCAGTTTTTAATAAATGCGTTTTGGGTTTTTTTGGAAACATGATGCGGCCCCGCTGTACCCAGAACCTAGCTCCGGTGGCCCCCAGGTAAATTGAGTTTGAGATTGCCCGTGTATGTGCGGGGGTGCCGATGTACCTCTCTCCATGAGTAAGTTGAAGAGTGATGCATTGATGAAGTAGAAAAGGTATCCAATGAGCTGTGTGGAAATCTCAGGGTGGAGCTGATAATCTGATAGCAACCTCTGGGTCTCATTCAGGACTGCCACAATCTGCTGGATCTCATCAGGGAACCTCAGCCTGCTGCGATGTGGGACTGAAGCACCCTCGCCAGGATCGGGATCCTCCTCAAATGGGTTGCAGTCCAAAAAGGCCGGCAGGATGGGGTACAGGACCTGGATAAAGGTCAAAGGAGGTAAGTGAGTGAAGTGTTCAGTGGTGTTGCCTTGACCAAACTTCCTCTCTTCTTTTAACAAACATTATTGATAGAAGACTGACAAAACCTGGGGAATCAGCAAAAACCCGGGGCGTTTTCCTTCCCGTTCACTCAAAGGTCCTTGCTTCTCCGCAGAGTAAGGTCGGACAATGACAGCTCTGTTTGAGCTAATTGTACGCAGACATCCCCTTGCCCCGGCAATCTCACTCTTACGCCCACCATGCTTCCAAGGCCAGTACTGGCGCTCGATCCACATTCCAAAAAAAGCTGAATGTGGCTGATGTGGGCTTGGCCCGGGTGCTACAACAAGACTGCTGAGTGAAGAGTTCTGAAAGAATCCACTCTAAGCAGATCATCTTACTTTCCCTGCAAAGCCCCGGCCGGGTAGGCGGCTGAAGGGAATTAGACAAGCCACTGCGTCCATCACACATCAGACAATGGAAATGGGCAAAACACTAATCTTGCAATCTGATCGGAAAATGTTGCTCAGTGGAGCCAAACAACGAGGATCGGTCCTTTCAGAACTCTGCATTCATCATCATGGGTAAATAAACATAGTCCGACCGCAAGTCTGGATTAAATCTGTGTGTGTTAACAAATGTTTGCAGTGAAATAACTCGTCATTAACGACGCCTGTTGTTTTCCTGCTGCAACAATAACCACCACATTAGGTTATTATGTATAAAATATCGTTAGAAACTTCCATAAAATGGTTCACTTCCACCCTCGGCCATCTATGTGTGGAGTTTGCATGTTCTCCCTGTGCATGCGTGGGTTTTCTCCGGTTTCCTCCCACATTCCAAAAACATGCTAGGTTAATTAGCGACTCCAAATTGTCCATAGGTATGAATGTGAGTGTGAATGGTTGTTTGTCTATATGTGCCCTGTGATTGGCTGGCGACCACTCCAGGGTGTACCCCGCCTCTCGCCCAAAGACAGCTGGGATAGGCTCCAGCAATCCCCCCAAGAAAGCTGGGGTAGGCTCCAGCAACCCCCCAAGACAGCTGGGATAGGCTCCAGCAACCCCCCAAGACAGCTGGGATAGGCTCCAACAACCCCCCAAGATAGCTGGGATAGGCTCCAGCAATCCCCCAAGACAGCTGGGATAGGCTCCAGCACCCCCGCAACCCTCATGAGGAAAAAGCAGTAGAAAATGAATGAATGAATATTGAAGTAATTGTTATGACATATCCTTACCGGGGTCAAGGGAACGCTGGAGCCTATCCTAGCGGACTATTTTGCACCTAGAACTGGTTGCCAGTCAATCATAGAGCACATATAGACAACAATTTGTCCCGACTAAGTGTGTTGGGGAAGTCCAAATTCATCCATAGGTATGAATGTGAGTGTGAATGGTTGTTTGTCTATATGTGCCTTGTGATTGGCTGGCCACCAGTCCAGGGTGTACCCCGCCTCTCGCGAAAATGAATTAATGAATGAATGTATTCCATAAAATACAGACATTAATAAGGTTGACTACATAGTAAACTTGAATATTAATCATATTCCATATTTAATAAATGTGAGGCTGTCACGCCCTGTGTGGGTTCCCATGTGACAGTTTGTTTGTGTTACCTTCTTGGGCTTTGGTTTCCGTTCTGCATGGACACTCTTATTTTGTATTTAACTTCCTGTTTTGCCCTGGCTTCCTTCGTTGCCTATCATCCACACCTGTCCCTAATTTGTGTTGGTATTTAGTTCAGGTGTGTGCTTCTCCCCCGTGTGGGATCATTATCGTTTGTCAGTCAAATCCTGAGTTGCTTTATTCTTCTGCTGCTGAGTAAATCTGCATCCTGGGGTCGAACCTTAAAGCTCTCGAGACCGACCGTGACAGAGGCCTTTTCTTGACAATGGATCCTTCATCCCATTCCTAACTAATTCTGTCCGTAAATCAAGCATAGAGTAGGATCTCATCCTGCCGGGGGTGACAAGCATGATGGATGACATACCCTAGCTTGCATAACCAGTCTGTGGAAACATAGGCAAGTGTTTCCTTCAGGCTGAAATCATGGGAAACAAAGATAAAGGTGAAGCCTTTTATCTGCTTCGCCTTGAAACCCAAAGATAACCAGCCAATCAAAGTAACCAGCAGTTGCTCATAATCACCTGATCCTTTCCAGGAGCTTGACTGATGCTGGTGGGTCCTTTAAAAACATTCAACATTCCACTGTTACTCATCAAATCATTTCAAAAGTAAATAACTATTTTGTTGCTTTATGACTTTTGTTGTAGCGCACCTCTGACTGGCAGGAGGGGGTCCTCTCATAGACCCCCGATGTCAATTACCTCTCTGGCTTTTTAAGCATGGAAGCAGGTGTGGTTTGTCGCCAGATTGTCCCTCATGCCTTCCTCATGCTACATGCCCTCCGCTCTGCTTGGCTTTCTGGCTTTTAGCATTACCTGCAAGTACCTGCAAGTACCTGTAAGTACCTGCCCGTCCTGCAGTGATTTCTTTGTTGCTACTTGTTAGTTCTCCCTGCTCGACCTTTTGTTTTGTGTTATACTTTGTCTCCCGTGTTTTGCCTGCTAGCCCTTTGCCGCAGTGTTTTTTTTTTTTTCGTCTTCTTGTTTTGGGCTCTAGTTTGTACTTTGCCCTACTTTGGATCCCTTGTGTTTAATAAATATTTTTTTGTTACTGAAAGTGACTCTGCAGGTTCCAGACTGACTTAGGCCAAATTCCTGACAATTATGAGGAAAAAACTTTTAATAAAGTCAAAATTAAGAGAAAAAAACAACATAAAAAATAATAATAATATTAAATGTTACATTTAAATAATATAAAATTGTATTAAAAAACATAATACAAGCATACCTCAGAATGTGTCATCAGAAAATATTATTTAAATATAATATAGTTGTCCATTATCAGTCCCTAAGCATATTGAATTTTTTCAGAAAGTAATTAATTTTAATTAATCAACAATGTTTTGTTACTTTGTCCCACTCTGCATGAAACCTTTTCTCAAGTTTAAAATAAATACATTTGAGTTTAATGAAAATATTTGTTATATTCAGTATGGTATAGGTGAGGACGTTTAATAAATTGGTTCTCATTCATGGGGCAGTTAATGTTTGCCCTCAGCTTGAAAGACAGCAGCTATTATGGCCACTTTACAGATACCGTTACGTATCAGTGACTTGCTTCCTGCAAGGGAAACAGGGTAACAAAATCCCCAAATCAGCCAAATCCACTTGGCTTCTAATAGGCATGAAATCCGAGACTTTGACGCTGGCTTCTAATGGCCTATTAAGCCAACGATGTCGTCATATTATACTTCACATGACTTGCTGCTGTTCTTTGCCTGTGTTTGTGGAACGGCGCGTGAAGGTCGGTGTCACCATAAGTCATCAGAAGTAGACGTAAAAATATGTCCTAGGTAGATATGGACAGATCATTATCACTGATAGTAAGATTAACATTGTTAGTATTACTAGTTGCAATTATGATTTTACTGTTTTCCAAGTTTTCTAGATCCATATTTGTAGTATCTACTGTAAAATTTTGACTGTTCAGAGTCTATCAGAAAAATAGGCTTACTACTTTTAATGAATTTGTTCTGACACAAGCAAGCAAAGACATCACTGCAACAGTTCCAAGGCCTTGGCCGAGCTCCATCGACACACAGCATCGACACAAAGGCGCTCGGTGTCTTGTCTCGCGGCACATTCAGAATGAGCCTAGTGTTGGTTTCCCAGTTGTGGCCAATGGCTCCATTTGAAAGCTGTCAGCAGCTAACTGGGCCCTTTATTCTCAGCCTGTCACTCATTATTTTCCTTTTTTTTTCTTCTATATTCGTCAATGTGGACACAGAGAGAAAATTACAACGCAAGAATGGTTTGTAGCTGATTTACCGTATGGTAGTTTTACCGGAACATAGAATGTAATAAGACGCCATACTGTTTCACAGCAAATTAACAGTCATGAAGTCCAACAACCACCTTCATCATGATGTGACCAACAATAACAAACACAAGCAAAGCTGAAAGCATGCACACACTTCCCCAACACACTTAGTATTGATTGACTCGCAACCAGTTCAAGGTGCAAAATAGTCCGCTAGGATAGGCTCCAGCGTTCCCTTGACCCTGGTAAGGATATGTCATAACAATTACTTCAGTATTCATTCATCCATTCATTCATTTTCTACTGCTTTTTCCTCACAAGGGTCGCGGGGGTGCTGGAGCCTATCCCAGCTGTCTTGGGGGGATTGCTGGAGCCTACCCCAGCTGTCTTGGAGGGTTGCTGGAGCCTATCCCAGCTGTCTTGGGGGTTGCTGGAGCCTATCCCAGCTGTCTTGGGGGGTTGCTGGAGCCTATCCCAGTTGTCTTGGGGGGATTGCTGGAGCCTATCCCAGCTGTCTTCGGGCGAGAGGCGGGGTACACCCTGGACTGGTGGCCAGCCAATCACAGGGCACATATAGACAAACAACCATTCACACTCACATTCATACCTATGGACAATTTGGAGTGGCTAATTAACCTAGCATGTTTTTGGAATGTGGGAGGAAACCGGAATACCCGGAGAAAACCCACGCATGCACGAGGAGAACATGCAAACTCCACACAGAGATAGCCGAGGGTGGTTCAGTATTCATATATTTTCATATTCATATTACTTCATATAAACCACATGTTCAAAGAGTTGACTCATATAACTTTGCTTGCACCTTGGTTATGTAGTACACACACTGCTGGAAGGTAAGCATGATGACCTCCTCCAGGGCGGCTATGGTCTCTTCGGTGGCTGAGCGCACACAGGACAGCTTTAACTCCAGCAGGACTGGGAAGCAAGCAACAGCAAAACACTTATTGCTACAAAAGTCATACATGAAGTGTCGTAATTGAGCATTTGGAATCCAATCTACCACGACCATGATCAACATATCCAGTCAGAAAAGTTCACAAAATGTAACTGACCTAAATTCTTCCCCTGAACTTGTTGCTCTCCATCTTCATTCTCTTCTATGGTTCTCCACTCTAAGATGAGGGGCAACTGGTTCTGAATGAACTGGAGCAGCTCCAGGCTGTTTGACATCCATACCACTAGGGGAGACAGTCCTGATATCATGTCCTCTGGGCTGAAAGGATGCAGGACATCCAGACTTGAGATGTGGCGTTTACATAAATAACAGCTAGAATAAGAAACAAAAACTTACATTTCCTTTTGAAGCGCAGCAAAATTATTAGTTTGCTCCTGAAAAATACAGTCCAGATTTTTATCAGATATTGGATAAAAATGACACAACTACTACTCCACTGAACACTACTCACCCACACCGCACTCTCAATTTCACTTGCAATAAGCAGCAGGAGTCTTCTCAGGTCTGACGTAGGGAGACGTGAGGCAGAATACTGAATACACATGGACAGCAAAAATGCAACAGTGAGTGGCGGTACATCTTCGGCGCCTCTGCCTCCCATTGCAACTATTTTTTTCACGATGCAAAACTCATCCTCAACGCGGTAGTTCAAAGTCAGACAGAGACCCTCGTGTGATTTTAAAAATTGTGGGGCTGTCTTTAGGCAATTTGCGGTGTCGGGGTCTCGAAGAAGGCCAATGCAGGTGTTGCAGAGTATCCCATCTTTTGTCATTGCAGATGTGGCGCATCCAAAAAAGCTGGGATCAGAACCAGCATGGTTGACTTCCTTTTCCAGGAAAAAAACAAAAATAAAGGAAATCATATTGTATATTGGTAATGTAGCATAAATGTGAATATATACTGTATTTACCTGGTGTCTCAATGGATCTTTGAAGAGAAACAAGTAGCTTTGACCCAAGCCAATGACATCGCCAGGGCGAAGCTCCACTTTGCCTTTAAGTACGCTGCCATTCCTCGTCACCACAGCATCCGGAAAAGGGCAGAGCACGGTCACTCCACCAGTACTGCGATGAAAACTGCAGTGTTTTGGAAGTATGTCTTCTGCAAGTAGGGTGAAGTCCACCTTTGATGCATCTTTATTTGGTTCATTTTGTCGCCCTATAACAACGCTGGGACTCATAAGTAGATAGATGACAAAGTCCTAAGGAGAAAAATGGTTCGGAAGATGAAAAAACATTGTGTACATTCAGTTTGTAATGTAACCAATTTACATATACTAATGAGCAAAACAATCAGAATCAGGTATCTTTGACTACTTTATTCTTCTGAGCTTGCATTGAACTACAGTAGACCTCGGATACGTATATCGGATTCAATTGTTCCCACTGGTTTTGTCCGATATAAGCGAAATCCGTTATATGCGTATACCGGAAAATGTCCGTTTTACGCATATATCGGATTTATATCCGGTATATGCGTAAATCGGATTTTATCCGTTATAAAAAGGCACTTCCTTGACTATGTTTCCAATGTACCTGGACGCGCAGGCAACGCTGCAAACGCTGCAAATGACGTCGTATAGCGGCCTGTCACGATTCGGCGAATCGGAGCGCCACGATGCGGCCATCCGATATATGCGAGGGAAATTTAATGGAAATGCATTGGAACGGGACTGGAGATTTGTCCGAAATAGGCGAAATCCGTTATAAAAAATCCGATATATGCAATGAATTTTTATTGGAATTGCATTACAGAAAAAATTGTTCTTTTTTATCTGTCCGTTGTGAGCGAATTTTCGATATATCCGAGGTTTACTGTAGTTTTGTGGCGCTTTTTACTGAGCTTTCTTCTCACTTTGTGCACCAAAAACACTTTGGCGTTACACTTGCCATACACAGTACAGGAGTCCACTTGCAAGCGGACCGGGATCCATGTCCCAGGCGGTCTTGGTAATGCCTCTTTGGCCAATTTACCAAAGGAACCATACTAGCAAAGCAATTGAAGTATACTTCATTTTTATTCAGACCAAAATGTGTGAACCTGAAACCGGATTAGACAAACAATGCTTTATCCTCAGCAAGGCTCCTTCCTGCAAGCACTGGCAAGGATCGTGTTTTGACTTTGCCCTTGTCATGACTGCCTTTTCATACGGAACAAATAAACTCCACGTGCTTTATTCATCAAACCAGTTCCCCTGGGAATATTTTCAAATCGAAATGATCAAGTATTTTATTGTTTTTTATTGTTGGGTGATTGCAGACGTAATTCCATTTCATAGTAATGGAAGGTGTGTATGCGTTATTCTTCTTCTATTGTTTTGGTGTGCAACTTTGGTGTGGTTTTGTCTGTGTGTCTGTGTACAAACAGTGCCACATTATCTCAGATGACTCAATATTTTTTATTTGAGAGTCAATTTTAGAGCCTAAATATCTAGTATTGGTATCCATATTTCAGTATCGATTTACACATCTTTACTCATCATGGAGGGCTGATTTGCCATGGGGTGTGCTGAAGGAACTGTAGGCCTGTTTGGTTCCGACACTTGAAGAGAACCAGTTTTAGTTGCCAGGAGGAGGAAAACTGCAATTATTGACTTTTCTGGTAGACTACAGTTTAACGAGTCCTATTAAATTGACTGTTTATTGAATGAAATGAATGCACTAAATATCCCATATTACGACGTGGACACGGCGGCACGGCGGTCTAGTGGTTAGCGCGCAGACCTCACAGCTAGGAGACCAGGGTTCAATTCCACCCTCGGCCATCTCTGTGTGGAGTTTGCATGTTCTCCCCGTGCATGCGTGGGTTTTCTCCGGGTACTCCGGTTTCCTCCCACATTCCAAAAACATGCTAGGTTAATTGGAGACTCCAAATTGTCCATAGGTATGAATGTGAGTGTGAATGGTTGTTTGTCTATATGTGCCCTGTGATTGGCTGGCGACCAGTCCAGGGTGTACCCCGCCTCTCGCCCGAAGACAGCTGGGATAGGCTCCAGCACCCCCCGCGACCCTCGTGAGGAAAAAGCGGTAGAAAATGAACGAATGAATGAATTACGACGTGGACACCTACAGTTTATAGACCGGTGAGGTCTACGCATGTATAAATCTTTTTAAATTTAGTGGCTAATACATTCAGTAATACATTCTTGTATGGATGTGATTATTTACTGAGGAAACACTTTTTTTTTTTTCAACCTGCCAAAAAAAGATCCCATGTGGTAAGGGGCATTCGTCGGTTGGCCTGCATGTGTGAGTCTGTTACAAATCTTGGTAATCAGACAGGAAGCAGTGCCATGGTTGTGTTTTTACAGCTTCCCGGTTAGCGTTTTGACGGTTGTTCTTTCTACACTTTGCTGACTTACAATGATTTTTCCGTTCTTTTCTTTTTTTCCTCTTCACTCGGGGCCAACATAGAGTTCTGATTTTTCCAGAAAGTAATAGAATAATAAAAATAGTTTAAACTTTGTTTGAAACAGAGACACAAACCGAGTAATAGTTTTAATTTAAGTAATTGAGAAATATTTTCGATTTCATACCTTCACAAATACTGTTTGTTGAAGATATTCAACAACCCAGACCATTTAGATATTGTGAAGGGGTACACACGTGCTCATGAGTAGTACTGCAGAAAACAGTCGGGTCGATCACAGCAACTACAAAAATATATTCCAATATATTTTGGAAGTAACGTTCATGGGTGCGCTGGAGCCTACACCAATATTCTGATTCATTCTGGGCATTGAATGGATCGCCACCAACTTCATCAATCCATGCTCAAAGACTAAGTGGGACAAAAAACACCAGTCATACACCCAGTCACACCAAGTTCTCAGACTAGAGCTGTCCTATCTAGTGTTTATCCCACCTAGTCTTTGATAGTCCAACTATTTACTTCATCAACTGTAACACAAAAGGTAAGATGTTTATGTTACAGATATTGACTTCCAATGGTTAGCATTAGCATCTTTAATGTACAAAATGTATTAAAGTGGGCGGCACGGTGGTCGAGTGGTTAGCGTGTGGTTCAATTCCACCCTCGGCCATCGCTGTGTGGAGTTTGCATGTTCTCCCTCCCCGGTTTCCTCCCACATTCCAAAAACATGCTAGGTTAATTGGTGACTCCAAATTGTCCATAGGTATGAATGTGAGTGTGAATGGTTGTTTGTCTAT
This sequence comes from Doryrhamphus excisus, assembly GCF_030265055.1. NCBI lineage: Eukaryota > Metazoa > Chordata > Actinopteri > Syngnathiformes > Syngnathidae > Doryrhamphus > Doryrhamphus excisus. The sequence goes on along the minus strand of NC_080487.1, from coordinate 4,312,011 downwards.
ATGTGCTCTGTGATTGGCTGGCCACCAGTCCAGGGTGTACCCCGCCTCTTGCCCAAAGACAGCTGGGATAGGCTCCAGCACCCTTGTGAGGAAAAGCGGTAGAAAATGAATGAATGAATGAATGGTTAGCATTAGCATCTTTAATGTACAAAATGTATCAAATTGGGTCAGACCTCACAGCTAGGAGACCAGGGTTCAATTCCACCCTCGGCCATCTCTGTGTGGAGTTTGCATGTCCGGGTACTCCGGTTTCCTCCCACATTCCAAAAACATGCTAGGTTAATTAGCGACTCCAAATTGTCCATAGGTATGAATGTGAGTGTGAATGGTTGTTTGTCTATATGTGCACTGTGATTGGCTGGCGACCACTCACCCAAAGGCAGCTTTTAGGAAAAAGCGGTAGAAAATGAATGAATAAATGTTTCAAAGTGGTCCCCCACATCTTTCAGTGGTAGCAACCATTTGGACACCCCTGCTTCAAAGCCCCCTCCAAACTTAGCGCTTATTTCTTGACAAGTGGTGTGTGTGTGTGGAGTGAAGGACTTACCTGTACGGAGCTGCAGCCGTGGAGGAGCAGCAGGTACGGACAGTCGTGAGGTGGGTGAATGGAGTACTGTGTGGTGTTATCATCGCTACTTTCCGTCTCCTCCCTCTCCGACTCTTCTCCTTCCTGCTCACTTCTTCGCCTTGACGGACAGAGGTTCTCTGTTTTGGCTTGCGAGCCTCCATCCCCCTGAGAGGGAACTGCGAGTTCAATGCCATTCTGTTCTGGCCTTGCTTCTGGGCACTCACAGCTCTTTACTGAAGTTCCATTCAGGGACTCTCTTTGATTCTGAGAACTTTTATCCTGATCTTTCTTGGTATCTACATCTAATAGATCTATCTGACTTTTACTCCTCCAGAGTTTCTGGCTTCGACTGATTGTTCTCTCGATGAGGGAGGAGTTCACTCTGGAGCGACTCTTCTGCAGCTTTCGTGCCTGGGCGTTGATACCTATCGGGAAGAAGAATAAATAAATAAATGTAATGCTTAGGAATTAGATTAAACATGGATTGTGTCAATAACCTGCTATATAAATACATTAAGCACATAACTAATGGAATGCGTTGGAATGGCAACACCTGTTTTTTTTCCTGGCGTTTAGGTGCCGTGTGTGTTCAGAAACCGCATACAGGAAACAGAGCTTGATCTGATCACCCACAGCCAGCAGGCATCCACACGGATAGACTATCACGTGTTGTGCCAGGCGTTACAAGCACAACTCCAAACAGGACGCACTCTTACGCTGTGACCACAGCTGTGTCAACCAAAGCCAGTGTTTCCAGTAGAAATGATGCGGTGCTACTGGTTTCTGTGGAAAGTCCAGAGTAGTTCTCCGATGCCTTGTGTTGTGATTTTGTTTCCATGCAAAATCTTTATACAGTAAACCTCGGATATATCGGACTCGGATATATCGGAAATTCGCTCACAACGGACAGATAAAAAAGAACCGATTTTTCTGTAATGCATTTCCAATAAAAATTCATTGCATATATCGGATTTTTTATAACGGATTTCGCCTATTTCGGACAAAATCTCCAGTCCCGTTCCAATGCATTTCCATTAAATTTCCCTCGCATATATCGGATGGCCGCATCGTGGCGTTCCGATTCGCCGAATCGTGACAGGCCGCTATACGACGTCATTTGCAGCGTTTGCAGCGTTGCCTGCGTGTCCAGGTACATTGGAAACATAGTCAAGGAAGTGCCTTTTTATAACGGATAAAATCCGATTTACGCATATACAGGATATAAATCCGATATATGCGTAAAACGGACATTTTCCGGTATACGCATATAACGGATTTCGCTTATATCGGACAAAACCAGTGGGAACAATTGAATCCGATATATCCGAGGTTTACTGTAATAGCAGGCACTGCAATGTGTTAAAAAGCGGGAGGACCACTGGAAGAGGTTTAATTAAAAGTGCAATGGCTAGTTTTAGCTTGGAAAAGCATTTGGAAAAATGAAAAGAAGAAATTGTGGAGTTATTATTAAATGTTCTTTGATGTACGCTAGGTTGACACCATGCAGCAACACCCTACCAGCAGTGATGGTGTCTTTATCCTGAGATGTCTGCTGCTCCACCAGGCTTCGCTGCTGGATTTCAAAGCGTCTTGCAAGGCCCTCCCTCGGTTTCCATAGCGACTGTAGGAGGAGTGGCTTCTCATTGTCCCCCACAACTCGGAATCCTTCGGTTTTCCACTGACGCTCTCCAATGGAGCCAATCGTGTCACAAAGAACGTAGGTGTTTGCTTCTTCTTTTCCCAGACCATACCTGGATAACGTGGAGAGGACAGACTTTTAGTAGGTCTAACTCAGGGGTGGGCAAACATTTTGACTCGCGGGCCGCATTGGTTTAACAAAATTGAGGGGGGGCCAGACTATTATGTTTTTTACACGTAACTGTCCACCTGGAATTATTGTATCTGTAAAAGAGTCATGCAATCTGCTATATGTGCACTTTGAGGTCATTCATTTGAAGTGCGTTATAAATTAAATTATTATTATTATTTAAATATTTTTATTTTATGTGAGTGTGAATGGTTGTTTGTCTATATGTGCCCTGTGATTGGCTGGCGACCAGTCCAGAGTGTACCCCGCGTCTCGCCCGAGGACAGCTGGGATAGGCTCCAGCAACCCACGCGATCCTCATGAGGATAAGTGGTAGAAAATGAATGAATGAATGAATTCATTTATTTTTTTTAATTGTTTTATTTATTTTTTTTATTTTTTATTGTGCTTGTGGCCCTTTTTTCAGGAGCACTTTGTAAACAACAGACCACATCAAATAACAATATTGATAAAACAGCTACTTCAACCATCAAAAGGTTGGCTCAAGCCATGATGCCAGGTTGTACGGTAAATTTAAATGAAATACTTTAAAAAGAACAGGCGGGCCATATTCAATCACTTGGCGGGCCGGATGTGGCCCCCGGGCCATAGTTTGCCCACCCCTGGTCTAACTCTTTTAAATACAACTCAGAGGTGCTGGTACGATTCCACTAATCCTGCGCTCATTTGTGCATTTGTTTGTCCCATCACTACCAGAATCACCCACCAGTGCATTTGAGTTTGAGACCCTGGTTTTAGAATGTGCAAGGCCAAAAAAAGCCTCCTGGGCCGCACTTTGGACACCCATGTTATTCCATGTTATTTCAGCTATAAGTGGGATGTTTGATTCAGTAATGCAATAATGCAAAAACAAATGTTCTATGTGTTCAATTTCACTTGTGTTAATCATTTTGTGACATTTTTTGCTGAAAGACTAGCATACATGTTCTCTCTCTCTCTCGGGGGGAGCATTCCTGCCAACACTGGCTGTCTTTCACACAAAACTGTGGTTTGCTCTACACATTTTCAGAGCTATTAAACAGACTTTTTGGCACACATACACACTGTTTGCACACACGCTGGAATTATAACGTAATGGACAGGGCATCAAGTCTACTTTGTTCACTGTGTTTATTAAGTATAACCGCAAGTGCATGCCTGACTGGTTTATATCCAAATTATTTAGAGCAAAAAAATGGAGGAAGCAAGGACAAACAATCACACAGACGCATATGGGAAACAGACCCATGCAATGATAGCACATTCGCTTACCTTTCGAGGGCCTCTTTGACCAGTTCTTTAGCACTGGAGTGTGTGGTGGCTAGGACGCTCTTGTAGTGGGCTCCTTTGCAGATCTCACTTCCAAAGATCTTCAAGATTCCCGGAGCGCTTAACTGATTGGACAGTTCGGAGGGGTCGTCCACAATTACCGTATCTGTCATAGTCGCTGGATGCAACCGCAGACATGGAAAAAAAACATTACAGGCGAGGCAAAGCACTTCTATAAGCATTCGGAATTACTGCATCTTTTTATTTCGGGCATCAATTATTTGGACAAATAAAACATGGATTAAGAATATGGCATCTATAGTGTGTCGCTAACTTTTGGACACATTTGCAATAAATGCCAAATGCATTTATTCTAAATATTTATTTTTTTTAGACATGCAATGGGGAGTCCAAAGAATGGCCTGCAGCTAAATATACCCCGCCATTTGCTCAAAGTCAGCTGGGATAGGCTCCAGCATACTCCCGCGACATAAAGGACATAAGGACATAAGGATAAGCGGCATAAAAACTGGATGGATGGATGGATGGACTTTAGGGTGTTAGGTTGCTGTGTGATGAATTTAGTGTTGTTCTCACTAAAATGACACCATGAGCCAGACTGTCGTCAATAGCTTCTAATTGGCTACTACCGTTTCCTCACTGACTTGCGAGCGGCACGGTATTGAACTATTTAGTAGTACTTCTGAAGTAAAGGAGATGTCACGAGATTAGAATTTAGCCTAAGATTAGCCACACCACTGAATAAGCCACAGAAAAGAAGTTAGCGGCTTACACGCTGGAATTAAGGCTACTATTCATTGAGTGAATTAAAAGCTGAGCATGACATACTGCTGGTTTTCCTGACTTGTGCGGACATGGCCGCGGACAGCGAGCCAGACGCCGGGCCGCGAAGGAAGACTCCGGAGAGGCGGTTGGTGTGGCGGCGGATGTGGCCCTTGCCAGGCTGCCTGAAAGCCACAACCTCAGCTGACCTGCCGGTAGACGAACTGCTGGTGGATGAACTTGATCTGAATGATGAAACGGGAAAAGAATCGCCCTTGAGCAAGGCTGTAGCAATAAAAGTAAATCACTGGGGATCCAGTGGAAAAGAAACAATAACTTTGTTGGTGAAAGAAGAAGTATGTACCATAATAGTTCTACATGACTAATATACTGTATGTAAAAATCACAAACCGCTATGCCTGAGCTCTGAATAAGTTTATAGATGCCTGTTGTCCACGCTCTGCCTCCATTCCTCTCTTAGCTCCCAGTATGCATCAACGAAGGGTTGTGCACCACGCAGCAAGCCTGTAAGCTTCTTACCACAATGGTTCAAAGGTTCAAATTTATGATTTTTTTTTTTTTGCATCCATACATTCATGGCCCTGTGTGAAAAAGTGATGCCCCTAAGTGGTTGGGCCCCCCTTAGCAACAACAACCGCAATCAAGTGTTTGTAATAAGTTGCAATGAGTCTCTTCCAGCGCTATGGAGGAATGTTGGCGCACTCATCTTTGCAGAATTGTTGTCATTCAGCCACATTGGAGGCTTTTCCAGCATGAAGGTCTTGCAGCATCTCAATAGGATTCAGTCAGGACTTGGACCAGGCCACAACTCTTATGGTGAAATCATGAACATGGACTTTAACCGAGGCAAGTGTGGCCTGCAGTTTTTTGGATGTTGTTGCGGGGTCTTTTGTGACCTCTTGGAGGAGTCTTGGATAGTCATTTTGGTTGGCAGGCTGAGAAGGTTCTGAGAAGGTTCACCACTTTTTCATGTTTTTGCCATTTGTGGATAATATTATGGCTTTATAACCTTTTCCAGACTGATAGATCCCAATTAATATCGGTTGTGTGTTTAACGGTTGTGTAGTCATCCACTAATATTTACATTTGTTTGATGATATGAAACATTTAAGAGTGACAAACAAATAAGGAATCAGGAAGGGGGATAACACTTTTTCAGACAGCGGCACCATACTGTATGTGTTGTTACTAATAAAGTTATACGGTAAGGTGTTTACACTTGAGGATAATATTATGGCTTTATAACCTTTTCCAGACTGATAGATCACAATTAATATCGGTTGTGTGTTTAACGGTTGTGTAGTCATCGACTAATATTTACATTTGTTTGATCATATGAAACATTTAAGTGTGACAAACAAATAAGGAATCAGGAAGGGGGTAAACACTTTTTCAGACAGCGGCACCATACTGTATGTGTTGTTACTAATAAAGTTATAAGGTAAGGTGTTTACATTTGAATATGAATAGTTGTTCAACAGAACAAAATGTTTGTAAATTCTATTTAGCCATTATTTCTTATGAGGATAACTTGGCATACTTGGATTACTAAAACATGCTGTATTGTCTTAACCATAAATAATTCAATTTATTCTGACATGTTAGTGGAAGAGCTTCAACATGCATTTGTTAGCCTCCAAGCAAAATTCTATGGAAAAAAAACAATTTCTAGTGAATGAGTGTCATTCTCAAGTTTAGAAGCTCGGAGAAAAGCGCTGCATACTGTAAGCAACATTGAACGCAACAGCATGTCATGTACTCACTGCAAGGAGCCATCACTGGACTTCCTCCCAAGCCTCATGACGCGTCTTTTCAGAGAAGATCCAGGTAAACCTCTTGGTAATTCCTCAACTTTCCTGTGGCTCATCGCCGGTCGAAGACTTCAGGTTGATGCAGATCCAGATTGTTTTAAAGTGCTGGTGGTTGCATCATGTCCTATGAGAAGTGATGGGCTTCACTCCTGCAGATGTTCCCCTCTCCCATCCAGATGTTGCAGCAGCTGTTCTCGGTATCCCCACTTTATTCCGGTTTGAAAGATAAAGAGTGGATAACAACAGGCAAGTATCGCAATAACATTCCACAAAGGCCGATCAAATGTAGTCTTTAAATGAAAACGGACCTGCTTTCTGCTCTCCAGATGTGCTTGCACAGCGCAACTGTCTGAGGATGCCAAGTGCACGCAAGCACACACACACACATCTCACAAATCACACCCACTTAGGCACCAAAAGACTTCCGAAGAGGACGGATCACGGTTTAAATTCAACCATTCGCTCATTTTTTTTGCATTACTGACTGGCCATGTTTAGTAGTACACTTTTATGACGTATTAAAACGTCAATACATGGAAAAGCGTGTTCTTTAAAATAGTGTTGACCAACGCTATTTGAAGAGAAGCAGAACAAGACTATGGCGCCATCTGGTGGATGCCTGCAGAACATTCATTCATTCATTCATTTTCTACCGCTTTTCCTCATGAGGGTCGCAGGGGGTGCTGGAGCCTATCCCAGCGAGAGGCGGGGTACACCCTGGACAGGTGGCCAGCCAATCACAGCGCACATATAGACAAACAACCATTCACACTCACAATTTGGAGTCACCAATTAACCTAGCATGTTTTTGGAATGTGGGAGGAAACCGGAGAAAACCCACGCATTCATGGGGAGAACATGCAAACTCCACACAGAGATGGCCGAGGGTGGAATTGAACCCTGGTCTCCTAGCTGTGAGGTCTGCGCGCTAACCACTCGACTAACAATCCATCCATTTGTGACACAGCTTGTCCTCATTCGCGTCGTGTGGATACGCTGGAGCCTATCCCAGCTGACTGTGGCCGAGAGGCAGCCAACCAATCACAGGGCACCAACAAACTCAATTGTATCTTGATGAATTACTTTCAATGCATTGGTGGAACATAAAGGCCAACCCAGAAAGCCGTTATTATAATCATATAAAATATCTTGACAGACAGGTTCCAATGCTTATGCCCTGGTTAGCATATTTTTAGTTTATGTAAACTTTTTTATACAAAAGTTCTTGTACATTTATCATTATCTTGTACATTTTGTTGTGTTATTAATACACAAGTTCAGTCCACCTGTGAAGTTAACATATTTTTATGGTTTTAATAACATTGGGCTTTGTAAAATAGTCATCCAAATACAGTGGAACATTGTTTTTTTGTCATGAATCCATCCCATAACGTCGGGTTCTAGCAGTTTTTCCGATAAGAAATTATGTAAATCCAAGGCAATAATGTAAACACAAAATATGTTGTTATGGCTTGACAATGGTACCTTTACATTTTAGGTTTATTTGAATATCATTTGTACTGTCAGTCAAATAACGGCCAATGAGTGTGAGGAAAATCCCCTCCTGGTTTGCATGGACAGATAAAATGGGTTTACTGGGCCTTAGCAGCTTTGTGTAGGCCCTGCTTGCATAACAGGACACAGTTGACACCCAAAGTTGTTGTGACACCTCCTGCAGTGTAAACACAACACAGAACTTTGAACAACACTCAATCTCTGCTTCGTTTTCCAGAAGGGCGTCCCCAAGCGATGCACAATCATTTGCCGACGAGCCCTGATCAGTTCTCTTGGAAAACGGCAAGCGAAACAGAAGGACTTAAAGCATGGTAATCAGATCCCCTGCTGGGCAAGGAAGGAGGGACGCCTGCATAAAAGAACACTTCGGTATTACACTGCAAAGTTTAACATACACAGCTACCCCCCCTCGCCATATCATGGTTTGAATTTCGTGGCTTCACTCTATCATGATTAAAAAAACCACTTGAATTAATAAATGATGCTGTTATATGGTTGAATCCAGCCTATTAGTGAAAAACAAGTATGTACATTTATGTATGTTTTGCCTAAATGAAACATTTTCAAGCATAAAAATGATATAATATACAAATATAAGGCAATAAGAAGATTAGAGATGTCTGATATTGGCTGATATTGTCCAACTCTCAATTTCCAATACCGATCCCATCCCATGCCGATGTGTAACATGACATATCTCCTGTAGTGGAATGAACACACGTGTTAGATACGGCATTTTCTTGTATCAGGAAAAAAAATCTGCAACTGGTGTTGACAACATCCGTTCATCGTAGTTTTACATTCCAACAGTCCATTTCTTCTTTCGGGAATTTATTTTGGCAACAAGGGGAACCATACAGGCTCTTGCCAAACCAAGGGAAAGGCAAAAGGTGTGGATTTTCTTTCCTTGTTGAGCCACTGATGGAGATTAGTAGCACACGTGTTATAACAATAATGTGGAGCCCACCTCTTGTGCTAATCTCCTACTTTAATACCAAAATAAATGCCTTTTTTTTATACTTCTGCTTCCTGAGGTCAAAAACACAGAAATACTGGCCCAGTAAAAAGATACTAGCCTCAGTAAAAACATAACAAAAGCAGAATGAGGTGTAGTTTGTCTGTGTTGTCTATCAGTCACTCACTGCAAAGACGTGTAGATATACTTCCTGTTTTTTCTGTTTTGCTATTGTGATATTTTTTTTGCTTAATAAGTTACCTGAAAGAACATCACATGTTCACATTTTGCACGATTAATTATGTCCAAAAGGGAGTATGGAGGAGCAGAACTCTTCAGTCATGTAAAAACAACTAGCCCTAAGAGACATTCATGGATCGTCCCATGATACCTGCATGGCTTGTTATTTGGTGTCTAGGCGTGGTGACGTGGTGCAGTCGAGAACAGAGCTGCATCACAGTTCATCTCCATTTTTTTTTTATAACTGATCATGCTTATAATAACATAATATACTCCACACATGAATTGCTGTAATATGCAATAATGTGATAATGTTGAGTTTATATATTTTAGTTGCTATGGTTACATTGTCTTATGTTATTGTTATGTCCTTCCAGCACACTAGCGTTGGGCAATACTGCACATTCTGGTTTTGATCCAAACCCAAGTAAATACACAGCCAGTACTACCCATACCAATATTAACATTGGTAATTTTGACAATATGAATACAACAGTATGAGACGACGAAAAAATGTCATAACCCCCTAATTGGCCCATGGCATTTGTAAAGTTACTTAGTCATTAAACATGTTTGCAAACGCTGACTCATATGTTCACTATTTCATGTGTGAGTTTTTGGTCCGAACGGATCGATCCGTGTGTCAATTTGTCACTATCAAGGGTCACGTGATTAATTTATCGCGATTAAAATTACAATAAATCACTACTCAAATATTTTAGCAACAAATGTATATTTTTTAATATATAAACATATATTTGAAAGATTAACAATATGTAAATACAGCAATCCCAACAATGTACCCTTGGTATCGATAGCATCGATATTTGACACGATCGGCAAGAAACAAAACGGAGGCGGGGTCCAAAAGGGGGCGTGGTCACATAAGTTGACGCCCCTTTCTGATATCTCAAATGAGACTTTGACATTTTTAAGCCGACGGTCTACTTGTGTACTTCTCCCCCGCTGCAGGGCGGTAGGGGCGCCGCATTTCCGGAGGTGCTCGTCGTTCCACCCAGGTTGGCTCCGCGTTTCACCTTTCTGTCTGGCATGTGACTGCCAACGGAGGCTTATTACTAAGGTTAAAAAAACAGTAGCTCGCTAAGGTTTGCAGCCCTGCCACCAAAAGGAGAGAAAGAGTTCTCCGGTTGTTACCGGTGTCCTGCCGAGGCGGACAGAGATGGAAGGGCTGTGCGGAGAGAAGCTCCCTTTCTGGGTAAGTTTTTAAGCTTTTGCTTTCTTTTCTGGCAGTCATTCAGATCAAATCAGCAACGGCCAGAGCCAACCAACTACCGTATTTAGTGTGTTGATAAGCTCCCTGTTGTCCGGATGGGGTAATTTTACGCTTTAAATCGAAGTCTATTCTTAACTCATTCCGTTAAATGACTGTGTACACGACACATGCCTACTGTAATGACATTGTACATCTACATTTGTACATAGATCTGTCCATTTTTCTACATTTACTTACTGCTAAGGTACTTATAAAATTGCACTTCTGGTTGGATGCTAACTACATTTTGTTGCCCTGTACCAGTAACATGAGCAATAACAATAAAGTTGAATCTAATCTAATCTAATATACATCATTCATTTGTTATAGTGTGTAGCAGGGGCGCCGCCAGGAATTCTGGGTCCCATGCAAAAAAAAAAAATCACCCGAGGGGACCCTGGGTAACTGCTGTCAACAAATCTCTAGGACCTTACATAACAACTCTGAAGCCTTACAAATGTCTTGCTTCTTCTAGTTCAGTTCCACCACTCTGTTGCTTAGTTATCACTGTCGCTTTCATAGGAGCAGATGGTTTTTCATAGTTAGTTAAGGGTAGTTAAGGATACAGTTATAATCTATATAATGAAAGACCTCACAGTTGTTGTTTTTTTTCCTCAGGGAACTTACACCGCCTTATGCTTGGTAGACATAATGAAATGCAAATCATTCATTAATAAGCAACGCCATTCACACAGAGTAACCGTGAATGAGACGCACAGTGTGCAGTATTGATCCGCATGTGTGTTTGTCTGCTGCTCTTGTTGTTACAAGTTAGTACATTGTTTATACTTTCATTTATACTTTTTAAGAATAGAATGGAATGCATTGTACATTTCTCCTCAAGTCATAGTGTATATTGGATATGTGTTTCCTTACAACCAAGCCCCTTTAAATGATTGTCGCCTGAGTCAGTTCTTTCCAATGGGACAAGTTGAAGCGAGCATAGATTTTTACACATGATTTGTTTTTAATTGCAAATAAATGGCATAAACATTGAATATGTTATGGATCAAATATTCAAAATACACTAATATCACATGGGCTGCACGGCGGCCGAGTGGTTAGCATGCAGGCCGCACAGCTAGGAGACCCGAGTTCAATTCCACCCTCGTCCATCTCTGTGTGGAATTTGCATGTTCTCCCCGTACTCTGGTTTCCTCCTCCAAAAACATGCTAGGTTAATTGGTGACTCCAAATTAGTGAATGGTTGTTTGTCTATATGTGCCCTGTGATTGGCTGGCCACCAGTCCTGGGTGTACCCCATCTCTCGCCTGAAGACAGCTGGGATAGGCTCCAACACCCATTGTGACCCTTGTGAAGATAAGCGGTAGAAAATGAATGAATAAATGAATTAGTATCACATGTGTTTTTCCAGAACCATCAATCATTTTGAGCACTTGTTACACAGCTGCTGTAATTCATTCTGCAATCAAATACAAGAGATATATTTATATTTTAATGGTTTGTTGACTCGAGCCATTAATGAAAAGCGAACACTAAAGAAAAGCCATCAAGGTAATAATGCGTGGTAGCTAGATATTAATAACACGACAATATATACACAATAATATTTAATAACTCATTGGGTTGCGGCAGACAAGGCAAATGTTTACATTGCATTCACTAATAATATTGGCGGTAAGCAGAGCATTGTTGTAGAATGGCAAATTAACAATGATTACAATAGTTAATGTTAAAGCTTTCTGTTATAGAAAATGCCCTAGCCTGTTCAATCCCCCAACCTATTTTTATTTTTATAAAGCACTATTTTATTGTTATACATACATGCTTTGATCATGTAGTAACTATGTGACCATGATAACACTTTAGTAATTTGCTGTATTATGGTCATTTTAAACATTACTTCACATTACTAAACATTACTTCCTTCTTGGCACACGTAACAATGATGTCATGGCATGGCAGATTTGGTTTGAGACGCCGCCGACGACTACTTTTTTTACTTTTCCTGTGATGTGACAGGCCTCTCTTGAATGCCATTAGTGTCATTTTCCAGAGGCATTAGAGAAGTTAGAAAGCCTGTGACTCTCTCTACAAGAGCAAAGCTTTCCTTCTCCGTTAACCGCCAAACTCTACAGCTTTGTTGTTAACGAAAAGGTTAAGACCGTGCACCTGATTTTCCTTTGGCAGCTTATTACACTCAGGAATAGCTACTTTTTGAGGCCATTTGAGGCTACCTAATTTAGTTTCTATTTTCTTTCTGCCGATCCTCGACTACCCAACGTGTGCGTAATCTTAGTAGGTTTGGTTACAACTATGCCTTTGTTTGCTATATTTGTAAAAGGTGTGGCACTGTCCCACCCAAACTCTTTTACATGCGGCTGCATTTGAGGGAAGCAATTGTCCTCAGGATAGAGAGACAAAGCTGGACAAATGTGCTGTCAGCCTGTTTCTATTAAAGGGGACCCATTATGCTCTTTTCTCGTTCCTTTGTATTTAGTTGTGGTGTCCTATAGAGCAGCTACACACAATAACCCGCACAGAAACTTTTTAGATTTTGCAGAATCTGCACCTATTCCAGCTGTATTTTCTTGGATTTGTGCTTCCTGCTTTTCATTTATTCCAGGCATGCCCACTCCGATGTGATTGCTTCCTAACTCTGACCCACATTAGGAAGTCTGCCACTCTGTGACATCACAAAGGGGCGGTTGTACCACGCCTTTTGAAACCGAGCCTTTTGAGCCATCCCAAATTTCTTTCAGGGTCACTTCCAAATGTCCAAACCTCAAATTCTAAAACATTGGCATCATTTAACACAAGAATACTAAACATTCTAACAACATTTATAGGTCAGAAAAGTGGAAAAAGCTAACATATTGATATTGCTTGTCTCTGCAAAAGTTTTGCATACTGTCGCATGTTTGAACAGGATTCAAACTGAAAGAGAGGAAGCCGGCCTAAATGAGGAAGTGTGTATTCATGAAAAGGGATGTTTGGTGGGAAATTCTTTCTTGCCGTGTACATTTGCTATCCTTATCTGTGAGGTTGTGTACATGCAGGGATACATAGTACACTCCACAAGGTTTAATAGCCTTCCTGCTTCATGAATGAGCAATTTAGCTGTATCAAAACAGCTATAAATCATTTTCCCAGTTTTTCAAGGGCGTACTCACACTGGCCTAGAAAGTGTCTCACATAAGGATTGTGGATGATGGGGAAAAATCCCCAAAGGACACATTTTCTTACATGGGGAGATAACGCAAATATTATTTAGTTGTAAAGTTCCATACTTGATGGTTGGGCAGGCACTCCAGAGACGCCAATGTGTCAGTTTTCCATAGTATGTCCCCTTCAAGTCAATAGTGACAGTTCTGCAATGAAAATAATAATAAGAATTTTCATTCATTCATTCATTTTCTACTGCTTATCTTCAGGGGCGAGAGACGGGGTACACCCTGGACTGATGGCCAGCCAATCACAGGGCACATATAGACAAACAACCATTCACACTCACATTCATACCTATGGACAATTTGGAGCGGCCAATTAACCTAGCATGTTTTTGGAATGCGGGAGGAAACCGGAGTACCCGGAGAAAACCCACGCATGAGAACATGCAAACTCCACATCGAGATAACCGAGGGTGGAATCGAACTCGGGTCTCTAACTGTGGGACCGTCCACTGTGCAGCCGAATAATTTTCATTTCTGGAAAAATAAATCATGTGATGTTTCATATGTGTGTGCATTCAACAATGTAATTTAATTCCATTTTGCAGGCTGTGCATTAGCGTTAATTAACACACACACACATTCCACATTTGTAGTGTACAAGAAAATGTCCAGAGGCAATTCCTGTCCTGCAGTCTATACAGTTTTTTTGCCTCTCATTGCCAGTATTCAGTCATCAACCGGGAACAGATGGGGAGTCAGCTACAATGTATGTGGTCTCGCTGCTAAATACAGTTGGGGGGGGGGGCGATGAAACGCATTGCAGCCGTCTCATAACCTCCATTGCTTGTTAAACTGAAATGTATCCTTGAATGTATCATTGAATGTCCTGCCACTGGAAGTATCTGCCCTGGTCAACATGGTTTAATGTTGTCTGATAGAATTGTTTACATCCAGGTGGAAGCAGTTATGGCTTAACTGTAAACCAGGATATACTGTGGCAGTAATACGCTATCATGACTCATTCATCATTTTAGTAGGTGTTTCTATAAAAACATCCCATGATAATGATAAAGAGCATTGCAAAAATCCCACGGTGATAAGACTCTTGGGGGTCTGTTTCCATTATGTTTAGTAACCTTGTCCCCTAGTTACTTTAGGTGTGTCAGGCGATAATATTTTTCTTCAGCATTCCCAATTACAGCACTGTTGAATGTGGAGAATTTTGAATGACCTATAAAATAATCAGTAAAAAAGAAAACTGCACAAATGACCACTTTAAAGGCACAAACCAAGCACTCATGATTGCGCCTTTTTAGTGCGAGGAGAGGGAAATGAAGGGCTCTATAATTTACACGTTAACGGAATCATGGACAGAATTCAGGACCGCTGCGACGCAAGACTCCCATAACTCCTTCACCCACACATTTTGTGAGGTCTGATTTTTTTTTCGAGGAGGCATTTTTACGATGTAAATGTATTGCTCTTTAGAACACACATTGTTCTGAGAACCCAAACGCTTTACTTATGTGGCGCCATCAACTAACCCGTTCTACGTTCCTCATCCCTGAATGCTCTATCACATGCTTTTCTGTGAAACCGTTGACCTTCAAGGCTGAAAGTCTACACTCCCCCGTTCACGTGATCATGGTTTCATTTCAAAAGAAAAACATTAAAACTCTGCCACTGTCCAAATACTTCTCGACTTAACACTACTGTATAGCCGCCAGCTGGAGCAATTACCCAGCACCTCGTACATGCCTCCGTCGATGAGCATGGTGATGCATGGAAAGGGGCTAGAGGCCACCAGCTGTGTTTATCTTACTCCTATCCGTAGGTGGGCCGGTGTTTGTAGGGCTCCATGATTATCAGCATGCATCTCTCTATGATTCATGTGGTGTTTACTTTTAGCTGCGGATGTCACTTGGCTCCCTTTTATTATTGTTATTACCAGCAAAGTCAATGAAGCTGACTGGTTTTGCACAATGGAACAATTTGGATGGTGGAACAATTTGACATAGATACAATAATTTGCATTTGATAGTTGTTGTGACCTTTCCACCCGCGTTTTAAGTTGTTAAAATACTTTTAGGTTTATTTAATAGTCACTAGTAATAAGTTCCAGCGGAACTCAGTTGAAAAATATTATATAATTAAAAAAATATAAAAATAAAAAATAAAAAATATATAAAAAAAAAAATATATATATAAAAAAAATAAAAAATATATAAAAAAAATAAAAAATATATAAAATATAATAAATATATAAAATATAATATAAATATAAAATATATATAATTGTTTGCATTGAAATAAAGAAAATAATGAAAGAGAAATAATCTCAAACAACGCAAACACTACTTAATGAGAAAAATGCTCATTATGATTGATGGTGACAAAACAAAATGGTGTTAAGTGATACCAGTCTATACGCTAACGTGTTCCTCTCTTGGTCCGTTTCTGCAGGTAGCCAATCAGACGTTCCACACAGATCAGCCTGACCTCCCGGTTTGTTTCCAACTCACCGTCCTGGCATGGCTGCCGTGCGGCTACCTATGGGCGGTCTCTCCCATCTATCTCTTCTACCTAAAAAAGAACAACAAAGGCTACATCATGATGTCCATCATGAACCGATTCAAAACGGTGAGAGACACAAAACAAATAGTAGCAACCGTCATATCCTACTCACTGGCTCTACTAAATGGGCATCACATCAGTTGCTTAGGGATTTTCCATTTCTGAAAGAGACATAACGCCAACTGTGCCCTCATTTGTGGAAACAGGATCTGGCTTCATGCTCCCAGTACAGCCATCAACTGTCATCAAAGGGTCATCTTCGAGAAAGCTGGTGCACTGCTCATTTCTACCGAGCTTTGCTGCATCACTGCAGTATAAGCTTCACTTCTCAGATACACAACATATTCATTTGTACTATACGTCATAATTTATACTGATCCTGACAGGAATCTACTTGTGTTACTACAATGGCAACCTAATTGCTGGGCATGTATGGTTGGTGTATCTATCCCATAATCAGTTCACAGTTCCACATGTCCAAAAGGAGTAGGAAGAAGCAAAGCTTATTAAATCCTACTCCTCCATCTGGTACTTTTACAATCAGTAACTGTTACATTTGTTCACTTCCTGCTTTCCTAATATAATTTAATTATTTATTTTTGTTTATTTATTTATTTTTTCATGTTTTTAGAGCTAACTAGTCAGCGTGCAATTAATTCATTTTAAACTTAAGAAAGGGTTTTCAACGCAGTGGCGAGGAAGGACAAAGCAAGAAGCCAAAAACGTACCACTTTAGAGTGACAAAGTGATATTCAAACAATTTAACTTTTTCTAATATTTTTTCTAATATTTTTCTAATACTTCTCTCCCAGGCGTTTGGCTTGTTGTTATGGATTGTTTGCTGGACAGATCTCTTCTACACATTCCACCAAATGCAGCAGGAAGCCAATCCACCACCTGTTTTCTTTATCACTCCCTTGGTGCTTGGAATGACCATGGTAAGACAACAGCACTGTCTGCTCATGGGCACACGGGCATGCGGTACAAATCTTAAGGCTGCACGTGGATTAGAGTGTTCACAGTGCATTTTTACATTTTGAACTGCCGTTTCGTTTACGCATAATTTCATTTTATACAGAATGAATATTCAATTTGGCAACATTTACATAAAAGACTGAATTTGCTTGACTCGTTGTGACAGGGCATGCAAAGATTTCCATCTATTAGTTCTCCTTGCATGAATACAGTATGTCTTTAAGTAATACTACATTTGAACCAGAGCTGAGACGTGTTCTAGTGTGGCAGTGGTTATTAAATGTCAGTGTACCTCTTCAAGTGTGTCTGTGTTTTTTGCTACCCAAGATATTTTGAATGAAAAATACGTAGGCGGAGGCAGTTTACCCGAAAAGACCTCAGCTACTACTCTCATAGAAGGTCAGAGCAAAGCCATAAAAAAAACCCTGCAGCAGCATGTCTAACCCAGCCAGTGTGTAAGACTTTGGGAGCAGTCAGCCGTCAGATTTTTGGCTTACCTCACATGCCCTCAGTTCTGTCTCAGCTAATGGAAGTCAGTCGCTCCCTTCCCCCCACCTCCATTCCTTTCTGCTCCTGACTCCTGTACTTTATATCTCCCTACCTTGTCACTCAGCTGCTGGCCACATTTTTGATCCAGTTGGAGAGGTTACGTGGGGTTCAGTCCTCAGGGGTCCTCTTCATCTTCTGGTTCCTGTCTGTGCTGTGTGCCATCGTGCCTTTCCGCTCCAAGATCCTGCATGCATCCAGTCAGGTAGGAAGAGTCCTGAAATGACCCTGACTGTTTGTCAACACTGTCGTCAGCCTCGCCTTCCTTTTCTTCAACTTCCAGTTATGTCTTAACTTAACAACATTTCATTTCAATCTCAGGTTGAAGTCACAGACAAGTTGCGTTTCACCACATTCTACTTCTACTTTGGATTGGTGGTCTTGGAGCTGATCCTCTGCTGCTTCAACGAGAAAGCGCCTCTCTTCTCCAATGTTGACACAGACCCTGTGAGTAATGCGTCCCTTGCGATCTACATCATCATCTATCCACACTCAAGTTAGGACATGTGTCCTGCTGGGATAAGCTCATCTAGGAGCAGAGTGCCACGAGAATGGTCTATGCATGTTCTTTCAAACACATAACCTAAAATTTAGCTTTGAAGTCAGGTAATGTAATACTACAGTTGCACCTCACCAAATGATATGCAGATTAACAACAACAGGGTTTTAAGCTGTTGATTCCGATGCCGATCACATGGATTGAATGTACATTTTTCAATGTATTTATTCATTCATTCATTTTCTACCGCTTTTTCCTCACGGGGGGTGCTGGAGCCTATCCCAGCTGTCTTTGGGCGAGAGGCGGGGTACACCCTGGACTGGTCGGCAGCCAATCACAGGGCACATATAGACAAACAACCATTCACACTCACATACCTCAAACCCATAGACAATTTGGAGTGGCGAATTAACCTAGCATGTTTTTGGAATGTGGGAGGAGAAAAAAAAAACCCACGCATGCACGGGGAGAACGTGCAAACTCCACACAGAGATGGCCAAGGGTGGAATTGAACCCTGGTCTCCTAGTTGTGAGGTCTGCGCGCTAACCACTGCCCCCAGTGTAAACAATGGAGCAAGACGCAAGCTACAAATGCAACGAGATGAACATCCATAGCTGCACACTTCCTTAAGAGGGCGGCACGATAAACAATAAGAAAGTACGAATAAAGCATTGGTGTTGTTTTTCATTGCTGTTGCTAGTTGGTGATTGATGCAAGCACGTTTGTAGTTGTAGTATTTTGAAGTGGAATGCTAACCTACAGGGTAAGAATCGTCCAGAGACTCCATGTCATCTCTCGCAGCCAGTCAGTGACAAAAAACACTACACTGAGTTATCCGAGAGAGTACCGTTTTGCATACATGTGAATGTTGCCTTGTCTCTCTTCGTGGGAATTTTCTAGCAGCTCACATTTAAATATTTGAATTGCTCTGTGTGATCTTTTATTGCCCTCTGTAAACGTGTTATTTGTTCTGTCTCCTATGTTTGTTTTCCACCCAGAATGTCTGCCCTGAATCCACAGCTGGTTTTCTATCCACTATAACATTTTGGTGGTTCACAAGGTTGGTCACCATTGCTGAATGCACATTGTCCGCAAACAAACATTCTTGGTCCCGAGTGTATTTATATGAAAACAAGCTGTTGACATGTTTTCTTAGCACAGCAGCGCCTTTCTGTTTTCTTCTCTTTACCAATCACCATTTGTTCTCTCCAATGAAAGTTGAGCCTGGAGTACATAAATGATGATTAATGCAATCCAGGAAACTCAATTAAGTGTTTAGAGGAAGCAATTCCTTACCAAATAACGGGAAGATTTAGAGTAAGTAGTTTGTCCGGTGAAAGGAAGAAGGGGAAACCATGCTCATGTTGGTAATCTGCATCATGTACCGATGATGTCATTGTTTTTGTTTCTCAGATTGGCAATTAAAGGGTATAAAATGCCGCTGGAGGCTAAGGACCTCTGGTCTCTGAACCAGCGTGACAGCTCCAAGGCAACGGTGCCCAAACTCCTGAAAGAATGGGACAAGGAGCAAGCCAAAGCCAAGAGGTATTCATAGAGAAGAAGAGTGCAAGGTTAATGAATGACCCATGCATGAAAACCAGACCAGTTCCGTATATGAATATTTAAAAAGTTATCCTCCCATTTTGGGTGGAAGTGGTATATTTTTGGCTTCTTCTTTCCTTCATCCTTCCTTTGTCCTTCTTCGCCACTCATTTGCCTTAAGTTAGCTGCCTTAAGTTAAGAATAAATAAATTGAAGGCTAACTAGTAGGGGCTGTCCCGTTAGTCATCCCGTGTAAGACTTGTGCAATGCGTTGACAACAACGCACAATAGCAGAGTAAAGGTGATAGGCGTGTTATTTCCCTAATAATTTAAAGAAAAAAAAGCATATTTAGGTTTTTTAACTATGAAAATATTTCATTTACTAATATTGAATCCTATACTTTACAGAAATTCACTTATCAGGGTAGCGCCTGGAACCAATTAACCGCGACAAACAAGGATGAATGGACCCAGTGCTTATTATGTAAATATAGAAAGTATTGCAAGAACTAATAATCCTAATTATTATTTTTTTTAGCCCCTCCCTTTTTAACTGCTGAATAAATATTAACCACTTGCTGTGCTTCCCTGCACTGGAGAAGGTGGTTTGATGTTGGCATAAAGCAAATCTTTTCCACAAACACCCATCCAGCTGCTTCCTCTCTCTGTTTTTTCGCTGCCCGAGCGACCAAATTGTAAAATGATATTTAAAAAGCTCATTTCAGCCTTTTGAGTAGAGGTTGGGAAACCTGTTTGGTGAGAAGCTGGATCCCGTCACGCTTGGCCTGTAGGACTTACAGTTGTCAATAATGTGAATGCGGCTAGTAACATTCCTAAGCATTATTCTCCTCCAACGAATAGCTAGAGTTTCAATTATCAGAGTATTAGGTGAATAAAACAAGTACTTTCAGTGCCAGATATTTTTACTGACCAAACTAAATGTCCTCCTTGCAGTGAACAGAAGCTGTCCAATCAAGTTTTGTACTCCAAGCCTCCACCATCCAACACCAACCACATAGAAAATCAAAGCGGAACAAGTCCAGAAGAAGTTGAAGTGCTGCTGTCCAATCAGAAAGCTGTACCGCGCCAGCCGTCGTTTCTACGTGCCCTTATCCGAGCTTTTGGGCCATATTTCCTAATTGGCTCAGCTTACAAGCTCCTGCAGGATGTCATCACCTTTGTTAACCCACAGCTGCTGAGGTAAAAGACACGGTCATTTGCTGGCATGGAGTTTTAATATTTTTTTTATACATTCAATAACTGCAGGTTAAAAAATGTATTTTCTGAGCGAGTGATTTTTTTTTTGTGCAAGGAAACACCTCCTCAAAATTAAAGACTATGGACCATGGAAAACATACCATGGAGGGGTTTGAATGACTTAAAGAATGATAACAGTTAACATGCTAAATTAGCATGCTAACAGCTAAAATGTTAGCGCTAAGTGGCATGGTAGTGCTAAGTGTTTGTGCAAGTGTCAACCTATGAAAATGGGTAAAATGCTATTATGCTATCATTAGCATGCTAACAATGCTAACATGTTAAAGTCATCATGCTAATACCTAGGATGGTAGCGCAATGTACTAGGAAGTCTAAATGTTCCGAACAATTGCTGTGACCATTTTTACCGTATCACAGCTTGTCTAATGTCAAGGCATATGAGATGCTTATATATATATATATATATATGTATAAATATATATATGTATATGTATGTATATATATATGTATGTGTATGTATATATGTATATATATATGTATGTATATATGTATATATGTGTATGTGTATGTGTATATGTATATGTATGTATGTATATATATATGTCTATGTATATAGTATATATATGTCTATGTATATGTATATATGTCTATGTATATGTATGTATGTATATATATATATGTATGTATGTATGTATATATATACCTATATGGTATGTATGTGTGTTGACATTATAATGTGTGCGTCTTTACTTTTTCAGCATGTTGATCTCCTTCACAAAGCAAAAAGATGTCCCTGACTGGTGGGGTTACTCGCTGGCGTTCCTCATGTTCTTCACAGCCTTCATGCAGACTCTCATCCTACACCAGCACTTTCAGTACTGCTTTGTCACGGGCATGAATGTACGCACAGCTCTCATTGGAGCTTTATACCGCAAGGTATACGACTACATGTTTATTATTTGTATACCAGTATGTTCATTTCAGAACGAAACCTCATTAGATATCACATCTTGACCTGCAGGCCTTGGTGATAACTAATGCTGCCAAACGTTCATCCACGGTGGGAGAGGTGGTGAACCTCATGGCTGTGGACGCTCAGAGATTCATGGACCTCACCACCTTCCTTAACATGCTTTGGTCTGCTCCGATTCAGATTATGCTGGCATTATATTTCCTCTGGCAGGTACATGCACACATGTATGGATTACACAAAAGGGTAGCGTGTCTAGCAGGTAGCAGCATGTTCCCTTGATGAAGCCATGTGGGTCTCCAATACAAAAGAAGTTCTAAGGCAGGACCTCAATAAAGGCACTGTTTGCATTCCTCTTGTGACTGCTTTCCAGAATCTTGGCCCATCAGTTTTGGCTGGAGTGGCTGTCATGATCCTACTGATCCCATTTAATGCTGCAATAGCCATGAAGACCCGTTCCTATCAGGTATGAACAGTAGTTTAAGACTGCTGAAATGGAATCAATCATTCTGTTTTTATTTTATTCCCCTTTTTGCATGAATATCTGCCTCCCAGGTGGAGCAAATGCAGCACAAGGATGCTCGTATTAAGCTCATGAATGAGATCCTGAGCGGAATCAAAGTACTGAAGCTGTATGCCTGGGAGAACTCCTTCAAGGAGAAGGTTTTGGCTATCCGGCAGAAGGAGCTTGATGTGCTGAGGAAGACCGCATACTTGGGAGCACTGTCCACCATGGCTTGGACCAGTGCCCCTTTTCTGGTATGTTAAGATATGGTGTGGAGAGTCCCAGAGACGGGCATGAGTCGTGGCTGACAGCAGCTCCTGTGTGAATGTTTACTGTGCCATTGCGGTAGTAGCGTTTATATTTATATTTATATTTATATTTATATTTATATTTATTAAAATTTTAATTTTAATTTTAATTTTAATTTTAATTTTAATTTTAATTTTAATTTTAATTTTAATTTTAATTTTAATTTTAATTTTAATTTTAATTTTAATTTTAATTTTAATTTTAATTTTAATTTTAATTTTAATTTTAATTAAATTTATAAATTAAGAATACTACGACTATATGATGGTAGTGACTGGTTTCAGCACCCCCACAGTATATAGGTTTTATGGTGGCCAACCTAAGGTATCGTTTGTAAGAAGATGACACGTGCGAAAGGTCACATCAAACTACATACGCATCTAAAACATGAAAAGCTACCGCTGATGTGTTGTTGGAATAGTAACCCTATGCCGAGGGTCCACTGGTCTTACTGGAACACTGTCTCACCAGCTGTATTCAGCATCATAGCATCTCTTGTGTCTGTAAGAAGCTGTTGTTTCTGACTAGCCTCTATTTTGATCTGCCTCCAGGTTGCCCTGACAACATTTGCCGTGTACGTGACGGTAGATGAGAACAACATCCTGGATGCGGAGAGGGCTTTCGTTTCGCTCTCACTCTTTAACATCCTTCGTTTCCCTCTGAACATGCTTCCCCAAGTGATGAGCAGCCTCGTTCAGGTGAGCGCTTTGTTTTTTCCCAGCTCCCTGAAGTGACAAAGTACGTTTGTGTTTTTTGCATACTTCTGCTTGTTTGGTTTTGTAGAGTAACTTATTCTGCATTACAGACAAGCGTGTCACTGAAGCGAATCCAAAGTTTCCTGAGTCATGATGAACTGGATCCAAATTCAGTGGACAGAAAGGTCACAGCAACAGGCAAGAAGAAGTATAGACTAGTATACTGACACCTTACTTAAACAGTCGTCCCATGACTGTTCATCATTCCATTGTGTAACATTGCAGCCTTTGTGCACAGTCACTACTTCCTGCTTGTATCTTTTTACGCAATAACTGGACTTAACTTTTATTTCAATAGAGTTTTCAGTCACAGTCGTCAACGGAAAATTCACCTGGGCTAAAGAAGATTCTCCATGTCTGCACAAGTATGTCCCGCTAAGCCACATACACATTTCGGACATTCAGGATACTTAAGATGTCTGACTTTGCACTGTTTGCTTGTAGCATCAATGTGATGGTGCCCCATGGCTCCCTGTTGGCAGTGGTGGGTCATGTTGGCTGTGGGAAGTCCTCCCTAATTTCTGCCCTGCTGGGTGAAATGGAGAAGCTGGAAGGAGAGGTTTCTATTCGGGTATGACTTCACATTAGGATGTTGTTTAACACGCGACCAAGAAGTGGGTTATCAACTGTATAACGGGAATTAGGTACTTGTCGTGGTAAAAGTTCATTATTATCCAGTTGTTCACTTCCCATCCAACATTCCTTGGTGTATTGATTTTTTTTGACCTACTTTCAAGCCAACATCGAAGGGTATAAAACACAGCAATGAAGTCTGTGATTGAAATAATGAAATGATTATACAAGAGAATAAAATCAGACTTTAACCTGAGGTGTAAAGTAGTTTAAGGTTAACACTGTTTGGCTATTCCGTGCATGTTGTTAACCCAGTTTTTAATATCAATTATTCACTACCGTGTTACACATCACAACAACAATACTCAGTCATGGCAGTTCGTCCATTTATTACAATGATAATGTGAAAAAATAGATATATTGTCCATGCAGCGTGCCTATGGTCATTAAAAATATGTATACACAGTATACTATATAAGTATTAACCGCAGTTTTGTACAAGTTTTTTACTTTTGAAAGGACCTATTGCAGTTTAATTATGATTTGTTTTTAATAGCAGATCAACTGAATTTTAATAGGCATAGGCAAAAAAACAATTGTTATAATGTATGTTGACTGAAATCTACAAAAAAAAAACAACACAGCTTTGATAACAGGAAGTGGACCTTTTTTGGACTCTCGTCAGGGATCAGTGGCGTACGTACCTCAGCAGGCCTGGATACAGAACGCCACTCTGCGTGATAACATCCTGTTTGGGAGACCATACAATGAGCAGAAGTACCGCTGCGTGCTGGAGGCCTGTGCCTTAACCCCTGACCTGGAAGTGTTGCCAGGAGGAGACATGACGGAAATAGGAGAAAAGGTCTTTTTTTTGGCTTTTTCAGATGTTTTGTAGTTATGCTACTCATGCATGACTGTTTTTGTTCCACATTCATTCCACAGGGCATTAACCTTTCTGGAGGCCAGAGACAGAGGGTCAGCCTGGCCAGAGCTCTGTACAGTGATGCAGACGTCTACCTGTTGGATGACCCTCTGTCTGCTGTAGACGCACATGTGTCCAAACACATATTTGACAATCTCATCGGTCCAGAGGGGGCTCTGAAGGGCAAGGTATGCTAATATATAATGCATTCATTTCATTTTTTATTTGACTGATGACTGAGTTTTCGAAAATCCCTTCTTTATGTCTGTTGTTTATAATGAGCAAAGCGTTAAATTGTAGGCTGCACGGTATAGGTGTGAATGTGAGTGTGAATGGTTGTTTGTCTATATGTGCCCTGTGATTGGCTGGCCACCAGCCAGCACCCCCGCAACGCTTTTTAAGGATAAGCGGTAGAAAATGAATGAATGTTAAATTATAAAATGTCCAGGTTCTCACCACCAATCATGATGAAAGACCATTGATAGGAAAACAGATGGAATCTGATTGTAAAATTATCTAACTGCCAATGTCGCGTCTACATAATCCATACTGTGTATGTATGGTAGTTCCAGTAATGACTTGCAGTCATGCTTGAACTTCAGGTCACATGGCTGCAAGGTTTGAAAGAAGATCCTAACAATGTTGACTGTCAAAAGCAAATACAGGTTTCCGCTATCTTACACCTTGCTTATATCCTCCGGTGGAGGATGAAGCCATCTTTCAAAAGCTTTTAGCTATAGAAAGATGCATATATATCACAAGTAAATCACATCCAGTGTTTTTTGTTTTTTTTTCTCCCAGACACGTATACTGGTGACACATGGCATCAGCTACCTCTCCCAGGTTGACAATATCTTGGTGATGGTAGATGGCAGGGTGTCCGAGATGGGCTCCCATCAGGAGCTGCTCAAGCAGAATGGAGCCTTTGCTGAGTTTCTCAGGAACTACGCTCTGGAGGACATCGTAGAGGAGGATGAAGCCACAGGTGAAGTCAAAGCCATAGTCTGACACTGTTTGCTGTTTTTCTTCATGTTATTTTTTTTTTTTTTCCACAGAGGAAATGATTGATGGTGAGGATTTGTTCCCTGACGACACCCTTAGCAACCACATCGACATGGTGGACAGTGAGCCAGGGATCAATGAAGCAAAGAGAAAATTCATAAGGTATTGAAAACACTTTTTTAAAATGTGTTTTTTCATATTCTGTGTACTCAAATAGAGGCCTTCCCTTTTTGGCATGGCTCAAGTGCCCACAATACATCCATTTAATCGTAATAAACCAGGGACGACTATACAGTATACAAAACCAGTCACCAAACTTACTGGTACTGTATTTTATTTTAACAAATAATACTGTTTAAAGAGCGCTTGTCCAAATAAAGTCCTGCCGCCAACAGATCAATAGACACCTGATTTTCTCTGTATTTGAGTAAATAAAACAATTCAGCCATTATGTAAGGAAATACAGTGTTTTTTGTGAGTTTACTATACCTGCCTTTTGTTAATTAAGGACTTTTTTTTCTTTAATTGAAGGCAAATCAGCATCATTTCAGCAGATGGTGAGACCACTAAAACCCGGACGGTGAGGAGGCACGGCTGTAGCGTGAGGAAACTCCCAGAGCCCCAAGAGAAGAAGCCACACGATATACAGAAACTCATCCAGGCAGAGACTACAGAAACAGGCAGGGTTCGTCTGCCCATTCATACTTTTTTTAAATCAAAAAGCATCACAATCCATTTCCTATTCACGCATACTAAGACCGGCTTGTCCTTCACCAGGTGAAAATGAAGGTTTACCTGGAATACGCCAAGGCGGTGGGGCTGCTGCTGTCTGTGCTCATTTGCTGTCTCTATGGCTGCCAGAGTGCAGCCTCCATCGGCGCAAACATTTGGCTCAGTGACTGGACCAATGATGCCATGCAAAACCAAACTCAGGAAAACATTAATATGAGAGTGGGGGTGTATGCGGCGCTTGGGCTCACGCAAGGTAAGAAAATGTGTGTGTGTGTGTGTGTGTTTGCCATGCGGCCCCAGCAGAGTTGTCATTGACTAAAAATGAAAAATGTAAGTGTGACAAACATGCAAAAAATAAGAAATCAGGAAGGGCGCAAACATCTTTTCACACCACTGTAGATGATTAATATGGTTAGAAACTCCATTGGAAAAAAGAAAAGGTGTTCCAAGCTTCGAGTTGACTAAGTCTTCTGCACACAAAGATGACAAACATGAACGTGACCCCACCGTCATGCTGCTTTGCCTGTTCACACAGCACAGTGATAGCGTTACGTAATAGCCTATGGGCCGCAGTAGTGTGATATGTTTTCAATGGAGAGCGCTGCTGTTGTTTTTTCCTCAAACACAAACATTAGTTAGTTGATAGTTGATTCAGAAAAAATATATCATACTGTTTCAGTGTAGGCAATATTACAACTTTTTAAATTGATGAATTGTCTACTTACCACTTAGACAGTGGTTAAGACTTTAGGACAGGGGTCTCAAACTCAATTTACCTGGGGGTCACTGGAGCTAGGGTCTGGGCGAGGCTGGGCCGCATCAGGTTTTCCCAAAAAAAAAAAAAAACGCATTTATTAAAAACAAAAAAATATACAAACTTTTTCAGCGCTTTGGTTCCGATTTTCTACAATAAAAGCTCTGATAAAACATTCCACTGTTCTCAAATATCTTAATTTTTATTTTTCTGCACAAAATAAGATGGAAAAATAAATAAACAAATCAAGAATAAAGAAAATCAATCAATCAGTAATAAATAAATATAACAATAATAATAATAAAACGGCAAATAATAAAAACTTAAGAAACCACATATAGTTGGTGGGTAGACAAATTATTTTTTTTCAGATTAAAATGAACAAAGCATTATTAGAGCCCTGTAGACATGACAAACCACGACTATATTCACTTTTATACTCTTTTTAGTTACAACATATTGCGCAACTGCAGAGTCTTGAGACACATGCTAACTCGCAAGCTAGAGAACTAGCGACCTAAACGGTAGTCTTCAAGTTATTTCCCTTAAGCTTAAATAGCCAAAAACTTACCACTTCCACACGGATAGGGAGTATAACTATTAACAGTTATTTAACCTTTAACATGAACATTAATGAAATGTAATAATTTTTTCTGGGTACATGATACCATACAGCATCCATATCAAACTATGTGGCCCGCGGGCCACGTGTTTGTGACCCCTGCTTTAGGATGATCTAAAATTACGTGACTCACTAAAATCAGTAAAGATTTTTGCACTGTAATGAAGGGCGGCATCTAACCATTACAGTTTTTTGTTGTTGTTTTTTTTGGTTAGCATCATTACTCCGTTCCAAACCAAAACGGTCTCTATCCAAGGCGCATTTCCCATAAAAAAAATCATCCAAACCGGCTTTGTTTCAGGTGTTTATGTGTAAAGCATCAAGGCTGTGAATGTGAAGTTTTTCAGGAACCTGATCCCTGTCACTGCATGGAAGACGAGTGCCGCCTGTGTCTGCCGGCGACTCTTGATATTTTCTCAAACAACAATCCATCCTTTTTTGAAATCATTCTCAGGTGTCCTGGTCATGATGTCTTCCTTCACATTAGCCATGGGGAACATCGGGGCGGCAGGGAAGCTGCACCATAACTTGCTCACCAACAAACTTCACACGCCCCAGTCTTTTTTTGATACGACACCGATAGGGCGCATCATCAACCGTTTCTCCAAGGACATCTACGTCATAGATGAGAGTCTGCCCTCTACTGTGCTCATGTTCCTGGCCACCTTCTTTGTTTCTCTCTCCACCATCATTGTTATCATTTCCAGCACGCCGATCTTTGCTGTTGTCATAGCACCCCTGGCTTTTGTATACATCTTTGTCCAGGTATTCTGCCAAACCGAAAAACTTAAATGCATGCTTGGGTGCATGTTTCTGGTTGTTTTTAAGCCTCCAAGTGTTTGTTTTTTATCTTTGGACTAGAGCTTTGTCCGTGTTGAGCATTGCTGCTTTGACTTATCAAAACCATTTCATTCCACTTTTTCCGCCCCTCCCACATTCTTTTAACACTCTTAAACACACAAACACTAATGGCACTTACATCTTCCATAACTCTATGACCCCCTCTAGCGGTTAAAAAAAGAAAGTGAAAACAAAAAAGGCAGACACATTCCAGTTAAGTGTCTACAAAAGACAAAATTAAGAGATAGCAATGTGATGTAAGTACTAAATATGTACTTTGTAAAGAGTTATCGAACTTGTGCGTTTTTCAGTTAGTCTTGAAAGTGGTAAGATAAGCAGTGAGAAAATATGTGTGGATGTGTGGTGGACGGGGGGAGGGGGGTGCGCAACAGAGAAGACTCTGTCCCCCCAGGTTCGCCGCTCGGTCCCAGGGACAGTCAGGAGGTTTACATGAGGAGGGTGTGTGTGTGTGTGTATTAATGCCGTCTGATTGGCTGGGGAACAGTCCAGGGTGTACCCCGCCTCTCGCCCCAAAGTGGGTTGGGATAGGCTCCAGCATCGAAAGCGTATGGATGAAATGCATTATTAATTGAAATGAATTGATATATTCACGGACGGCACGGCGGTCTAGTGGTTGGCGCGCAGACCTCACAGCTAAGAGACCAGGGTTCAATTCCACCCTCGGCCATCTCTGTGTGGAGTTTGCATGTTCTCCCCGTGCATGCGTGGGTTTTCTCCGGGTACTCCGGTTTCCTCCCACATTCCAAAAACATGCTAGGTTAATTGGCGACTCTAAATTGTCCATAGGTATGAATGTGAGTGTGAATGGTTGTTTGTCTATATGTGCCCTGTGATTGGCTGGCGACCAGTCCAGGGTGTACCCCGCCTCTCGCCCGAAGACAGCTGGGATAGGCTCCAGCACCCTCTGCGACCCTCGTGAGGAAAAAGCGGTAGAAAATGAATGAATGAATGAATGATATATCACAGTTAATTAAAGTTATTAAAGCCAAAAACGCATTTAAACAAATTAATTTGTTTAAGGTGGAAGTAGCTGCTTATAATGAAAATGAATCCTGTGATGACAAAGCTTGTCTATTAACAATGTCCTCCTTTCAGTCTCAACAGAGAATATTTAACAGCACTTTGATTGTGTACCTAAATGAGAGCAGGTACTGTATAAGAAGCGGGTGGCCATCTTTTTAACACGGCTGTTGTGTTGTCACACTTGGCCCCCCCCTTCCCCTTCCCCGCCTCCCCCTTCTTCTCACAGGTGTGCTGTTGTTGGTTAACTGCCTGTTGTTCCAGGCCTACAGTATGCTAAGGGCGGCCAAGCTCATGCATCGCAACCTGCTTCAGAGGGTCCTGCGAGCGCCCCAGTCCTTCTTCGAGAGCACCCCCGTTGGGCGGTTATTAAACCGCTTCAGCAAAGATGTGGATTCCATAGACTCCCTCCTCCCACATCAAATTGACATATGGATGCGCACTTTCTGGTACACACTGACTGTGCTGCTCATATGCTCTGCCCTCACCCCCGTGTTCCTCATAGTCGTAGCCCCGTTAATGGTGTCCTATTGGTGGGTTCAGGTAAATAGTAAACAAGTCTGTAACATGCATGTCTGAGCGTGTTGATAAAGAGAGTGTGTGCTGGTTTAGTTCTGACCCAGTAGTCCTAGCAGGTTGTGGCTTGTAGTGGTTTACTAGCCAGATGTTAGTGTGACACGGTCCAGAACCACTTGGTTCACTTGGTGACACACATCATCTCTAAGTGATCTATAAGTGAAAAATGATCTAAAAAACCATGACAATCTAATCTCAAAGCTCTGGAGGCAGAAATAATTTTATTGTGTTGATCCTCATTCGTTCATATTAGACAAGAGTGTTTCACTATCGGTGTTTGATTTCTTGGATGCTACAAACTCGGGATTTATGCTGCTCAAAAAGTAAAAGGGATGTTGCATGGTGCACACTTGGAGATGTCAAGCCCTCGTGTCACTCTCATAGTCTGTTTCTGACAGGAGTGACATGTTTGTAGTCCTTGTCTTTTGTACAAAGTAGCATTTTTTTCTGTAGTCACTTCCAGTTCCTGCTATCTTGTCCATGTTCTTTATGGGAAGAAACAGTAAAGCTTCCACCCCAGCTTCGGCGCTTAGGAATCTGCCACCCTGAAGAAGTTGCACCACCCAAGCAACTAAATAAACCACACTAAATAAAAAAAAATTCACCATTTGTCTTTCAAATTTGCATTTGAAACGACAATTCACAGTCATTGTTGTACACTAATTATTGTGTGGAATAATTGCATTCACTTAGCTGTCTCTTTTTAGCTGTTTGTGTATCTTTGGAACAGACGGAAAAGAGACACGTGTTTTCAATTCTCACGTTAGGATTGTGGATGATGGGCAACATTCCAAAGAAAGTTTTCTAACGACTCCTCTTTGGACCATCTGTGTTAAGGAAATGATGTGCATTGTTGTCACATTATGATCTCATGGGATCACCTACCTCGGATAATATTATTATTCCTGCCACTGGAGCAGCTAAAATCTTTGACTTGAAATCACTAATGGTGTCAGAGCCGGGCGAATGGTGTTTGCTGAAAAAAATGAATAGCGAGTGTTTGTTTTCTGTGTGTTTAATACTTTAAATCTGTACTAATTATATTGTAAATGGACTACTTTAACTAATGAACATTCAGAGTATGATTTAGATCTGTTGCAGAGAATGTCATTCCTATGCATTTGATTGAGGTACACACAGCGGCAGTACATGTACAGATAATAAATTTTGAGCAACAACAAATAATAAAAAAAACACCAAAATTGATTAAAATGATTTTTTTAATGTGAAAAGATATTTCAAATCAAACAAGCACACATTTGAATTGGAAAATGTATGCATGGCATTCAGTGTTTTCTCTCCTTTAATTCAGTACTAACATCAGCTTCATCGATCTAGTGATCATTCTTCCTTCTCCGCATGGCCATTGGCTGTTTAATGTTTCTGTCTACTACTCATTACTACTCACAAAAACCGGAAATGAGTACAGGCTTACTAACCGTACTCACACTCAAGAGTAAGCATTTGCATGATACACTTGATGGACATATTTGCTAACATTGCTAACAAGTGATTTGCATGCTGACTGAACGGGTCCCGTTAACAAACATTTCCAAATATGTGACATGCATTGCATGTTTTTTTGTTTAGCACCATCTTGTTACTGTGTGTGATTGTGGGAGCATGTTTGTGTACATGTCACGACGCAATATTGATTTGCCATGTCTCGAACTGTGCAGCTGATTGTTTGGTTGTAACGCCATGTTTGTTTTTTCTCCCGTCAAACCCCCTTAGAGATTTTATGTCGCCACATCTCGGCAGCTAAAGCGTTTGGAGTCTGTCAGCCGCTCGCCCATTTATTCCCATTTCTCTGAAAGCATCACCGGCTCCAGTGTTATCCGAGCCTTTGGCAGATGCCCTGCCTTCGTTTCGATGAGTGATATGAAAGTGGATGAGAACCAAAAGAGTTACTACCCGGGTATAGTGTCCAATAGGTATGTACCAGCTGTATTGTTTCTATCTATTTACAGCAGCTCTGTTGCAGTGTTGTTAAATGAGCTTATTAATGTGGTTCTGTCATCCACTAATGTTGACTTTTATTATTGCTTTTTATGGTTCAGCTTTAGTTGACAATAGCTGACAATATCTGTTAATTGTAGAGATGCTCCAACCAATGGGCCGATGATCAGTATCGGCACATTTCTGTGGAAAAGTGCACCATCGGCATATGCAGCTCAATGCCGAGCGCAAAAACCAATCACTTGTGACCTCATCATTTCAGATTTGCGTTGATGAAATCAAGTTGTTCATCTAATGTCTGTCATGCAGATGGCTGGGCGTTCGCATAGAGTTCATCGGAAACTGCATCGTGCTGTTTGCTGCTCTCTTTGCCGTCACTGGAAAGGAAAACCTAAACCCCGGCCTTGTGGGTCTATCAGTGTCCTACGCTTTACAGGTAACAATAGCATATAGAGTTACTGGCTGGAGCGGGGGGGGGCAAACTCGAAAACAAATTGGCAGGGTGGGTTTTATCCGCACTCAATGCATACAGTAGTATATAATATTTAACATTCCATAGGGAATTATTTGTCTTATTATAGTTGTGTGTC
Organism: Doryrhamphus excisus; assembly: GCF_030265055.1. Taxonomy (NCBI): domain Eukaryota; kingdom Metazoa; phylum Chordata; class Actinopteri; order Syngnathiformes; family Syngnathidae; genus Doryrhamphus; species Doryrhamphus excisus. Next base: position 4,279,130 of record NC_080487.1, on the reverse strand, counting down.
ATATGATTGTACAGTAGAACCTTGGTTGGCATTCGCCCTGGTTAGCATGCTTTTTGGTTAACATCGAGAATTCTGGCTAAAGATCCTATCAATGATGTGAAGTTCATTCATTCATACATTCATTCATTTTCTACCGCTTGGACAATTTGGAGTCGCCAATTAACCTAGCATGTTTTTGGAATGTGGGAGGAAACCGGAGTACCCGGAAAAAACCCACGCATGCACGTGGAGAACATGTGAACTCCACACAGAGATGGCCGAGAGTGGAATTGAACTCAGGTCTCCTAGCTGTGAGGTCCACGCGCTAACCACTAGAACGCCATGCAACCCTGAAGTCATAGTTTTGAACATTTTTGGCTTTTTTGGCATTTTTGACATTGGAATTTTACGAGATTTCTTATAGCAAAATTTTGATTCGTTTAGCGTCTGTTTTGCAGGTGACCATGTCTCTTAATTGGATGGTGCGTATGACGTCTGACCTGGAGAACAACATTGTAGCAGTGGAGAGAGTGAAGGAGTACTCCGAGACCCAGACTGAGGTTTTAACACCACAAATATAATAATGTTTTGTCTATGATCTGAAAAAGTGCTGCACTCGGTGGACAATTGAGTCCGTTACACTCATGATGGCGCCACTTCCATTCTGACAGAAACAGAATTCCTGAGCGAAAATTGTTGTGTTGATAAAAGGTCGGAATTTCTGTACAGTATTTGTTCTGTCCAGCATCATCCATTTATTCACCCATCTTCCACACCATTTGTCCATGAGCTGGAGCCTATCCCAGCAAGACTGGGTACAACAACAACAACAATTCACATTAAGTCTCCAGTACCTGGAGTACCTGCAGAAATCCCACACACACAAGGGGAGAACATTGAAACTCCACACTGAAACGACCCAACGGTGCTTCCAACCACTTGGCCACAGTGCAGCCCATCACAGCAACAATAAACCTTCCATGTTGTACTAGCATGCTGGTCCCCACAGTATACCTCCATGTAAAAGGCGGGGGTGAAATATTGGCCTCAAAGTATTCATTTGCATGCACAGGCAGCCTGGGAGATCGAGGACAAGAAGCCCCATGCCGATTGGCCCATGAAGGGGAATGTGGAATTCCATGACTACAGTGTTCGATATAGGGAAGGACTGGATCTGGTGCTGAAAAACCTGACACTGAGTGTCAAAGGTGGAGAGAAGGTAAGCGTGATGGGAATGGAATAAGCAGTGGAAGAGGGTGGATGCTAGGCCCTCAGGTTCAGCCTTGCTAACTTTATGCTAACGTATGTTTTCTACAGATTGGTATTGTGGGTCGCACAGGGGCAGGCAAGTCCTCCATGACGCTCTGTCTCTTCCGTTTGCTGGAAGCTGCTGAAGGAGAGATCTCCATTGATGGCGTAAAGATATCGGAAATAGGCCTGCATGACTTGAGGTCCAAACTCACCATCATTCCACAGGTACACACACGTACACATAAGGTAGAAATGTATAAAAACACAACATCAAACTAGTCAGTCATTGTGTCCCTGGGCAAGACCCCACTAGTGTATGAAAGGCCGAAGACCTGAATCAGCAGCCATGTTTACTCCTGAGCAGCTGTGACTACAGATGTAGTTTACCACCACCAGTGTGTGATTCAGAAATAAAACCGATAAGACCAATGGCATAAATACGCAGTGTGAGGGTACGTAAACATGGCAGCCAAGCCCAGCACTATGAACGCTTCTGTGTGTCTATCACAGGAGCCTGTCCTGTTCTCCGGAACGCTGAGGATGAACCTCGACCCTTTTGAGAAGTACACCGATGAGGAGGTGTGGAAGGCTCTGGAATATTCCCATTTGCACAAGTTTGTGAGTAACCAGCCAGCAAAACTAGAGATGGAATGCTCAGAAGGAGGCGAGAACCTCAGGTAAGTACTGTAGGCTCCGCATGCAAACATGGAAGGTTCTAGGAGGAGCTTTGATTTGATGTTCCTGTTGCGTCATTGAAGTGTGGGCCAGAGGCAGCTGGTGTGTTTGGCTCGTGCTCTCCTGAGGAAGACAACAATCCTCATCCTGGATGAAGCGACCGCTGCTATCGACTTGGAGACGGATGATCTTATCCAGTCCACCATTAGGACTCAGTTTGAGGACTGCACAGTCTTTACCATCGCACACAGACTCAACACAATTATGGATTATACAAGGTTGGAAATGTGTCTTTTCTTATTCAAGATTGACAGCTCGTGTGTGTTCTTAAGCCTGGATTACCTTTCTTGGTCCTTTCATAACACCAGAGTACGTGACACTCTCTCTGAAGAGTCAACCCAGTGAGCAACCACGACTTCCGTTGACTATTAGCTTGTTAGCGTCCCTCGTTAGAGAGAGACAAGGAGTGTTATTGGACCCGGAACTAACCGATGTGTTATGTCCATCCAAAATCAGATGTTCGTAGGTGGACCTCACTCCTCTATGAAGGACTCGTATACACACAGGAATTGGCCAGGACAGCCAATAGCTGCTGTCCTTACTGTGGAGTTGGCAACACTGGCTCTACATATTCATTCATTCATTTTCTACCGCTTTTCCTCACGAGGGTCGCGGGGGTGCTGGAGCCTATCCCAGCTGTCTTCGGGCATAAGGCGGGGTACACCCTGGACTGGTCGCCAGCCAATCACAGGGCACATATAGACAAACAACCATTCACACTCACATTCATACCTATGGACAATTTGGAGTCGCCAATTAACCTAGCATGTTTTTGGAATGTGGGAGGAAACCGGAGTACCCGGAGAAAACCCACGCATGCACGGGGAGAACATGCAAACTCCAGACAGAGATGCCCGAGGGTGGGATTGAACCCTGGTCTCCTAGCTGTGAGGTCTGCGCGCTAACCCCTAGACCACCGTGCCGCCCGGCTCTACATATACTCAATAATATTCATGTCTTCAGCTACACTAGAGGTGTCCAAAGGGCAGCCCAGGTGCCATTTGTTGCCCATGGCTGTTATTTTATTGCCCCCTAGGCCCAACAGCAAAAATGGAAACATCAATGAAACTCTGCAGTAATAACTGTGCAATAACTGTGCAATAAACCTGTGGCTTGATGAACATTTAGACAGCTGTCAATAGCGTTGATTTGTATTAACTTGATTTCGCACTTTTGTGTGCTTTTGCTGATGTAAACCTGGACCCCCCCCTCTCTCTCTGTCTCACTGCAGAGTGCTGGTATTGGACAAGGGTCAGATTGCAGAGTTCGACACCCCTGCGAGTCTCATATCTCAACGAGGACTCTTCTACGGCATGGCAAAAGATGCAGGACTGGCGCAGTAGAACGGGATCTTAAAAACAGGGTATGAGGTTTCCAGAGTACTTAAATGCATCGTCTGAATGGGGCTTGATGTCAAGCCTTGAACTCCACTGCAGGAAAAAAAACACCAACATCAGGTCATTTACTCTTTTTGCACTGAGAGTAGAGTCCTATGTGGTAAGAATTGGAGTCATTACACAAGGAAAGCAAGCTTTACTCATCCAAGTCCGAACTAAAGTGCCTTCTGCCAGCGGGAAGAGGAAAGCCAGTGAATGTATCATTTTCTTGTCGTCTGGCTCCGCTGCCAAAACGTAACATCACAAACAGGCCATTAGGAGGCTTTTTTTAATCTTTTTTTTTTTCCAACTAGTGAAGATATTGTGCCACTGTACTGTCTGCAAAAAAAAACTTTTGTGATGAACCCACTTATTTTTGTACCGTGTCATTATTTAAGCTTTTTTAATGCATCTAGGGACGTTTGCTCAGTTCAATATGTGATTCTTCTGTGAACCAAATCTATTAAAAAAAACTTGAATTCTGTACCACCAAAATATGAAATATGATGATACCTTTATTAAAAAAAACATAAATACACCAAGCTTCCTGTTTTAAATTGTTGCATTTGTTGGTTTTTTTAATAAAGTGGCTTCATTGATCCCAAATAAATGCCTTTATTTTGAGCAACTGCCTATTAGAACTTTAAGATGCTTTTTGGTAGCTATAACATAAGGAAAGTAACCGTGTAGTTACACCAGTCGTCCACTAGTGGGCGCTGGAAGCATCCATTCTGATGATAAATGTGTAACCATGTGAGATTATTCGTTATTTCAATTTCTAGATCAAACTAATGTCTTAAAATGTAATTCTTATGGTTGGCTGTAGTATTTAATATTTTTTACAAATGACTTTTCTCTGTTTTTATGAATTTTCCTGTATTCTTATGAAAGAGATGGTACTAACATGGCATTTAAAGCACTGCCACAACAACAAATGGCATTTGCACTGTGTTGTTACATCTGCTTGCAAGGAAAAGTACATTTTAAATAAGTTCTAGATGTTTATTAGGCATGTAGAACATGATTGTGTTTGTCATTGGCAGTGAAATGGAGCAAAACTAATCTGTTTTACAGAATTGGAGCCTGGAGACCTCAAGTCCTGGCAGGCTTGACTTCAGATAAACAGACCTTTTTTTTTAATGCTCACACGCACGCACACAAGCATCATGAAAATCAGCATGTCTGCTCTAAGAAAACAAAAAACAAAAAACTTTGCCACACACAAACTGGACGCAGCAGCAATCCAAATGTTATTACATTGGACGCCTGTTTTCATAGCTTCCATGTCCTCATTTGAACTGCCGAGGGGCCAACCAGCAGCACCGTCGCTCATGAAGCAAAAACATCAAGTGTTCTTCTGTCAAATATATCACTCTGGCGTCTGATTGGCCGAGTCATGCTCTTACAACATGGCCGGCATGTAACAAGGTAACAAGGTAGGAAGACTAGCACAATACCATCTACTAAATATGTACGTCTGCTATTAATGCTGAAACCCTAACTAAAAAGCCAGCATCTCAAGAAATGCTGCAAATGTTTGACAGACAAGAAATAGCTGTCACAAATGCCAATTCGGCAACATAGCGGTCCTCCGGCACTGGCCTTTTAACAATACCAAAACCCAGAACAAAAACCCACGGTGAGGCAGCATTTAGCCACTATGGCCCCCATCTGTGGAACAGCCTGCTGGAGAGCCTCAGGACTGCGGAGACTGTTGATATATTAAAAAAAAAAAAAGATTAAAGACACACCTTTTTAATCAGGCTTTTAACTAATATTTTTTAACTTTTCTATGTTTTTATCTTTTTAGTTTTATTTTATGATTTTAGTCTTTAGCTTTTAACTACAGTGTTTCCTCCGGAGTGGGTCCTGCACACTGTCGGGTCTGCTGAGGGGGTGCCATTCTTGGGTCCCTTCGACCCGGCCGGCTGGGGGTTCCTCCCTTTAATGTGGGGGTCCGCCCGTCTGTCGGAGTCGGGGGGCCCGGGTGCTGGTCCCCAGTGTGGATGGCCCCAAAGGTGGCGTTTCCTTGATCCTCAGTACCATGCCTTGTCTCCCCACTGCGTGTGATTGTGTGTGTGTGTGTGTGTGTGTGTGTGTCTGTGTGTAGTATGGAGGGTGGGAGGGAGGGGCTTTCTTAGTAATTGTTTTTCCTTTTAATTGTGGTAATTGTTTTTAATTCTGTAAAGCACTTTGTGTTGCATGTCTTTGCAGGAAAAGTGCTATACAAATAAAGTTGATTTGATTTGATATTAAAGGCAATATTGCATGATCACAATATATTATTGTGATTGTACTAATGGTGTTTTTTTTGGTTTTGTTGACAATTCTATCATTTAACATAAAATTTCAAAATTCATCCGTATTGTTTTGTGACTCGTTTAAATGAATCATGCATCGTTTCATTTTGTGAGTCAGGTGCCTGCCATATGAATATGAATATGAATATAATATAATGTTATATACAGTATCATAATGGGGTTAAATATGTACAGTACACTGTAACATAACGACTTCCTTCTGCTTCCTTCTACTCTTTGCACACAAAGTGGAGTACACAAATGGTTAAAGTGGGATGTTGGGTGGGCGAGTGGGGAGGGTGGGGGTTACCACCAATCCTTTTAACAGGCAGGTACCCCGCCGCTCCCGACCCAAAGTCGACCACTAACTTTTCAAGAATGTTCCTCCAGCATCTCAGGAGCCGTTGCTCATCTTTAATGTAAAAGCAGCATCACCTCAACTCAAGCGACAAAAGGAATTGATCATCTCACACTTAGGATGCGCTTTGGCTCTTTTTAAACTTTGCTCCGCTTTAAATCTTTCAAAGCAAACAAAGATGTGGTGGATGCTGTTTCCACGTTGGATCTGGTTCCTGGCCAGCGTGTGGATGGAGGTCCAAGTTGGGGCTGTGCCCCATGTGGCTTACTCCCATGCGGGGATGTGTCCTAACGACATGAACCCCAACCTGTGGGTGGATGCCATGAGCACTTGCACTAGAGAGTGTCGATCTGATCAGGTAAGCTGCTTACAGTATGCTACATGATGTACTATATACTATACTATGTTGTTAACCTGCAATATAGTACTTGTACATTTACACCTATTTTACTGTACTTAGTTTTGTATTATTTTTAATTGCATGGACGAAAGCATTGCTCTGATTTCAACACCCTTTTGGCACATATTAACAAATGAACAAATTATTTTTTTTTTTTTTGTTATTATTTAACAAATTAAATCCACAATTAGTCAAATGGTCTGACAAGACAAAAATTTAAATCTTTGGAAGGTAACGCCGCATTTTTTAAAAAGAACATCATAGCAACAGTAAAATATGGTGGAGGTAGTGTGATGGTCTGGGGTTGTTTTGCTGCTCATTGGGCTGACTCATTGCAAGTTATCGCAAATGCTTGATTGCAGTTGTTGTGGCTACGGGTGGCCCAACCAATTATTAGCTTTTTTTTGGGGGGGGGGGGCATCATTTTTTCCATTGCCCCATACCACAAAGAAATAAATCGCCACTCTGTAGTACATGTAAAAAATAAGTAACAAGCAACACAATTCCTGATAGTCCTTTCTGAGAAAAGTAATGCCCTCCCTTTTGTCTTCCAGGAGTGTGAATCCTTTGAGAAGTGTTGCCAAAATGTGTGTGGGAATCGTAGCTGCGTGGCATCGAGATACATGGTCGGCGACAAAGGCCCTGTGGGGATGCCCCAGGAAGCTACCTGTGCCACCTTCATGTGCACCCAGCAAGGGTCCCAGTGCGACATCTGGGACGGTCAGCCAGTGTGCAAATGCCGCGATCGCTGCGAGAGGGAGCCCCAGTTCACGTGCGCGTCAGACGGCATGACGTACTACAACAGGTGCTACATGGATGCCGAGGCGTGCTCCAAGGGCATCAGCCTCTCCGTTGTCACCTGTCGCTTCCACCTCACATGGCAGAGCACCAGCCCGGCGTTGCCCCTGGTAACCACTCTCCACCCGACGACAGCCCCCTTACAGGTGACTATACCGCCCCCAGCCGAGCCTCAGGCGCCTGTTGTCCTCAGCGTCCCGCTTCTCCAGACTATAAACGTGGGCGACACGGCTAGCTTCCTGTGTGATGTCAGCGGTGGCCCCCCACCTGAGATCACCTGGGAGAAACGGCTTCCTGATGGCGTCCAGAGCGTGGTCATGGGGCGCAATCACGTACAAGGTAACATGGTGGTTACAAATGTAGGTCAACTGGTTATCTACAACGCTGAAATACACGACTCTGGCGTCTACACATGCACGGCTAGGAACCCTTCCGGCTCAGTGCAGACCCACCACCCTCTCAATGTACTCCCCACGGAGCCACCCAGAGCCCCAGATGCTAACAACTTGAGCCGGTGCCCCCCTGAGGAGTGCCTAAAGCCCCCTGATAGTTCTGAGGACTGTGGAAGCGAAGTGGAGATAGTGAGCTGGTTCTACGAAGCCCAAAACAACAACTGTCTCTCCTTTACCCACTGCCACAGCAGCGGGCACCAGCGTAGGAAGCTGTTTGAGTCCTATAATGAGTGTATGCACTGCTGTGGACCGGAGCTGTCAAGCCCCTGCGACCTACCGAGTCTGCAGGGTCCTTGTAAAGCCTACGAGCCACGCTGGTCCTACAGCAGCAGTCTGCAACAATGCCAGTCTTTCATCTATGGAGGATGTGCGGGCAATGACAACAATTTTGAATCCAAAGAAGCCTGTGAGGAGATGTGCCCCTTCCCCAAAAACCACCACTGCAAAGCCTGCAAGCCGAGAGGCAAGATCGTGACCAGTTTCTGCCGCAGCGACTTCGTCATTCTGGGTCGCATGACCGAACTCACGGAGGAAAAAGACTCAGGTCATGCTCTCGTGACAGTGGAGGAGATCCTCAAAGATGAGAAGATGGGTCTCCGTTTTTTTGGTAAGGAGCCTCTGGAAGTCACTTTCCTCAACATGGACTGGAGCTGCCCCTGCCCGAATATCACTGGCGCCGCCGCCGAGGGTCAGGTTATTATTATGGGCAACGTCAGCGAGGGTATGGCTATTCTGCAGCCGCACAGCTACGTGGGGGCTTCCAGTCCTCGCCGTGTACGGAAGCTGAGGGAGGTCATCTCCAAGAACACGTGTGACATTCTCAAAGCCATCACCAACAGTCCTCAGTGAGCCACAGCCAGGAAAATGAAATATCATTTCATATCATCAGATTCACCATGAAGAGCAGCTAAATTTATTTATTTGACATATTATGTTGCTAGGCAGAGTTCACAGCTTAAACCAGTCACCGTCATTAAGCAGTTTGACTGCATTGTATTATAATAATAATACAATGTAATAATAATAATGTAATATAAAACACATTTTAGAGAAACAGAAAATTAATGTTGTTTGCTGTACAAAGTCCCACTGGCTGTGTCATTTCATTTTTATTTAGTAAATATTTTCATAGGCGGCACGGTGGACAAGTGGTTAGCGCGCAGACCTCACAGCTAGGAGGACCAGGGTTCAATTCCACTCTCGAGTTTGCATGCGTGGGTTTTCTCCGGGTACTCCGGTTTCCTCCCACATTCCAAAAACATGCTAGGTTAAAATTAGCGACTCCAAATTGTCCATAGGTATGAATGTGAGTGTGAATGGTTGTTTGTCTATATGTGCTCTGTGATTGGCTGGCGACCAGTCCAGGGTGTACCCCGCCTCTCGCCGCTCGAAGACAGCTGGGATAGGCTCCAGCACCCCTTGCGACCCTCGTGAGGAAAAGCGGGAGAAAATGAAATGAAATATGAAATATGAAATATGTTCATACTAATATGAAAATTATAATAATATTAACATAATATTCATAATATTAACATAATATTACATAATATTTCATACTTGTTATGCCTTTTCCATCTTCCTGACCTATAAATGTAGTAAAATGTTGGATTTTGGTGTTAAAAAATTTCAGATAATTAGGTTTGCACATTTGAAAGTGTGCCCTGCAAGCCGTTTGGGATGGAGTACGCAAGTCCACATCTTAATATAAAAGGCCAACAATGAGCATAATAGGTCCCCTTTAATGGAGGAACACATTCCATACATTTACTACTCAGTTCCAGTTTTTTGTCAATGTACACCCTGCTCATCACATGTTTACATATTTTATGAATATTAATGTGCCGTGATGTTTTATTGATAAACAACATACATTTCACAACAATACATTTCACCTTTTTTATGAAACGTCAAGTAGACTTGAGAAAAGAATGTGTTTCGGTGTAGACCCGTGTTGCATTCATGGTCCAAGAAACCTCAGTAAGAATCCCATGGAGGAGTTATGAGTTTTTCATAACGTGCCAGAAACCATTTTTAGGTTACTAGCAGGCCTTGGTGGGCTTTTTCGACGAGGGTGTTCCACCGCCTAGCATGGGATTCTGTTTCTCCCATCCACAGCAGGGCCGCCTGCGTTTACTGGCAAAACCACCAGGGAGCTCAGATGTCCACTTCCCCATCTGGTGAGGCTCTCGAGGAGGAATATGAAATACAAGAACATATAAACAACTTGGATATGTCATATACAAATAGATCATAGGAGACCGGACACAATGTTTCATTGAAAGTGTGGCTGCTTTGCTCTATAGCAGGGGTCTCAAACTCAATTTACTTGGGGGCCACTGGAGCTCGGGTCTGGGTGAGACTGGGCCGCATCAGGTTTTCAAAAAAACAAACAAAAAAATGCATTTATTAAAAACAAAAAATTTTTAAAAACTTCGCTTTGGTTCCAATTTTCTACAATAAAAGCTCTGATAAAACATTCCACTGTTTTCAAATATCTTACTTTTTATTTTTCTACACAAAATAAGATGAAAAATAAATAAACAAATCAAGAATAAAGAAAATCAATCAATCAGTAATAAATAAAAAATATAATAATAATAATAAAACGGCAAATAATAAAAACCAAATTATTTTTTACAAATTATTTTTTTCAGATTAAAATGAACAAAGCATTATTAGAGCCCTGTAGACATGACAAAACACGACCATAGTCACATTTATACTCTTTTTATTTACAACATATTGCGAAACTGCAGGGTCTTGAGACACATGCTAACTCGCAAACTAGAGAGCTAGCGACCTAAACGGTAGCCTTCAAGTTATTTCCTTTCAACTTAAATAGCCAAAAACTTACCACTTCCACACGGATAGGGAGGATAACTATTAACAGTTATTTAACCTTTAACATGAACATTAATCAAACGTAATATTTTTTTCTGGGTACATGATACCATACAGCATTCATATCAAACTTGCGCGGGCCGCAGTAACATTAAACTTTTATATCAAGGCGGGGGCCTCAAACTAGTGTCATGCGGGCCACATTTGGCCCATGGGCCGCGTGTTTGAGACCCCTACTCTAAAGTCTTACAATATATCAATGATTTTTTTTTTTGGCATGTTTGCCACACAAATGAGTCCATGACAACACAACTCAACACAGAAAGAACTTTTAAAAGGAAACTTTTTATTATTAAGGTAGAAAACATCTAAAACTACATGGCCCTGTGGGCCATCCTTAGCAGCAACAACTGCAATCAAGCGTTGGTGATAACTTGCAATGAGTCTCTTCCAGCTTTGGAGGAATGTTGTCATTCAGCCACATTGGAGGCTTTTCCAGCATGAAGCCTTTTGAAGGTCAAAAGGTCTGCAGCCATTTAACCACCATAACGATTGTACACGATATATATTTCGATATTTGTAAACTATAGCCAGGTTGGTAGTTGCACAAATTGACACGTGAGTCATTTTTCGTTTTTTCAGGCATTTTAATAGGTCATAAAATGTAGCAGAACAGTACTCATTGTCCATGAAATGTGAAAAGTACTTTAGGGTCAAAGACAAAGAATTTGGAACCGTTTGAAGACTGCAGAGAATTTATGGGAAACCGTTGCTACTCTTTCTTCCTGGAATGGTAATTAGTGGTTTCTACACCTATCAAACGCCATCATTATTCTTTTCTTTTCAGACGCGGCCATAAAGTAACCACTTCAATGCCAAGTCTGGTATCTATAAAGCTTTTCTTCAATTAAAAAGCACATGTGTGATATATTTGCTTTCCTAATTTGAGGTGAGCCAACTGAAAGGGTGGAAGTGCCGAGCTTTGATTTGTTGCCGCGTAAGCTTTGCGCACATATTTTTGTTATATTTTCCTTCCTGTCAGATATTTGATGTTTCGGTAGGGGTCAACGCGTTCACAGGCTGGGTTCAGTCAAGGCGGGACTCAGCCAGTCAGTGGAGGTGCATGCAATGTGGATGTGAATCCGGACCAAACGAATATGATGCCTATGTTTACTGGCGTGGTAGCACCTGCAGAAGACATCAGTTAGCCCGGGTGGCTCAACATATTTGTGATTCATGACAGACATCTGCTATGGTCATATCACCAGGAGCATCAATTGAAAAGATACAGTAGCCGCTTGCACGCTTTAAACGGAGCTGAACGGATCCCAAGGTAAAGGAATCATCCCGGGCATTTTTAAGGCTGGTGTGTGGTTCTAATCATCACTGCTGTGGAGGAAAACATTTCTTTGAATCCCAATCAAAGGCAGACTTACTGCAACAAGTCACCAGTGAATGATGGACTGAAAGCCGGGAAAAATGAAATTACATTCGTTGGGTTTGTCACTCAATCTTTAAATATTATTATTAAAACATATAGAGTAGAGTAGAGTAAGTATAGAATTATGGCAGATACATTATTTGCTTGAAAGACCCAAAATGAGCTACAGTATTTCAAGTTATGTGCTGTGTGAGCAACAGCAACCTCTAGTGGTTATTCCAGTTATCACGTCTAGATAATATGCAGATCTTTTGGAACAGCTTAACGAGGAAAACCAAGCCTCCACTGTACTACAGTAGTACAATATACTGCAATGTAATAATCTCAACAAAGTAATAACATAATTCTCTGTTGTTACTGGTATTTATTTCAGAAAAATGAAGTCAATAGTGCTAGAAAAACCAAAACACAAAAGCAAAAACTACTATGGATCCGATTCATATCCTTTGAGGGTCCCTCGTCCACTACCAAGAACCTTTAAAAAATAGAAATTGTAAAAATAAATACAGAAAAAAACACAAAAGAGAACTAAAAACTAATTTTAATGTGCGCTAAATCAATATTATCCCCACCCGTGGTCCCAGAGTGTAGTTCCATTCTTCAACTACGACGAACAGACCCTTTGTAGTACTACTTTCTTCTCGCCAGAGGGCAGCAAACACCAACTATCCAGCACCCGTTAAAACCCAGCTGAATCAAGCCTATGTTTTTCCTTCCTATACGTTCAGGCCGCATTTAAAGCCACAGAAAACCAGTAAGTCAGCCTGCAGACATAATGTACTGTATCAGTAACACTGCCTCTCTTATGTAATGTAAATACCGGAACAACTTGTACAGTACATGTTCACAATGTGACACACACACACTGCAACTTTGACTGCAGGAAAATAGGGCGAGAAAATGAACTTTTTTGCATTATGCTAATGATGCTGCTAAATATTTTACTGGTGTCATCAGCTCCTACTGTGAAAATACTTCATGGGATCTGCTGGGTTGGGACACTAAATGTTCCATAACATTTAATTTTGGGGAATATTCACTTTATTTATGACTTTGACACAGTTTGACAGCGGAATGTATTGATTTTGTATAATATATCATAAGTGTACATAATAAATAGGACTGCTAGGATCTCTGCTGTGTGCTTGTCGGTAGAGAGATTGTCGCTGCCTCTTTCCCCGGTGTGTTTGCATGTTTAGGGGTGCAGGGGGAGTGTTGCGGCATATGCAAGCGCTAGCCCAATCCCTCACAGTGTTTTATTTTTGGATCAGCACACAGGCTGCTCAGGAATAGAAGAGCATTCAAGTGGAATATGGCTGACAGGCTGGAAGGCCGGTTTCTCTCCCGCTTCCCTTCGTCCATCCCTCCATCCGTCCTTCCATCCGTCCGCCCTCTCCAGACACGTACTGAGCTCTGGTTGCCTGAGCGTGTCTGCTTTAATCACTCACACTGGCTCCCAGAGTCACCATGACCTGGATCCATCCCCTTCTCCTTTCTTACGCAATCCCTCCATCAGCCAGGGTGTGTGTGTTTGTGAGAGTGGGAGAGAGATTGCTGCTCTAAATCGCCATTGCCCCGTTTCTGTTCAATGTATTATGCAATCAGCTCATCGGCTTTATCGGCGTGCTCTCTGACCCCCCCGAGTGTGCAGGGTGAACGTGTGCATGCGGTTTCTGTGAGTGTGATACCGAGACGTGATTTATGATTGGTGCAAAACGAGTCATTAGCGGCAACTGCTCTGTTTTGCTGCCACGTTATAAATAAAAAGGCTTTCGTTCCTTTCCTGAGGAGTTAGGCTCTATTTCCCTACAGTTACAGGTTAGGGAACATTAGGTATGTCAAAAATAAAAATAACATCAAATAAAGTACAAATAAGTAAAAATAAGTATTGTAAAAAGAATAATTTGAAATATTTTAACACTCCGTTTTTGGAATCATTACATTTTTGGAGCACATTATGGTAATGGTAATGGTTTTATTTCATTGGAACATGCATCAGATTACAATTGAGTGCATCCCATAATCAGTTCACAGTTCCACATGTCCAAAAGGAGTAGGAAGAAGCAAAGCTTATTAAATCCTACCCCTCCATCTGGTACTTTTACAATCAGTAACTTTTACATTTGTTCACTTCCTGCTTTAAATTAAATTAAACCCTAATATAGATAGGGTTTTTTTAATAATGCAATGAGGGGTAAGGGGTTAGTATGTCGTTTTTTGTCATTTTTTTCAACTTGCTTCTAAAGCACTTTTCTGTCAAAAATAAAAGCTCACACCTCACACACACTCAACAGGGGACCCAGAAGCATCCAAAAATGGCATAAAATGCCAGATTTTGATTTGGTCATTTTTGAGAAAAAACGACATACTAACCCCTTACGTTTTTTGTCATTTTTTTCAACTTCCTTCTAAAGCACTTTTCTGTCAAAAATAAAAGTGGAAACCTCACACACACTCAACAGGGGAGCCAGAAGTACCCAAAAATGATATAAAATGCCAAATTTTGATTTGGTGACTTTTGAGAAAAAACGACATACTAACCCCTTACGTTTTTTGTCATTTTTTTCAACTTGCTTCTAAAGCACTTTTCTGTCAAAAATAAAAGTGGAAACCTCACACACACTCAACAGGGGACCCAGAAGCATCCAAAAATGGCAGAAAATGCCAGATTTTGATTTGGTCATTTTTGAGAAAAAACGTAAGGGGTTAGTATGTCGTTTTTTGTCATTTTTTTTCAACTTGCTTCTAAAGCACTTTTCTGTCAAAAATAAAAGCTCACACCTCACACACACTCAACAGGGGACCCAGAAGCATCCAAAAATGGCATAAAATGCCAGATTTTGATTTGGTCATTTTTGAGAAAAAACGACATACTAACCCCTTACGTTTTTTGTCATTTTTTTCAACTAGCTTCTAAGCACTTTTCTGTCAAAAATAAAAGTGGAAACCTCACACACACTCAACAGAGGACCCAGAAGCATCCAAAAATGGCATAAAATGCCAGATTTTGATTTGGTCATTTTTGAGAAAAAACGACATACTAACTCCTTACGTTTTTTGTCATTTTTTTCAACTTGCTTCTAAAGCACTTTTCTGTCAAAAATAAAAGTGGAAACCTCACACACACTCAACAGGGGACCCAGAAGCATCCAAAAATGGCAGAAAATGCCAGATTTTGATTTGGTCATTTTTGAGAAAAAACGTAAGGGGTTAGTATGTCGTTTTTTGTCATTTTTTTTCAACTTGCTTCTAAAGCACTTTTCTGTCAAAAATAAAAGTGGAAACCTCACACACACTCAACAGAGGACCCAGAAGCATCCTAAAATGGCATAAAATGCCAGATTTTGATTTGGTCATTTTTGAGAAAAAACGACATACTAACCCCTTACGTTTTTTGTCATTTTTTTCAACTTCCTTCTAAAGCACTTTTCTGTCAAAAATAAAAGTGGAAACCTCACACACACTCAACAGGGGAGCCAGAAGTACCCAAAAATGATATAAAATGCCAAATTTTGATTTGGTGACTTTTGAGAAAAAACGACATACTAACCCCTTACGTTTTTTGTCATTTTTTTCAACTTGCTTCTAAAGCACTTTTCTGTCAAAAATAAAAGTGGAAACCTCACACACACTCAACAGGGGAGCCAGAAGTACCCAAAAATGATATAAAATGCCAAATTTTGATTTGGTGACTTTTGAGAAAAAACGACATACTAACCCCTTACGTTTTTGTCATTTTTTTCAACTTCCTTCTAAAGCACTTTTCTGTCAAAAATAAAAGTGGAAACCTCACACACACTCAACAGGGGCCCCAGAAGCATCCAAAAATGGCAGAAAATGCCAGATTTTTATTTGGTCATTTTTGAGAAAAAACGTAAGGGGTTAGTATGTCGTTTTTTGTCATTTTTTTTTGACTTGCTTCTAAAGCACTTTTCTGTCAAAAATAAAAGTGGAAACCTCACACACACTCAACAGGGGCCCCAGAAGCATCCAAAAATGGCAGAAAATGCCAGATTTTTATTTGGTCATTTTTGAGAAAAAATGTAAGGGGTTAGTATGTCGTTTTTTGTCATTTTTTTCAACTTGCTTCTAAAGCACTTTTCTGTCAAAAATAAAAGTGGAAACCTCACACACACTCAACAGGGGACCCAGAAGCATCCAAAAATGGCATAAAATGCCAGATTTTGATTTGGTCATTTTTGAGAAAAAACGACATACTAACCCCTTACGTTTTTTGTCATTTTTTTCAACTTCCTTCTAAAGCACTTTTCTGTCAAAAATAAAAGTGGAAACCTCACACACACTCAACAGGGGAGCCAGAAGTACCCAAAAATGATATAAAATGCCAAATTTTGATTTGGTGACTTTTGAGAAAAAACGACATACTAACCCCTTACGTTTTTTGTCATTTTTTTCAACTTGCTTCTAAAGCACTTTTCTGTCAAAAATAAAAGTGGAAACCTCACACACACTCAACAGGGGCCCCAGAAGCATCCAAAAATGGCAGAAAATGCCAGATTTTTATTTGGTCATTTTTGAGAAAAAACGTAAGGGGTTAGTATGTCGTTTTTTGTCATTTTTTTTGACTTGCTTCTAAAGCACTTTTCTGTCAAAAATAAAAGTGGAAACCTCACACACACTCAACAGGGGACCCAGAAGCATCCAAAAATGGCATAAAATGCCAGATTTTGATTTGGTCATTTTTGAGAAAAAACGACATACTAACCCCTTACGTTTTTTGTCATTTTTTTCAACTTCCTTCTAAAGCACTTTTCTGTCAAAAATAAAAGTGGAAACCTCACACACACTCAACAGGGGAGCCAGAAGTACCCAAAAATGATATAAAATGCCAAATTTTGATTTGGTGACTTTTGAGAAAAAACAACATACTAACCCCTTACGTTTTTTGTCATTTTTTTCAACTTCCTTCTAAAGCACTTTTCTGTCAAAAATAAAAGTGGAAACCTCACACACACTCAACAGGGGACCCAGAAGCATCCAAAAATGGCAGAAAATGCCAGATTTTGATTTGGTGATTTTTGAGAAAAAACGACATAGTAACCCCTTACGTTTTTTGTCATTTTTTTCAACTTGCTTCTAAAGCACTTTTCTGTCAAAAATAAAAGTGGAAACCTCACACACACTCAACAGGGGAGCCAGAAGTACCCAAAAATGATATAAAATGCCAAATTTTGATTTGGTGACTTTTGAGAAAAAACGACATACAAACCCCTTACGTTTTTTGTCATTTTTTTCAACTTGCTTCTAAAGCACTTTTCTGTCAAAAATAAAAGTGGAAACCTCACACACACTCAACAGGGGAGCCAGAAGTACCCAAAAATGATATAAAATGCCAGATTTTGATTTGGTGATTTTTGAGAAAAAACGACATACCCTTACGTTTTTTGTCATTTTTTCAACTTCCTTCTAAAGCACTTTTCTGTCAAAAATAAAAGTGGAAACCTCACACACACTCAACAGGGGAGCCAGAAGTACCCAAAAATGATATAAAATGCCAAATTTTGATTTGGTGACTTTTGAGAAAAAACGACATACTAACCCCTTATGTTTTTTGTCATTTTTTTCAACTTGCTTCTAAAGCACTTTTCTGTCAAAAATAAAAGTGGAAACCTCACACACACTCAACAGGGGACCCAGAAGCATCCAAAAATGGCAGAAAATGCCAGATTTTGATTTGGTCATTTTTGAGAAAAAACGTAAGGGGTTAGTATGTCGTTTTTTGTCATTTTTTTTCAACTTGCTTCTAAAGCACTTTTCTGTCAAAAATAAAAGTGGAAACCTCACACACACTCAACAGGGGCCCCAGAAGCATCCAAAAATGGCAGAAAATGCCAGATTTTGATTTGGTCATTTTTGAGAAAAAACGTAAGGGGTTAGTATGTCGTTTTTTGTCATTTTTTTCAACTTGCTTTTAAAGCACTTTTCTGTCAAAAATAAAAGTGGAAACCTCACACACACTCAACAGGGGACCCAGAAGCACCCAAAAATGGCATAAAATGCCAGATTTTGATTTGGTGATTTTTGAGAAAATATGACATACTAACCCCTTACGTTTTTTGTCATTTTTTTCAACTTCCTTCTAAAGCACTTTTCTGTCAAAAATAAAAGTGGAAACCTCACACACACTCAACAGGGGAGCCAGAAGTACCCAAAAATGATATAAAATGCAAAATTTTGATTTGGTGACTTTTGAGAAAAAACGACATACTAACCCCTTACGTCTTTTGTCATTTTTTTCAACTTCCTTCTAAAGCACTTTTCTGTCAAAAATAAAAGTGGAAACCTCACACACACTCAACAGGGGACCCAGAAGCATCCAAAAATGGCAGAAAATGCCAGACTTTGATTTGGTGATTTTTGAGAAAAAACGACATACTAACCCCTTACGTTTTTTGTCATTTTTTTCAACTTGCTTCTAAAGCACTTTTCTGTCAAAAATAAAAGTGGAAACCTCACACACACTCAACAGGGGCCCCAGAAGCACCCAAAAATGGCATAAAATGCCAGATTTTGATTTGGTGATTTTTGAGAAATAAAATAAAATAAAATAAAATAAAATAAATAATAATAATAATAATAAAAACCCAATCTATATTAGGAAAGCAGGAAGTGAACAAATGTAAAAGTTACTGATTGTAAAAGTACCAGATGGAGGGGTAGGATTTAATAAGCTTTGCTTCTTCCTACTCCTTTTGGACATGTAGAACTGTGAACTGATTATGGGATTTAATTTAATTTAATTTAATTTAATTTAATTTAATTTAATTTAATTTAATTTAATTTAATTTAATTTAATTTAATTTAATTTAATTTAATTTAATTTAATTTAATTTAATTTAATTTAATTTAATTTAATTTCTAAATGAATGAGGAATGTCCCAAGATGCTCTGCTATTTCTTATTGTATGTTCATGGGCACTGCAACCATGTTTGCTCCACGTTGGTGGAAAACTTCATTCATTCTGATAACGTGTCCATCTCAGCTGAGTCTTATGGATCCATTGTTTTCCGCTCCTGAGTCATTTGCTGACGTTAAAGAGGAGACAAGCTTTTAAACCCAGATTTCCCTTGTCGATTTCACCCAAAATCCCTCAATCCTTCATTCATCTCCTTTTCCTCTTTCTCCATCTTGCCGTGTTCTGTCTCATCTCTTTTCTCCCAGATTTATCCTGACATGAAGAGGAAAAAAAAAACCTTTTTAACAAGTCATTTAATCTCAAATTGATGCTTCTAATCTCCTGCGAGTTTAAACTTGGGGGAAGATGTTGCTTCCTTCAGTCGGCACAAATCCTCTTGCGTGACTTTCATTAGTGTGATGCTTGAAGTCAGGCTCGCCGGAAGGTGCTGACCCACGTCTCTGGCAAAGAATGGCTTGGAAATATCACCATGTGGTCACTTGCTGCTTACAATAGCTTGTATAAGTATAATGTGCATGGCACTGTTTTGTCACTGCCACCATCAGGAAGAAGGTGAGGAGTCCACCGAGAACCACTAAAAAGCGTCAGTGTCCACTGTCAAGTGTGTTTGACGTGCCCGAAGGAAGCCCTTGCTCCAAAAGCGGCACCTTAAGGCTCGACTGAAGTTTTGCTGATAGCATGGACAAAGACAAGACCTTCTGGAGGAATGTTCTGTGGTCAGACGAAGCAAAAATCGAGCTGTTTGGCCACAATGCTCAGCAATATGTTTGGAGGAGAAAAGGTGAAGCCTTCAACCCCAAGAACACCACCTACCATCAAGCACGGTGGTGGTAGTGCTATGCTGTGGGGCTGTTTTACCTGTTTTACCATGAAGAAAGAGGATTACCTTCAAATTCTTCAAGATCATCAGCCCGAAGGTTGGCTCGTGGATGCAGTTAGGGTGTTCCAACAGGACAATGACCCCGAACGTACATCGAAAATGGTAAAGAAATTGCTAAATTGGGCTAGAATTAAGGTGATGGTGAAGAAATAAGTCAGAAATATGTCAGAAAGCCAACAAATTTAACAGAACTGCACCAATTCTGTTAAGACCAGCGGCCAAATATTCAACCAGAAGCTTATGGATGGCTACCAAAAGCGTTTCATTCAAGTGAAAACGTCCACAGGACATTAACCAAATATTAGCATTGCTGTATGCATATTTTTGTGAATATGTATATATATATTTATTTATTTTTGAATATATATATATATATATATATATATATATATATATATATATATATATATATATATATATATATATATATATATATATATATATATATGTATATATATATATATATATATATATATATATATATGTATATATATATATAGGGTCGCAGGGGTGCTGGAGCCTATCCCAGCATCCCAGCTGTCTTCGGGCCTCTCGCCCAAAGGCTCCAGCACCCCCGCGACCCTCGTGAGGAAAAAGCAGTAGAAAATGAATGAATGAATATTTATATATATAGGGTCGCAGGGGTGCTGGAGCCTATCCCAGCATCCCAGCTGTCTTCGGGCCTCTTGCCCGAAGGCTCCAGCACCCCCTCGTGAGGAAAAAGCGGTAGAAAATGAATGAATGAATATATATATATATAGGGTCGTGGGGGTGCTGGAGCCTATCCCAGCATCGCAGCTGTCTTCGGGCGACAACCCCGACAACCATTCACACTCACTGACAATTTGGAGTGGCCAATTAATCTAGCATGTTTTTGGAATGTGGGAGGAAACCGGAATACCCGGAGAAAACCCACGCATGCACGGGGAGAACATGCAAACTCCACACAGAGATGTCAGAGGGTGGAATTGAACCCTGGTCTCCTAGCTGTGAGGTCTGCGCACTAACCACTAGACCACCGTGCAGCCGGCAATAAATTCATTAAATGCTTAATTTAGGTATGAGTTTCTGCATGCAGGCATGTTTCTTTTGCTACTTTGTAATAATGTGTATTTTTCCACATAGGGCATTAGTGGGTCTCCAATATTGTATTCCAAGTGAACAACGGTGATGTGAACTGAACAACATCTGCATGAACTGGTGAAAAGATGGGATGAAAACACTTGATGTGAATCAATCTGGCTGGGAATTAATTATAAAAAGGAGGAAAAAATAAACCCTAGATAGAAATGAAAAGACAAGCAGTTCCCACTAGTATTTAAGAAGAGATTCTCTCCTTGAGTCCGTGAGTGTGTGTTTTTGTGGAACCATCGTTCCGTGTATCCTCACATGACTGCCGGTGCCAAGGCTTCTCCTATTCCTGCAGATGTGCCGCCTCACCTCAAATCTCCAAAGGGGCTGTGCACTATTTTTTTTTTAAGACATGCTCATTTAAGTTTCATCAGGCAGCTCCTGAGAGGCCTGGAGAGGATGGAGGATGGAGGAGGAAAGGGGGGGGGCTGCCGTGCTGTCAGCTCACAACATGATTGTACAGAAGCTCTTCATCTGAAGTCCCAAGGTGCTTCACTTCATCACGTTGTCTCGACTCGACTGTTTGTTTTTCTTGCTCCTCGGAAAACAGACTGAGAGTCAGAAGATGAAATATCTCATTTCATGCCATAACTCATTGTGACGTACATAGTGAAATAACAATAACAACATTAATGATAATAATAAACTAGATGGCACAGCCCACATCTGCTGGTAAATTATCCTTGGACATCTGACGAGTATCCATGGTTACACAGACAAACTGCATATACCATACAATTAGTAAAAAATAAATAATAAAAAAATATATTTTTATATATAAAATATTAATTCATCCACAGCGCTGGAAGAGACTCATTGCAAGTTATCACAAATGCTTGATTGCGGTTGTTAGCTTTCACACACTTTTTCTCTCTCAATAATGAAATCATTTATTTTTACGTGTATTTCCCCCACAAAGACAGGCTTTAGTATCATGATTCACCTTGTACTTCACCTTGTACTTCGGTACGAGGTGCACTATTAAAAAAAAAAAACAAAAAAAAACTTAAACTGTATTATGGAAAGCAGGAAGTGAACAAATGTAACAGTTACTGATTGTAAAAGTACCAGATGGAGGGGTAGGATTTAATAAGCTTTGCTTCTTCCTACTCCTTTTGGACATGTGGAACTGTGAACTGATTATGGGATGCATTCAATTGTAATCTGATGCATGTTCAAATGACATAAAACCATTACCATTACCATTACCATTACCATTACCAGGATGTTATGGGGTATACTGTAATTGTTGAGGTGCATGCCACATTGCAACACAACACTAAGGGGTGTCCACGTTGGTCCACCAACATTAAACACGACTTTATCTGGGGTTATCTAGGGTCGTCAGTGCACTGTCACAATGCGTGTATGTATGGATGACTACATCCTCGTAGGGATTTGGGTATTCTTTGCAGTCTGTTGCTGAGTGAAGTATGTGACGTGTGTGTTTTGTCAAGTGTACACAGTGTACCCAGGCACAGTTTTCCTGGGATGCGTCCAACAGTAAGAGTCTGCTTCCAGCTATGTGCTGAGGGAACAGGGGGGGACACCCCCCCCCCAACCCCCCACGTAGTGCCACTGATATCCCTGTGATACCATTGCCCTTCTGTTCTGACCCTCAATGAGCTCATTTCTTGCTCCTCTACTCTCTCCCTGCACCCTCCTTGGTGGTTTGTTTTGGTCACACTTCTCAAGTTTGCCTTTCACTTGTCCTCCAGAGTGGTGACTTTGGTCGTGTGAGGTGAAAGCAGCCAAAGGCCATGCCAACTTTGCAGTCTGGCACCAGTGGCGTTAAGACACGACGGAAATGCACACGTGAGCATTTCTACTGGTCTTGGTTTAAAGTGCTCATCCTTTGGCAATACATATATATATATATACACCGTATTTTCCGGACTATAAGTCACACTTTTTTTCATAGGTTGGCTGTTCCTGCGACTTATACTCCAGAGCGACTTATAAATGAAACAATTGTTTATGTTACATAAACACTGGACATCTTTTCTATTCATGTTTATTTTTAATAAATTACTCGCAAAAAATATGACTTTTACTCCAGTGCGTCTCATGTATGTTTTTTTTCTACCTAATTACACATTTTTGGCCTTGTGCGACTTTTACTCCAGAGCAACTTATAGTCCAGAAAATACGGTATATATGTATACACTGATGGTTCAGAGGCTATACACTATATGTATATATAGTGTATAGTGTGAAGATATTTTGGACTGTAGTCCTCCATCTATGTAGGTGTGCCTTAGGCTGGACACAATAAAAGGCTGCTCAAATATTGGTGTATATATATGAATATTTGAGCAGCCTTTTATTGTGTCCAGTCTAAGGCACACCTATGACATGTTTCCTTTCCTTTATATATATATATATATATATATATATATATATATATATATATATATATATATATATATATATATATATATATATATATATATATATATATATATATATATATATATATATATATATATATATATATATATATATATATAGGATATTTTGGACTGTAGTCCTCCATCTATGTAGATGTGTGCTAAAGGAAACATTTAATAGGTGTGCCTTAGGCTGGACACAATAAAAGGCTGCTCAAATATTCATATATATACACACCAATATTTGAGCAGCCTTTTATTGTGTCCAGCCTAAGGCACACCTATGACATGTTCCCTCAAATATTCATATATATATATATACACCAATATTTGAGCAGCCTTTTATTGTGTCCAGCCTAAGGCACACCTATGAAATGTTACCTTTAGCACACATCTACATAGATGGAGGACTACAGTCCAAAATATCTTCACACTATACATGGAAGTGAAATGATGATGTTTTGGCTTCAGTGGACCTTTACCGCCGTGTTGACTCTGCAAAAACCCTGGTGGTTTCTTTTCTTCCTCCAGACTGACATTCATCAATTAAGTAACATATTAAATAACAGGAACACACACATGCGTGTCTGCACACACACACACACACACACACACACAGTTGCTCCAGATGACTCACTCATCCTCTCTGCTATATTTGGACTTATCTCCAGGCTAAACTAAACACTGCAAAGAAGCATGCAAAGACACACGTGAAAGGGTGTGGGCGGGATGTTATTAAGTGGGTACCCCCCCTGGTTTGGTTCCATCATGACGTAGGAATTCACAGTGCGATGACCTGATATGGGCCTGCTGTCTGGCTTCGGTGGAGACGGAAGGAGAGCGCAGGATTTGATGGAATTCATCATTCATTAGCAAAGGTTAGCTCATAACTGGCACTGTTGTGTGGAGCCTGGATCATACATCTAACCCCACTTAAAGCCTGTGCTACTTCCTGTGTGTATACGACTTGTTCAGTGGGCGGACAGCCAACCTTTGTGTTCCTATTCCTCCAATTTCGGATCAACATTTGCAATAAAAGTGATAGTTGTAACTTGGGATGTTCCGATCAGGATCCTGATAATCCATGAGTGAAATTGGCTACTGATACCGATACTGATACCAATACTGATACCGATACCAAAATGTTTAAATGTACTACAATACCAATGTTTTTTTCCTGTGAGAGCTACTTTTCCAAAATCAAACTGGCTGCTCATTTTGCAACATTAATTTTCATAGCATACTGTATTTCAAGCCAAACAAAGCCAATACGCTTGTTTTACCAGATGCTAGCCAAATGCTAGTATCCACAACTCACCTTTTGTATTTCACAATGCATTTATTTCTAATCCTTTGACATTATTCACTGAAAACCTGAATGAAAAGCAGGTTTGCCCGCCTCGGCTGGGCCCCTCCAGCTGCATCCGCTGCCTTCTGAACCGCAGATGCAGCCGGAGACAAGACAAAATGCCGGCACTCGTTCGTCAAGCGTGGTGCAAATGCTCACTCTTGCTTTTTTTTTAACTGATATCGGTCGATACTGATCAGTAGCCAATCGATCGGAGCACCTCGAATTGTTAGTTTCACCTCCAATAACACTCCCTGTCTCTTTTGAATTGCCTTCGTTCACTCGTGCTAAAGGAAGCTGGTGTTGATAAGTAATATATAAATAATATAATAAAATATGAATACTTTATTGTCAGTTATTGTTGCCTGTAAACACAGAAGGACGAAGACACAATTCAGTGGTGATGCAACAATTGCGAGTCATAAAATCATCGGGGGGAGGATAGGTGTCAGCAGCCAACAGCAGGTCGCTGTGGGTAAACAAAATGCGCCTCATCATGCTGCCAGCAGGATGCTCCCCTGACTCGCGGGGTCAGTCTGGGATTTAGGATGATGTGTGACCACCTAATGTGTATTTGACTTTGACTTGCATTGTTGCCGCCCTCAGCTTTTTTTTTTTTTTTCCTTTCTACCCTTCTTCTGTCATCTCTGCCTCCGCTTTATATCATCAGGCGTCACTTGTTACCGTGGGAAGAACAATGCTGACATCATGCTCATTATGCAATTCAATCAACACGGTGGGAGGGGCGATTCTTTTTTTAGACACTCCCCAGAGACACGGGGGTCATCCAAGCGTGCACATCTGCCCCCGGGAGGAGAGTGCGCCTCGATGTGTGTGTCTCTCTGTGGTTGGAAGTGAATGACTGTGCACACATGCAGGCGAGAACCTCTGCATGTTTACGTCTGATGCGATTACCCAGAAGACTTGATGCAGAAATAGGAGTGAATAAAGAGGATAAGAAAAGATGTATGCTAACTGTAGCTAGCTGCACAGGTCACACACTCACATAGCACAATCAGAGTTCAGTCACATGTCCGCTTGACCGATGGAAAACTACTGAAGACACACAATCGATGCAATGTTATCACTCCCACAAACATCACTTTCACTTTCCAGGCACACAAGCTTAAGTTTCTCTTTCTAGAGGGGCGTGGCAACTTCCTGCATCCATACCTCCACTGGGTATTATTTTTAATACTATATCAAAACTTAGAGCTGTCAAAGTTAACGCAATAATGTGCATAAAGGTGCATTGGTGCGTTCAACGACCTTCGAAAAAGCAGGACAAATCGCATTAAACATTCAAAAACTGTGGAAGAATATTGTAGTAAAATAATATTTACTGTAATATAACGATTAATTTCTATGTCTTTCAATGTGTTGCAAAAGAGAAATTAAATGACATTAGGTTTGCAATTTGGATGAAATATTGCCCTGTTTTAGGTATTTTCTTTTTCATTCTTTAATAATAATCTAATTTACTAATTTTCTAATTTACTAACAAATATTTAGAATTAAAAACCAGTATCATAAATAAACTCAACGTTTGTGAGCATGTTTAAGAGCTAATATGCTAATAATAACAAAAAATAGTAATAAAAAAATATACTTGCTGACTTGCTATTTTTTGAAAATAATGGACCAAAGTTCCCAAATTGATATCCCTTTACATAAAATTTTATGAAATTATTGTTGTAGTTGCACATCGAATCATTTACCACAAAGATATTTGCCCTACTATAGATAATTAATTAATTGTGAGTTAACTATGGACAAAAAAATTAATTACGATCAAATATTTTAATTGATTGACAAACCTTCTGAATTGTGTGATCATTGACTACTTCTCCGTTCCCAAGAATGGAGAACAAACGCTAAGAGAAGAAATACTTTAACCAATACAAACTGCAATCTGTTATAGTACAGCGTCTTGGTTAGAGTCCTTGGAATAAACATTCTTATTTGCTCCCAGTGTGAGTGTTGCTTGCGTGTCATGCATGTCTGAATATGTGCAGATAAAATCCCCAAAAAGATGCCCCTAAGGCCGGTGGGTGTCAGGGTGGCCTTGTGGTTTTTAGAGGACACGAAGGGCAGTCTTGGTCCTGTGCTCCTGAAACGCTCATTTGGGGTTGCTCCACTTTTAGAGTTGTCCTTTTCCTACAATGAAAGCCTAATTAAAACAGGACTGTGTTTGTGTTTTACGGGACTTCAGAGCATCTGGAAGCATAACTGCTGATTAGTACACTGACCTCCAAAATACTGGTAACAAATGAATACATAAACACAATAAATCAATACGCATATTTGAATATTTTGTTCACTGATTATTTTCTATATTCAATCCACAAGGGGGAAGACTACATGAAATTGTGCCGGTGCCAGATTGCCACTCATATCAAGTTTACACACACTTTATAATGGTGCTCACATGAGTCCACGGCTGTGGCATCCAAAGGTTTGAGCCCGTGTAAGAACATCTTCTCCCCTTTGCCTCAGCCTCGGTTATTTTGTCCAGTGGGTCAGGTGACTAGGCCAGCTGGCTATCTCCTTTCATCATGTGACAGGTAGCGGTGTCATGGGTGCTGTTTTTAAGCAGGCACTGGTTAAGTGGACTGACGTTAGAGAGGTGTCTATTTATGGGTGGGAGCTTCAGAGAGACATAGAATGTTCAGTAGGTGACAGGCAGCAGTGGCTAAAGGGTTCTTTTAGGTAACCTCTGTTGGTTTACACATGCCCCCTTTCTGGGATTCACATGGACTCCAATGGGACGGGAGGGGGTTTCTGTGTTTGGATGGAGGTGAGAAAGTCAGAGACACTATTGAATTGAAGGGGGACTTGACCAGGGAGCCCACCCCCAAATGGTTTAAAGCCCACATGGCATGAGTAAAGACCTTGTTATTTTCATAAATTCCCACGAGAAAAAAATTATTATTTTTTTTTACACTGGCGCTAATAAGCAGCAGGTCAGAAATATTAATTTCCTGACAACACATCTGCTCGATATCCCTCATCAGACTGTCAGGTTGGCTCGGTTGAAGAACTCTGTAGCCCACGTTTGAGTCTAACGTTGTGTACCAATGCAGGGGGGGCTATACGGCATTCAAAAATTGATGAACCATTGATTTGTCTTTGAGAAGTGCATAACCAGACGCCCTAAACCAACATCCTGAAGCGAACCGGCCCCGACCCCGGCCCCGACCCCGGCCCCGGACCCATGATACATAATCTAACCTCTCTAATCTAACCTCTCATAATCTAACTTCTCATAATCTCACCTTGTCATCTAACCCCTAAACCAACATCCTGAAGCAAACCGGCCCGGGCCCTGGATGTTGGAATATTATTAGCGCAATCATGATAAAAGGATGTGTGTCTAATTTGTGCAGCACGGTCAACCGGGGGCTGGCGAGTGGAAACACTGAGCCAATCAACCTGAGTCCAGTGTGTCTTTAACCTCCTCATCTCCAGTTACCCCCCCCCCCTGTTCACTTGAAACCAACTGTCAGTCACCTCACTAGCCAACACCTTCATGCATGATTCCTGCGTCTCCATTCAGGCCGCCTGTGGCCGCTGTCCAAAGAAGAGATCACGTTACTGTTTTTTGGCAATCTGGGCCACATTATCTATTTTAGCAAAGATTCAATTATTCATTCATTCATTTTCTACCGCTTTTTCCTCACGAGGGTGAGCCTATCCCAGCTGTCTTTGAGCGAGAGGTGGGGTACACCCTGGACTGGTGGCCAGCCAATCACAGGGCACATATAGACAAACAACCATTCACACTCACATTCATACCTATGGACAATTTGGAGTCGCTAATTAACCTAGCATGTTTTTGGAATGTGGGAGGAAACCGGAGTAAAACCCACGCATGCACGGGGAGAACATGCAAAGTCCACACAGAGATGGCCGAGGGTGGAATTGAATCCTGGTCTCCTAGCTGTGAGGTCTGTGCACTAACCACTCAACCACCGTACCGCCAATGATGAGATTTTGTTTGTATTTCTTTGTCGGGTGACATGTTATCTTACAAATGAATGGGGAAAACAATGCCATTCTTACATAAGTCCATATAAATTACCTCACAATGCTAGCATGGTGTAGTCAATAAAGTCTTTATTTAAAAAAAAAAAGGATGAGCTCGCACAGTGCAGAACAATTTACAACAATACAAAGGAGAAAAAAAAGGGGCCAGGGATAACTTCCAGCCAACTGATCATATGTGTATGCGCATCTCATTCTGCAGTCTTTCTGCAGATAAATATTTTTTTTTACTTTGCCAATTATAGTTTTTCCATCCCCATTTTCATTTCATCCCACGGGGACAATCTGTGGTGCTCGACAATTACTTTCTTATTATCCTCTAAGGGTCTTCAATCCATGTTATGTACCAAAGAAACTGTTGCAGACTGCCTCTGTAGTCCCTGCAAAGCAATCACCGATGAGGAAAATTAGCTACAAAAAATGCAGCAAGGCGGACAAAAGCAAAAAGCATGAAGTTCAAAATCAATAGCTTTGTCCTGGATGAATACATGGAATTATGCTAGCGGTATATCCTCTATATGGGAAGGGAGCACTAAGTAAGCGGTGAAATGTGTAAGCAACTCACTTCAGGCTGAGCTCAGCAGAAGGGTTGAATTAGGAGCAGTGGGAGGCAGCGGGGGGGTTAATTGGGAGTGACAGAGCCTGGTCACTGTTACACAGCCCAGATGACCAGCGCCTACCGGATACTGTACAGAACCCTGTACGCCAGGGGTCTCAAACTTGCGGCCCGTGGGCCAAATGCGGCCCGCGAGAGGCTAGTTTGAGGCCCCCACCTTGATCCAAAGTTTAATCTTGCACACCGGACACAATTAACATGATGTTGCCCCCGCCCATACTCTTACCCTACCCTGTTACCCCGCCTTGTTTTGCTTTGGATTAGCAATGAAGCTAAAGGCTTATGACGCTGGGTACAAATAAATGCAGGAAATGATTTGGAATAAAAAGGAAAAATACACGTCAAGATAAAGCATCTCATCAAACATGTTGTTAAAGTTACGACGCTGCTCCCAGATGGAACTGAGTACGATGCTAACTTGCTAATTGGGTCAAATTATTAAGTTTCATTAATGTTCATGTTAAAGGTTAAATAACTGTTAATACTGTACATTTGAATCTGAAAAAAATAATTTCTTTACCAACTGTATGTGGTTTCTTACGTTTTTCTTATTTGCTGTTTTATTATTATTTTACTTATTTATTACTGATTGATTGATTTATTGTCTTTATTCTTAATTTTTTTTGTTTTTTTATCTTATTTTGTGTATAGAAAAATAAAAATTAAGATATTTGAGAACAGTGGAATGTTTTATCAGATATTTTGTTGTGGAAAACCGGAACCAAAGTACTGAAAAAGTGTAGGGTATAGCAGAAGCAAAAGCATTGAAGATAGTTTTTTTTATTGATTTTTTCCCAGTTTTTAATAAATGCGTTTTTGGGTTTTTTTTTTAAAACCTGATGCGGCCCGGCATTTACCCCCAGGTAAATTGAGTTTGAGACCCCCGCTGTACGCCAACGTAACGTATACCATAATATGACAGAGTCA
The DNA here is from genome assembly GCF_030265055.1 of Doryrhamphus excisus. Taxonomy (NCBI): domain Eukaryota; kingdom Metazoa; phylum Chordata; class Actinopteri; order Syngnathiformes; family Syngnathidae; genus Doryrhamphus; species Doryrhamphus excisus. The sequence continues at coordinate 4,248,925 of NC_080487.1, read as the reverse complement.
TGTTAACATTTGTTGCTTGATCCATCGGCCACCAAACAGCCATCCATCTATTTTCTATGCCGCTTATCCTCACTAGGGTCGCAGGGGTATGTTGGAGCCTATCCCAGCTGTCTTCAGGCGAGAGGCGGAGTACACCCTCGACTGAAACTGAAAAAAGTAGTTTATGTGACATAACAAATAAAGTCTGCGGCTGATCTGCGCTCTCCATGCATTTCTTGCAGCGGCCATAAGACCGCTTGTGACCCCGGCAACGTCAACATGTGTGACATTGTGTATTCATGGTGAATGAACAACAAAATGTCTGTGTTGTTGTTATTTTCTTACAAAGAGAGTCGCAGTAAGGATCTAACTATACTTTTGACTCCCTGAAAATTAATAAATCATTAATGACAATATGAATTCTCCTGCTGTGAGCTCGTATATAATCGATCCTTTATTTGATTATGTTCCTTCCAGGAATTCAGCGTTCCGCTGGCCATGTACTGGAGAGGAATGCAGATGTAATGTTCCAGCTGAGCGGAAGTGAATGCCATCATTAGTTGTGTACTACAATGGCATCCTCACCGAGAGGGCATGCTTGTGCATAGAGATCCGACCAATACACAATGGGCCTTCCCTCACCATCACAGGCTGTCACATACGCCGCTTTAATGAGCAACATGACAGATTGGGAAAGAAATCGCACATAAACAAAACACATTGTGTGGAAGAAGAAATAGAGGAAGAGAGTTCCCAGTATGGTGGGGCCACGACAAAAGCAAGGGAGGTGGACTCATCTGTTTAGGGATAAATGTTCACTTATAACATTTCCTGAAGGCTCCTTTAAGTGTACTTTCTCACTACAACCCCTAGGTTAGTCCTGTCGATGCGGAACAGCCTTAAAACCACCGAGTCAGCGTTGAAACAAATCATTCCTTGGCTGGGGTAGGGGGTTCAATTAGATGCACCACCTCCAACTGTCTGGAATTCAATTATGTAAAGAAAGAGTTACGGTTGAGGGATGGAAATAAACAAGGTACTCTAATGTGTTATTCATACCGCACCCCAAAAATACCTCCTGCATTAAATAACCACGGCAACCACATTCAGCAGTGGAGAGGCCTTTTCCCTTTATTTGTTGCGGGTTTGCCTTTCAAATCAGAGGTGCGGCACTTTTCATATTTCTCTACTGTGACTAATTATGCGTATGCACGTTAAATGGAGCTATCATTGCAACATGCTAGTGATGCAATATTTTCTTCTTGGCGCAATGCATGCTGACTCTAACATGCCTGTGGTGTCACTTTTAGTATAGAGTGGGCACTACTTTTCATTTGTGTATATGCACCAATGTTCCAAGTTACAACCAACATATTAGTTATGTTCCTTTTAGCGATTTGACAAAGTTTAGCTTAAATAAGCTAACCACATAGTGACTCAAAATTTTTGTTCGCTTCTATGAGTGTTCAGGTTGCAACACCGTCAGCACAAAGGCTTTTAAGTGTGCCTTAAAGTGTGGAAAAGATGGTAGGTTGAACCGCTTTGGTCTCAGGATTGACCCCTGGGGTACGCTCCAAAATAGATCCAACAGGGAGAGCGACCTATGAAGAGTGATTTATTGCATCACTCACACTAAACTTCCTGTCTCGCTAGCATGTCTGAATGGTCGGGGACTTTAACAGATGTAATAAAAGTACAGGATACCAAAATAATATTCATTCATTCACTTTTCTACCGCTTTTCCTCACAAGGGTTGCGGGGGTGCTGGAGCCTATCCCAGCTGTCTTTGGGCGAGAGGCGGGGTACACCCTGAACTAGTCGCCAGCCAATCACAGGGCACATATAGACAAACAACCATTCACACTCACATTCATACCTATGGACAATTTGGAGACGCCAATTAACCTAGCATGTTTTTGGAATGTGGGAGGAAACCGGAGTACCCGGAGAAAACCCATGCATGCAAACTCCACACCGAGATGGCCGAGGGTGGAATTGAACCCTGGTCTCCTAGCTGTGAGGTCTGTGCGCTAACCACTCGACCACCGTGCTACCAATGATGAGATTTTGTTTGTATTTCTTTGTCGGGTGACATGTTATCGCGGGGGTGCTGGAGCCTATCCCAGCTGTCTTTGAGCGAGAGGCGGGGTACACCCTGAACTGGTCGCCAGCCAATCACAGGGCACATATAGACAAACAACCATTCACACTCACGTTCATACCTATGGACAATTTGGAGTCGCTAATTAACCTAGCATGTTTTTGGAATGTGGGAGGAAACCGGAGTACCCGGAGAAAACCCACGCATGCACGGGGAGAACATGCAAACTCCACACAGAGATAGCCGAGGGTGGAACTGAACTTTGGTCTCCTAGCTGTGAGGTCTGTGTGCTAACCACTAGACCACCGTGCCGCCACCAAAATAATATATAGAACATAAAGTGTGCACAGTAAATGAAGGTCAGTTTTCTCGTATTTGTGGTTATAAATACTGCACCGCCTCATTGTTTGTCTTACATTGTTGAGAAGGTGCGGACAGATGAGCCTTGGATCTTGATTGAAAACCTCCAGTTGACAGAATCATGAGAGAATTGACCTTCTCTTCTTGTGGCTTCTCATTGCACCTCAAAGGCATCTGTGCAGCCATCCTTGTGCAAATGATTTATAGGCCCATAGGTGAGAACAATACACACACACACACTCTCACACACACGCATATAGGGAGGCTGGGCCAAACTGAACAAGTTACTTCAAAAGCTCAGCATATGGAAAGATGGAAGGTGACACCCGCTGAAATAGACTCCGCCCTCTTGCTCTGCTCCACAGCTTCTTTTCACAAAGAAGACAGACAATGAGAAGGATGGAGCAAGTACACACACTACACACAGTACTACAGTACATGTATTCACACGCATGGACACAACTTTCAACACGCTCTACACGCTCCCATTTTCCAATGATGTGAAATCCCATCCATGTTGTTACACGGTCAAGCAGCAGCTGCTCACAGAGCTGCTAATTTTCCACTCATCATCACGGTAGCAGAATGTTACGCTATTGATTTGCCATAGCGGGGGCTGGGGGCTATTAATCTCGGGAACATGGCTCTAGCTCGGGAAAACGATGGCACATGAGAGGACTTAGAAGACTTAGCAATTGGATGGGGAAGGTAGAGGTTCCAAGGTATTATCATTTTGGTAATGGTTTTATTTCTTTTGAACATGCATCAGATTACAATTGAATGCATCACATAATCAGTTCACAGTTCCACATGTCCAAAAGGAGTAGGAAGAAGCAAAGCTTATTAAATCCTACCCCTCCATCTGGTACTTTTACAATCAGTAACTGTTACATTTGTTCACCTCCTGCTTTCCTAATATAGATAGAGTTTTTTATTAAATTAAATTAAATTCAATTCAATTTAATTTAATTTAAAAACTCTATCTATATTAAAAAAAACTCTATCTAAATTAAATTAAATTAAATTAAATTAAATTAAATTAAATTAAATTAAATTAAATTAAATTAAATTAAATTAAATTAAATTAAATTAAATTAAATTAAATTAAATTAAATTAAATTAAATTAAATTAAATTAAATTAAATTAAATTTAATTGTTCACTTCCTGCTTTCCTGATATAGTTTTTTTTCTTAAATTCTTTTTTTTGTCACATACCGAAGAACAAAGTGATATGACCATACAATGACATAATGAGTACCATAATAACTGTAAATTTTTGTACATAATATGAGATAAAAGCATAAGATATTATAATATTATGATATATTCTCAAATGAATCAATGCTGCATTTTATAAGGTGGCCGTATTGACCCAGGAGCGCTGACCTGAGACTGATGTTGGTCCACTCTACCTATTTCCCTGGCCCTTGAGCAATCCTGCAATCAGCACACATGTGAATCCCTCCAATGGCACTTTGACCTTTCACTGACAAACCTTGTCACGCATCACAATGCCATTTTTTTTCCCCCCAGCCATTGAAATATTAAAACCACGGGAGATGGATGCTTTAAGTAGTTCAGAGCGGACTCGGCACATCCGTGTCTATTTTAATATGAGCCATAAATGAAACATAGCTGGGGGGGGGGGTGATGCAGCCACACAGTGGACCAACAAAGAGCATTTCACTGAAGTCTAAACCCCTAAGTCTCTTTTTCAAAGTAAAAAGAATCACTCAGCATCCATGCCCGAGGCAGAACAGCATGAAGTAAGCAGATTTCTCATCCGATCTTAGTCTATCCATCTTATCAACTCTTCCATTTGGACAGAATCCGACACCTGATAGCGATAAATGGTTTCCTTGCTATACCTTTTAGGTTGTTGCCGCCCTCGGGAGTTCTGCCTAAATTAGAGCCTATACTAGTTGCAGGATGTAGGTACAGTATTTTAGCTCACTGACGCTTGACTTCCTGACAATTGGCAGGATGACATGTTGTGTGACGTTTGATGGCAGTTCCAAATGCACGGTGCTGAAATAACGGCATCATTACCATGTGCAAACATCCTCATACATGTACTTTTCTAAAGTAAAATGTACTTTTAAAGCACTATACATGTTCTACGATTCAATGGTTTTATTTTCCAATGATGTGATACGATGCAATCACGATTAATCACACTTAATCACAGATCGAAACAAATCTCTTTGTGGTAAACACTTTGATACGCCACTCCGATAACTACGTCAAATTTTATGTAAAGGGATATAAGTTTTGAAAAGTTCAAAATTCGAGTGTCCCATTTTGTTTGGTGGTCCCTGAACGCACCATATAACTTTGTCCCACAGCATGATCGGTTTTAAGGCCACAGTCCGACGTGTCGAAGCAACCAATGGCGAGAACCCAGTGGACCAAAACGAGAACGGGACCACAGACACAAAACCACAGCAGGTCCACACTCTGTGAAAATATACGTTACAGTTGAGAATCATGGGACATATATCCCCAACCTCATTATAGATATAGTAATTTATTACCATAAAAGTATCTCTTTGGTCGCCTCCATTAACCAGGAGGAAACACGCTAACTGATGAATAGATGGACAAAGAGGGTTAGTTTGGTCCTGACTACCGTCTCACCGCCCACGGCACAGAGGAACCAGTTCCAAACAAATATCCACTCACAGAAGCCGAGATTAGAGAGGACGCCGTGCCTGGGTTTCCTATTATTAGAAGAAAGGTTTATAGTTGGAGAGAACTGCAGGGAATTGTAGATATGAAATTACACGGACATGCTTCACATTCTGGAGGAACGTCGCAGGCTCTCAGCTAAGATATTTGTCTGCGGTATTCCTGCTGTTCCCATGTACGGTACAATGGCGGGATATCAAGAGAGGATTTTGTGTTGTTGTTATTGTATATTATATTTGGATGCCATTTTGGCAAGATTGTCAGTGCAAAGGGAAGATGACTGACCGCTGCTATCGGAAATATAAATAAGAGCAATATTCATTCATTCATTTTCTACCGCTTTTTCCTCACGAGGGTCGCGGGGGTGCTGGAGCCTATCCCAGAGCTGCTGCGGAGCACACATTTTTTCAAATAATATCCTTATTTTTATTATAAATGGTCTATTGTGATACAAAAACAGCCTATTGAATGAATACAAATACGAATGAATGTTGTATTTTAATGTATATTTTACTCTGTTTACTTGCTTTTATTCAACTCATTCTTCGTAAAGTATTGAATATTTTGAAAAGCGCTATACAAATACAATGTATTATTATTCATTCATTCATTCATTTTCTACCGCTTTTTCTTCACGAGGGTCGCGATGGTGCTGGAGCCTATCCCAGCTGTCTTCGGGCGAGAGGCGGGGTATACCCTGGACTGGTCGCCAGCCAATCACAGAGCACATATAGACAAACAACCATTCACACTCACATTCATACCTATGGACAATTTGGAGTGGCCAATTAACCTAGCATGTTTTTGGAATGTGGGAGGAAACCGGAGTACCCGGAGAAAACCCACGCATGCACGGGGAGAACATGCAAACTCGAGGGTGGAATTGAACCCTGGTCTTCCTCGCTGTGAGGTCTGCGCACAAACCACTAGACCACCGTGCCGCCTATGAAAAATATTTACTAAATAAAAATGAAATGACACAGCCAGTGGGACTTTGTACTGCAAACAACATTAATTTTCTGTTTCTCTAAAATGTGTTTTATATTACATTATTATTATTACATTGTATTATTATTATAATACAATGCAGTCAAACTGCTTAATGACGGTGACTGGTTTAAGCTGTGAACTCTGCCTAGCAACATAATATGTCAAATAAATAAATTTAGCTGCTCTTCATGGTGCATCTGATGATATGAAATTATATTTCATTTTCAAATGGCCGAGGGTGGAATTGAACCCTGGTCTCCTAGCTGTGAGGTCTGCGCGCTAACCACTAGATAGGCACAAAAAGGTAAGATAAATAGGAAAGAGCTTTGGTGAGTCGGGTTTAATTCAGTCGCCTTTTTGTTTTTTTTCTGCGTCAACAAGCAATTTCAGCATGGGAAAGTACGGACTGTGTTGTCATGGCTACAAGCTTTACTTGAAATGTATTATTGGTGAAAACATCTTTGTATCCGCCTGCTTTTGTCCCTGTCAGGTTGTGTGTGTACATGCCTGCTTTTCAAGCTCCTCTTCATACCTTCGGGAGCAGAACCCCCGGCCTGCATTCAGGTCTACGTCAGCACGTGGGGCCGTGACGCAGGTGCGTGAGAGAAGAATTGTTCCCATTGCTTCATTTGCATGTCCCTGGCTGGCTGACGGTTGGGATTGGTGGGTGGCGTAGGGAGGCGAGGTGACGGGGGGGGGGATGTTGCTTGCGGTGAGACGAGGATTCTCCTAGGATGACGCAGACACATCTCCAAAGCCTATTTATAAACCTATTGAAGTGTGTGCAATACCCTCTCGCTACTCTAACCTTCAACCGTGCTTTTCAAAATAAACAAAGAGAAAGAAAGCAATGGCAACAAAGCAGGCGGTCCTTTTCCTGAGCAATGAAATATGGATTATGGATATGATGCGGTGCTCTTGGCTTAAACGATTGTCGGGCCATGGAATAAGAATAGGTTGGAATGGATGATCCCTTCTCAAATGACTTGGCAGCACTTGAAAGCTACCACTGACTAAAGTTCCATCCTGGGCAAACACAGAGCGGCCCGTATTCATTGAAGTCCCTCAACATTGGGCTTTATGCGAGGATAACACGGGCTGGTGCACGGCCTTTTTAGATCCTCTTCATCTTTGCTCGTGGTCATGTATTTTTAATCAAGCGTGCCGTTTCTTGATTTGCTTCCCGCTCACGTGGCGATATATATATATATATGTCTGGCTTGCGCACATGCCAAAATCCTAAATCACATACGGGCGTTGGTTTCATTGCGGTTAATTCAATTGGTGACGGCTTCATTCTGATGTGGCTTCTTTAGAGAAGTGAGAATTCAGATCAGGGTCACGTTTAAAGATGTAGTAACTCTGAAATATTTCATGTTCCAGATCTCCATCCTGATCTTGTGAGTCGATGAGCAAACGGTAGCTCTTTATTTGGCAGGAGCCAAATACAAGCCATCAGTGTACTCACAACAAGCTTGTCAACAAGGTCCGACTCATGGTGTCATATTACTGAGAACAGCACTAAATTCATCACACAGCGACTAAACAGTCCAAAAAGTGCACCTCAGAAATATACAAACATGTAACAATACAAGCTTTAAAATTTAAAAAAAATGTAAGCTTTCCCATAAGGCATTGTGTCTGAGCAACACATTCATTGGGGCGCTGCAATGACGTCAGACTCCCTGACGTCATTAAAAATGTTAATAATTGTTATTTTTAACTCGTATTGTTACATACAGTGCATATTTCCTGATGTATGGTTACCTTTTAACTGAACGTTAGTCCTTGAATCTTATGTAATTGTTCTGAAATGTCTGGTTTATGAATCGTATCTTAATGTGTGTATCTAGATGTGTATGGAATCTACAAAAAGTCATTTATTCTTCAAGCCCCATTTTGTGAGTTCAACCCAAGGACATTAAATTTTTTTTTTGTTTGTACTTCAAACTGACGGCAATCTGCAATCTGGAAAAAAAAGACTTTTTGTACGAAAAAGAAAATAATAACTTCCAGCAGAACTTTAATACAGGCACAGAAAAGCCATGAGGATTTAAAACCTCTCAGAGTGTGGCTATTGAATAGTGGAGATGATCCCTACTGAATACCTCCAGCAATAAGTTGACATTTCAGGAAATGTGCTTATTTGCTTTTCTGGTGCTAGTTAAGTAACAACAGATGCTGCTCAAACTTTACAATGGTGAACGTGAAGTGACGGCAACTTGGCTTAGTTTAGCATGAAGATTGAAAAAAGAGGAAACGTTTGTGTCCTGACCAGCAAAGACAGCAAACAAAGACGGAGATGGTTGTCGATGTGAAGGTGGTGTTGATAGAATTCTTGGTTCCATTTATCACAGCAAGTCTTCCTGGTCATGAAGCATCAAAACAGCCCCATACCATCGCACTACCACCACCATATTTTACTGTTGGTTCTTTTTCTGAAGTGTTATTATACTTTTACACCAGATATATTAGGACACACACCTTCCAAAAGGTTAAACTTTTGTATTTTCCCAAAGGTTTGGGGGAACATCAAGATGTTTTGTGGTAAAATTGAATTGCCCACATACTGTACATGCAACCCAATAGAAATGATATAGTACATGACTTACTGTGTTTGCAGTACAGATACATTTTATTGATCAGAAATGGAATGTAACTCTGTCTCTGGTGAAACAGGTGAGTGAGTCCACACTACAGAAAGACAAGATGGAGTCACAGCAAGACAACACCCCAAGCCATGGGAGTCTTCCAGCTGGTGTTCACCACACCATCTGTGGGCCTGTTTATCCAGTGCTCATGTGAAACATTTTATGTGTATGTGTACGTGTGCGCTTTGCATATTGTTTTTCACTAGGACTGCAGGGTCTTGAGAAAAGTGGTATTGAAAATCAACAAACTGAGCTGAGAACTGACCCAGTTACAACGCAATAAAGCAAAATGGAACTTTGCACATTTATACATTATATTCTCACCCAACACAACATTAGGTACAATTGCACAATTGAATGAAGAGCTGGATCACTGCCTTTACAAAGATGACAATGAACGTGTTACCTGGTATTAATATTGCAGCTTATAGTCTAGTCGTGTAAAATGCTGTTAATTGACGGGGTATTTATAAGCAACTCCAAGGCTAATCCTGCATCATGCCATTGCTTTAAACGATACATATCGCTTTGTTAAGAATGTAATATGCTTAGTTTATGCTTTAGCTGTAATAAAATTAATCATTTGTATTTACTAATTTTACTTTGATTTTAATATTACAAAAATAAACCTGGCTGATTTAACATGAATGTGAAACCAGGAAAATACAACAAAATCGAACCTCAAACTGTATTATGGAAAGCAGGAAGTGAACAAATGTAACAGTTACTGATTGTAAAAGTACCAGATGGAGGGGTAGGATTTAATAAGCTTTGCTTCTTCCTACTCCTTTTGGACATGTGGAACTGTGAACTGATTATGGGATGCACTCAATTGTAATCTGATGCATGTTCAAATGAAATTAAACCATTACCAAGTATACAAGCGGATTCAAAAGGTTGTCCAATATTTCTCGTCCCGATATCAGCATAAAAATGCAATATCTGTTGATATTGGTATATTGTATTTTTTTTTCCTATCAGGAAAAGCGATATTAAAAAATGCTGTATACAACACATTGTATGCGTTCATAAAACCACAGCAGATATGTCATGTTACACACATCGCCATCGGCTGATATCGGTTTAGAAATTGAGCAGAACTTTGACAATAAGCATTTGTTACACGTGTTCCTGCGTTACACAGGCAAAGAGAGAATAAGTCCACATTCAACAAGGTCATCTTCAACTGGAGTTTATTTTATTAAAAAGACCAGGGTGCAAATATGAAATTAAAAAATAAAGACAAGCATATCATTTTTAAGCATTTAATACAAACTTAACAATATAAACTATTTCAGTCCCTCTTGACATGTAAGACACTGACTCAAAATACTTTGTTATGCCGTATTTTTTTTATCAAGTATTGCACAATGTAGGTACAAAATTAATATTCATACGATTACATTTGTTGTCCATAGTATAGCAAAATCTTTAACTTCTTAACAGAAAATACAGTTCATCTTTCAGAAAGAGCGAATATTCTTACACTTGAGTTCCACCACTAAAGGAATACTCTGTACACAATCTTTAGAATATCTGTTTTTTTTTTTAAAGATGGATTTATTTAACAATTATCTTTAAAAAAAAAAAAAATAAAGAAAAATAAGGAAAAGCTGCTGCAGCCATCACAGATCACTGGAGTAGTAAAAAGATATAAATGCAACACCATGTCATAGAAACAATATATACTCTGGTATCTTACAAACTCTGTACTAAATTAAATTATACCATTAGAAAAAGACCAAGTAACCCCACTTAGTAGTGCCAATTCATTAAAAAAAAGCCTTTTCTTACCACTTGTAAAATACTGTAAGAGGCCAAAACGTGAAGTTTGTGTGTCCCCCTGCCCCTTGCCTCATTAATTCTTCATTTTTGGAGTATTTTCTTCAATGCAGTAAAAAACAAACAAACAAACAAACAAAAAACACCTTGTGCTTGGTTGGCAAAATGGGAAAAAGAAAACGGATGTTGAATCAAAGTAACCAAGCTTGGGTGTGTTTGTACAACAAGCTTTTTTAGTTGAAACAAATGCAAGGGGTTCCAGTAAAAATAAAAAAAAAAAAACACCACCACCCTTGGGCACATGCACTTGATGGACCAGACGCTATCAGTCCAAGTTCTAAAGTGTGCATTTCGCTTTTCCTTCTTTCAAGCCACCGTCATTCATAAATAAACATCTGATGAGTTTAGTTAGCCATGACAGGCTGGAATTGCTGGTTAGAATACTGCATGTTGCTCAGACTGAAGTTGAGGCCGTCCATGAGGGACTTGTCGTTGAGGCTTCCGTAGGCTGTGAACACGTCAAAGGCATTGTTGTACGGCAGAGGTCCAAGCCCCAGGGAGCCCTCGCCGGGGAACACAGCTCCAGGGCTGGCCTGACTCTGGAGATTGGGGAACACAAACTCCTTGGCATTGGGGGAGAGAGCAGTGGCTTTCTGCTGTTGCTGCTGCTGCTGTTGCTGCCCCAGACCGTACACCGAGTGCATGGAGGTGGAGATGGCTTTTTGCTTAAGGAGGGTGTTGACATTCAAACCCAGGTTGCTGATGGGAGACGAGCGAGCCACCTTGTTGCTACTCCCGCTGGTGGCGTTGCTGCCGCGCCCGCTGCTCTTCATCTTGGTGGATCCGAATTTGGTGGCGGCAAAGGTGGCAGTGGTGAAGGTCAGGGGTTGGGTCGAGCGTGGCATGAAAGAGGGGCTGACGGCAGCCGACTGCCCAAAAGGAGGCGAGGGGGAGCTGGACTCCGAGGAAGGCCCAACGGGGTCAGTGATTGGCATAAAGACCTGGGCCTCGGGATTAAAGCTGTTCTTGATCTCCTTGTCCAGCTCGGAGCCATTCTCGCCGTTGTCATCTACATAAAGCACCTTGACTGGTCCCTTCTCGCCAATCTGGTAGGAAACCTCAAACGGGTCAATCCACACGCTAAGGTCCTGAGGGAGATTATTCCGGACATCTTCAATGTCCAGCCCGCTCTCTTTGGCTGCCTGCTCCACCACGGGGTCCACCTTCTCTCCTACGTGGATGCACCTGTACCCCGAACCCTTGTATGGCTTATCTGGATACCAGTGGCCTTCATATTTTTTCCTCAGCTGGCTCTCGAGCTCTTCGCCAAAGATGTTCACACGTCGTCGGGGGAGTTTGTTGTATAAATAGGAAATAATAAAGTTGAGTGCTACTTGAATTTCAAGCTGCATAGCTGCTTCAGTGACGAGTCGTCTTTTTTCCAGAGTATTTTTTTTCCCTCCGCAGAACTCCAAAAAACCTTCAAGACAGCAGTAACCAGTGAGATGGAAAAGTGTGAAGATTGGGGTTGTTGTGGCTCAAATGAATATCCTTCCTAAAAAAACAATGAGATTTTGGACCCTGAAAACAAGAGCAGGAAAAAAAAAAGTCAGCAATTAACCAACAAAATGCAGGTCTTGACAGGCAGGCAAAACAAGAGCGTGTGTCTTGGTTGCACCCAGCAGAGGAACCATCAGCAACGCCGTGTGAACATCAGTTAATAGCTACACACGACGACTTCCGCTGTGGCAAAATGTCTCCAAGCCACATTCATCTGCTCAATACAGTACATGGAATGCATGGAAACAGGAGAGCAGAACATTCAGACACATCCCTTGATTAAAACCCAAACAAATATTAATAGTGAGCTTACCCAGGCGAGCAGAAAGTAGCATACTAGTAACTCTGCATCTACAGAACATTATTAGTCTGCAGTCATGTTGACATGACCATAAAAAAAGGTTACCACCAGAGTTTAACTAGGCAAATAAGATCATTATTGCATTGCTGATCTTGTTTGCCCCACTAACAGGTTATTTCACTGCAGCGAGTAGCTTCTCATTTGGAAGCAAAATGTCTGCAAAGACACATCCTGGTGTTGTGGGAATGATGTTTCGTGGCGCATCAACCACAACTCGCATCCACTATATAGCTTGTTAGCATGAATAAGTGGAACTCATCAATGTGTTATACCATTGTCTTCACGAGTTTTCTGTCTTGTGGACCCCCAGAGCCTCTCTCTACCCCCCATTTTGGTGCAGCTGTGCCACAGGTTATTGTATCCCTGTGGAAACAAGTTGTAGTGCACACGTTCCATTTTATGCCTGCCTTAAAATGAATTGCCATCCATCCATTGTTCATGCCGCTCGTTCTCAGTAGGGTTGTAGGTATGCTGGAGCCTATCCCATTAACCCGGTGCTATTTGCTCACATCCCACTTGGGGTACGCGTACCCCTGGTTGGGAATGCCTGCGTTACACAGTTGGGCTGTACGGCCTCTGAATGAGTCCTATACAGACAGGAAATAATAATAGTAAAAGCCAAGCAAATAAAGCCTTAATGGGTCATGTCATGTTTCTATTTTGTTTGAATGCATTTGTTTAATACATTTTTAAAATCAATTGTGTCATATAAATGATAGAGAAAGCCATTTCTAGTAGAAAAAGACCACTCCTGGTCTTTAATATGCAAGTCAGTTGCAGTGCTGCACCGCTCAGCTGGTCTATAGCTGCCTGCTATTAATAAACACAAGCCACTGAGTCACAAACGGTGTCAGCAGTGTGTTCATCGGCGCCCTTGTGTGACAGATAAAGACACCCATGAGTGACCTCTGTGGACAGAAAGTGTCAATAACCACATGCTTTTTTTTATTTTAAAAGAACATGTTCGGACAAAACGCCCATGCCTGGGCGTCGGGGTGGAGCGTTATGCCGATGAGGACTACCCAGGCTTGCATCCATCGAGCTATAACAGGATACACGCTTGGACGCTGCAGTTACATAATCAACATCCAAAGTCCAGCCACTATATATATATATTTAAAAAAAAACTTCACAAAACTCCTGACATACCAGAAGCCATTTTTAAAAGGTACATGCGCTTTATCATCATCTCTAAAGACTAGCATGACTAGCATTAGCTTGTCGGCTTGCCGTGAGGGGCGTGAAAGCCAGCTGAGCTATCTCGGTTTTTATCTCTTCAGGCAGAGATACTGTTAATGTGTAGCTCGACAGGCTGGTTATCATTCGCAGTGTTTACCGAGTCAACGATTAAAAGGTTGGTGACAAGGACAAAAACAAGCGTCAAATCAGGTAAACTCACGTTCACCTGGTGGTTGCTCCGTAAGCTAGCTACATAGCATTTCATTAGATGCTTGGCCACTAGTTCGGATATTCGACAGATGGTACGTGACTAACATTTAACAGCACAACTTCACTGCCTGAAAACACAAGAGTCCCACATATATTGATACAAATTCACATGATCAATTAATTTCATGAAAAGGCGTTGTTTTCGACATTATGATGTACTTACATGGAAAATTACAGCACGTCCTTCTTGCAATTGCAGGCTTCCGCTTCAGTATTACAGACTTTCAAAGTGCAAGTTCTTTCCAGCGAAGTACAAAACGATTACATCTATGTTCCAGGCGATTTTTCCTTCTGTGGGGTGGGGGTATTTGCTAGAGTCCAATCCAAAGTAATAGCTCAGGTGACTCCCCCTCAGCCTGGGAGTTAATGCAACTCTGCCCTTTAAAAAGTGATGGCGACTTGTTTATATGGTATCCCTCCGCCACGGACATGGTGGAGGTAGTGATGTGGCTGACAGAGGTCGACACCCAGTAGAGAGATCCGATTGGCTAAACGAATTACGTCACCAACCACCACCTAATCTCGACCTACTGATTGGATGATGTTGTGCTCAATCAGCCGTGGTGGGTTCTATTTACGGCAGTGCTTTGCCTTTCATGTGCTATGGACTACTTGACTTGGTTTTAATGATTAAAAAGCGGACTTTCGACCAGAAACGTGATAAAACTTACACATATTAGTACAATTATTTTTATGAAGTATAATATATTTATTATACGCTATATGCCATTACTATTTTGATGTGATATTGTAAAATAAAAGCTCCCATGTTGTTTACACATTGGCATATTTTTTGTAAGGATATTGTTCTGTAATTTCAAGTTTGACAGACTCACCACTTGAATGCAACATGGCAAAGGGACACACCTGTCTGTAGTTGTGTCTTTTTGCTTCACTGCAAAGACATTTTGATGATCCAGCTGTGTCTGCACAAATAAACAATCCTCTCTTGCAAGTCCCACCAGGTTTAATGAAACTGATTTTCTACTATCCAGATGCATAAATGTGCACAGCAGTCTACATGTCATTAAAATGATTTTGGACTGTGAAAATTGTTGTACAATGATTCCTGGCAGCCTGTGGCACCTGAAATCAGCTACTTGTTCCCAGCAGCTGAGCAGTGCAGGGCTTAAGTTGTCCCCTGTCAGGCCTAGGGTGTTTGACGCCACGGTCTGTTCTGACCTAACATGGGCTCCCACACTCTGTTTGCACAATGAATACAATGCCACGTGAATTGTGCAGGCTGGAAGTGGGTAACATGGTGGGAGAGACAAGCCAGACCTTTGGAGGGGAAATAGATAAGCTCACCAAAATCCACCAAAAATATGGGAAAATGCCTATTATGCTTTAAAGTACATGATTCATCATTTGACACCTTTGATTAACACAATTATCTTAGTGAATAAAAAAGAGTAGAAATGAAATGTAGAGTACACATGAAGTAGTTGATGTGTAGCTTGATGCTATACCGCTATGCAGTCAGGTCATACCTGCAGGGCTGCAGAATGCTGCAGGCACAGTGGAGAGTTCTTCCTCCAGATTGAGCACCAGCAGGAGTGAGAGATAAGTCCCCCCACCCCACCCCCCACCCCACCAGCACCACCAGCACAAATGTGCACTAATGTGATGGATGATATGGACATACGATAAATACATCATGAGGGCCTTGAAGACACACCAAGGCTATCTTCATACAGATAGACAGATAGTTTGATCCTCAAACAGGCTGCTTTATTCTTGTTAGAGTGGAGCCTTAAAGGAAAAACACAATTCTTTCCAAGACAATGTTTGACCTCCAATGTGTTGGTATTCCCAAATAATGGAAATGTAAATAATCTGCTTCAGAGACATGGTTTTGTCATCCTTAAGCCATAATCTATAAACATTTTAAGTGTCATTCAAGTGTAAAAAGAAGCTGAGCTCTGGGTAATGAAATGTGATGCCACATGATGATAAAGACATGGAGAGGGATGCATTGGACTTCAAGCATTAGCAAAATGTTAATTGCTGTTCCTTCGTAATGAGAGGAGGCAGATGAGGTAGCTCAGGCATCTGGTCTGGAGGTGTTCCAACCGGTAGTCAGTCTCAGAGAAGACCTAGGAGACATCGGTTGGCAAGACTAAGTCTCTCAAGTGGCCTGGGAAAGCCTCTGGATCCACCGAAAGGAGCTGGACGAAGTGGGGGAAGTCTGGTCTACCCTGCTTAGGCTGCTGCCCCCACGACGGATGGATGGTACTTTGTTGTACCACAAAAGTTCCTCTGAAACGAGTTCCATTTCCTGTTCAATGTAACAGAAGAGTCCTGCCATTGTTGTCCCTTTGTCTTTGCACAAGTCTTTGCATGTTCACTGCAACTCTATCTATCAAATAGCCATCTTTGTCCAAATTGCACGACCTAAATATTGAGGTTCCACTCCATTTGCACAGGAAAATTAGTTTTGAGATTGTATTCAACCCTGCGTATTTGTTCTGGCATCACAAGGCTGCTTTGCAATTCAGTAGGCAATATACCATCAGGAGGTCCACAATCTTTATATACCCTGTAAGTGGGTGTTAGTTTTGGCTACTGGCAGTTGGAATAATAGTCCCACAGCGTGCCTAACAATGACTTATTTGTTATTCCACTCCAGAGAATGGATCGTGTGCAAGGTGAAAGTTTCCTAGTTGTCGGGAGTGTCTGGCAGGGAATGTGAGGTAAACACAGTTAATGAAGTGAGATGTTTTAACATGACTCATGCAAATTTTTCACTGAAGTCAGTCCACATAGACATTTTTTTTTCTCCACTCCCTTCACAAAGCTGTGAAATCCCTTGTACATAGAGTATGCAAACCAAATCCCCACATGTTGTTGGTAGTTTTGAATCAACCATTGGCTCAAAATGAAATTAAAACATAGAGGAAACTATGTGATTATGTGCCTACCTGCTTGTTTACAACCTGAGATGGAAAAGTGTGTTGCTTGGTGTTACTTCATTCGAAAGTACTTGAGTGTCGGTGAGCCAAGTGAGTCTCAAAAACATTGCAGGTAATGAAAGCTGTCACCTTGCATTTGGTCCTCTTGCTGCAGATGGATTTATCAGACCAGGTTAGTGGACTCCTATCAGAAATCTTTAGAAATTCCACTTCATCAACACAAAACAGATGTGTTTTTTTTAAATATATTATAACGACTGACGCAGATACACCTTTTAATGAGGGGACTAGGCTTCATCATATTTACACAGAAGCATGGAAAAACTCCCTGTAAGGAAGAACCCTCACACAGAACTCAGATTCAGCCCGTATCGGGACCTTTAAAGGACACCATAAATGTATGCCACTATTAGGAATATCTAGGCAGTGGTAATGTAGCAATAAATACTTTAAATCAGGGGTCTCAAACATGCGGCCCGTGGGCCAAATGTGGCCCGCAGGACACTAGTTTGAGGCCCCCGCCTTGATATGAAAGTTTAATGTTGATATGGATGCTGTATGGTATCATGTACCCAGAAAAAATTATTACGTTTGATTAATGTTCATGTTAAAGGTTAAATAACTGTTAATAGTTATCCTCCCTATCCGTGTGGAAGTGGTAAGTTTTTGGCTATTTAAGTTTAAAGGAAATAACTTGAAGGCTACCGTTTAGGTCGCTAGCTCTCTAGTTTGCGAGTTAGCATGTGTCTCAAGACCCTGCAGTTGCGCAATATGTTGTAAATAAAAAGAGTATAAATGTGACTATAGTCGTGTTTTGTCATGTCTACAGGGCTCTAATAATGCTTTGTTCATTTTAATCTGAAAAAAATAATTTGTCTACCCACCAACTATATGTGGTTTCTTAAGTTTTTATTATTTGCTGTTTTATTATTATTATATTTATTTATTACTGATTGATTGATTTTCTTTATTCCTGATTTGTTTATTTATTTTTCATCTTATTTTGTGCAGAAAAATAAAAATTAAGATATTTGAAAACAGTAGAATGAGCTTTTATTGTAGAAAATCGGAACCAAAGCACTGAAAAAGTTTGTATATTTTTCTGTTTTTAATGAATGCGTTTTTTGTTTTTTTTTGGAAAACCTGATGCGGCCCAGTCTTGCCCAGACCTTAGCACCAGTGGCCCCCAGGTAAATTGAGTTTGAGACCCCTGCTTTAAATTATACTCGTACTAGACCATTTCTGCACTCTAATGTCATGTTTCCCGCTCTTTTTAATTCCCTTCTTGAACACATAGTACATACTAAGATCTCGAATTTGACTTTTTGGAAGAAGCGTGTGTAACCTGTCATGAGTTATCTATTGCTCCGCTCAAACGCAACAAGAAAAGCAAGTCATATGAGGATTAATGGAGTTTTTTTTCACACATCAAATGCATTGCTTCACCAATCCATTTTAATCAGAGCCAACAAAAACACTCAAAAAGGGACAGGCAATTTCCAAAAGAAAATTGGAGCTTGTGACAAGGGGCAATTAGATAAAGAAGAATAAACCGTGCTATCCCAATGACGGCCTTGACTGACCAGTGTGATCGGTTTAATCCATTCAGGGAGGACAGAAAACATCATTTTAATCAAAACCAGTCTTCAGGAATGTCCTTTGAAATGAAGACATGTTATTGTCATCGTCACTGCTGCTACAGCAACATCCATGCCAACCTGTTTTGCAGGCTGCCATTGTTTTCCAAGCACGTTTGTCACATCTAAGCCACACCTTCTTTCTCAACAACGATGCTCAGTAAATGACCAACATTTAAAGGGGAACTGCGCTTTTTGGGGGGATTTTTGCCCATCATTCATATTCCTTATGTGGAATGTGAACAAATATTTATTTATTTATAACCTACAAAGCCCTCCATGATCTGACCCCCCCCCCCCCCCCCCATATCTCACAGTCCTGCTCCATCCACACAATCCCCCACGTCCCCTTCGCTCCTCAGACTCCAACCTCCTGGCACTCCCCTGTAAGACCAAGCTCCGAACCTGGGGAGACAGAGCCCTCTCCATCGCTACCCCCACCCAATGGAACTCTTTGAAATCTCTTTCAAACTCTTTAAATCTGTTTTTAATGTCTAACTTTTTATATCTGACTGCTGTGCCCCGCCCCGCTTTTTCTCATGTTTTAACTGTATTTTGTATTGTAACATATCTTTTACTCTGTTTACTTGTTTTTATTCAACTCCATTCTTCTGTAAAGTGTCTTTGAGTATTTTGAAAAGCGCTATACAAATAAAATGTATTATTATTATTATTATTATTTCTTTCAAAGCACATTATTGGGATACACCTATTTCGACTATGAGGTGCTGTAAAAAAAAAAGCATAATTGTTTGATACCCATTGCTGTGATCATGCGTTAATTAACGCGTACATTGATGATAACAGGTAATAGTGGGAGTGTCTTGTTTCGATGATTTAAAACACAAGTTTGTCGTCGCCATCTTGCCGTCTTGTGCTGGAAGACGCAGCCAACTCAAGGAGAGCGGACATTGTACGTGTTGTTGACGGAACTAGTATAAGTATGTGTATAGATGCTCCAAGGAAAGACGTTTGGGTAGTGTTTTAAATAATCAAAATACGGCAGTTACAGTTATTACATGTTATCATCAGTGTACGTGTTAATTTAGAAGGCTTCATAGTCGAAATGCAGTAAATCTAACAAGTATTTTCCACTAAGAGTCAATAAACTGCAGATGAATTCTGACAGCTCAAGAGGAGAAGAACTAAACCAAATAAGGAATGAAAGGAAATAAAACCAAATAGTTTATTTGATCAAAATGGTCCCACACGACGGAAATCTTTCTTTTTCTTTCAATCTCCACGTCACACCAGATTAGCTTCAAAAGATCTGTTCTTATTGCGGAGATGTTGCACGCCGATGACAGAAGTCAGACGGGCTTCCTTATGAAGTTTAGCGCCTCACATGCAGGCGAAAAAAGATACAGTATCAGTCACGTGACGTTTTCCACTACGCTATTCTGCTATGTGGGCAGCTGCTGTGTGTCCACGGTGGTTGGGAGAACCAGAGTGACTGGAGGGGGTCGTCCACCGAGGGAGGAGCAGCTGCCCTGGATGTATTTTTAAAGTTGCAACACGCATGGGTCACACACTCATAATTTGCGTTCTGTCTGCAGGTTTGCGTGCCCATTTTTGCACGTCGGGATGTAACTCCCCATTGGAGGTGGAGCTACCGGAACACAATTTTGGAGCGTTCAAATTATCGGTTATCGTAGGATTCATCGGTATGACGTCATACCGCTACCCCAAGTTTAAAGACAATCTTTGAGACACTCTTTTGCTGTTCTTCAGCAGGTTCAATCCCGTTGAAAGATGCGACATGTAATTCCGACATTGCATCCGCTTCATAAGATTTGCTGTGCGAAGAACTGTAATCCTCTTTGGGAGCAGTTGTTTTATAGCTCTGTTATTGAAATGCAGTCTTAAGAGAGAGGGGGGGGGGTGCTCAATTAGTATTCATAGCGACTCCGTAGTGATAGCAATGCAAGATTACACTGCTCACTGGAATTTATCGCTCCACGCGCATGTACGCGCATCTGCTTTATTCTCTTGCTTCAATTCCAACACACACGCCTGTGATGATGTCAGCACGCAGAGAGTTCTAGAAAAAAGCACTGTCGATGCAAGGAAATGACTGAAAAGTTTAGAAAAACTGATCCACTTCGCCGCATCACATGGTAGCATTCGTAACCCCAGTGTGTGCAGGAAATGGCGTTACACGCTGCTTCCTCTTCAAGTTGTTTACCAGGGCTTTGGCAAGCTCAGGGGGGGCTCTCTTTCACACCAGTGCCAGGAATTCCATTAATATGAGTGGAGGTAATGTTTGCCCCCCCCCCGCCCCTACCAATACACTAATATTTGCACCTACACAGACATTCGTTGTGTATTTAGCCTCCTCACTTTTAGATGAAGTGGTGTTTATGTGCAATAATCATCCGATTCATACCATGGACAGCAGCTGCCAGTCACTGGATATTTGACTTCTGTGTTTTTTTTTTTTACCCCCCAGATGGATGATGCATTCATATCAAGCCATCTCCAGGAGAAAAGAAGATTGCACAATAGGGGCTCAGCTGCACTCGTCTCATCTAAACAGCATTGGGCTCTTTGGTTTCATGTCAAGAGGATTAGGGTTAGCGTTCTGTTTGCTGTGTCATGAATCACATTAAAAGCCTCGTAACACCACACGACGGGGGCATGAAATGAAATGCAACACCATGACGTTGTGCCGGGCGAAGGTTCTTCTGACATTGATATTCAATTAAGACAGGAAACAGTAACTTGTAAGTTAAAGAGAAGTTTTACAAGGGGGATCCATCCTTTGCAGTGGGAATGTGTCACATTTCTATGAATACTGAATGGATTGTGTTATGGAAGGCAGCGCCGCTGCTGTCACTGTGATTTGTATTTGTGATTTGTATTTGATCGCCTCCCACACATCACTCTTGTGTGTGTGGGTAAGCTTATTATGCATGACATGAGAGAGTGGTGGGCGATGGTGGTACTGGTCCCATACCACGTAGCTACGGGACCAGTATGCCGATTCTGTTACTTTTTACTTGAAAATCTTCAGGATTTTGTGATTTTTGTGAATAAAAATAGTGTATTTTGAACAATATATAGTACATACAACAATATAAGACAATGTATAAAAGTAATAAGGGACTTTTCACAAAGTAGGATTCAATATAATCAAAAATCAATAGGAGTTTTAACATTATTAGAGGCCAGTATGCCGATTCTGTTACTTTTTACTTGAAAATCTTCAGGATTTTGTGATTTTAGTGAATAAAAATAATGTATTTTGAACAATATACAGTACATATAACAATATAACACAATGTATAAAAGTAATAAGGGGCTTTTCACAAAGTAGGATTCAATATAATCAAAAAGTTTTAACATTATTAGAGCCCCGTAGACATGAACTAACACCCCATAGCCACTTATACTCTCCTATTATTCTTTGTTATCACATTGCGCAGGCTACAGTATCACTGCAGGGATACAAAAAAACGGCCCTCGCTAGCATAGGAGCTAGTGCTAAACTTCCAAACTTAAGAAAGTGTTTAAAATGGAATGGGGAAGAAAGAAAAAGAAGATAAAAACTTACCACTTCCACACCGAATGAGAGTAGGACCGTTTTTCATGCCTTGTCTTGGCTCTGCTGGCTCAGTCGCCAGTCGCTAGCTTTACCTGAAATGAATTAAGTATCAAGCGTATCAACATTTTAAGGATCGATTAGAGCTGGTATCAGAAGTATCGATATTTCAGCACTGAACTTCACATCAAATGAAGTCAGAATTTGATTTGCTCCGTGCCTTTCTTTCTGAAACTCCTTCAATCCTGCTGTTTGTCAGAAAATGATGTCAGCGTCGCTATGGCAACTATCCTTAAACACATCCTCCTGCCTTTTCTCACAGTTAAAGTAGCACTTAAGTGCTATTTTTCTGACAAATGTCAGAGACAAACACGGTAGGCGGAAGCAAGACAGAACACAGCTCCTTTTGGCTTTGTTTTTTTTCTGCGTTTCTGCAACAGCTGACCAGGAGACAGAAACTGTATGAGAAGGATTAATGAGCCTGAAGCCATGATCATTCATGTGCGGAGTGGATGATGTTCGGTTTCTGGCTGCTAATTCAACCCCTACATATGATGTGGATTGTGAACAGATTGAGTCAAGGCTCTCACTTTGTGTGTTGTCACTATGGATAATGACTCAGGAAAAGGGATATAATGGAGATTAATGCAACCTCTCCACCAGCACCGGCAGCACCCAAACCTGCAGCGGCATTAGCTGGTGCTTTCTGGTTCAGAGAGCTGACACAGTGCTGCCGGGGTAACAAGAGAGGGAGGAGCCATATTTCGCTGATGAATGTCCTTTGATAGAAATGGCTGAAGGTGATAGGCTGGACAAAAAAAAAAAGAGCCTGAGAACAGAGAAAAAGAGCAGCAGTGCAGAAAAAGTAGTGTTTTCGAGGCCTGACTGCATGCATGCATGGAACTACATCAGCAGCTCAATGCTGTAATCTCCAGAGAGGGGAGGAGGAGTGTGATTGTGACAATGCTCTTTGGCTTGGAATCTCTACTGAGTGCAATTCAGTCAGGCCGGTAATCACTGGCTGTCAGGGTGACGAGTCCATGCACACTACCAGTCTGGTTCATGAACTCCTCATGTTATACACATTGGTGTTTTAGCAAGCATTAAAGCATTGAATTATGGCCTCGTCGTAGAATGTTTGACTATTTGACGATTCCATTCGGAGGAGTCTGAGTCAACTATCAATCTCGATCAATTGGCTCATATAAAAATGTCATGTGATCAAGATTGTAGCATTCTGACGACATGGGGGGTGCCCAGGGCTGCTGCGGAGCACACATTTTTACAAATAATATCCTTATTTTTATTATAAATGGTCTATTGTGATACAAAAACAGCCTATTGAATGAATACGAATACAAATGAATGTTGTATTTTAATGTATCTTTTACTCTGTTTACTTGCTTTTATTCAACTCCATTCTTGAAAAGCGCTATACAAATAAAATGTATTATTATTCATTCATTCATTCATTTTCTACTGCTTTTTCCTCACAAGGGTCGCGGGGAGTGCTGGAGCCTATCCCAGCTGTCTTCAGGCGAGAGGCGGGGTACACCCTGGACTGGTGGCCAGCCAATCACAGGGCACATATAGACAAACAACCATTCACACTCACATTCATACCTATGGACAATTTGGAGTGGCTAATTAACCTAGCATGTTTCTTGGAATGTGGGAGGAAACCGGAGTACCCGGAGAAAACCCACGCATGCACGGGGAGAACATGCAAACTCCCCACAGAGATGGCCGAGGGTGGAATCGAACCCTGGTCCTCCTAGCTGTGAGGTCTGTGCGCTAACCACTCGACCGCCATGCCGCCATGCTCGAAACTGCTCGTGTCATTTGATTTGATTTGAAACATTAAATTCATCACACAGCAACTTAACATGTGTATACAAATGTATACATCAGGAATATACAAACATGTACCAATACGAGTAAAACATTTTTTTAAAGTGTTCATGTAATGCATTTCAATGGCGAAACGCATTTTATTGGAGGACAAGCAGCCACCAGAGGACTCTGGCGCTCAGAGCCCAGAGGGAGGCCGATGTCATTGCAGCCCCCAAATGAATGCATTGCTAAAATTGTGGAAAATATCATATTAAAACTGAAGAATCCAAAAGTATAAAAATACTTTTTTGTGCCCCATTCCACTTAAGTCTCCGGTGAAAGTCACAACTAAATGTGCAAGCAGTGGTTTGTTCCGTGTCGATTTCAATGATGTCGACAATCACTTAGTCAGCCAGTCCAATGGGGGTCGTTCCACTATATTTAGCTTATTTTTTGGCTTTTTACACTTATACAAAAAGGAAGAAAACAATTGGCTACAGCATTACAGTTGTGTCATTCACATTAAATGTGAATAAAAAATTGCCAGTACACTTAATGCAACAGTACACCGCTGGAAAAGACTACTTTCAGCAGCTCGGCTTGAATATACTTTTGTTTCTACTTTACTAACGTGGAGAAGGTGTCAGTTGTTCACAGTTTGTCTGATAAGCCTCTGCATAATCTTAAGATTTACCACATATCTCCCACCGTTCATGACCGGCGTCATGCGTCTCTTTGTTACGCCACCTCTTACGAATAGAACACAATTAGCCGCACAAGGCCGCTCCAGTTCTCACCACAATACAGTCAAACTGTGTCAATCCCACAAAGCTGCTGGTGTTGGGAAATATCCTCTACCTTGTGGCACACAGAGACTCTTTTTTTCTCTTCTGACAGCTTAGCTCAGAGTGTGAGATAGGGAATCTCTTATATCCTGGTCACAGTACTTCTGTAATACGATTTGTAGTGAACGGATCTGTACAGTTCAACTTAGTTAAACCACTTGCATTCACAGCTGTTAGCCTTACTTGTGGCGTAACTGCACACATTTCTTATGACATCGTCTTCCGAACTCAAAGGAATAATTGTGCATTTTTGCACAAGCGCCGCCCACAGTATGACTTATTCGTCATTCTAAAACCACTGTTATAAATAAAGACATTCATGAAAGATTGTTGGTTTATTCGTTAATATTCATCATTCATTCATGCCCTGGTTGAGTAATGGGACATTCTGATCCCTAGTGCTGTGTTCAAGCCTGGATAAATAAATTATAAATTGACTATTTTTGTTTACAACCTTCTAAATATGTTTTTTTTTACATGAATAGAGCTCTATAAACATGAACTAACACCCCTATAGCCACCTTTACACTCGTATTAGCCAGGAAAGGGGTAAAAACTTACAGGAAGAGCCATTATAAATTGACTATTTTTGTTTACAACCTTCTAAATATGTTTTTTTTTTACATGAATAGAGATCTTTAAACATGAACTAACACCCCTATAGCCACCTTTACACTCGTATTAGCCAGGAAGGGCATCCGGGGTAAAAACTTACAGGAAGAGCCATTATAAATTGACTATTTTTGTTTACAACCTTCTAAATATGTTTTTTTTTTACATGAATAGAGCTCTATAGACATGAACTAACACCCCTATAGCCACCTTTACACTCATATTAGCCAGGAAGGGCATCCAGGGTAAAAATGTATGGGAAGAGCCATTATAAATTGACTATTTTTGTTTACAACCTTCTAAATATGTTTTTTTACATGATTAGAGCTCTACAGACATGAACTAACACCCCTATAGCCACCTTTACACTCGTATTAGCCAGGAAAGGGGTAAAAACTTACAGGAAGAGCCATTATAAATTGACTATTTTTGTTTACAACCTTCTAAATATGTTTTTTTTTACATGAATAGAGATCTTTAAACATGAACTAACACCCCTATAGCCACCTTTACACTCGTATTAGCCAGGAAAGGCATCCGGGGTAAAAACTTACAGGAGGAGTCAATATAAATTGACTACTTTTGTTTATAACCTTCTAAATATGTTTTTTTTACATGAATAGAGCTCTTTAAACATGAACTAACACCCCTATATCCACCTTTACACTCACCCACGACAGGGACACTTGTACTGCCATTACTACAAGCTAGTATAGCCAGATATATAGCTCAAGAACCAGAGTGTGTCGTCCGGAACTGTAGGGTTGTCGGTTTGAATCCCACTGCTGTTGAACTCAGACATAAGCAGTACCCACTCAAGTGGGTCGTTACCATGGATAGACACAATACAAAGAAATGGACATCATACTCAGCCTGATAGAGCGACATAACCTTCTCTGTGGGGTGTTGATTCAGTGCTGTGTTTACCGTCTGCAGTGACCGACGGTGGGGGTAGAAAGACACCCATGGGCCCGAGTTGAGATCAGGCTGAAAAACTTCCAAAGGATTGGAAGGAATGTCACAGGGAAGCGGCGAAGGGTTCCATGCTCATGTGAAAAGGCATTAATCACAAATTGGGAATTAACCCTAACATGCGTCATCATTATCACTGCTTCCTTTTTGCCTTTCTATTTCATCACTTTGATGTTCCTCATATATACTGTATATGCCTGATAGTCATGTGGGGGTTTTCGTTCTCTCCGTGTGGATACGGTATCCGCACGTCCAATATGTTCTCGTCCTCTCAGCATTCCGTCTCAGCGTGACTTTGAGTTTGGAATCATGCCAGTACAAACAGCTTGGGCAAACCTGCTTGGAGAACAGAGTCCATTGGAGCCATAGTCTCCTGCCAGCTCACACGTGTGTGTATGTGTGTATGTGTGTATGTGTGTATGTGTGTGTATATGTGTGTGTGTGTGTGTATGTGTGAGCCCGTGTGGACCTCAGTGACAGAGTGGCACGAGAGAAATAGGTCAAAAAATGGGCACATTGCTCTTTTAAACTTTGTTAGTGCTGCAATCACAGGACACTAAAGTTTGCTCCTGCATTGGACACTCCACCCCAGACTACAGTTGCTTTGCTTTAATTGTATGTTTTAGCATTTTTAGCATGTTTAGCATGTTTCACATGCATGAAAACAATTCTAAATGATGAATGAAAGCCATAAGCGAAAATTAAAGGTGGCCAGCCAATCACAGGGCACATATAATATTATTATATTATTATATTATTATATTATTATATTATTATATTATTATATTATTATATTATTATATTATTATATTATTATATTATTATATTATTATATTATTATATTATTATATTATTATATTATTATATTATTATATTATTATATTATTATATTATTATATTATTATATTTTATTATTATATTTTATTATTAAATTATTTTATAAATTATTATTATAATTATAATTAATATATAAATTATTATACAAATTTTCATAATTTTAAATATAATATTCTATATTATTATATAATATACATATATTTTATTAGTATTATTATTATATTATACATATATACTACATATCAAATTTTTCATTATATATATATATATATATATATATATATATATATATATATATATATATATATATATATATATATATATATATATATATATATATATATATATATATATATATATATATATATATATATATATATATATATATATATATATTAAAGTCAAGCCAAAGTCATCCTCTGGATATTTTGTAAAATACATTTTTGTCTAACTTAAGATGATTTTATGGTTCCTTTTTTCATATCGTAGCCAGTAGCAGGGGACCCAATAACGTAATCCTGTTCCCCCCTCTCCACCATTAATTAATTACTCATTTAATTAGTAATGACCTATTTTTGGGACCGCCTGGCAGTCAAGGGATGTTGCAAAAAAAAATCCTGACGTTTCCCCTTAATATGGAACCCCTGGCTCATCATAAATAAATTGAAGAAAGTTTAATTCATCCATGTGATCGGTAGCGGTCGATTTCTGTCCTGGATGATGTAACTGTCAAATATGTACATCAGTACATGAATGTACATTACGATGCATTTTAACCTTGTGATAACCAGACCTGGTTGTTTTATGGTGGAAGTCACCTACCCAACAGTGACTGTTTTATCACCTAATTATTACTAATGACATTTTCGGTTAAAATGAAAGAAGATTTAAGTCATTTCAGGTTCCAGTTTCCTGGAGCGATCATCCTGCTAATTACGGTTCTCAATTTAAAATTGAGAAGAGCATCAGGAAAAATAATAACTTCCTGTATCGTGCATGTGCATGTGCTTGCGCACGTATGTGTGAGCTTTCCCTCATGTTTTTTTTTCTTTTTTTCCACTGTTCAGTTTCACACTTGGCTCATTAATCATGCATTATTGAGACACACAAGCAGTGAGTGTAAAAGCCATTGCTGTAGTCCCAACACACACACACATGGTTCGGAAGGAAGGTCGGCCAAGGTTATTTTCTTTGGCTGTGTTTGTCTCCACACAGATGAGTTCAGTCGCTCCAAACAAGCAAAAATCAGCCAGCATGTCTCGGTGAGTGACTATGATGCAGCGGCATTCCATTTCGACCCCCCCCCCCCCATTAAATTTAAATAGTCCTGTTTATGTCATAAAATGTGCTAATTACTACAAGGCAAGATGTTACATAAACCTATTTTTTTAAACTTTGGATTATATAAAAAAAAATTCCCCCAAAGAGTACATGTAAGACAACTACAGTAAACCTCGGATATACTATCGGACTCGGATATATCGGAAATTCGCTCACAACGGACAGATAAAAAAGAACCAATTTTTCTGTAATGCATTTCCAATAAAAATTCATTGCATATATCGGATTTTTTATAACGGATTTCGCCTATTTCGGACAAAATCTCCAATGCATTTCCATTAAATTTCCCTCGCATATATCGGATGGCCGCATCGTGGCGCTCCGATTTGCCGAATCGTGACAGGCCGCTATACGACGTCATTTGCAGCGTTTGCAGCGTTGCCTGCACGTCCAGGTACATTGGAAACATAGTCAAGGAAGTGCCTTTTTATAACGGATAAAATCCGATTTACGCATATACCGGATATAAATCCGATATATGCATAAAACGGACATTTTCCGGTATACGCATATAACGGATTTCGCTTATATCGGACAAAACCAGTGGGAACAATTGAATCCGATATATCCGAGGTTTACTGTAGTTAAAGAGTAGTCTACCCGAAAAGTCATTAATCACCAAATGTCATCGTCCTCCTGGGAACTAAAACCACTAAAGTCGTCCTCTTCTTCCTTATAATTCTTTCATCACACACTTTGTCAGTCTCTCTCCCTTTTGTTGTCACTCTCAGGTCCTCGGTCTTAACGCAAATCAGCCCTCTGTGGCAATGCAAAAGTCTCTTTCATGCAGCAATAATAGCAACGTTTGTGGCAACTTCTATTTCATTCCCTCTCCGTGTTCACCAACATTAGCGATTAGTGATGGACTGATGATAAGCGACGCCCCAAAACTGAGCCATGTAATCTCCCTTCTTGGTCTTCCACATTATACACTGGAGAGCAGTGGTTAGCTTCATGACCCTCGACCCCCTCCCTCTTCTTCTGCTGGCCCGGGAAACACGTGCAGGCAGGGATTTTCTGCACATGGACACACGCTCATACACGCAGATTGTTGCCAGGATGAAGTCCTTGCTTCAAGGGTGTAATCAGCGGCAAAGGGCCTCAGAGAAATAACACATAAAGCAGGTGGCAGCGAGGTGAGGCGAGACAGCCCACTTAGTAAGCACACAACATTTCCATCTAATCAAACACCAGACAGTAAATTTGAATTTAACTGAAGTGATGCTGAGGAGCCATCTGCTCATTGATTAGCAGGACGCCGCAAGCATTCGTCTCCGAGCCAAAGGTGCACACGACGTGCACGTTAGAAACAATATTGATTTGGCTCCGCATCCAGCGTGGGGGCGTCTTCAAATTTGTGGGACTTTCGTGTAGTACGGTGTAAGTACGGTGACATTTTACACTAATTGGCTGCCGTGAGATCATCACTCATGTTACGTTTCACAAAACCAAACCAACTGGTGGGTCGGGACCCACAAGCGGTTCACAAATTGTGATCTATTCAAATTACACATTTTACTACTTCTACTTGGGTCATTATTGCAGAGAAGGTGATTGGCTGCAATCTCCTGTCTCTCCAGGATCTGTACCCCTCCAGGACCCTGAAGCGTGTAGAAAAGATTGTGGCCGATCCCTCTCACCCCGGACACAGACTCCTCGAGACTCTCTTCTCTGGTCCATCAGGACCAAAACCTCACGCACCAAGAACAGTTTTTTCCCGTCTGCTATATTTATACTGTATATTTTGTATTTTCATTTTTAATAGAGGGCGGCACGGCGGTCTAGTGGTTAGCGCGCAGACCTCACAGCTAGGAGACTAGGGTTCAATTCCACCCTCGGCCATCTCTGTGTGGAGTTTGCATGTTCTCCCCGTGCGTTTTCTCCCACATTCCAAAAACATGCTAGGTTAATTGGCCACTCCAAATTGTCCATAGGTATGAATGTGAGTGTGAATGGTTGTTTGTCTATATGTGCCCTGTGATTGGCTGGCCACCAGTCCAGGGTGTACCCCTCCTCTTGCCCGAAGACGGCTGGGATAGGCTCCAGCTCCCCTCGCGACCCGCGAATGAATGTTTGATCATACCTGGCAATAAACAATTTCTGATTCTGATTCTGATTATACTTGTATTGTTTAACACAACGCAGTAGTTTCATGCTAGCTTTAAAAGGTAGTAAGTCGTAAGTATACAAGAATATACATCATAAATGTTTTATGCTCTCTTCATAGTGTGTTGTGTGTGTGTATGTGTGTGTTTTCTAATGGACTGAATGAGGTGTCGCGAATAATGACAAGTGGACTTCCAGCAGTTCCCCTGGTCCTAAAAAGCCCTATAGAAACTTTTATCTCATTATTAAGCTTTAACTGCCTGCCACTTTATGTTGAGTCCCCCGGCTCCCATCAACGCCGGCTCCAGCCGTTACTAACTGCTAAAGCCGCTGTATAGTACCTGCCCGGCCAAAGTTAGAGGATAACTTGTGAAATTAATGACGCGTAGAGCGGAGTCAGAAGAACTTCCGCAAATTTATGTAATCACCTTTGTGCATGTGCTGAGAATCAGCGTTGGCTTATTATAGTCACATGATCCACTTAACAGTACAGAATGGGATGGAGCCTCGGGAAAAACAACTTCAAGCATTCATTCATTCATTCATTTTCTACCGCTTATCCTCACGAGGGTTTGGGGTGCTGGAGCCTATCCCAGCTGTCTTGGTGGGTTGCTGGAGCCTATCCCAGCTGTCTTTGGGGTTTGCTGGAGCCTATCCCAGCTGTCTTTGGGGTTGCTGGAGCCTATCCCAGTTGTCTTGGGGGGTTGCTGGAGCCTATCCCAACTGTCTTTGGGGTTTGCTGGAGCCTATCCCAGCTGTCTTTGGGGTTTGCTGGAGCCTATCCCAGCTGTCTTTGGGGTTGCTGGAGCCTATCTCAACTGTCTTTGGGGTTTGCTGGAGCCTATCCCAGCTGTCTTTTGGGTTTGCTGGAGCCTATCCCAGCTGTCTTTGGGGTTGCTGGAGCCTATCCCAGCTGTCTTTGGGGTTGCTGGAGCCTATCCCAGTTGTCTTGGGGGGTTGCTGGAGCCTATCCCAACTGTCTTTGGGGTTTGCTGGAGCCTATCCCAGCTGTCTTTGGGGTTGCTGGAGCCTATCCCAGCTGTCTTGGGGGGTTGCTGGAGCCTATCCCAGCTGTCTTCGGGGCCAGAGGCGGGGTACACCCTGGACTAGTGGCCAGCCAATCACAGGGCACATATAGACAAACAACCATTCACACTCACATTCATACCTATGGACAATTTGGAGTCACCAATTAACCCAGCATGTTTTTGGAATGTGGGAGGAAACCGGAGTACCCGGAAAAAACACATGCACAAGGAGAACATGCAAACTCCACACAGAGATTGCCAAGGGTGGGATTGAACTCAGGTCTCCGAGCTGTGAGGTCTGCGCGTTAACCACTAGACCTCCGTGCAGCCCCCACTTAAAGCAATAGTAAGGAATTAGTAATAGTAAGCCCTCTGTGGCAATGCAAAAGTTTTTCATGCAGCAATAATAGCAACGTTTGTGGCAACTTCTATATATTGCAACTCATTGGACTTTGTGATAGAAATGACTCACATGTTATCTTTCATTCTAAGCGATAAGCAAAATGGAGGAGATGTGAATAATAACATAGAGAAAGAGATCCCTGGCCAACGAGCGACACCGCATCACATTTGGCACTCGTAATGTAAAAATCATTGAACCTTTGACCCCTGCAGCACATGACTTGTCACAACTAAATCCCAAGCCGCCTTTCACCTCCACAGCTCCTGTTCCCGCTTGTTGTTTTTTTTTCCATTGGTGCATGAACACAGCTCAAAATCCCAGGTTGAAATAGTATTTAGAGAAATGTTGCGAAAGCCTCACCTGACCTCGCAGCAAACAGGAAGCAAGCAGCCTTGCTCGGCCCCAGATTATGTGCGGGGCCGAGCCAAAAGGGAGAAAAGTCAAACCAGCACAGCTCATCTGTTCAGCATCCAGGACATCCAGGACATCCAGGACATGAGAGGTGAGCGTTACGAGCCGCGGCGCTCGTCATCACAGGAAGCGGTCAAAGAGCTCATTGACTGGGCAGGTGACCCCAAAATTCCCATAAAATATGATTTCATCTGCTGAGGAAACACCGTTATGATTATTTTAAATTAGGATTTTGCATCTGGGGCAAGGGAGGCTGAACTGGGGTCTGTACAAGGGATGTCCAACTTGTCTACCGAGTGCCACGAAAATTACATACTTCTACAAAAGCCTGCATCTCAGCTTTGTGATATACATGAAAAAACTTATTATTAGTATAAACATGGGTCTTTGACCCCCCCCCCCCCCCCATTTCCTCCTTTTTTGCTGTTGTTGTTCTTTCTTTGTAATTTTACAACTACTCTAGTAATAAAATGACATTATTTTTACCTCAATTATCATTGTTGGGTACATTACTTTTAAAAACTAATTAGTTATAGTTACTAGTTACTTCTCCAAAAAGTAACTAACTGAGTTACTCCACCACAAAAGTAACTAGTAACTACACACACACATAGCAAAGATGGGTACCATTACAGAGGTTTCGATTTTGTTGCAGTCTGTAGGTTTAAGTATTTTTTCGGGGACATATTGTAGTACATTCGACGTGTACATTTTTACCTTTGACTTCAACGTGGACTTAAAGTAGTGTCTGTACTTCCATTTGGCAAACGCTGTCTTCTCACTAGGTGGCACGGTGGTCGAGTGGTTAGCGCGCAGACCTCACGGCTAGGAGACCAGGGTTCAATTCCACCCTCGGCCATCTCTGTATGGAGTTTCTCCGGGTACTCCGTTTCCTCCCACGTTCCAAAAACATGCTAGGTTAATTAGCGACTCCAAATTGTCCATAGGTATGAATGTGAGTGTGAATGGTTGTTTGTCTATATGTGCCCTGTGATTGGCTGGCCACCAGTCCAGGGTGTACCCCGCCTCTCGCCCTGGGATAGGCTCCAGCACACCCGCGACGCTCCTGAGGAAAAGCAGTAGAAAATGAATGAATGAACCCGTTACTGAAAAAAGGCTTATGCTGGTTATGCTGGTTATGCTGGTTATGCTGGTACTGTTCCTGCTGGTGTTACCACTAACTGGCAGCTAACATAGCATCACGTTGAACATGCTTCTCGACCCTCTTAGGAGACTGTAACATATATTTTACTGACATTCGTGCAATAAAACTGTTCAGTTTGGACGCTTGACTCGTAATCTCGGCCATACAGCCGTGAGCGGCGCTTCACGCGTTAATGAGAATATGATTGATCATACGAGGAGTAATTGAAATTGATTAATCATTTCACAGCCTGAACTTCATCTCAACAGTTTGAGGAATTATAGAGGTTCTGGGCAGTGGGGGGTGAACATCCGCAGGCAAACAAGACACGTCATGATCAATACCAGCAGACGCCATGACACCTCATTTGCATCGCGTCTGATTCTGATTTTGTTGTGTAATGTGAAGTTGCGTGCCAAAACAGGAAGATTTGAGCGATAAACACTTGCAGATACGTGTGTGCGCGCATTAGCACATCTGGCTCAAGCTACGCATTCTGACAGGAAGTGGATTAGGGCGCCGGGTGGCCCGGCGATGACCGGGCTGCTGAGAGTATCTCTAATCTGAAAATCCACAGATCTAATGGAGATCATGGCAGCAGGCTGGAGTCACACGAAGAGATCCGCATGATGCGACCAGCTGTTGTCGAGGCTCTGCCAATGGTGGCGCCCTCAGCTGGATCCTCCCGGCTCAGCAGCCATCGTTTCATTGTCTGGTGTTGTATGATAACTCTCTAAGGGCCCCCTCTGATTGTTTGAGCATCAAGTTACGCTTTGGAGTTGCTAAATTCTCTCAGTTCCAATCGCTTGGTGCATGAACGCACCACATTTAAATGAAACCATCTGAAAGCTTGCAGCCTTTCCACGGCTCATACATTGGGTGGGCAGTGGGAGGATTCAAAGGTAGTCCTCTTCCTACCGAAATAAAACACTAATCTGATAATATGATATTTTATACTGTATATTCTGGCGGCACGGTGGTTAAGTGGTTAGCGCACAGACCTCAAAGCTAGGAGACCAGGGTTCAATTCCACCCTGTTTGGAGTTTGCATGTTCTCCCCATGCATTCCAAAAACATGCTAGGTTAATTGGCCACTCCAAATTGTCCATCGGTATGAATGTGAGTGTGAATGGTTGTTTGTCTATATGTGCCCTGTGATTGGCTGGCCACCAGCACCCCCCGCGACCCTCGTAAAAATGAATGAATGAACGAATGAATACTGTATATTATTTTCATGTCTTACAGCCCTTAGAAGAAAGAGTAGGTTTTATTATCACAGGCGCTATAACTTGGTGTTAAGTTTGATGATTAGCATAGTCAGCGTTTGACTGGGGGCATGACTCATGACAAAATGTGCCTTGCCGGATAAGAGGAATGTCCATCATGTCAGCTGAGTGACATCTGTCTCTATATCTATGCCTGAACACTGTCATTTCTAAAGACGCGACAATCAAAGAATTTACTATATGAATTCCATATTCCACATATTCTGTCATACATATTAAATAGTGTACCCATCCTGGCTGTTTAACACACTCTAAATAGAGTCTAAAGACATGAAATAACATCCCTATAGTCATTTTTACCCAACATAGTTGACAAAAATAGACAACATGATGTCTTAGACAGAACATAATCTCAAGCAGCTCGGATCAATGTAACGTTACTGACAGCTAGAGACCACCATAGAATACCGTTTGTGGTTAAGGAGCGACTCCCGATGCTTTATTAACGAGCAGAGAACACATACTTAGTATACTTAGTGAAGATCCACACAGGAGCTGCTGTCGGCCACCAACTCACCCCTGCATCTCTCTCTCCAAAGATGCTACTGCTAACAAAAAGGGGTCATTTATTAATACATTATTGAAAAACAGTGAAAAAAGAAGAGTAAAGGTGACTATAGGGGTGTTATTTGATGTCTAGAGGGCTCAAATACGTTTATTATGGTCGGGTCTGGGATTACTTAACCTCAATGAATGAGGAATTATTCATTCATTTTCTATTGCTTATCCTCATGAGGGTCACGGAGGATGCTGGAGCCTATCCCAGCTGTCTTCGGGCGAGCCAATCACAGGGCACATATAGGCAAACAACCATTCACACTCACATTCACACCTATGGACAATTTGGAGTGGCCAATTAACCTAGCATGTTTTTGGAATGTGGGAGGAAACCGGAGTACCCGGAGAAAACTCCACACAGAGTTGGCCAAGGGTGGAATTGAACTTGGGTCTCTTAGCTGCGAGACCTCCGTGCTAACCGCTTGTCCACCGTGCAGCCCAATGAGGAATTACTGTATGTATATTTATTATATTAGATGTATATGTATTTTGTATCTATATTTTCTATATTGTTGTTATTCTATTATTCTATGCTCAGTGTTTACTCTGTATGCTATGCTATTATTACTGTCCTGTATACTGCATACAGTGTTGTTGCTACTAGAGCCTTAATTTCCCAAGGGATCAATAAAGTTCTATCCAATCTAAGCTACTAATCTACTAAATTCCTAATTTCCAACTGCTTTTCACAAAAAAAGCTTGTATAATCTACACACAGCAAAAAAGCAGAGCGAAGATAGCCGCCTTTTGAACGTTGAAGCGCACCAGAGTTCACTTGCAAGTGGTCTCGGTCCACTTGTATGGTTTACACCAGGATCCAGCTTGAATGAACTAAGCTATGTTGACAATCCAAGGCGCTAAAGGACCCGGAGGCAAATTAACTCAGCGGCTGTGAAAGTTTCTCTCCATATATTTAATCTTCTCTCCGCCAACGTCTTTGTCATCAGGAAATCAGAATGTTATCAGCTAAATGGGCTCTGTTGGCACAGGAATCAAATATAAGAGGCGTGTATCCTGAGGGAAGGAAACGGCTTCAAAAACCTGCATTTTCCAATCATTCCTCACCCTTTCTGGACCATTTTTGCACCGTTTGCCGCTGTTCCTATTAAAAATCCCAGCATCTGAATAGCGTGAGCAGCCAGGCATGAGCTTCATTAGACTCCGAAATGTAGGTGTTGTTCTCTTTGGTTGGGGATAATCATGTTGCAGGTGACACAAAATCCAACAGTATAGGCAGTTTTCTTTAAAATCTTTAAAATATTCACATTATTGAATTTATTCTGTCTGATAATGCAAATGAAAGCGTGCTTTCCAAGTTATTCTCACAGTATACTTGACTTATAGGTTTGTATTTGTGGAAAATTAGGTTGTTGGAAAAGTTATAATACTATGGGAATAAAGTCATACATAATATTACAAAAGAAAGCCTACAAAGATTAATTAAGAAGAAGTAGTATTTGGATAATTAAACAAAAAAAAAAACAGTTAACTGGTTCCAGACAAGACCGCAATAAGTGAATTTCTGTGAGGTAGAATTAAAATATTAATAAATGAATTATTTTCATACTTGGAGCAAAGAAAACCTTTTCAAACTGTGGCTTAATCGTTTTTTTTTTTTTACCATTATTAGAATCAGAATCAGAATCAGAAAAGGGTTTATTGCCAGGTATGATCAAACACATACTAGGAATTTGTTTTGGTATAATAGGTGCAGACACATCTATTAAAAAAGAATGAAAAATACAAAATATACAGAATAACCGTATAAATATATGTACACAGTCTGTTTTTTGGTTGTTATTTATACCATTATTCTAAACTTAAGAAAGGGTTTCCAAGTAAGAAACCAAAAACGTACCACTTCCACACAGAATGGGAGGAGAACGGCTGACTACATGCAGTGTGAAGGCAATGTCATGTCATGTCCTTATCATTATATCATGTGTGATGTCAAATGTGACTTGTTAACGATGATTATCCAATACCACGCAACGAGACGGTAAAAGGTAAAAGGTTCAAGCACCTTTTCACACCACTGTAGGTTCCACTAGTATACGTAGACAACGTCTCAGTGGCAGCTGCTGTAATTCCGTCATTCACCGACTATGACGGCAATTTCAACTATTTCTCCTGACATTTAAGCTGTTTTGCCATTTTGCCGTTTTCTTGTTTAATTATACATTTCCAAGGTGCTGCAGAATAATGAAACAAGCTCCAGGCCGTAAATGGCTGCACTTTATAAACCCACATGAGGACAATGTGAAAACTGACGGCAGTAATCATGTATATTTATTGAAAATATGCGTTTGGATCATTCTCATGAGGAAGTAGTGTGTGTGGTGTGAATATTAAAGTGTCATTTTTTTAGGCCTGTGTGGACCGGTTGGTCTGTGGCTTCTATCCCAGCCAGTCACATCCTGACCGAGTGAGCCACTGTCACTCCAATAAAAAAAAAAATTAAAAAAAACTCATTTTACCTTGAGGCTCCGTCTCGTCACGGACGCTTGCAAACATCCTCAGGATGTGGTCTAAGGGCAGCCAAGGTGAATAAGAAACATGGCAAGGCATTACAAAGAAAGTGACTTGAGTCTGTCACTGAAGCCCACTCTGTAATTGGATGAGCGGATGCACTTTTTCTCCTTCACAAAGACGTCACTTCATGTAAACAGCATGTCAACAACAGTCACTAAGCAAATGCATTCAGCTGTCAAAAATAATGAAACCAGGGTTTAAAAAAGTTTGCATCCACAAATGCAGTGCAGACCCAAGTGTTGTTGTCTTATCACAAGGAAATGTGACTTTATTCT
Source organism: Doryrhamphus excisus (assembly GCF_030265055.1). Taxonomy (NCBI): domain Eukaryota; kingdom Metazoa; phylum Chordata; class Actinopteri; order Syngnathiformes; family Syngnathidae; genus Doryrhamphus; species Doryrhamphus excisus. The sequence goes on along the minus strand of NC_080487.1, from coordinate 4,210,730 downwards.
GAAAACCCTCAGAGTGAGCCTTTATTTACCAGGATATGCAAACGCTGTGGCATATAATGTCAACCTAAAAGTTGAGTAGAACAAGTGACAGCCACCTCAGCACAAAGTGCACGTCGGACAAGGGCGGCAGCAGCTGACACTAACTATAGCTGAGGCTCATCAAAACGCTTGGCTCAAAAAGACGCACGGCCACAGGTGATGGGATGACATTCAATTACATAATTGTGCTAAAATATACACAAACTGCATCCCGGCAGCATTTTAAAGTAGGACATATAAAAGAAGTTATTGGACAATACGGTCATTTTTTTCAGCATTAATGAATAATTGATTGCTGTTTTGTGGTTGAGTACGGACTATAATATTTAAAATTATTAATATTTATTCATTCATTTTCCCATTATCCTCACAAGGGTCACTGGGGTGCTGGAGCCTATCCCAGCTGTCTTCGGGCAAGAGGCGAGGTACACCCTGGACTGGTGGCCAGCCAATCACAGGGCACATATAGACAAACAACCATTCACACTCAAATTCAATTAACCTAGCATGTTTTTGGAATGTGGGAGGAAACCGGAGTACCCGGAGAAAACCCACGCATGCACGGGGAGAACATGCAAACTCCGAGGGTGGAATTGAACTCGGGTCTCCTAGCTGTGAGGTCTGCGCGCTAACCACTCGACCACCGTGCAGCCTATCAAGAATCAAAAAAGGTAGAAACTAACATTTATTTCTGCTGAAAGATGGGAGTCCAATCTTTCATGTGTAGTTTATGAAGTCATTGAACACAACATTCTGTGTGCTTTGAATGATCAGTCAAAATCGTCTAAAATGTCCGCCACTGAGTTGGTTGACTTCTGAAAAATGGTTGCTCTTGGATGAGTTCAGAACACAGTTGACTCGTGTATCAACAACACAACGCAAAACAGAGCACACACGCACAAATCTTTGATGTAAAAACACACTATCCGGTTTGTACACTAACCAAGGTTCCATTCTAATTAAGTCCAAATTAAGTAAATTGAGTACGGGGTGTGCTGATGGTGATGTCATCCCCATTCTGATGCACTACTCCTGTAGAATTGGGTCACAGTGTCACATGTCCTTCCCTGACCTCTGACCTGCGGTGCATGTTACAGTCGCTGATCTTAAACAAGCCGCAAATCACGTGAAGTTAGAAACACGAGACTCTTCTCTGAGGTACGCCCAAATGTGTCAGAAAGCACACATGACCTCAGGCTTATGGACTCAAGAAAAACACAGCATAACTCCTCCTATATATGCAGTACACCTTGTACACTATGTGCAAACAGTGCACCTTATCTGCAGATTAGCACATGAATGGATTAGCATCAGAGAAATGGAGGAGGACAATAACAACATGAAGGAAAACACGAGAATGTTCTACTTAAATTAAGTAGTACTACTTACAGTCCAAGGATGTGTTTTCGTTCATCAAGATATTTGAGTGAAAATCCAACTGTCCCAAAACCAGATATGGCCTCTGTGAAGGCAGGATGTCGGCGATGCACGGTGCATGTGATGGCGTTGTGTGGACGCTTGCTTCCTGTCGTAGTTCAAAGGGCTCATTCATCGGCCAATAGAAGGAATTGTGACAAGTCGTTTTGCTACAACTACAATAGAAGCCCTTGATGTCAGCGTTCTCGGGGCATTTAACACATCGCAACTGGGCAGTTTGGGTTAATCACGGATTAATCACAGAGCCCAAATGAATTGATCATGACTGTAGTGGCTATTTGTCCTTCAAAAATGAACTTAACTTAAACTATAATATAATAAAAACTAACAAGATAATATTATCAGGGCGGCACGGCGGTCTAGTGGTTAGTTTGGGTTAATCACGGATTAATCACAGAGCCCAAATGAATTGATCATGATTGTAGTGGCTATTTGTCCTTCAAAAATGAACTTAACTTAAACTATAATATAATAAAAACTAACAAGATAATATTATCAGGGCGGCACGGCGGACTAGTGGTTAGCGCGCAGACCTCACAGCTAGGAGACCAGGGTTCAATTCCACCCTCGGCCATCTCTGTGTGGAGTTTGCATGTGCTAGGTTAATTGGTGACTCCAAATTGTCCATAGGTATGAATGTGAGTGTGAATGGTTGTTTGTCTATATGTGTCCTGTGATTGGCTGGCGACCAGTCCAGAGTGTACCCCGCCTCTTGCCCGAAGACAGCTGGGATAGGCTCCAGCACCCCCGTGACCCTCATGAGGAAAAAGCGGTAGAAAATGAAAGAATGAATAATATTATCAAGTAATCCAAACAAAACAACAACAAAAAATAAATCAACAGATATTAGAAACCTGGCAACACACTACTAAATAACTCTAGCATGGGTTAATACATCACAGCATATCATAGCAATCCCCAGATTGTATATGGATATCAATGATTTGATTAGTTGCTTATTAAGTGATATGATGTTCCATTGCATGGGTTCTTTTCTACATTTGGAGTTGATCTTGCAACACCTTCTCAGTCTCATGTGTTTCTTATTCCCACAGGACCATGTGTGTGTGTAAGTGTGTGTGTGTGTTAGTGTGTGTGTGTGTGTGTGTACAGGTTAACATGCGCCTGAGCTTCTTACACAAGCCCATTAGCGAGCGCAGAGATTAGCTGTCGTCACTGCACAATGGTAACCGGCATGGTTGCAGGAATGTGGAGCGTGTTGTCCTAAGAGGAGGGCGCTGAGATCAAGATGGGGGCAGAGGTACGAAGGTTAAGGGGTTAAGGGGAGCACTCGCTAATTATAAGCCCTCCCAGCATACGCAGCACCCTACATACTGTAGTTAAATACACGCTGCATATGTATTAAAAAACACATATATCATCATCCATTCATTCATTCATTTTCTACTGCTTTTTCCTCATGAGAGTCGCGGGGGTGCTGGAGCCTATCCCAGCCGTCTTCGGGTGAAAGGCGGGGTACATCCTGGACTGGTCGCCAGCCAATCACAGGACACATATAGTGTGTCCCATTATGCTAAATAACACAAGGGCGGCACAGCGGTCGAGTGGATAGCGTGCAGACCTCACAGCTAAGAGACCAGGGTTCAATTCCACCCTCTGCCATCGATGTGAGTGTGAATGGTTGTTTGCCTATATGTGCCCTCTGATTGGCTGGCCACCAGTCCAGGGTGTACCCCGTCTCTTGCCCAAAGACAGCTGGGATAGGCTCCAGCACCCCCGCAACCCTCGTGAGGAAAAAGCAGTAGAAAATGAATGATGATATATGTGTTTTTTTATACATATGCAGCATGTATTTAACTACAGTATGTAGGGTGCTGCGTATGTCGTGAGGAAAAGCGGTAGAAAATGAATGAATGAATAAATAAATAACACAGCCCTTCAACTGTTTTTTTAAGCTTTTTTAGCTTAGCTTGTAAGTGAATTTTGCAGTTTTTTGGATCATGGTGTCTAACTTGTCATATAGTGTGTCCCAAGTAATGACATGTTTCAGATGAAAATCATAGCAACAGTAAAATATGGTGGTGGTAGTGTGATGGTCTGGGGCTGTTTTTCTGCTTCAGGACCAGGAAGACTTGCTGTGATAAAAGCAACCATGAATTCTGCTGCTATACCAAAAATCCTGAAACAGAATGTCCAACCATGTGTTGGTGACCTCAAGATGAAACCACCTTAGGTTGTGCAGCAGGACTATGATCCAAAACACAAAGAAATCAGAAAGAAACACATTTTCACACCAGTGCATATTGTGTAGTCATATTCCATACAGTTATATTCCATACAGTTCATAAAAAACATCCCGACGTGACATCATCTCTAAACACTGAAGGACACGTACATGGAGACAGATGTCTGGTTTCTGTTTCCTTCAACCTGCCAGTAACATAAACACAACGCCTGCGGATGCGAGGCGGGTGCTTGACGTCTTAAAGGGAGACATCAGTAGGCTGCAGCAGTCTGCCGGGTCCATCTCATCTTTTAATTACCGCCGTCCCTGAGACCCGGCAGACTAATAAGTACGCCACTCCTGCGGCAGGCTGGAGATGCCACTGAGCATGAGCAGATGTAAGAGAAGCGCTAACCTCCTTTCAACGTAACACAGATACAGCTCCACTAGGCCTATCAAACATTCATTCATTTTCTAAAGCTTTTTCCTTTTGCTGGAGCCTATCCCAGCTGTCTTTGGACGAGAAGAGGGGTACACCCTGGACTGGTCTCGAGCCAATCACAGGGCACATATAGACAAACAACCATTCACACTCACATTGATGGCCGAGGGTGGAATTGAACCCTGGTCTCCTAGCTGTGAGGTTTGCACGCTAACCACTTGTTCACCGTGCCGCCCTTGTGTTATTTAGTACTGCAAAATATGAAACATTGACTTAAATGAATACTGTACACAACCAAACCTTGGTTAGCATCCGCCCTGGTTTGCATGTTTTTCAGTTAACACAAAACTGAAGTATGGACTTGAACGTCATCGTCGTCAGAGGAGTCGCCAATTAACCTAGCATGTTTTTGGAATGTGGGAGGAAACCGGAGTACCGGGAGAAAACCCACGCAAAATCGGGGAGAACATGCCAACTCCACACAGAGATGGCCGAGGGTGGAATTGAACCCTGGTCTCCTAGCTGTGAGGTCTGCACGCTAACCACTCGACCGCCGTGCCGCCCTCGTGTTATTTAGCACTGCAAAAAATGAAACATTGACTTGAAATGAATACTGTACACAACCAAACCTTGGTTAGCGTCCGCCCTGGTTTGCATGTTTTTCAGTTAACACAAAACTGAAGTGGAACAGTATGGACTTGAACATCATCTGTCGTCTGGGGAGTCGCCAATTAACCTAGCATGTTTTTGGAATGTGGGAGGAAACCAGAGTACCGGGAGAAAACCCACGCATGCACGGGGAGAACATGCAAACTCTACACAGAGATGGCCGAGGGTGGAATTGAACCCTGGTCTCCTAGCTGTGAGGTCTGCACGCTAATCACTTGACCACCTGGTCTGGTATTCGGGTCTACTGGTGTACCTCAGCATGCACGGTGGTTGGATGAAGTACTATCCATGAACGCGTCCTACAAATAGCATCACTTTCAATACATGCAGTTTAATCTGCTCAGTGCATGGAACTGTTTCGGTGCTTCCCTTTCTGGGCTAATGAGGATCAATGGCAGATATGTGCCAGTATTAGCACAGACGCTAATCGTCCTAACTTTCAAGGATGTTCTCCTGCATGCACACACACACACACAAACACGCTGACCTCAATCTTCCCTCCACCCTGGGACGGAGAATCCGTGGACAAAGGTTCTCGATGAAAGAGCATCACAATGCTTCTATTAGCAAGTATGCTAACCAAATCATGTCACTGGTAAGAAACTTGTGGATCAAGAGTTGACAAGTTAGACACCAAAAAACCCCAAAAACTGCGAAATTCACTGAGAAGCTAAGTTTAGCTGAGAGGCAAAACAAGAACCCTAAAAAAAAACAGTTAAAGGGCCAATCACAGGGCACATATAGACAAACAACCATTGAACCCTGGTCTCCTAGCTGTGAGGTCTGCACACTAACCACTCGAACACCCTCGTGTTATTTATCATTCATTCATTCATTTTCTACTGCTTTTTCCTCACGAGGGTCGCGGGGGTGCTGGAGCCTATCACAGCTGTCTTCAGGCAAGAGGCTGTTTACACCCCAGACTGGTCACCAGCCAATCACAGGGCACATATAGACAAACAACCATTCACACTCACATTAATGGCAGAGAGTGGAATTGAACCCTGGTCTCCTAGCTGTGAGGTCTGCACACTAACCACTCGAACACTCTCGTGTTATTTATCATTCATTCATTCATTCATTTTCTACCGCTTTTTCCTCACGAGGGTCGCGGTGGTGCTGGAGCCTATCCCAGCTGTCTTTGGACGAGAGGCGGGGTACACCCTGGACTGGTGGCCAGCCAATCACAGGGCACATATAGACAAACAACCATTCACACTCACATTGATGGCGGAGAGTGGAATTGAACCCTGGTCTCCTAGCTGTGAGGTCTGCACGCTAACCACTCAACCGCCGTGCCACCCTTGTGTTATTTATAAAAAATTTAACATTGAAAACATTAAATGAATACTGTACACAACCAAACCTTGGTTAGAGTCCGCCCCGGTTTGCATGTTTTTCAGTTAACACAAAACTGAAGTGGAACAGTATAGATTTGAACATTATCTGTCGTCTGGGGCTGGAGCCTATCCCAGCTACGTTGGAATAAAAGCCTATACCCTGGCTCGAAATAAAGCATAAATACACAGCATCTTTTTGTATTTCATTTCACATACTTGGTGTTTGTAATGGTATATTGGAGCATCATTAAAACGAGGTGATGATTGTTATAACAGACACTTGGTTAAAGCCCATGGCTGCTGTATATTCGACTGTCTGCCCTCAAATTGCAACCAATCCTGAGTAGACATGATGGGAGCTGCAGGGAAGGTCAAGTTGTTGTTGTTTTTTTTTTTTTCTCCCCTACACTGAGGTTTCATCTCCGTGGAAACGGCTACCACTCGTTTTCATGCACATGATAATGCTTTCTGACTCATCGAACACCATGAGGAGCATCACAGCAGCTGCTATTTCATTTCGGGGTGGGGGCGGGAGAAGGGGGGGTACTGTTGTGGCTGTGCTGTAAAGGTAGCTTTCACATATACACAAATCAACAGAGGCTCCATTAGCATTTGTTAGCCTCTTTATTTCCTCTTTCCTTTGGTCCCTAGTGTCCGTCAGTCTTTTCAGTCCTCTCATGAATGTTTGATGGGGCCGTCGGCCGGCACGTGTTCTCTACTCGCTCTGTTTTTATCACGTTTTTTTTTCAATACATGACCCCCGTTGGAAATTCAATGATTTGTTATATTTGTTACATTTACTACAATCGCAAATACAGCAAAAAATAACATACCCTTTTCCCCCCAAAGAGGCCCTGAAGGCCACACAAAGAAAATGCTCTTTCTCTACTACCCCAAGGTGAATAGAAGGACGCTGATCATCAGCTGGGACCGGCTCGCCATGACGATGGTCTCCACTGCTGAGGGGCAGAAAGAACCAATGGGTGCTTGAGTGACTTTGCAAAACTGACAGCCTGCTTGCAGTTTGTCACTATCCTGCTGCACACGTCCAGCCTTTTGCTTTGGGAACGGTCTCACAGCCACAAGTGTTCGCCAGAGCATCTCTGGTACAAAAACACAGCCAGTTGTGTAACTTGCATCCCAGTCCCAAGTTCAGTTGGGTGCAAATGACAGCCAGAAGGCCATTTTTTTACTAAACAAAGGAAGCTGGAATGATGTAATAGCTTGTGCTGGCGGCGTATTATTCGATTACCTTGGACTGATGATTCACTTTATGCAGCGGACAGCTTGAGTGAGCCCATTTAGTGTTCAAGTGTGCATGGAAACTAGGACACAAAAAAGCAGCACACTATATTTTCCTAATTAAAGTATAGAAAACCCTTTATTTAACATTATTAGAGTCATGTAGTCATGAAATAGCACCCCTATAGTCACCTTTACATCCAATAAAGTAGACATAAGAGTAAATAAGTAATTTAAGACATAAATTATGTTTGCGTGTGTTGCTATAAATATTCCTTCAGGGGAGCTGAGTGAGGGAGTGGAGTTTCAGCTTTGAGCGGGTACGACCGCAAAGGTCCCCTGAGGTTTTATTGGGGATTATTGTGCTTCCCAAACCTTTTTTCAGCAAAGAACCCCTTGTGGAATATTTGTTTGAACTTGCTTCAATTTGTTTCAAGTACCACCTAACCAGAGAAAATATTATGAGCTGAAAAAGCTGGGGAAAAATATAATAATAATAATAATAAAATACCTATAAAAAAACTTCCAATGGCAAAAAATCACGTTTGTTCACATGAAATCAACTTAAAATCTCTTTCTCAGTTACAGCACTACTAGCATAAGAGTTACAGCTCGTACTGTTTATACCTGTTGGAATGGGGTTGCAATATGCTACCTCACCACAAGATGGTAATAGAGGTCACAGCACTCAGTGGTCCAAGCAAAGGCTTTTCAACATAGGCAGCATCTACTGAGAACTCTATAGTGAAGTGCAAAGCACTTTAAATAGAATATGAGTGGACCAATCACATGGCTTCTAATAATATCAGTACTTTTATAGACCAACTACGCCACCTTGTGATTTTTGTGTTTATTTTTGCCACCATCCAAAACACACGCTAACTAACACACTAACTGAATTTTTAAATCCAAATTATCTATCATCAAAATTACCTGTCATCTTTTTTAAACACATGTCCAAAGTGCATTTTACAGGAAGAGAAAATATTGCTCAATTTTTGTAAGCTATTTTTTGTGCACCTTTACTTTTGTATCGTCGTGATGACGTCACTTTCTGCTCACGTGTCCGGAAGACATATAATTGCAACACACATAAATGTTTTTCTTCTGATTGTATCCACTATATTTGGTAACATTTAATGTCTATAGTGCTATAAATATGTTAATATCGTATTCAGAAAGTCATAGACTGTTTTTTATGCTTTAGCTACAAAAGATAATTCAGTTTGTTAACGTTGAATCAAGTCTGGAACCAATCTTCACCTACAATAAATAAAAACACCATAAACGGTTTTGTTCCGGGCACAAAATATGATTTAATTGACTTAAAGTAAGGCCGGAGATGTCCGAGTACAATGGTGTATTGCGAGTCCTGCTGAATTGGAACAGTCCCTGCCAACTTTTTGACCATTTCTATGCAGATCAGAGCCGGGAGAACAGTGTCCATACAAAGTGCTCGGTGGAATGAACCTGCAAAGTTACTCGACTTTGCGTCCATTATTACTAAAGATGAAACTGCTTGAAGAGGGAGACAACAGCACCCCCTGCAGAGACATTGTGCATAGCTAAGTAGTAGTAAGTCAACACTCACCTACCAATAAACAAAAAAAAAGAACAATTTCAACACAAGCAATTGTCATATTTCATACATACTTAATCATTCATATTTACGGCACCAAGATACATTCTGAATTGCAAACTCAATCACTAAAATAAATACTGAAATGGCTAAACAGCAACAACAATTCTGTTCTCTTGCAGAGAACACACACACACACACACACACAGCACAATCCAAAAAGAGACAAGAATAGAATGAAATATTGAGATGGGAAATTGCTGTAAAAGCTAAGTATAAATGTTGGTATGGCTGCAGTGTGATTCCACTAAACAGTCAACAGGCTTTTTGTCTTCTCTCACACTATGAAAATATTCAGCCTAATTTCCAAAAATACATCTTATTTACACACCTTAGAAAAGGAAAAAAAGCAGTTTGTATCCAGAGCAACTGAAAGGCGCCATGTTCTGCTGAGACATGCTTATTAAATTTAGCGCATGGCCAACATGGATTGTTGATCCTTTGGTAGCAAACATTTAACATTCTTTCCAGGCAATAATAAATATAGAGTGGGAAAGCGGCATAGCTAAGGCAAGGGTCGAGACGACAGTTTAAATTTTTTTTAAAAGTCTCAGCACGGCTAACACACGACAAATGAAGAAAAGCTTTACTATATGTTTGCTGAATTTAAAAAATAATCCTATTAGAGACATTATTTGCTTCCAATGCATACAATTCCTATTTAACCTCAGATGTGTCGTTTGCTGGCAAACAATAAAGTTGCGGTTAATATTAAATATTAGAAAAACAAACAATATTGCATTGCCGTGTACGCTGCACAAAGTTTGCAGCTCTCTGATTTGGAAACTGCTGCAATCTTCCGATGTTGATAATTGATAGTCAATAATGACCCATGCATGCATTCGTTATCGCTCATTTGGTTCGACTAGTCTTCAGCACAGCACAACACAGCGCGTTAAACTTTCACTACTTTGATTAGAAAAGGCACAAACTGGGGCAGACGTCCATATTTAAAATACAATACCACACTTGACTGACTAATCAGTCATGTCTTGCCTGGAGGAAAAAACATGGATTATATTTGGGGTCTTGCAAAAGCAAACTTTCAAATATAAAAGTAATCATTTCATTATTGCCCATACTTACGCATTAAACCCGACATTTATCCTTTTGTGTAGCACAAGCTCTCTCTCTTGAATGTCATACAATATATGTGCTGAATGAATAAATAAGGTTTGAACTGAAAAAGTCAGGCCTTAAACTAAAAACACAAGAAACATCTTATTGTTGCAAAAGTGCTGATTGAGCAGAGGGCCTCATTCAGAGTCAGAGGTAACAGGTCAGAACTTGCTGTCCAGGACTTGCCAGACTATGAGGTGGCTGCGCTCGGCAATCGCCAAGGGGGCTTGCAGTTTCATGGGCGGGTCCTCCCCCTCGGCCGCATCGCCTTCCTCATCCCCTGATCAGGTAAGAAGATGTCATGCTGTCACCGACAGGCACCGTAAACCTCCCCACCCCCCCGCCTGAAGGCAGCACTCACCCATCCTGAAGTCTATGTAACCTTCTCCTCCACTCATCACCAACACAGACTTGGTTCCTTCCTGAGATGTGGCGTCTGACGTCTTCTCTGATGTTTCGCCACAGCTGGATACAGATGGAATGGTCTGACCTGACACACATAAAAACCATCAAAATCTCATCATCATCTTCACTTTATGATGGACACACATATGTTCTTGACGTGTCAGCTTTTTGCAAACCTGGTACGGCGGTGAAGAACTTGACCGCGTCCCGGTGTCCATGGAAACAGAGCTGAGCGTAAGCCATGGAGCAGTATGGAACAAATGTCCCTGCTGCTACTTTGTCACCGCTGTCGTCACCGTAGATGCAAACGGAGCTTCCTGGCTGGCTTCCTGCTCCTTTGGTTAGCTTGTTAGCTGCTAAAATCATGAACATCACATCACAGAGGGGTGTGGACAAACAGATCAAATGGAGATTATTTTCCCACAAATTGAAATTCAACATTTTTGGAGCCCAAATAAACCACAGTTATGATAATACAGTATATAATAAGGTCCTCATAAGAATGCAATATTTCCTTAAATATGCATCTTTGACTTTGTACAGTTGTGGAATTGCTGCTTGTAACATTATTATTTTCCCACAAGCAATTTCTACTGTGTCACATTTGCAGCATTTCTTGAAATGCCTGCTTTTTAACTGCATGAAAGAGCAGCATTTCTTTTGCAAAGGCTTTCTGTGAACCCTGTGAATCAGTGTGAGTCTGTACTATTAGACCCTGGACTGGTCAGCTGTCAATCACAGAGAATATATCGACAACCACTCACACTCACATGACCCCCCTACTGCCAATTTGGAGTCTCCGGTGAACTTAACTTGCATGTTTTTGGACAAACAAACCAGATTAGCACGCAACTGAAACCCTGCAGTGACCTTAAATGCATCACTCTAAGTTCAATACTCACTCTCTGCAAGAGGTATCGAAATGATGACGCCATTCCCGGTGCCAATCCACAGACGATTACATGACACCATGAGAGCCGTGATGCGCACAAACGAGAAACCCAGTTTCCCGGTACCTATAAAACGGATGCAAGTATTACAAGCCGGACTTGACTCTCATGGTGATTACATGACACAAGACAGTGAACCGACCTAGCATCTTGCTGACGTAGGGCTCGATGTCCACGTCTTGGAGGTGCTGGAAAGTGCGGGCATGGAAAAGCCTGAGAGTGGAGTCCAGCCTGATGGACACCCAGATGCCGTCGCCATCCCAGGCCAGCTGGCGTACCTGGCTTTCCTTACGGGGGTGCGCGTCAAAGGACTTCTGGGAGATGAAATAAATAACCGTGACCTTCAAGCTCTCTGCAGATCATCTAAAGCAAGGCATGTTTGGGTCTTGTAGACTGTACCTCTATCTTCATGGCTTTGGGCTGCACCACGAAGATCTTATTCCTGTAGCCGCACCACACCTTGTCATGCACCACAGTCATGCATCGGATGGAGTGGTGAGGTCTCCCCAAGTCAAGCAGATGGTAGTTAGTCAGATCCCACTGGCCATCTGATACCAAACAACATACTGTAGCTGTTTTATCCACTTTAGTAGTTTGTCTGGATGGATCATGTGACCACTCACCAACTCCACGGTGGAAGATGGCTAACGTGCCATCAGAGAGGCCGACCAGGGTACGCCCTTTGACGTGTCTGTGGTGGGGGAACACAATATCACAGGTCAGCTTGGAAAGTCCGTATCCAAGCAGTAGTTATCACAGTGAACTTACACAATGCCCAGAACGGAGTCTTTCAGCTTGATAGAGTGGAGACACTTCTTCCACTGTGCCACAGACGAGTGGACATAGACACTGGGGGGGGGGGAAACCAGTTGAATTGGGTCGTTTCTTCTACTTAAGGGGAACATTTTTGAATCTCACCATCCATTCTGCGCCCCGAGCCACATGGTGGGCAGGACGCTGCTCATCTTCTGGGCCTCTTCTCTCATCAGATCCTGTTCTTCTGCTTTGGTGTTGGAACTCACGCCATCTTTCACCAGGTCACACTCCCTAAATAGCATCGTGGTCCTTTTGTTACAGACATGCTTAATAAATCACATTAAGGGATGTCATGTGATCACAATTGAATAACTCAGCATATATTTAATGTGATTATTCATTTGTTGGTTCACTTCTGGGCTGCACAGCAGTCGAGTGGTTAGCACGCAGACCTCACAGCTCGGAGACCCAAGTTCAATTCCACCCTCGGCCATCTCTGTGTGGAGTTTTCATGTTCTCCCCGTGCATGCGTGGGTTTTCTCCGGGTACTCCGGTTTCATCCCACATTCCAAAAACATGCTAGGTTAATTGGCAACTCCAAATTGTCCATAGGTATGAATGTGAGTGTGAATGGCTGTTTGTCTATATGTGCCCTGTGATTGGCTTTTCCCCCAAATTACGATTTTATTTGTTGTTTTATATATTACGAGTTAAAAATAACATATTTTGTCTGTAATATTTGAACAATGTGATACTAAAATTATTGTATTTTTCCTCATAATATAAAATGTTCTATTTTTTATGATTTTTTTGTCTTATTAAAATGGTATTTATGCACAGGCCAATAAAAAAAACGCCATGAGCCACAAATGCCACACTTTGCAGAGCTGTGTACCAGAAGGATGAGTGAAGTCAAGCTGTATAGATCTCTGTCATTATTGATGTAAGCTACATGTAATTAATTGCTCAAGGGCATCATTTACTACATCCTAATGTTTAGTCGAATGTTCCACTCCCCTGATAATACCTTTGAGAATACATGGCGGGGGCGTCTGATGTCTGGTGAAATCCCAGTGGATCAGTGAAGACCTGTTCGGTGTAGACTTCCTCACCAGACCTTCTCCTATCCTCAGTGGCCTCTGCCGGTCTGGATTCTAGTTGAACCATTGACGCAGTGAGCAAAAGGGAGTGAGCATGCATGAAAACAAATTGAAATCTCTTACCCGTCTCCCCATTTTCTTTGCACGCGCCGCCTGCTGTCTGAGGGACCGCCGTTGCTCCCGCCGCTGTGCAGCCCACAACCGTAATGCCCCCTAGCATGCCGTCGCTGCCTGCTGCACTGCTGCTGCTGTCGGACAAACTGTCCTTTTCCACCGGTGCAGACTCCGAACTCAAGTTGACTTCTTCACCTGCAGGATAGTCTGTCTCCCTTGCACCTGAATAATAAAATACAGTCAGAAATGATTAAGGTGGACTCCGATTTGTATGAAAAGAAAATTCCCACAGACCTGGTACACTAGCAATGCAGAGGACGTGAGCGTTACACACAAAGAAGCTATCCAGGATGACTCCGGGCTGGTTGGCGTCAATGATAACGGTTTTAGTTGTGGACTGGGTGCTGGTACAAATCCACACCAATGATGATAACTCATCCTGATGTCTGAGTTCTTTCTGCTGTTCCTGCAAAGACGGAGGGTAAAATGAGCACTCGATGAATGAGAAAATACTGTTATTGTCCACGCCAATATTATGAGGGAAAATAACATCATTTAATAGCATGATGTTGAAATATTAATGAATGTAACATGAGAAACATCCAAAACTAAGAATAAAGTTTTATAAGTTTAATATGACAGGAAAAAATTTAATATATTACAAGATGAAAATTCACAAGAAAGTTGAAATATTAGGAACATTACTTTTAAAAAGCCAAAGCTTTCATGGAAAACATGCATACAATAATTTTTAAAAAATGTATATTGGAAGTAAAAAGTTGCAATTGTATGAGAATAAATCGTGGAAAAATAACATAATTTGATTAAATTAATAATTAATATGATGAATATAAGAAACAAATAAAACATACAAAGCTGTCATTTTTGAAAATTAGGTTGGGGAAAAAGTTATAATATTATAGGAAGTAAAAAAGATTAAGGGAATAAAGTCAGAATTAAAGAAAAACATGTACAATAGGAACGATGAAAGTAAAAATATTAATGGAAAGACGTCTTATTGAGCGAGAAAAACTGCAATTTTTACAAGAATAAACCTTAACATTCAAGCCCTTTGGTAGCCATTTGAAGTCATTTGGTAATAAATCAATTTAAGCAACCAAAAAAGCCACGTGGGAGCCAAAAGAACTGGTTCCAAACTCCCTGTCACCATTAATGCGACCCTAAAAAGTCTCAAAAAACTCTGACCTCAAGTTCTCGATCCAGTTTTTCCAGGCTGTTCTGAGATCCTGTTTTCTTTAGGGGGCTCTCTGGTCCTGATGCATCGCTGTAAAACACACTGGCCCCTACGATGGAACCTCCATCTCTCGTTTTACCTCCCGACAAGTTCACGCCAGCGGCACACCACAGCTGAAACACAGACACACACAACTTGCAATATACTTTCTTATTATTATCATCATACACGATATGAGACACACTATTAGATTTGTCACTGTTTATTATTGTGGTTGGATTTTGCAATGAGAAATTACTGTGTGGCATTCTGGGAAGTGTCTCTAAGATGTATTTAGTGTCTTATATAGGACTTAGATGGCCTGGGCAACCTTTTTATTGTGGCTCTTAAGTGTATGTGCCTGTACTGAAAGACATTATGCAGATAAAATAACAAAAACAAACCTATTATCCAAACTCTTTCCGAACACTACTACTGGCAGTACTGGGATTTTCTTGTCTAATTTTCACCAAACATACCCATTCACTAAATAAATAGGGAATTAAACTCCAAATGTGGCCTGGATATGAAGACTTTAGGGCTTGACTTGAGGTATTCCCTACCAAAACCCAAGTTACTTACTTTCATTGAAGCATCTTTCTCATCCAGCGGTCTAAGGAAGACAGGAATAGGAAGGTCCTTCATTTTCTCCTGACCTCCGTTGGGCTTAGAAAAGAAAAGAACATTTCAAAATGTTGGTGATCCCAGTCATTTTGCCATCCACATTCACTGAAGAAAAGGTTGGCAAATATTGTAAAATAATAATCATCTATTTATAGTGGATAAAAGATTTGCTTATTTGATTTGGTTAATTATTAGAGGCTGAATATTTGAATCATTTACTTTGTACTTGTTGGGCAAGCTCCAGCCATAAGCCTGCACTCTGCCGTCCTCTTTCTGGACATGGGCTTTAACCTGCTTGTACTGTGCCCGCTTCTGTTCTCGCCTGGACATGATGCTTTCAACTGCCAGCCTGTGGTATATAAACACCAACCGGTAAGAAAAAAATAAACTTTTTCTTGATGAAAAGACACATTTGTTAATTTGTTCAATTACCACAATTAGCCAAAGCATGAATCTTCCACTTCAACTTACTCCTCGTTGAGGAAATCGAAGGCTTTGCTCTTGTCGCTAGGCAGCTGCTGCAAAGTGGTGCTCCTCTTCTTGACAGACGGTTGTATCTGTGAGGTGGGTGCGTTGTACTTGACGTTGACGGCGGCCTCGGCGGCAGGCTTCTTCGACGCGCCGCCCGACGAACTGAACAAACGGCTGAAACTGGAGTTGTAAGGGCGGGGAAGAGTGGGGGGCGAAGGGGAGAGGGGAGAGCACACAGACAAACGTACGTATAGGCGGGTGGACAAAAGCGATGGCTCCAGCAAAAGGAAGGATGACAAATAGAGGAATTCATGCCAGCCTTACAACATATCATAATCTCTTACACTCTCCACCTAAACTTGAACTTGAGCAGCTGCACAGCAGGAACAGGGTTGCATGGGGTGCAGGGTTAATAATGCACGCTGACTGGGATGTTAGTCAAGACACAAAGTTCTTCTCCTTAAATTGTTAGTGCCGTCATTCTCTTATTGGCTATTCTAAATACATCCATAACATCCACTGCAACTAAACATGCCAACTCGCTCATATCTGTGTACAGGCCACGCCTACTCCCAACTTTAGTATTCTCAGCACAGAGAAAGCGGCCACTAACTCACAACAAATAAGTGCACTTTCACGTGCTTCGCTAACATGCATTGAAACCCAACCAATTAGAAACTGTCTGGTCTTCAAGGAAAACACTAGCAACCTTTCCATTGCAATAATAAGACCACTAAACTGCACATTTATTACCTTTGCTGCAAAGTTATATTTTTCTGATCCTTTGACATGCTCAAGGATACCGACACAATCTGGAAATTATGTGTAGTGTTAAAAAGTTTTGTGATTTCCGACCGGATGCTCGCCAATAAGGCTGGCTACATGCAGAGGGGACTGTTGGGTTTTCTGATGTTTTGGCGTGGTTTGGCTGAAAGCTGCCTTTTTTATTTTTGCAATAAAGAGATTGTTGATCGATCACCTCCTCGCCATCGTTACAACCTCACAAGACATCCCAATACCATCATTATATCCTAGTAGTAGAGTAGTTGAGCGTATTATTCCACCCCCACTAGTCTGGTGACAAATATTCTGCTTTCAATTCATTTAAGGAACGTTCGTAACCACAAAGTGTCAAAAAATGCAAACCAAGGACCACCTACTACACCGATGAAAACACCTCAAACAAACATCATGCAGAAACCCAGATTGGCACTCCTGCAAGTCACACATTTACCTACATCCTGGAGAAACACCCATATGATGAAATTGAACATAAAGAACATTGAAAAGAAAGAAATCACATGATTCGTAATATGAGCTCAAACAAACACAAAGGAGGAGAACTTACAACTGCCAGATGCTGGATTTCTTCTTCTCCGGAAGAGCTGGGTTTTCCTTGGAGGCCCTAAAAGAGACAATCGTATATTTTGCTCAAAAGTATTGCATGTGTGCAAGCATTGCCATTGACTGTAAAGGTGACTATAGGGGTGTTACGTCATGCCTGGAGGTCTCTAACATTGGTAACAATGACATTTAGGAAGTCATACATAGGTTTTCTATGCTCAAACCGCTCTGTTTATTAAGATGCTGTGTCTACTCCCACTTATCCCGGTTGGGTCTGCAACCAAATAAAAGTGATAAACGAGGGATTACTGCATTCTCATTGTCCTGTTCTTGAAAGTCACAAGAAGGTGATTAAAATTTGAGTGACTTTTCTTTTTCTGTTTACACCGACTCATTGATGTGTAGCAGATGACCACTGTCGCCGCAGTAACAAGTTCTCAGTTTGAGAACATTGATTAAACCGTAAAGCCTGCACACATGGCCTGCTACAGCCGTCCCCTGATGTCTTACCGGATCATCTCTGTCCATCGGACAGCCTCTTGCAGCTCCATTAGCCTCTCCTTATACTGGTTCCTCTCCATCAGGACTCTGGCCATTTCCACCCTGGTGAAGCGTTTCCTCTGTGCTGTCGGCACGTCACTCTGCACAAAAGCACCAGCACTGATGAATGTTTGTTTTTACACTATAGAAATACTAGTCCTTCTCGAAAAAATTAGAATATTGTGATAAAGTTCATTATTTTCTGTAATGTACTGATAAACATTAGACTTTCATATATTTTATTTTATTCATTACACACAAATGAAGTAGGTCAAGCTTTTTATTGTTTAAATATTGATGATTTTGGCAAAAAAGTAAAGAAAAAACAAAAATCCCTATCTCAAAAAATGTGCATATCATGAAAAGGTAATCTAAACGAGCTATTAACCTAATCATCCAAAATCATCAATATTAAAACAATAAAAGGCTTGAACTGCTTCAGTTGTGTGTAATGAATCTAAAATATATGAAAGTCTAATGTTTATCAGTACATTACAGAAAATAATGAACTTTATCACAATATGGTAATAAAACTAGTATACATTTGTTATTTCGTGTCTATAAGTAACTCACATCATCCTCATTCTCAGTTTTAGCTTTTTGCTTGCTCTCCTCAAGTGCAGCTCGAACCCTAAAGGACCAGAAAATGTGTCCAATTCATTAATAAAAGAGTAATAAACAGTCCGATTTACATTTCAATACTTTGAAAATTCCAAACCCCTTCAGTTCGTCCTCTAAATCTCTATTCTTCTCCTCTAGTTTGATCTTGGCCTGACTGATGGCATCAAGCTCCCCTTGCAAGACGACTTTCTCACAGGTCAGCTCATCGACACGAGCAATCAGGTCATTCTTCACCACGTTCAAAGCATTTCTGAAAATACACACAAGGAAGGAAGGGGGGGCTCTCAGTTCATCATCACACATCATTGTGCTACAGTATGTGTATTCAACAGTATTGCACTAACTTTGTCTCCAGAAGCTGTGCATTCTCTTGTATAAGATGCTCGACTTCGCGACCCATACCTGAAAATCAAGTTAAACAGGTGAAAAGAAAAAAGCACTACAAAATATATAAAAACAAATCATCCAACATCTAACCTTCGCTTAGCCTTACCTAAAATGTTGAAGTCTGACATTCATGCATGGACAGTTATAAGTCAAAATTAATTTTACATACGACCATCTCACCAAGGAATTTCTACTCTAAAAACACAATTTCACTAATGTACTCACAAAAACACACATCTTACAACGAAAAGTAATGATGAATAGAGTAGCTTTTTAATTGATACACACCAGAAAACTCATCTGTAAGGGTCGATTATGCCAGGAAGCCAAACAATTCAGTAAACAAAAGGGAGACAACATCTGCAATGGTAAACACTTGTGTGTGAACATAGTTACCCAGCAGGTCTGCTCCTTCATCCACATCTCCAATGTAGTCATTTCCTGCAGAGGACAGCTCTTCAAAGAGAGAGTCTGTGTTCCGGTCAAACGCTAGATTCTCTATGCCGCCTTTAGTTGGTGTGCTGGGCAGACAAGAAGCAAGTACTTTTTACCTTTACATCCTTTTGCTAAACACAAACCTCAAAATCCCAATGTCCCAAATAATTACATGTGGTACAAACATAATCAGATATTAATTTGTCTAATACCTTGTTCCTCTGCAGCCATCAAGGTCCATATCCAGCTCAGGAGTAGACTCTATGATCGCTAACACCTCAGATGACTTCTCCAGGTTGTCTTTCCCATCTCATATAAGCAGCAGAGGTGAGAAAATGGTGTTCATTCAGTAAGCTTAAACAGATCTAGCTGTGTTGCACAGTTGAGATGTTCTTACTGCTGTCCAGATTCTTGGTGTTCCCACCAAGACGTTCTTGTTCCTGAGGTGTATCTACAGATTGCATTGCAACATCTGATGCAGCAGAAGGGACGGGTGTAGCGCAGACTTGATTGGATAAAGGACTCATACTGCCACTCGCTGTGCCATGAGGCGACAGCGGCGTGGACGTTTGAGAGTCACTGCTCTGCGTGGACGTGGTGGTGTTTGATTTCAAGGTGCCCTTCTGACAGCGTGTAGCGTCATTGGCATTTGATGTTGAGATGTTTGCCTGGCTGGTTGAAGTGCTGGATTTGGACCCTTCATTAGTAGCATTGGCCAGTTCATCCTACAGTGGAGGGCAAACAGCAATGAGAACCGACTCACAGTTGATGCTAGGAATGGGCATTAGAATTGATTAGGAATCCTGTCAATTGGATCACTGATTGATTGTTTCTAGAACTGAGGCAAAAAGGAGCATACTACTAGTTTGTAGTACAACAACTACTCTTGCACCATCCTAATACTTAGGTCACAACTGGAGGTCTTTTTTTTATGGTCGTGCAATTTTTGATATTCTCAATGTCAAAAACAACATAGTAGTTTGACAACAATGGCTGACGTAATCGCAGTTCTCGCCTGTAAAGACTGAGATGCAAAAATGGTTTCAATGTGATCAAATTAACAGACTGAGAAGGTATCTACAGCCACTTGGCAATGGAAGGGAATGGACATCAAGTGGAAACCAGCTCCGCATTCACACCAATTTTGAGGAGACAGTAAATATACATTGATAACCAAGCTATACACTGAATGCTTTACATTGGGACATTTACCATTTACATTACAATGTTGTTTCATCTATATAAGCACATCATTAATATTCATGATGTAGACCAGCTTGCCGTGTGGTTTCTAACAGCAGCAATGTGAAGACTCTCTGTATTTTCCTCCCTCTCTGAATGGTACCATTTCGTCCTCTTACTGGGCTCCAGGCCACCCAGTTACAAGACAAGCTGTTAAAAATTCTAGACACATGAAACAATTCTTTCTTTCTACAGAGAACTTTACACTCATTTTTTGTTTGCATTGAATCAGCACATTCAAATGAAACTTGGAATAATGGCATTGTGGAAGAACAAAAAATCCACCTTAATGTCAACCTCCAAAATAGTTGTGTTCTTCATACCTTGATGCTGGTGTTGGACCTTGGATGGCTGAGGTTATTGTATCTCCAAGGGTCGGAGTGAACATCCACAGGCTCCCTTTGGACATCGGAGGTCAAGCCGTCAATCCCTGGAACCTGAAGGACGGCCATGGAAATGGGCCGCTCCTTCCTAGATATAATGGAAATAGAGAAACAGACAATTATTCAGGGAGATAAACAAAACAGACAAGTTATAGTTGCCGTCGGGAACCAAAAGGATAAACAATGAGGGCAAACGACATCGACATCAATCAACATCGATTTGTTGAATATGCTGCTGATAATGTAGCCCAGAAGCTCTGATTTTGTAAGGATTTTCTTTGAAATATTTAGTCAGCTGCTAAGAATGGATCTCCATCAGATAAATCTATTTTTATATTCGTATTATTACATGGTGCTTTTGGCATTAAATGATGCTAGGTGAACTACTTTTAAAAAGGCAAGAAAAATGTTGTAAGCCCGAGTAGTCAATCACAGATACACAGAACTTCCAGCATAAGGCACTGTCAAGTTGATAAAATACAGTTTATTATAGTGGGTATGAAGCAGAAACAACATAAAGCATCCCTTCACACACACACACACACACACACACACACCGTACCTGCTGAGCCGTGGTACACACGGTAAAGACGGCAGGGCAGGTAAGCCGCCGGTAGCGACAGAGTAGTGAACCAGCAGCAGCACCGACAGAGACACCAGTACAGCAGAGTTGATGACCACCGCTCCCCCAACAAAGCCAAAAACAAAAAGCAGCAAACGCCCGGGGCTCATGGCCCCACGTATCACTGGTGCCAAAATATTTTGGGAGACGAGGCTGAATAAAGCAGGTATGGTTGCCACAGAAAGAAACGAGCCTTGTGGGAGTGAACCCACTGTAAAACCTTCCAAAGCTGTTGACGCCAGGAAAAGATAAGTTGTGAGGTAGATAACGAGTGGCAGGAATTCAGAGCGAAGCAGAGCGGCAGCACATACAGAGCAGAAAATCATCCATCGAGAGCAGGGAGACGCTGGTAAACACCATTTTCCTTTGGTAATCCTGCTTTTGTTGCAGCATCTCCTCTTCCTGTCCTCTGCTGAGATGTGACACAGCAGGCTCTGTGCAGTCTAGAACGATCTGACTTTGTCTCGCTCCCTCTCTTCATCCCCGCCTCTCTCTCTCTCTGGGATGCTGAGGCAGCTTGTTCCATATGGCTCTCCTCAGGCTGCAGCTTATTGGGTGCAATACCCCAAGAAGAATCCCAGTGTTTCCCAAAGTGAACACACTCAAGCGTGTGTGACGGAGGCTGGCAAAGAGTTTGTATTGGATAACAACCATTTGCAAGTGCAAGTGTCAATTGTAAATGTTATAATCCAGGGGTCTCAAACACGCGGCCCGCGGGCCAAATGTGGCCCGCAGGACACTAGTTTGAGGCCCCCGCCTTGATATGAAAGTTTAATGTTAGTGCGGCCCGCGCAAGTTTGATATGGATGCTGTATGGTATCATGTACCCAGAAAAAAATATTACATTTGATTAATGTTCATGTTAAAGGTTAAATAACTGTTAATAGTTATCCTCCCTATCCGTGTGGAAGTGGTACGTTTTTGGCTTTTTAAGTTTAAAGGAAATAACTTGAAGGCTACCGTTTAGGTCGCTAGCTCTCTAGTTTGCGAGTTAGCATGTGTCTCAAGACCCTGCAGTTGCGCAATATGTTGTAAATAAAAAGAGTATAAATGTGACTATAGTCATGTTTTGTCATGTCTACAGGGCTCTAATAATGTTTTGTTAATTTTAATCTGAAAAAAATAATTTGTCTACCCACCAACTATATGTGGTTTCTTAATTTTTAATTATTTGCCGTTTTATTATTATAATTATTTATTACTGATTGATTGATTTTCTTTATTCTTGATCTTATTTTGTGTAGAAAAATAAATATGAAGATATTTGAGAATTTGAGGTGTACCTTTGTCTCTTTAATAATAATAATAATGCATCCAGTCCTGATCTGCTCTGCAAAAGATCAATCAACCACAAAGTTCACCATCCCATGAAAGCAGATTAGGAAGTACAGCTCTGTGCCGCATCACCATTGCACACCCATTAGCTAATCTCCCTTCTATTCTACACTACATACAGTATCTACTTGCTCTGTTTCTGCTGAGTCTTTGCATCATTTATCTGCACTAGTCTGTCTACTCGTCTGAAGTATATGTATTGTAGGTGTGTAGGAGTATCTCTTGGACCAGTTAAAATGCTTCAATAGATGGAGAATCACCCACATAACCAAGGGTAAAACTATGTATGCTGCCTGTTACCTATTTAAACCATGGCTGTATCCCAATGTGTACAGCAAGTGTGGCCCCAGAGGGAGTAGAGTGTAGGCGGACCCCGGGGCCACTGCTGATGTGTAGCTGCTGCCTGCTACTCCAGTGAAGATCATATTGGCAAACAAAGGCAAAAAACAGGAGTTAATGAACCTCACCTTATTTTAGCTGGTGTGCCGGTGGTGGATTCTGCAGGCTCTATTGTCACTGCATGCTGGTGTTTAGTTCGCTCCAAGTGCTCCATGTAGCTGTGGATCATCTGCAAGTTCAGATAACACACATTGTTTGTTTGTAGGTATTTAGCAGTGAAATAATACAGAAAGTTACTGCACTCTGCACCATGCAAAACTGCAATCCGGGTATAGTGCTAAATCCTACAGGGATAACGTTTTCTGTTGGTTTCTAAGTATGTACTGTATGTCCTTATACATGCACATTGATGAAGTGTTCATGATACCTCAGTGTGTCTATGATGAAGGGCGCTGTACTCCTTCTTGAGTTCCGCCTCCCTCTCCTCGAATCTGACAACTACACACAAAACAAACAGACATTTCTATAAATCCAAGCTCCAAGGAGTCAACAGAAACAATGAAAAGATGGAAGTCAGGAGCAAAGGCGTACACAGTAAATGTGGCAATGGGACCTTAGAACCACAAGGGGGCCCCCCCAACACACGGAACAGACACTATTGTTTTGGGAGTGACTTAAAATGTTGTGCTGCTTTCATTTAAATTGTGATTTTCAGTATATACCAGAAATATCAAATGTTTTCTTTAAAATATTGAGGCAGCAGAAGTAGCGAAATGCTGAATTCCCACATTCCCACAACCATCAACATTTAACAGCAATTGTATTGCCAATAGAACTCATTCAACATTCTATGGGTTACCATTCAGGGTTAAATGTCACCAATAATAAAGAAGATACCACTTACCAAACAGAAAAACAAAAAAAGGAATTAAACAGATAAAAAATGCAGAGCTATGATCATCCCTACAGCCATACCGTCCAACAGTCTATAGGTCAACTAAATATGTATCAAACCGCACTACGCCAGTTTGTGTCAAATTAAATGACTCGTCTTCTTCACTCTTGAGCTAAACTGGGATCCACTATGCTGATTTGAAGAAGGAAAGAGGAAATAGTGGTTAGACACGAGCGCTTAAGTCAGACACAGGTGTGCAAAGAAAAGAACGCTGCTATGGGGGTGCGGGGGTGCCATAATTAGAGGCCCGAGTATCAGCAAGTAGGAGGTCATGTCTTCCGATGACCTATTTATTTAAAGAAAATGATACTTTAGAACGCTGTTTGCAGTGGCAGTGGTTTTGAAACATGGGAGCCAAGGCAAAAGTGTATATAATGTATAATAAACATTTGAGAGTTTTACATTCAAAATGCATAGAAATACATATGTTTATTTGTTTCAGACATGCGTCACAACTTGCATGCAGGAACCTTCAGCATGCCTGAAAAGGAGTAGGAAGAATCCTCCAGCTACACCATGTCTATTACTGATCATTTATTCACACCATAATATTTCAGCATGTATGATTTACATATTTCTTCCACTTCCAGTATGAAAGGATGGTGTTTAGAACAATAATAAATGATGAATTAAATTGTAAAATTAATATTTAAGGTTACTTTTACTTTCATTGAAGAAGTGACTCTTGAAGTGACTTTTCCCAAAGGTAAGCTATGACACCACATGGACGCCACCTTCCTGTTTTGCCATGAGTTATTTCTTGAATCAAAGTAACCAAAAACATGCTAACCAAGGTTCCCCAAATCAAATAAGAGTTTGCCCACACTTTGAAAATTAGTGTTGTCAACGGATTGGACGGTGATTCAACAGTGCTTTGATTTAAGTCACACTGCTGCCAATTTAATCTGCAAACAGAAATTGTAGTGAAAGTCCACATATGGCACAAAGGACAAAAAAAGGGAAGTGTTGCATTGGAAAGCAAAATGAAACCATTTTGTTCAAGCGTTGGAACAAACAAGTCACGGGTTGTCAACAGGATAGTCATGCCCACATCATGAGGACTTCTCTTTGATGCCCTTAGGTAGACTACCTCCCTATTTATACAACTCAAATATATTTTATTTTGCTTATTTAATTGCTGCTTCCTTATCATAACGATCAGCTCATTTGAATAATTGTATAACTGATTTGCGGTGATCAGACGAATAAGGTTCATATCTAATGAAAGGTTCCGAGAGCAGCGTTAGTCACCCTTCAAATTGTGTTTAAAGAAATATAAATGATGGGATTCATAGATGCAATAAACAGTCACAAGATTTGAAAGCTGTCATACCGAGCTGAGTTCATGCACGTATTCATATATCCTGTACCATGCACTTACTCTGATCTGCATAGTTTTTCGTTTTTAGCTCCAGCTGACGTGTATGCGACTCCAACATCACCACTCGACCCTGAAGCTCCTTTCTCTCGCCATCCAGGGAGTCTTCAATTGCAATGTACCTCTGTAGATGGAGGAGAGGAAAACATTAATGACCTTGAAAAAAGACACAGTGTGTGCAATGATGATTGTACCTGCTGCTGAAGTTTGTGTTCAATATTATTTATCAATTTCAGTCATCATTTATATGTATTCAAAGCATGGAAAACTGTAATTATTCTCTATGAAATGTGTTTGGTGTTAATATTTCTGGGTAGCTGGAAAAGAATTAGATATATTAGATTAGATGTACATTTATGGGACAAATTGATTGTTTTCATCTGACCTTCTGTGACGCCAAATGATGAAAACAGAGGTTCGACTGTACGGAGAATTGAGAATCCTAAGGAACGCCAGCAGGGCAATCTATTTGGACGCTGAGTAAGCGCTGTGGTGGCATGACTTCCTGACTGTAGTGCTGCTTTTTTTTGTCCATGACTTCAGATGTGGCTTTAGGGAAATGTAGTGGTTTACAAAGCTAGAGTGGGATTACTTCCCACTCAATGTCCTGTCATTGATTGGCAACCAGTTCGGGTCAGGTGGGATGACGTCCAGCAACTCCATGAACCTCACTAGGATAAAGCCATAAAAAAACTGAGGGATGGATTTCTCATTTGAATCCCTGTCAGAGAAGAGAAGGTTTAAGAGTAATATTCCTATTTTTGTTCCAACACTAACCATGCTATGTTTGTCCACAAATGACCAATAAATTATCTGCTTGTCCTAATCACATTTAACACAAGATTATTTTTCTTACACTGTGGCTCATATGACAAAAAATTCCACATTTAAGAAAATACTCCAGACAATGCGTTTCCCCGGGTTCTGTCATGCATTCTTCCCGCAGCGTTTCCTGCATAATGCTCCCTTTGTCCCAGAGTACCAATACACTAACACATGTGGCTCCCCACAAGTACATGCATACAACCAAACACAGTGCACCACTGTATCAGCACTCAATTGACAGGCTGATATGAACTCTTGTCTTGGATGCTCCTGGGGCATTCTGGGAAGACCAGCACCAGGCACAGTATCCGAACCAAAGACGCTTAATTCAGGGGGGTACAGGGCTACTGTTCGCTTAGATAAGAAAGTCGAGAGATGACTAACTCATGACAGAGTATGTTGGAATAATTATGGATACCGAACCATCAGACAAAAGATCATTTTAACTTCAAGCATAGAAACTGTTCTTCTGATCTTCTGATAGAATGTAGTATGTCATTCACATCACGCATTTGATGGATTTCTACAAGACCACGACTTCTTGAAACATTTGAACCCCTGAGGTAATTCTGCAGTAGTTGGCAATCTCTTGCTGGTCAACAGACAACCCCGTTGAGGGAAGTCCTTGTTTTCCCAAGAATTTCCTGCCTTGCCTTTTCCTCTTCTCTATTGAGATTAACTCCTAGCTGGAGTTATTCCTCTGGGCTTGGAGAAGTGGCAATTGGGATTGTGAGTAGTCCACTTTTCCCAGCCATGCAGAATTTCACACTGAAGCCAGAAGTGTCAAAACTCATGTGTCCTGTATATTCTGGGGTCAAAGGTTCATGTTTTAACGTGACAAATGGTGACAATGGTTGCACTTGTCATTCAACTTCGGACTGCCAATGTCACGTCAATAAAAGGGCGTGTCCGAAACACACAAAAGCATGACAAGCCCACATAAAATACTGGAGGTGTTGTGTACTGATTTAATTTCAATGTGCTTTTTCTCAGGAAAAAAAAGCATGCTGCTTTTGCTAGGATTAAATACAAAGGGTTTAAGGAAAAATACTAAACCAGATTAGGTGTAATAACCCCAGCCGGCAGTGGATCAGGGTTGTTAGAGATGCTTGATGCTGTTTGTGTGTGGGATGCCCAAAGAGGATTAAGCAACGTGCTAGTGAGCAAGGGGTTAAAACAACAGCACTATTTTGGCACTCAAGTGCACACGGTTATTTATACTTGTATAACCACGGATATAACAGTGAGGTGACGTTTTATATATCAAAACAACATTGGAAGCAGGGTTGTCAGTTGTCCACAATGTGAATCAAGTGAAAACCATACTGTATAATATATGGAATAGACTTACGGGTGCCTAGTGTCATGGCAACGCCAACCAAATGTGACTCAAAGGCCTGAAAGCAGTAGCAGCTATTCTAAGTAGTGACCAGAATTAAAAAGCCTGTGCTTGAGTGTGCGGTCACTACGTTTTTGTCTATGGGATCTTGCTGCCCTGCCAAAGAGCCTGGCTCCTGAAATCTGTTTTATATTTTCCCCACATTGTGTTTTATTTTGTTCCAACCTGCGATGTTTTCCATTTTAGTTTTTTTATTCCTTTTTTCCTACTTTTTACACATATTTTATGACTATTCTGCATCTCTTTCTGTAGTGTTTCCATGGACTTTCCATGGCGCTCCTCTAGGTACTATGCCCACTCCACTGTGCTTGGTCACACTCAAGTGCTCCAGAGGACTTTGACGGTGTTGACAATTGGCCAAAAGTGTGAACGTACACTAAGACTGTACCAATGTTTGAAGTTGGCCTTTATACATGTAAAGACCAACTAGAACCCGTCAAACCACTTTGTATCTGAATGGCAAATGTCAGAGCTCCTGATTCTTACTGTCAGGTGTGCACAGGTCGGTCACACCACGCATGAAACTATCCACTTCACTCTTTCAATTACTATCAAAACCTAACAATAAATAAAGGTCAGAACATTTACTTAAATTGTGAATTAGTAGCTTAGTTCATTCACTTTGTTGCTGGACACTATATAAACAACATCCTATAATCACCTTCACACTGCTGGGACACGAGACGGCCACTAGCTAGCAAGTGAACTTACAAGCTACTAAGCGAACCAGTTAGCCTCAAATTTATTTTTCTAAACTTAAAAAGCCCCAAAAAATACACCACTTCCACACAGAATGAGAGGATAACTCTTTTTCACTCGATGATGTCGGATTTGCCATGACTTCATGCAGTGTTGAGGTAATGTCTCAATATTTTGTGTCAGTATTGCCGCCTAATCACCAGAATACTTCATACATATCACTTGTATTTACATGTGTTTTCATAATAGACCATAGTCGACCACAGGGATCATTTATTCAATAATTTAAATAGCATGGAAGCCATAATCAAACCGTGATATTGGGAGGAACGACTATATACATATATACTATATCTTACTATATAAAAGTAAGATGTTTTTTTGGAACAGACCAACTTAGGTCTACGCAAAAATTGCTTATACTATCATTAATCGCATTAAATAACCTTTGTTTGACTTGTCATCAGTTGCATAAATGTGTTGAGTGCACAAATATGCCTCGTTTTTAATTTGAGGTATTTTTGTGTGTCTTTCTAATCTAAATCAGAAAATCATGATTCACACAAAATGTGAGAGCCTAAAGAGTCGTCACTTATATGGGAGTCAAGCCCAAAGAGCCAGCTCTCATAATTGAGCCGAACTTCCCATCACCAACTCCCAGTCACGCCACAGTGATAAAAAAAAATACATATATTATTGTGTTATTGTGTTAACGCACCTCTTCAACGTGTTTTCTAAAGGACTTTTCTCGTTCATACTGTGTAACAAGCTGCTCGTTGTCCTCCTTCAGCAGCTCGATCTCCACTTCATGCTCCTGGTTGACAGCGAACACCGAGTCCAAGTTCTCCAGCACGGCAACAACCAGAGGCATCAGCTCCTTCACGACGTCCTCGTCGTACTTCGCGATTAGCCTTTCAAACTCCCGGTAAATGGAACTGGCCAGACCGGAGACCCTCTCGGACATCATGGTCGAGTTGCCAGAGTCGTCCTGGTAGAGGACGACGTCGTCCAGCTCCATGTCGTCTTCACTCCTCCACGGCTAACGTGAGCGAGCTAGCCGCAAACTTCAGCTGACGTCCCGGGGAGGCTGCCGTGTCCGCCTTGTTTCTCTCTCTAAGCGCCGATGCCTTGTTTCTAAAACATCGTTCAGGTGTTATGTGTTGTAAGGACAAAAATAAAGTGCACTGTTGACTTGGAGAGGTTCCTTTAGCCTTGTTGTTAGCAGTGCTGGAAAGTCTTTCCTTGCCTCCTCATTAGTTACACTATCCAATAGGGGCTGGGCGGATCGATCCAAATATCGATAGTTAGTATTGATACAATACCGTAGTGAGTGCGTTTTACAAAATTAGATTCCAATATGAAACTATTGGTATTGCTATGTTGTATTATACACGTTATATTGAATTTGGGGTTATACTTTGTGTTGGGAGTTTTTTGAACATGAGTTTGACCTTTGAATTGTACTACTGAAATAAATACAATTTAAAAGGTCAATTTGAAAGTTCAGATGCAGCTTGTCAAAATGCGCATAAATACTGCTCAAAATATTTTCCCGTGTTTTAGTCAGATTATAATCATGACCAAAATCTCAAAATCTTCTACCCCCTTGAAAAAAAACACAAGTTTCGGTATCGGCAATATTGTGACTATAGTTACGTTGTATTGTATCGATACCAAACTTTGCAGTATCGCCTACACAGACTGTCCAACAGATGAGCCTGTCCTGCTACATTCATGCGCACACGGAAAAAACAAACACCGACCAGTCAACTCTGCTAACATGGATTAACACATTGGATTAAACACGGGTGTCGTGTTGCTAGAGTCTACTTTTTATCGACCAAAACCGAAGTTTGGCTACATCCATAACATTCGATCTAAAACTACATAACATTTGAAACTATTAATATTCACTTCTCTGTTTTGACTCCCTACGAAGTTGTAACGAAAATAGAATTAACTACGAATACAACTTGAAGTATAGGTACGGATTAAATTGAACGTGAATACATTCGAAGCTAGAATTTACATGGGCTGGAAAAGTCATCACGGTGACGTCACATTCTAACGCGGGATGGGAGGATGGAGTCAGGCGCGCTGCTAATCCTCAAACATTGCAAATCTATCTTCACTGACGTGTGCCTCCACCCTCTTGACTCACGCGGTTTTTTGTGGGAGTGTGAAAATCAACTTTTGGATTTTTTTCATCATTTTAAATCAATGTTGCTCTTAAAAGTAATCACATTAATAGAGATAGTACAGCGCATGATGGACAAAGCATTTATTTGCTTCAATGCAAGATGTTTAGAATGTGAAAGTCGATTCAAACTTCAACGCTGTTTGTTTTTTTGGGGGGGGGGAAAAAACATGGCATGTCAGTTTCAAAGACACTGTTCATTGTGAACAGGACAACACCAATCCCGACACATTTTCACGTTACACCTATTAACTTCTCATCAGTGATCATTCCCAACCAATAAGGAAGTCACTTATTGATCAGAGAGAGGGTGGGGGGGCGGCCCGCCTCCAGCAGCAATACACCACACACACACACACACACACATACAGTATGTACAGTATTGTACACAACGCACATTCACAAGTCAAGCCGTTACAACTCCGAGCAACACAGGACAAGGAAAGGGAGCGTTATTTAAATCATTAAAAGTGCAACATAAAAAGTGCAGCAACTACAGTGGAGTTTCCAAAGTTTTGCTGGTGTATGATCTAAAAATGGGCATGATCGGGCACAGAGAGTATGAGCGTGTAAAAAAAAGAAAAAAACATCTTTACGATTACATTCAGATGACGTTGGCCTGGCCAAGGGAGTAGGGCTTGTCACCGGTCAGACTGTGGAGAGCTCGCAGCACAATGTCGGGCATGTGATCCGCAAGCATCCTCGGACTGATTAAAATACTCCGGAATGCCATTTCATTCGACCACTCGGCACGGTAACGAACCTGGGATATACATGATCTAGAAGAGAAGAAGATATTTCATGACATATCTCATATTCATTCATATTTGAAAAGTGTTTTTCCTCATCCTAAAACACAAAAAAGTGACCTGGATGCATACGTGATGAGGTCTGGCCATACAAGTTGGCTCAGGTCCGGGATAATGCAAAGCAAATGTGTGTAATTTTTTTTATTTTTTGTTTGTAGAATATGCAGAGAAGCCAATAAAAACCAAGGTACTGGATGAAAATGGCCCCCTGGAGCTGCCCTTTGGAGATCTTGCATATTTCAACTTTTGAGGCAATTTTTTCCCATAAATTGTATTTCCTCATAATTCAGAGCCTCTAAAGTATAATGTACAGTACAGCTGAAAAGCATGAGGAAGTGTGTCCAAAATGGTGGAATAAATAAATCAACATCAATGGCATCAATACATCTGTGACAAACCTGCGTGTTGGCCCGTCTTCCGTGATATGCAGAACACGCCCGGGCAAGAAAAGAGGCAAATGTGTTGCAGTGTGGACAGGAGAATCGTCCGACGCCAAGCTCTGATAGGACGTCGAATGGCGGATCAAAAGTGATTCCTCGCCAAGCAGTGGCTGACTCAGCTCCTGCTCCCTTTTGTTCTCCATCTCGGAAGGGAAGTCGTCTGGGTCTCCTCCAAACAGTTCATACCAGCATCCCTTCAGCAGGATGCGATACTGCAACACAGCGCGTAGAAATAACAGCTAGTGATTTTGGCAGCCATTGTGCAACCAAGCATAGGTAACAAGGTTTGCTTACTTTGGGTTTATTGCAATTTGAGACGATCTTGAGTATTTTTCGTTTCAGATCCTCCATATTGGGAAGACTCAATCTATATAGGGAATAAAGACACGGCTAAAGTAGGGGACAATGATGCAGAAGTAAACACGTGTGCATGTGATAGCATTACACAGGAGTGATTTTCATTCAGGTATCGACAAATACAGACAGTTACCGTGGAACCAGGTCCTTTCCAAGAACGACTGAGACCACAAAGTCCTTGGAGTAGTCAGTTAAGGCTTTGCTGCACATACAATGAAAAATAAGACAAAAACTTAGTAAGAACAGTTGTATGTTGTATGTATGCTATTACTTGACAATGACTATGCTAAACACGATCTGCTCAGTACAGTAGATCCCCAACTATTCACTCATCACTTTTTCCTGCATTTTCCCTGCTTTAAATTGTAAATAATTACTTTGAGCGTTCGGGAATATGGCGCCATCTGCAGGGTAGAACAAGAGCTGCAGCTACAAATCTAGCCAAGGGTGCTGAATCACTGGTCAATTCACTCAACACTTCCCAGGAGGATGCTATGACAAAATGTGATGTTTTGTAAGTACGATAATGTTTGCATGTGAATGTTCCTTAATGTGTAAGACGCCATGTTTAATAACAGTGAGAGTCATATTATTGGCTTTACAGCAGGGGTGTCCAAACCCATCCATTAATACATTTTCTATGCGGCTTATCCACACAAGAGTATACTGGAGCCTATCCCAGCTGGACTGGTCGCCAGCCGCAGGGGTGTCTAAACCTTTTCCACCAAAAAACAACAAGAGTTCTGAGTCTTTACTGTAATACACACCAAGGCAATGAATGCACCTCAACCAGGAGTGTCCAAGTGACATTGTTTTGAATTCTACAATTACATTAAAACAATACGGCAATACAATATGCAGCCTCGAGTAAAAAGGTTTGAACACCCCCGACTAAACCATCAGTAATGAACCTTGGTAATGAAATGCCAGATAACCAGCTTGTGTCACCTCAGGAGTCCCCCTGGTGGAGAAAAGGCATAACACTTCAGGGTCGGGAAGGAGTTCCGCAATTGGATGGCCAGAACTGCTGCTGCACCAGCACCCAGGCTGTGGCCAGTGATGACCAGTTTATAGTCCTACAACACAGTACAAAAAACATATGCTTACATTCTTTCACAGTAAGAAAGTTGCTGAAAGTTCTCAACCAGTCATTGACATTTACTTACTGGTGCAATGGAGAAAGCTTGGTTCAGGATTCCATCGTTGACCAGCTTTCTGTAAATGTACGATGCAGCCTGGCTGATGCCCTGCAACACCCAAATGCTTTAACATAGGAAGGTTTAAGCAAAGGGAACCTTAGTTTTAATGGATTGAAGGTACTTTGTGAGCATAGCAGGCTCCAGTCACGCCGTCTATGGGGAGGTTCTCGCATTCAGCTGAAAGGTCTGTCAGGACATCCTGCAGGGGAAACAGTGTTCACTTCTATTTTTGCATGATCAACATTTTAGTCTCTGTGATGGCTATTTGTGGACAGTATACCTTAATTTAGAAAAAAAAGAAGTGAAAGTAATAAATGGATTTTTTTTGCATTTACCATAAAGCAGCATACACACACAATGCACAATGGTGTAACATAGTAGAAATGATTTAAAATGGTACAATGCAATATATTGTCTTTTTTGTCATTATACCTTTATCTTATGATACCCCTGATCAATTGATATGCTGTATCTAATTCCTCACCAATACCTCCACTCACCTTCAGTGATAGTGTTCCTCTGACAGCCACTAAAATGGCCTCCCGCTTATGATCCAGAGCCACAAAGAAGGGTATCTCATATATCTGCAAGAAACGTCATCACTACTATGACGACAACATAAAAACACTGAAGTTCTCCTTGTTGGAACTCTTACCTGATTGTGGAAGCTGACATAAATGAAGTCCCTGTACTGCAGTCCGGTGCTTTGCAGGATGGAGGAAAAGTGACATCCCATGTGGTCTCCCCCCACAATGTCATACTCAGCCGCGCGACTCCTACAGCTGGAACATAAGCGTAATCTTAGCACCAAATTAGCAGGCTAATCAGGAAACAAAACCACATCATACCAGTCTCCGCTGAGTTTGCAGGGCCCGGTGAGAAGGTTGGAGTAAATGTACAAAGGCCAGCCGTAGGCGGCAGCGGCAAACTGCATACAGTGGGCGGCTTTCTCCAACTCTGCCTCCAGATCTTCTTCCTATAGATTATAATTCATCTTGAGAAAATACCATCCTCACATCAGCTCTGTTGAGAGGCGGAGCGAGTACGTACAATGGGAGAGGATGGACTGTGATCCACGGTGACATCGGGGTCTCTGCTTCGCTCCAACTTGTCCTGTTCCTGGTGCAGTAAAGCCAAACCGGCGGCAATGTCACTGGGAACCAAGTCTGTGTCCTGCAGTTACAGAATGAATGGCATCAGACTGCTCAATGCCAAATAAGCCCCTCTACCTGCCCACACGCACAACCAAAACTTTAAATTATTGTTATTTATTCTAAATTATTTAAATTATTTGTACAAATGACTGTTTACGCTGTCCATTGTTGTTCATATTTGATGTAATCTATTTATTATCCACATTATTATTTATTATTTATTATTTATTATTTATTATTTATTATTTATTATTTATTATTTATTATTTATTATTTATTATTTATTATTTATTATTTATTATTTATTATTTATTATTTATTATTTATTAATACAACTTTTATGGTTTATTCCAACAATTCTTTGCCTCGGGTCAAATGTTTATACAGCATAACATCCCGCTACAACAGGGGTGTCCAAATTGTAGCCCGCTGCATATTATAAAAATAGAATTTTAACAAGAAAAAATACAGTAAATTAATTTAAACACATCACATGTGTATGCGCCACTGGCATAGCTAGATGAAGAAATATATATTTGTAGTAAATAGTGTAAATCATTTTCAAACCAAGTATATGACAATAAATCATTTCCCATGGTCCCATAATTCCCTCTTTAAAAAAGTGCTCACAGAATGATTGGTGTAAAGAAAGCGAAGGTGACCCTTACTGAGAAGAATCCACTGACGAGCTGTGAAATGCTGGAGAAGGCTGCTCTGTGGCTTTCGTCCTGCGGCAAGCAACAGCACAGCAGTCGAATCCTGCTCTCCCACACTTTGACAGCGATTGAGCGCGCTGTGGAGAGGAACTGAGTTCCCCCGCTGCTCTCCAAGTGTCGTACTCCCAGTGGCTCCATGGCAGCGGGCAGTGGGCGGGGGTTGCCCAGCGGGTCAAAGACGAATATGACACCCAGAACCGTGAAGAGGAGGATGATCCAACTGTCGTGACAATGGAGTACTACTGGTCAACAACTGCAGAAGCTATTAACTGCACGACAAACGTTCCTACCTGGCAACCACTGCTGCGATGACGGCACCCACCGTCGCCGGGTCGCAACCTTTGCCGTCATCGGACACCCAGACAGCTCCCAGACAGGCCCACACAAACTCGGGGATGTACAGGAGAGCTCGCAGGTAGACCAGAGCAGGCATGGACCGCCGTGCTCCAGGGTTCGTAATGGTACCTGCAGGCACAACGATGAACGTTGAGCCACAGACGGCCTCATGTAGTATGTCTTTTGTAATAATAATCCTAAAGAACGGCAGTGCTTTGGATGATGTTGTGGGGTCTTTTGTGACCTCTGGATGAGTCATTGTTGCACTCTTGGTGTAATTTTGTAATTTTCTAGGAAGGTTCCATTTGTGGATAATGGCTCTCGCTGTGGTTTGCTGGAGTCGCAAAGCTTTAGAAATGGTTTTACAACCTTTTCCAGACTGCTACATCTCAATTAATCTCAGTTATGTTATGTTTACAGGGCGGCACAGGTTCAATTCCACCCTCGGCCATCTCTGTGTGGAGTTTGCATGTTCTCCCGGTGCATGCGTGGGTTTTCTCCGGGTACTCCGGTTTCCTCCCACATTCCAAAAACATGCTAGGTTAATTGGCCACTCCAAATTGTCCATAGGTATGAATGTGAGTGTGAATGGTTGTTTGTCTATATGTGCCCTGTGATTGGCTGGCGACCCTCTCGCCCAAAGACAGCTGGGATAGGCTCCAGCGACCCTTGTGAGGAAAAAAGCGGTAGAAAATGAATGAATGAATGTTATGTTTACAAAGAGCCATGACGGTTTGGATTTTATCTAATCCCTTAATTAAAAAGTTTAAATTAAAAACTGCATTTTATGTTGTCACTGACTAATATTTCAATTTGGTGCTCTATAACATTTAACAAGTATGACAAACATGCAAAAAAAATAGAAATCAGGAGCTTTTTTACCTTGAGCGCTGACGTAAACAATGACACACAGCGACATGATGATGAGCGCCAGCACCGCCAACAGTCCAACCAGGTAGATGTGAAGGACACCTTTCCCGTTGCAGTCAAAATGACCCTTGTGGTAGGTGTACAGGATCATTGTGCCAATCCACCTAATTGAAAACATCAGTAAAAATAAATAGTGCATCTGGCAAGTTTTCACAGCATATTTAAATAGATTTTTTTAGACTTGTTACAGCCTTACGCCATAATTGTTTAAATAGCTTTTTTTGCTTGAAGATTCAAAACACAATAATATGAAATAATATGCTTCACACACTGTCCGAGAGGATGCAGGTGTTCCTCCTTTAAAGCTGGTTAACTGTCAGAGGATGGCGCCGCTACCCAAAGATAGGCATGCCAAGCTTGTGGTATCATATTCAGCAACATAGCAACATATCGTGTTGCATTTAAGGGGTATTGTGTGCAGAGTTTTGAGGGGGGAAATGAATGGAATCCAAATTGGAATAAGGCTGTAACGTTAAATAATGTGGAAAAGGTGTATTCATCATTCATCAAGAGCAGCAGTGTTAAAACGTCTCAATTGCAACAATGACGTTAAAAAGTGAAATAAAAATAATTTTGAATCATACATACCAAACTACACGGACGAAGAGTTCAAATGAGCCAGGGAAAACAAGGTCATCACTGGCGATTCCCCAGCGACGACCAAAAACCACCATTCCAGGCATTTTGGGATTAAAGGGATGGAATTCTGACAGGGGGTGTCTCACTGCTACCAAATCTCTTCAAATGGCACTTCAGGCCATTCATGACTCAACTTCCTGAAAAAAATAGTGTTACTACATTGTACAATTCCTCTGTTGCAACTGGATCTGTCTGTACACGCCATTTACAAGCAACACATAACGCTGTGGTACGGTAATGTTAGCCAAAACGTCCAGCTACAATGTTTAGATGGAGGTAGCAGTACGCGACCACTGTCCGAATCCTTGTGTAGCTGACACAATAACGATATTAAGGTGGTTAAAGGGTGTTAGCGGACTTACTGATGTTACGTGACTAGCTTCTTAGATTGGCGATCTGCAAATACTAAAAATAAATCTATTCCGAGAAGACCGACACCAAGATATCTACATTGGTTGATTTGGAAATGGTGAATGAACTTACTTCAAGGAATTAATCACAAATAATAGGAGGAAGAACTGACTTGTTTTGTCCACAAACCATGTCCATTCCGCTGGTTATGACGCCCCCCAGCAACAAAAGGCAACTGAAATAGTTCCACATTAGACGGTTTTCATTTTTTGCAGTGGATCTGTCGCTCGGCGAATAATATGTTTTGTAATTTTTTTAATGGACGCAACTGTGTTGTAAAATAGTAATAATAGTCAGATAAATGCTATGGAAAAAAAATCAGTATTTGCGTGAAGTCAGGTATATGACCATATGATCGACGAGCAAGTCACAAGAGGTTCCATGGTGTAATGGTTAGCACTCTGGACTCTGAATCCAGCGATCCGAGTTCAAATCTCGGTGGAACCTGAGTTTTTTTTCATTTTATTTTATTCTACATTTTATAGCTGAATGCATTCTACAGTTTACTATTATTTTCAGTTATTAGCACTCGACACAACCAAGTGAGCTACACGAACATGTTAACAGTATCGCCTGTAAGCTGCTGGGTTAACCTCAGTGACGTCATAACATCATGGCGGCATACATGACGAGACGTTGTTATTTTCTGTGCGGTAATATTCGTTCAAGTGTAATTATTCCGCAGCCTTTAAAACAGGGGTGTAGTCGAATAAATCTATTAAACATTGCTACACAACCGAACGTAGGCTACGGAACCCGGGGGACTGACAACGAGGTTAGTCAAACTATAATTCGCTCTTCACTACGAAGAAATGAATTTTTCATTTTGTTTTGTTACACATCAATTTGTAAACAACTGTGTGACTAGTGTCATATAAAGATATGATAATACAGATTACTAAAAACTTGATTCGTTTCTTTGTTTTCATCTTTGTAGGACACC
Organism: Doryrhamphus excisus; assembly: GCF_030265055.1. Classification (NCBI taxonomy): domain Eukaryota; kingdom Metazoa; phylum Chordata; class Actinopteri; order Syngnathiformes; family Syngnathidae; genus Doryrhamphus; species Doryrhamphus excisus. Next base: position 4,172,329 of record NC_080487.1, on the reverse strand, counting down.
CAGGTGCACATTCCATTGGGTAAATATTCCATACCAACTAAGACAAAAACAAATTAATGGGTTCCTCGGTTCGGTTTGTCCACATTACCTTTCTTCCCTTCAGACCGTCTGACTGTGTCTTACAGCAGAAGTAGTGGACCTGGTGGTCAGCATGTCAATAAAGGTACTTAAAAGTTTATTTTTAAAAGATTAAAACTAATATTATTATAGAGTTGACACTGCCTGTTTATTCAATCCACAGTCAACACAAAAGCAGAGATCAGATTCAGTGTATTAGCAGCAGACTGGATCCCTCAAGACGTCAGACAGAAAATCCTGGAAAAGGCTAGTTTGCAATAATGATTCCAATATTCATGTGCAAATCGTGTTTAAAAAATATGCAATATTTCTACTGCAGAACAGAAACCGTATCAACAAGGCTGGCGAGTTGCTTGTAACCTCAGAGCTGAGCAGGAGCCAGCAGAGAAACGTCAGTGATTGTTTACAGAAGATCTCAGCCATAATTGCAGAGGCTAGCGAAAAACCACATGAAGCCACACCAGATGATATCGCCATCAGGGCATCCAGGTAAGAATGCTCGACATGCAGTACTTCTTCACAGAGAACAGCTGTAAAGATTATCAAGGTGTGTTTGCTGGGATAAAGACATGATGGTTTATTACTGCAACCTTGAAGCAACACAAACAGAGGAACTGTGTTCAAACCTTTGAGGAAATATGCTATTATCTTGTTTTGTTGTTTTCATTAAATATCTTTGATGGGGAACATTTTTTGCAGGCTTGATAAAAGAAACAAGGAACGACTCAGACAGAAGAAGATTAATTCAGCTACCAAACAGAGCAGACAACTGTAGTCCCACTGATGTCTTCGTGTATTTATTTGTAATAAAATGTTTTGAAAAATGTCCATGTGTTCGTAATCTTTCTCTCTACCAAATAGAATGGCTTGAAACAATCCAAAAAACAGTGCATACTATACCATCAATGAATGACTTGTCATTGCAACCATTTTATTTTTATAAAATTTATCAGCCGTAAATAGTAGACAAGCATTCAAAACAAAACCTTTAAACACTACACTGTACTGTAATTTTAGGTAGGTAAGAGTAAGTATGTACAACTCTCGAAAAGTAATACACACAAAATAGCAGAGGATGGTTTCGATCCATCGACCTCTGGGTTATGGGCCCAGCACGCTTCCGCTGCGCCACTCTGCTTCCGTATAACTCTGTGAGTAATATTGCACTTTACCTACAGTTTACCCTACATGGATATGGGAACGTTTGTGTCTAAAAGTGAATATGTGAGTATTTATATATTGGTATTGGCGAATTCCTCCGAAATACGACAAAAAACATTTTCATGTGTCTCAATGGATTAAAATATCGACCACGAAGGGACTCGAACCCTCAATCTTCTGATCCGAAGTCAGACGCCTTATCCATTAGGCCACGCGGTCATTGGCAAACTGTGCCCCAATAGGATTTATAAACACAGTTAACACAGAGGAAGGTGTTTACGACGATTTTTTGTCCCAAGGTCCATAATTCTATTTGACAGAATTAATGTAGATTAATTTTATCCAATTGCAATTAATGTTACTTTTTCAGTACATATCTGAAACCCACGTGAGCAAACCATATAGGCTATCGTAATGTTGGCTGAATAATAAAACGGCAGTACGGCTGTAAACAAGTCAGACTTGTATTCGTATTCATGGCAGAGCAATGAATAACTTGAAAACACCCTCTCAATCATTTCTTCTTCTCCTATCGTCCTTTGATGCTCAGCATCATGGTTAGTCGCGCTAAATTGTCCCACATTGTCCCACTTTCTCACCGCTTCTGTCCATCTTTCGCCAGTACCCGTGTATCCCATTTTTAGCCACCAGAGCCTAGCTGCTTCCGCCTTCATTAGCATACATAATCATTTAACCAATCACGAACGATGACGACACTTCCCATCACATTGCTACATTGTTATATTTATGTATTGTTAACATTACAAACAAAAAATCACACTAGGGAATAAATCACCGGGCATAGAATTTGATGAGAGCCCAATTGTAGTTTTTGCTTTAGTTTTGTTATTTTGCACAATTTACTTGATTTTGTTCAAACAATTTTAAAAAGGGAATACGAGAATAATGGTATTATTATGTTGATATTGTTGCATTGCAGACCTGAAAACCACATCACCATCAAGTTGCTGCAGCTGCTCGCTCACCTCAAAATAACAACAACAAGTGCAGTGTAAGGCTTTATTACCAATAGGCTTTCACTGAGTGACAACAATATGAATGTGAATCTAATGTGACAAGATGAATATAAAATGTGAGTCACAATAATGGACAAATACAGAATATATCGTATAATAAAAAGTAAAGCACATAACATATGACGACATTTCTTAGTGTCAAGTTACAACGCTGGGAAAAAGTTGAAGAGAATAAATACAGAAGTAATAAATGCTGAATATGCGCATGTCCCAACTATAAAAAATAAAACAAAAACACAAGTTGGGAACAGTTCCCCCACTCGTGTACTTAAAATGCACTTGAGTTGACACATCACAGGTTTAGGTTTGATTTTATCATCAGATTTCAATGATTTTGACTATTTTCCAGACTCATTTAGCTTATGCTGTGGGTGCAGGGGTATGCTTTCAACACAGTAATAACATTCATTGTAGCAAAGCTTCATACAGTACATAGGCAATCACCCAAACAGGGCTATCTCATTGGGAAAACGGGTCATCTAGTAAGGCTCCAGTAAGTGTTAGTTGAAGATAATATACAAATGATGAAATCCGCCGTTAAAAGCAAAACAATGCTTAATAGTTGCCATTTATAGGGCTAGGCGCTTCAGAATAAGTATATGTCATAAAGAACTGACTCACAAGACATTACGGCATCACATGACTTGTACGCTTGTTTGGAGGAGCTGACTCCAAGCCAAGGCGTTGTGAAAAATAATCGTCTGAGAAGATTGTTACATTTCTTCGAGTGCAGCTTTCACATTCTGTTCACACGCCATCAAATATCCCTTAGGTTCACCACCAACTTCTGCAACTAACCATTCACATTAATCATTCACATTAACCATTACAGAGCGGTATTGTCCTTCATACCCCTCTAGTAAACGACTTGTGCAAAAGTGAGCGAGTTATCATCAGACACGGGACAGAAAGCGTATTGGAACATAAAAATAAGTAATAAGTATTTCTATTTTTCAATTTGAGTCACTGTAGAACAAATGTTCCATTAAATAAAGCAAAAAACTGAGCTGGTTGATATTTATGAAGATGCTGTTCTAACTGGGCCTTGGGTCCGCACTCTAATTAATCCATGGTTAATGGATGACACAATTAATCGACAACTATTTTGGTAATCGATTAAATGTTTTTTAAAAATTCATTCATTCATTCATTTTCTACTGCTTATCCTCACAAGGGGGGTTGCTGGAGCCTATCCCAGCTGCCTTCGGGCAAGAGGCGGGGTACACCCTGGACTGGTGGCCAGCCAATCACAGTGCACATATAGACAAACAACCATTCACACTCACATTCATACCTATGGACAATTTGGAGTCGCCAATTAACCTAGCATGTTTTTTGGAATGTGGGAGGAAACCGGAGTATCCGGATGCAAACTCCACACAGAGATGGCCGAGGGTGGAATTGAACCCTGGTCTCCTAGCTGTGAGGTCTGCGCGCTAACCACTAGCTAACCATGTGCCGCCCTTTTTAAAAATTTAAATATGTAAATATCTTGTGATCATTTCCTTAGTCATGCATGAAAACGGACCTGTTATCTTTGCTTTGAAGCCCAAACAAGATATTCCCAAACAAGATATTCCCATGTGGAAGCGTTGACTTCATAAAACAGTGATGGCCACTTTTGCCTCTTTTGTAACCGTAGCTGTGTTTGCTGCATATTCACTTGGTCCATCAACGGCCGAATCTGGTGTTTGTGATTGCTGAATAAAAAGGCAGAATTTTATAATGTGTTTTTTTTTTAATCCAATTCATTGATTAATCGAAAAAAAAATAATCGACCGATTAATAATTGTTAATTGCAGCCCTATCTCTAATACTAAACGCCATTCTAGCTACAAGACTGAACTATGTTGATGTTTTTCCACAGTAAATACATTATATACTGATATTGTTGACACTTCACTGCTTACTAGATTTGCCCGATTTGCTAGATTTACTGGATTTAGCAGCTTTGGTAGCTTTAATATCCATCTTGGTTTTCTGGATCCGAGAGAATATCTCCTTGAAGAGAGCCTTGTACTCTGGAGTGTTCTGTCCCAGACGCTTATCCACCGCCTCCACTTGCTTGCCAATCATCTCAATGGCCTCCGGTGTTGAGGGGGACTGGGTGGGGGTCGGTGGCGGCGCAGGGGTGTGGCCCATGGCGCAGTCCTTCATGGAAGGGTCCCGAGAGACGGGTCGGGAGGTCTGGACCCCGGCGTGACAGAGGCTGTCCTCGTTGCGTCGACATTTTCCCAACAGCTCCTCGTATTTCTCCAGTAAAGCGTGATACTGCTCATCCACTTCCCTGAGGATGGACATGCCTCGCTTCCTCACACTGTTGGCGTGGAGAGCGTAGCTTCCTCTCCTGCGGCCGGATGCATCCCGAGCAACAATGGCGTTGAGCGCAGTGTCGCTGCAGCTTTTCCTCACAGGGTTTGACTCGGGAAGCGTTTCCCCACCCACGCCGGTTCCTCCGTCCGCCTCTTCTCTCACGCCTCCTCCCGTTTCCAAGACATCACCCTCCAGGAAGGTGTCAGTCTCCGGGGTGTTGTTGAGAACGGTCTGGGTGAGTGTGACGCCGTCATCTTCGTTTCCAAGGAGGAAAGTTCGGGCGCGGCGGAGCTGCTGCAGCTCCTGCAGCTCCACCTCCAACTCCCGCACCCTCGCCTGGCAGCTCTCAGCATCCTGGGAGAACAAACCCAAATCACGTTGAAACCTCTTTCAAAATAACAGCGGTGATGGAGTCGAACAGTCACCTGCACACGTGTTTGCAGACGAGAGAAATCAGCGAGTAGCAAGTTGCACTCCTTCTCCACACCCTCTCGACGACCCCTCTCCGTCCGGATAGCCGCTCGTAGAGCCGACACGGCCTCCCTCAGGTGCTGGTTCTCCTCTTCAAACGGCTGACGCTTCGCCTCCACAGAGAAGCTTTCAGCCCTGCCCACCACAAAGTCATCCTCGTACCTTTTACAAACGCATCACAAATACAAATAAGTACGCCTAAAACAGCATGTAGAATCCAGGACTTTTATGGTCCAACCAAATGGTTGTGTTATCTCTCCACAAGCAAGACAGCCATACCTGGGTGCCGTGCAAAGTTCCCTCAGGCAAGGGAAGGAGTGAATGGTCTTGCGTCTTTCCCTCTTCTCCCTCTTGACTCTCAGCTTTTCCATGGAGCGAAGCTGATCCACCTGTCCTGTGAGGGACTCCACCTGATTCTGCAACGTCTCAATGGTCCCTGTTAACCTGATTTAAGAAAGGACACATTCAAGGAAAACTGCACTTTTGTTGGAATTTTGCTGTAAATAATGTAAATAAGGCGGCACGGCGGTGGAGTGGTTAGCGCGCATACGTCACAGCTAGGAGACCAGGGTTCAATTCCACACTCGGGCATCTCTGTGTGGAGTTTGCATGTTCTCCGGGTACTCTGGTTTCCTCCCACATTCCAAAAACATGCTAGGTTAATTGGCGACTCCAAATTGTCCATAGGTATGAATGTGAGTGTGAATGGTTGTTTGTCCATATGTGCCCTGTGATTGGCTGGCGACCAGTCCCGCCCAAAGACAGCTGGGATAGGCTCCAGCACCCCCTGAGACCCTCGTGAGGAAAAAGCGGTAGAAAATGAATGAATGAATAATGTAAATAATGTACCCACTAATTGTCTCACAATCCTTATGTTAAAAGTCAACGCACATGTCTCTTTTCTGCGTGTTCTGAAGATATAAAAACAGCTAAAAAAAAAATAATGCACGTAATGGGACACACCTATTCCACTTATACAAAGCCAGAAAATGTCTCACATAAGGATTGTTGGCTGACGGGCCAAATGTAGCAGACTGATAAATAAATGCTGTGGAAGTGAGTGAAGGCTTTACCTCTCGATCTTTTGCTGCGAGGCCTTGCTGTTAATCACAAGTGTTTGGTTGGTGCGTTCGAGCTCTCTTGCCGTTCCATCCAGCTGCTCGTATACTTTTGCATGCTGCTCATTCATGTCCCGGAGGACTTCTAACTGCTTTGATAGGTACTGCATGATAAACACACAGACACACAATAAGGACCCCTATAGTCACATTTACACTCATATTACCCAATATAGTATATATAATCAGACAAAACAGAGCATTTAAGACATAAATAAGACACATTCTCATACCGAATATTTTCATAGAGCCCAAACAGCCTGCTTATGGCATTCTAAATAACATTATTAGAGCTCTCTAGACATGAAATAACACCCCTATAGTCACCTTTACACTCATATTACCCAGTATAGTATATATAATCAGACAAACACAACATTTAAGACATAAATAAGACACATTCTCATTCATGTTTGTTTCAATAAATGTCTTCTGGACATGTGGACAGGAAGTGAGGCCGGGGATTCTGAGGTGAATTCTAGCTAGTGCACGGCCACAACAGTGTCCTGTGTTGTTATTATTATTATTATTACGTGGATGACGAACATTAATATTGTTATTATATTATGATTGTGCCTGTTGTGCAATAAATAACAAAAGCCTGTCATTAGAGATCAAGTCTGGTGTGTGTTACCAGTGACACCTAGTGGCCAGTGCAGTGTATTTCACTTCATTTAGAACATCAACACCAACCATCTCAGGTCTCTGCTTAACAATAACCACAATATAAACAACCCCAAATGGAACCAAAAAAGGTTCAAGTGCTGGCATTTGATCCAGAATGTGAGAAACATGACCGAAAAACATGCTAACCGAGGTTCCATTGCATATTGTTTTATTTTTTCTGGATGTTTTTATATTCTATTTGTCTCTCGTCTATTCCCCCCAATCTATTCCCGCTCTCCTACCTCAATTTCTTGCACTTGCTCTTCATTGGTGATGTACATCTGCTGCAGGGAGTCCTCCAGCTCCTTGTTCCTTTCCAGCAATGTTTTTCCAAGCTCCGCAGCCAAGTGCAGGTCTAACCATGAGAAGGGTTAAGGGGATAGTATGAATAAATCATATCAACACAGAGAAAGAGCAATAAGGTGAGAAAGATTAGCATATTAATTTGAGTTGAGAGAAATTATGAAAAATAAAAAATATAAAGGAAAATAAAAAAGGGTGCAGCAGCACAGTGTTGCTGAACTGCTACTGTGGTCTGTTTTAAGTCAGGTCATCTATCACTTTGCCTCACTCATAACTAGAGCACCAAGTCATATTTTTAGAAAAAATTATTTTAAACTAAAACAGATGTATCAATTTATCGAACGATAAAAAAAACAGCTGGGTAACTTTCTGTTAGTCTATCTGCGCTACACAGGCTGGATGACAAGAGGGTTCACTCTGCAGGTGTCTGTGCGCATTGGCTCTACATGAAATGTACACAAAAAAGAGTGAGCATCTTCTCGGCTATTGAGCCTCTTTGTGCCCTTAGCGTGGCTACACAGTGCTAGCAGTTATAAGCAGACACAAATAAGAATCAAGTTTGTTAGCTGAAAGTCCAAGATAGAAATAAAGTAAGAAGAACTGCATTGAGATGTCATAGATAGAGAGGAAAACAGCTGAACACACACGAGACAAGGCAAAAGGCCTACCGATCAATAGAAATAATTGCATTAGAAAACATCACAATCAATACTTGCCACACACACTCAGGCCTCAAGCTTGAAACGATGGCGCTAAAAGTCGGGCATGATTTCTTATACGTTGTTGTCGTTTTAATGAAAGCGTCTTTTTTGTGTTAATCGAGATATTTCAGATGTTTTTGTACAGCCCTTCTAAATAATATCCTATATCTGTCAAAGCATGATGTTAAAAGTCATTGCAATGACCTTTATGGGTCTTTTCTGTATGATTTATCAACATAAAATATGAGTGATTGGTAAAAAGCAGCACTAAAAGGGAAACCATGGAAGCCTGTGGTGAGATTCAAATCAAGTCTGAGCTGGTACAGCCCAGCATTTGCTTCTTGGACGTCAGCCAGTAGAGGCTGGAAAACAACACAAAAGGCTCAAACAAAGACGCTAATGATATGTTTGACTCGCTCTTGTTTCTCTGCTTTTCCATTTGTAAACACTAGCAGGAATTCCAATGGATCACACCTTCAGTAAATTAGCACATTGAATGCATTTACAATCTTAGTGTTGTGAAAAAGTGTTTGCCCCCTTCTTGACTTCTTATTTTTTCTAGTTTGTCACACTCAAATGTTTCAGATTATCCAACAAATGTAAATATTAGTCAATGACAACACAACTGAACACTAAATTATATTTTTAAATAAATTACTAAGGGAGAAAAACAATCCAAATCTACATGGCCATGTGTGAAAAAGTGATGTCACCCTTAGCAACAACTGCAATCAAGCGTTTGTGATAACTTGCAATGAGTCTCTTCCAATGCTATGGAGGAACGCTGGCCCACTCATCTTTGCAGAATTGTTGTCATTCAGCCACTTTGGAGGCTTTTCCAACATGAACCCTTTTTAAGGTCATGCCACATTATCTCAGTAGGCTTCAGTCAGGACTTGGACCAGGCCGTCCAAAGGTCTTCATTTGGTTTTTCTTCAGCCATTCAGAGGTGGACTTACTGCTGTGTTTTAAGTGTGTGCTTATTTGAATTTGTTGAATGATCTGAAACATTTAAGTGTGACAAAAATGCAGTCCTTACAAGTCATGGGCACTGTTTTGCCATCACCAAATAAAGTAGCATGTTAACAATATAACAATAGATTCAATTTGACAAATACAATGACTGGACTTTGATGTTTTTAAATAAAATAAGACCAATAAGACTTAGCCACAAAAGAGTGCTGCCATAGCATGCAGTCAGTGAGTCAGATTCAAAGGGAAACGGAGGTTGTATAGCTGGAAATGACATAATAACAACCGGGAGATTTGAATACTTTGGATGGGGACACATTTTACTCAGCACATTCACTGAAAATTTCATCTACTTTTAAGTCATCGCACTAAAGTCAGAGTCAAGTCCTGAATCACTGATGCCAAAGTCCAATCAATTTGCAAGTCTTCGTTGATATTCTTAAGTCGGGTCCAAAGTTATCAAAATTGCCTTTGCTGTGTAGAGTAATAAAACTAAATAATGAACTGCTGAACTGGACAAGTCTGTCAGTCATGTAAAAAGCTCTATTGATTAATGAAACATCCTGCAGAAAATGCAAAGTGCGTTGTCATAGCGCAGCAATGCTTCCACAAAGTCTGTAACTGAATTCCATGCCAAAGCAAAGAAAGGTCCGCATCAGCATTGATTCACCTTGAAGCGTATAACTGTGATGAGTTGGCACGGTGACTGACGAGGAAAGTGGAGTTAGCATGAGAGGACAGTATTTTGGAAAGGGAAATATCATCTGTTGTACGTAGAGATATCATAAGACGAATACACTATGGTGCAAAGATATCACTTTGTGTATTGCTCATGTTTCTGACTTTTTCATAAAGTTACTTATCAAGTACAATAATGCTTGAAAACATTGACATTTTTCATGTGATTATTCACTTTGACCTTTTAAAAGGTTGAAACCCCATATTATAATTTAATTATACATATATACATATACCATTCTTCTATGTACTGCACATAGTATGCAATGTTGTGTATTTAATTGCTCATCACCAGATATTTTATTGTTATACTCTACCCTACTAACATGAATGAATGTTGTATTTGGCCTCATAATTCATGCTGCAATAACAACACTACACCAGTCCAAGTTTAAGGCTAATAAACAAAACTGATGATGGCAAATGCTTAACATAAATTGTTAATACTAACCGAAGAAGATGCTAGATCATGTGGATTAAATGTGTCATGCTGAGACTGAGTCTTTGTTATGTGCATGGCAGCTGACTGGCCGGCCGGCCGGCTCCAGCTGCTTCCTGCCGGGATGCTGCGGCCAAGAAGGAAGATCTTACCCTGCTCCAGGTCCCGCTGGTCGTACCAAGGCTCTTCTTCTTCGGTAACGAATTCATCCATTGTCCCTGAGCTTAGCATGTGTGAAGAACTCCGACGTGATCCTCCTCCAGAAGGGCAGCTCCTGTCTTATTCTTGCACACTACTGTGGTTCCTGTTTCCGTCCTCTCCTCGGTATTTCCTCAGTCCCTCCCACATCCTCCCTTGTCTCCTTCTCATCCCCCACCGCCCATCCCGACCCAGAGAGTCGCTGCTGCTGCTGCTGCTGCAGAGACGTGGCAGAGATGTTGCAATAGGGATGGGCGGGTCGATACATATATCAACAATAGTGATAACAATGGCATGCAAATTATATGAATCAAAGCCAGTTGTTGTTTAGCTTATTTTTCCCAAGCAATTGTATGACAGCCGCCCGGAGCGTCATTCAAGCCAGAACCGCCACTGCTTGTGTGTTATAAAAGGGACTAATTGCTTTATTTTGTCGTTAAATTGCCCTAAATTGTTGTATATAATCAATATTTTGTTTTCTTAAAGTCGTTGTCCTGTGTTTCATCCTAGAGCTCGAAACATGTATCGCTAGTATTTACCTGGTATCGAACCGATTCCACACTTTGCAGTATCGCCCACCGCTAGTTACAAGAGCGGCGCTTCCGGTCTTCCTCCTGTTTGCAGCGCTCGCGTTGCCTTCAGGTACTGTTCGTAAATCCCCAACACAGTGTAGGGCAGGCTCAGCCACACGTGCAACATGATAAATGTAACATCCGTACAAGGTGATTAAACAAAGAGTCTATCACACTCATTTTGTGATATATAAAAAATAAAATATTTTTCACATTTTTCACACACTCAATTCTAAAATCCCATCTGTAGCAAACAATTTGCATAAATCAATGTAACTTATTATTCAAACATGTTTTTATGTCACTCTGAATCACTGAAACCTCCAATTGAATACATTTTAATAATGTAAACATATTAAATAAGGAATTTGTATATTTACAAGGAATATTGCTATTCCAAAATGTTGTATTATTTTGTATTGTGTTACCTTTTCCACCTCACTCATTATACTTTCTCATGATGTGACAGTAACTTAGTACATTCAAGTACAGTCTGTAATCAACAGATGCACCAGCACATGTACCAATTAATATATGGTTATAGCTTATACATGCATGTAAACAATCATTCTATCAACATTAGTGCAGTTGTCACAGTCGGGGCGTTGTGCCAAAGCAAAGTGGATCTAAATGCAGGGAAGCAGGGAGAAGCATGCATAGTAAACCCCAAAAAGGTTTAACACCGAAAACACCGGACAAGCCAAGATACTAAAGATGCACGCAGATGCATGTGCAAACCATAATGAGCTAAATGGGAAATTTGCTGTACTAAACGTCTGCCCTGGAATACATTCTGTTGACTGGACAAAGGCAATGGAAAAAAATGCAACATGAAAACTCTCTAAAGCTGGAGTGTGTATTTGGAATGCGCACTAAAACATGATTTGCTATTGCTGGCAGATAACAATTTGGGCAGCTCTGTCTCAAACTGGATTTACAGCCCAATGGGGGACAAAAAATCTACTGGAGGTTCTGATTTAATATTTAGTATCGTTTTGACCACCAGAGAGCATCCATAGGTTAAGAAAAGGAACTGAAATTGCATATTTATGGCAGCATTTATGGAGCTGAAGGTCGACAGGTGTCTCGTGCACCTAGTCCAAATGCCTTCTGACTCCTGGTGAGGTGTTCCGAGCATACCAAGCCAGGAGGAGACCCAGGGGGAAAACCTCCAACATGCTGGTGCAATCATGTCTCACAATTGGCCTGGGAGCGCCTTGGTGTCCGGAGCCCCCTCGGCCTGTACCATTCTTGTCATTTTAGCATGAAGACTGATGCATATTTTTGCCGGAGCCTATCCCAGCTGACTTCGGTGAGAGGCCAATTGCATCCGTTCATTTTCTACTGATGCCGATTTCATAACCTTGATTCTAATATTGCATTAATGATGCTACTGACATTTTTTCCAAAGTTTTAGTAATTCTGATGATGATTTCAGCTTGATACAAATATGGCAATAATGATGATACTGACATACATCAGTCATCAGTTTGATACTAATATGCCAATAATGATGATACTGGTATACATCAGTCATCAGCTTGATGCTAATATGAGGATAATGATGCACACAGAACTACATTATGTAGAAACCTCAAGAGCCGTACGTTTTTGTCACTGCAAGTCCGCCATCTTGTGTAGTACTACCTTGTTCGTTTGCGACTTTCGACGTTTTTACTGATGGTTTCTGAAATTCTGGATGCAATTAGGGCATTAAATGCCCTACTGTTCAGCTGTAAACTACCTATATATGCCTACACTTCTGCCAAGTTGTGCTACACAAGATGTGCACTGAAGCACTGCACGGCGGCGACACCGCGCTCTGAGTGTTGTGTTGTTGTGTCCGGGTGTGAGCTTTCTACATCTTTCTAGGCTCTGAAGACATTTAAGGAAATAAGCGATAGCCATATGTTACCGTTACATTTCAACCACAAGGAGGCCTGACTGGCATCAGCCCTTACAGAACATATGCCAGGCCTCTTTTCCAGGGAGTTAATACAAAGGGAGCCATTGTTTTCATTTTGCGTTAAAACAGATTGGCAACAGAAGATCCAAATTAGACTATTGAGGGAAAAGTCTCCAGATGAAACTGCAAAGAAACGCTGGAGTCAGCTGTTAAGACACCAGATGGATTTACACAAACATATCACCCCCTGCTTGTTTTAAAAGTACCATCGTCTCCACGGCGACGGAAGACACAAAAAGAGACCCTGTTTCAGCTGGTCTCTGGCAACCAAGAGGGAGGAGGGAAAAAAACGTTGAATGAGTGCTCAGATGTACAGACACTGAGGGGGCGTGTGAGCAGCAGTGAAAGAGTCATTTTGGGAAGACGTGTAGGAGGTAAAAAAAGGGGGGAGAGGCCAGTGAGAAAGAGGGAGGAGAGAGGACGCACACACAAGTAGCGAGAAAAGGAGTCAAACGTGGACATTGCTCTTGGAGGAAAAAGTTCATGCAACTGTCCAGAAAGGCTGCTGAGCCTCTGAAAGAGTCAAGCATTCAGCTCCAGTCTCCAGCTAAATTGGAGCAAGCAGAGTTGATCAGCTGGAGTAAAAAACAAACAGGAGGAGCAAGAAGAGGGGGAAGGTGAAGTGCTGAAGCAGAGGTCTGCTAAATATAAGAAGGTCAAGTTTATGTGCAACGCAGTTTGGGAGGACTGGAAACTGTTTCCAGCTGTGGTAAGCATGTATTCCTATATATAACTTTTTTTTTATTAACAAACCAAAGTGCAGGTTACTCATATCCATAAGCATAGTTGGGTGATCTTAATGGCTGTGGCAGGTGGTTTATATTTGGACAACTTTCACAGACAAAATTCAAACATTAAAAAACACATCCATGAGCAAATGCATCAATTATTGTCAACTGGCATACAGTAGGGGTGGGCATATCCACACAGGGCCCCTGGGTAAAATAATTTAGCTGTCAGAAAATTATTAAAGTAACAGACAATGTAATCTTCCTTATTGATTGATCACTCCCCATAGGAAAATGAAATGGTTTGGTCCACTACTACCTTCACTGTGCATCTCAACTGCAGTTCATCAGTAGCTGTGCAGAGCAAAGTGAAACAATGTTGTCAATGCCTAGTAAAATAAAGTTTGGCATTCAAAAAAAGGAAAGACAGAAAGGTGAGAGAAGAGTGTCAATATGTGACCCGCTTGTTTGTAGCCTAGCCAGTCTGTGTATCATAGAAATGAACCTGTTAGCTTAATGTTCACAATAAAATGTGAAAAGTGTTAGCGTTAGCTCATTTTTAACCAACATTTAATATTTTTGTTGTTCATATTATCTAACAAGGAAAATTATTAGTTTAGTTAGTTTTGATTTTCATGGTAAGATTTACAAAAATGTAAACTTACACCGAAATATTTAGCAATACTGTATGTAAAAATGAATGATTAAATGACACACAGAAATTAAGCTCCTGCGTCTTACGTTGCCTGGTTTACAGCGAACACTTCATGAAATGCCCGGATGTTGAACTTCGTCAATTTTGACGTGCTCGGTTTTTTTTTTAATTATTTTTCTAACGTAGCTAAGCAATGCAGTCAACTATCATATTAATCATCCGTACAAACATTCTTGACTATTCTCCTAGTCCTAACGCTAGCTTCCTTGCCCTAAACAAAGTTAAGGAGGGCGGTGCGATAAACTGAGACGGACGTCATATTTGATTGACATCTCTGTAAGCCAATGGCCATACGCTTTGAATGCAGACGTTTTGATGGGTCGTTTCGTCACACTGTATTTCCAAAGCGTATGTTCGTATTTACAGTCTACGTCTTAAAAAAAAAAACATTTTAAAATGCGGTGTAATTGCATTGACTAGTAATTTCTGTCACTGACTGATCATGGACATGTTAATTAAACAACATGGATTAAAAAAATGTTCATAGTATGAGTTGTGTTAACAAAAACTCATAAAGTAGTCACGTGGTGGATGTTCAGCATTCTATATGCATTTTGATTTTGGTTCAACTACTTAAAACCATACTGTATAGGAGATATTCATTTAATATCATGTTTATTGTGGTTATTTGCAGTGATCTAGAATTGCACTGTATCATATGGAAAGCTGTTTTTTTAATGTTTTGGGTACCTTATTTACTGCATTCAAAGCTTGTACAGCCAGACCTGTCTCAAACTGTGGTGTTCACACACAAGCACACAGCTGCCTAAGCCATGATGGCCGGCATCACTCTTGAAATACCATGCTAGAAATAGTATGCCCTGTTTATCTTTACACCAAGCACTCAGCTGCAGGTTCTCCCTGTAGACTCTACATACGTGATATGACCACACAGAAAGTAGCATTTCAAGGTTAAAAAGCTTTCCAGGCTTCAGGGAGTAATTGTAGGGATGGAGAGTAAAATTGCAGAGTAGTCAAGGGTGGAGTTGCACTTTGAAATACCCTTTTGCATTCAGAAGCAGTAATCTGTGACTTATGTTTAGCTTTTGCAGATTTCAATGAGTGCTATCTCACTGCTGGAAAAAAAGGAGGTACAAAGCCGACTTTGAGCGTATCCTGTGTGCATCTGAGGATCACCATGGATATAAATGAAGAAATGCAAGAGATTCTCAAAAAGGTTTGGACCAAACTGAAAGAGCTGCCACAAGCCGATCCGTTGGAACTGGGGGCCTTCGTTGTGATCATCTTTTTCATTTGTGAGTCCAATCCATTTTCTATTTCATCTGCATGACCTTAAGCGTGACCTTTCATTTCAGGTACATTCCTCGCCATGGTCGTGCTTACCTGTGTTCACTGCTGCTACTGTGGAAAGCCAAAATACCAGCCCTCCAGAGTGAGACCTCTATGGAGCGCCTGACAGTATTCACAGAAAGGAGGATTCAGCTCTATCACCATGAACACATTTTGGAAGCCCTCCTTGTCAGTTCTTTGGCTATGCATCAGGGGAAAGACAAAGACACATTGCTAACCATTCTAGTATTTGGATCAAAAAGTGGAATAACATGCGGATATAGTCCTTGGAGTACAAATGGATCAGTGGCGTACTCGGACCAAAACAAAGAAACAATGTGTGACTCAACTCATTGGTGATATGTAAAGAAGTACTTGAAATATTCCAAACTTCTTATTCATGCTATTCACCAAGAGAGCACAATATGAAAACATTTTTTACTTTCATACTGTATTATTGTATTTTCAAGCAAAGTTTGGTTTGAAAACTAAAGGTACCATCTGCTGGTCATATGATGAGTCACCAAAAAACACATTAAACCAGGCTGTCTACAGACTTTATTGAGGAGCCTGGAAAACTAAAGGATTTGGGTATGCTCAGGAGTTATATACGTACAGTATACAGCTAAAGTATTCATTACGGTGTGAGTGTTAACATTTCTATTTTGTCTTGATATATCTGTTTTTTTGCTTGTTTTTTAATGTATTCAGTGGTCTTGTTATTACTATATATTGTTGTTGTTGTAAAAATTGGCACACATTGTAATACAGTAAATGTAACCGGTAAAGTTGAAATATTTTAGGTATACTCCTGAAGTATTACTGATTCTCCGAGTGATGCAATGATGCACCAATAATACAGTATTATGCATTATCTGGTAATACATGTGTATAATGAGTATAAGAGAATGCAAAAAATAAATGCATAATGTATTAATATTTTATAGGATCATGTCACTCTTTAATACTAAACTGTAATTTAAAAAAATCAAAAGCAGCCTATAGTATGTGCATGCATTATCATTCAGCTTTGGGTATTAAGCTATGTTTTAGTGGAAGTTCAAAGTGAAATTGTGTGTTCCAAAGATCCTAACGATGGCTTCTGTAAACCACTGCACTGCTATCGGCAGGTCTTGTTATGGCCTCCTTCCTTTACCCTCACCACTCAGTATTTTGGGTAAACATTAACCAGGCTTTGCTGTTTTAGCGTCTCCATGTTCAGATCGTCACCCGGAAAGCACATTAGAAACTGAATAGCCTTCATGTGCACAAAACGGGGGCATTGAAATATTGTCAGGGCTACCAGTGGATGAAGAGGTGTCACTCTGTAAACTCTCTGTTGATGTACGCTATGTTCATACTCACTGAACTGGAGAGACGCGTTTAATGGGACATGGCTGTGGAGAGGTGAGTTTTGGACCGGGCTGTCCTAGCGGCGTTTGATGACAATGGCTTTGTTTTTTTGCAGCGCTAGTGGATGTTTATTGCTTCTGGGCAACAATTTATCATGACAACAATGGTTATTATGTTCTCCATGTACACTCCTGAACAAAATCTTGCAGTGGTGAATAGTACCCACATTTTGAGTATCGCGTCCCTACTTTGTGACACAGTGTCGACTCATCCAAGAGGTCACGAAAGAGCCCACAACATCTGCAGGCCTCACTTGCCTCAGTTGAGGTCAGTGTTCTTGACTCCAACAAAAGAAAGACATTGGGCAAAAATGGCCGAAGACCAAAACCACTGCTGAACAAAAAACATTAAGGCTTGTCTCAATGCTGCCAGAAAACATGACTGAATCGATTAAAACATTTAGTAAGGTGTGAATCCCATTATATCTGTTTTTTGGTTGTTTTTTTGGCTTTTTCCTGGTTACGGAGTCGCCACAGCGGATACTTTTGATCCGCATTGTGATTGTTTTGGCTTGGCAGAATACCGGTGATGCTTACTAGTCGAGAATCGAACCCGAGGCGTCCGCTCCAAAGTCCAGAAGGCTAACCACTACACAACGGCGAGCTCAAATCCCATTATATCTGGTGTATTTCAGAAAAAACATCATACCAACAGTAAAATATGGTGGTGGTAGTGTAATGGTCTAGGACTGTTTTGCTGCTTCAGGACCTAGAAGACTGGCCATGAATTATGAATTCTGTTGTCTGCCAAAAAATCCTGAAGGAGAATGTCCGGCCATCTGTTGGTGACCTCAAGCTGAAACCACCTTGGGTTCTGCAGCAGGACAATGGTCCAAAACACCAGCGTTTCATCCTGGAAAAGTGGCCGAATGACCACAATTCTGCAAAGATTAGTAGGATGAAATTCCTCCACAGCGCTGTAAGAGACTCATTGCAAGTTATCACAAACGCTTGATTGCAGTTGTTACTGCTAAGGTGGCCCCAACCACTTATTAGCTTTAGGGGGTTTCCCACACGGCATTTTCTGTTCAGTTGTGTTGTCATTGACTAATATTTAAATGTGTTTGATGATCTGAAACATATCTCAACCATGTTTGCCAGTATCTTCTCCACTAAAGCTCTGTTTGTCCTCATGTGCAGGCTCCCAGGGCAGCAGCAAGCCTCAGACTCACCTGATGACTGGACAGAGTGGTTCCTGTTGCGTTTACACCAAGAGCCATGGGCGCTGGGCGGTTTTGTGGTCATGGTCGCGTTTGTGCTGGGAGCGCTGTGTCTGGCTGTGTTGGCTCTGCTGTATGGATGCTGCCATTGCCCAGCAGCACATGAAGAGGAGACTCTGAAGAAGAAAAAGCAGCAGAGGAAGCTGAGAAGTCGAGTGATCTAGGCATTGCATTTTGGGGGCATGTTGTGTAATTTCGAGTTTTCATTTTTTGTTGATTGGCATAAAAAAGACTAACATGCTGTATATGCTCAGGAGGGCAGAAGGCTGAACAATATTAAACATGTCTGTTGAAAAATTATGACATGCCGGGCAACATTGTCCCACTTTAAATCCCGAAGTAGTCCAATAATGCACAATAAAAATGTCATCTTAATCTGTTGGAACTGGAGTCCAGGCCTTGATGCTAGTGGACCGTAAAGACAAAAAGTAAAAATAAATTTGACACCTTTATCCGGTTCTGCATCCGAAATGTATAATTTCTTTTGTGACTACAACTAAAATACTAAGTAACTTAATGTCATTTCTGTGGATTCTTAGCAGAGTATAACTTGGAGCACAATAGTTCTGCAGTTAGTATATATATTCTGGTTTAGACTTACTCAGCAATTCCAAAATACTGTATGTCAAAATATTTAGCTAAAGCTCAATAATGCAGTAAATCTCTCAGTATTTTTAGATTAGGATTGCAGAAGTCACAAACTGTGTTCAAATGTAGGCGTCAGCGCCATGATGAAAACGTACTACATCTCCCAATGTCCAATGGTGCTTATGTCGTCCGGCACAAGTGACGTAATTTGTATGCGCCCGGCGGGATAAAATTCACGAAGCAATGGCGAGTGGAAAAAAGAGTGCGCTACTTTCCTCTTTAGCAGATTATGGAGACGATTCGGATCCTGACTCAGACCCCGAACCAGAAGAGACAGGTGAGCAGAAAGCGATCTTGATTCAAGACAAAGAACTAGGACTTTACTTCCTGGTTTGAGGCATGACGCTCGAGCTTCATGTGGTAGCTAAACTAGCTAGCTGCCGTTGCTAATCAAAAGATGAAGCTGTTTTTGTATTAAGATATTGCTGTCGGTCGGGGATGTTTATTCAAGTATAAATGGTCACTTTTCCAAATAATGCTCAATTTCCTAATGTTTATTTGCTTCCATGTCTCACGCATTATTTACCTATGCATTCGGTGCATTCTTAACGCCATTGTTTATCAATGAAATGAAATATATTAGTAGCTACGGCATAGAAAACATTATTTAAACACACTAGAACCACCTAGGCATGAAATAACACCCATATTGTCACATTTACATTCGTTTTACCCAATATAGCAGATACAATCAGAGAAAACAAGCCATCCAAGACAGTTTAAATTGTAGGGGAGCAGAATCTATGGCGGACAGTAAGTGTCGTCAGGGGTTTAGAGTTGAGTGTAGTAATTATGATGATGATTAGTATTGTGATAAAAGCCCGTTGTTCCAAGTCTGGTACTTCGGTGGTGGTCTCACGGAACAATTAGTGACACCTTGTGACCAATGTAGGGTACTACAGTCACAAGTTGGTGGTCTTAATTGCTGATGCTGTATTTGGATTTTAGTTCAAATACGTACAATTAGCTTGAATATACTTGTTTCCTGATTAATACTACGTGATAGTCGACTACAAAACAGCGATGACCTTACATTAGGAGCTAAATTCTGCCAAATTGATCGTTAGCAAACAAGTTAAGTGTGTTTCAAGATGGCCACTCAAAGCAAGAAGAGGCAGGATATAATGCCAGCAGTACCTTTGAATGTCACCGCCCTTTAGACAATACCTTTAATGGGGCATCATGACTCTGTTGCTACTTAGGTTGTCATCGGCTTGTTCTAATCAATTGTGATTTTTGTCTGTTCCTATCCCAACATCATCATCACCATCAGAGGTGCCCGAAGAAGAAGAAGAAGAAGAAGGAGGAGGAGGAGGAGGAGGCGGTGGATTGGTGTTCGGCTACGGTGAGGATGACCTGAATCGAACTGAGAGTGTCATTGACAAGGCATCTGAAAATGAAGACAGCCGAGAGAGTAATTCGGTGTGTATTTTATATATGTAGTCACAATCTCACCTGTCAGTTGTGTGTGTGTGTGTGTTTGTGTGTATGTATGTACTGTATGTCGGAAAACTGTTAATTACAGTTTTTGTGGAGGAGTTTCATTGTACAAATGATTAAAATTAAGCTTGAAAAAAAATGAAGTCACAGCCATACAACATCTTGGAACCTTGTCCACATGGAAACGCTTTGTTTCACAAAGATGGCAATGTTTTGTTGCAATCATGCTAGTAGCACCAAGTGCAGCACAAACAAAGCTCTGTAGCCCACCATTGTTGTTATATGTGCAGAGCTCGTCATGCAGCGGTGATGTCATCGATTTCACAAAGTAGTCGTCTATATGACAATGAAAAGCCGGCATTATCCCATTTTCCTACTCTGGAAGCACATCAATCCATTTTCTATGCTGCCTATCCTCATGAGGATCGCAGGTATGCTGCAGCCTATCCCAGCTAACTTCATACAGAGGGGTTTGAAGCGATAAGTTGGTACATTATCCTGCCATTATCATGGGGGACTTTACGAATGTTTAACATGTCAAACTTGAGAACAGACAGTTTGTGGTTTGCGTGTGTGAAACTGTATGTCCATAAAACACTCTGTAGCTTCTAGTGGAAAATCAGGCAGCTTTGTTGCTGCCCCCCCCCCCCCCCCCCCCCCCCCCCAAACGCAGCGTCACTTTTATGATAGAAGCCTGAAGAAATGAACGGGCCATCCTGTCCAAATGGCTGCTCAGTTCCCCTACTAGTCTTTTTTTGCCTTTAGATTTATAGTGTTAACCCCCTGCATTTTTGTGTTTATAGGAAATGACGAATGACGAATCTGACGAGGGGAGGGACGCAGATGATGTTGAGGTATTTGAGCATCCACCTGCTGTGGGCTGGCCTGCATCTAACAAAAAAAGATCACGCTTGATCAACGTTTAACCCAAAAACGCAAAGAAAATGCATGGTCACTAGATGGTGCTCTGAGCCTGCTCATGACCGATGTTCACTCCGGTAAATGATAAGCTATAGTGTTGTAACCACTGGCACTCCCTGTGAGAGACTTTTTATCTTCACGTGTGTCTCCTGGTGTCACAAAGTGGACATACAACATTCAGCCTCAGAGGGAGGAGTGTGTGTGTGTCTGCACGTGTGTGTTATTGTTTATTGCAGCACCTGTTTGATGCAGGTGAATGAAGTCAGTGAGTCATGCAGCAAACCAACACAAATCAAATAATTGATAAGCACACATACGCGTATTTTCTCATATCATGACCTGCTCAGCAGTGTGCACATTAGCACACATCACCTGCTAAGGGCACATGGCATCTGTAAAGCTGAAGTTTGTAGTGGCACGCAAAGATCGATCTGATCGGACTAGATAAAAACAGGAATAGCTACATGTTGGCCTTGTAATTATAAATAATAAGTTGAGGAAAGAAACATCCTCTGCAACTATACAAGGAAAGATTGTTGCCGTGTTTTGATGACATTTCAGTAACGTGTGCCATGATTTCTCAATAGTGCATGTATCAACATGTTATCCAGCTTTCTTTGGAAGAGAAGCCATAATATCAATCACCCATAAATACCTCATGTTTAGATTACAGATGACTTTTCATTCATGAGTTGCGGTTGCTGTTGTGTTTCTGTTAACTCTTTGTGAGAAGGTCAAGATCAGGATTCAGGATTCATGGTCATTGTCCCTGTTTGGCTAGAAGAGGCCCTGCAGTATATGGAGTATCATTACAAATATGTCAAGTGATGTGTAGGTCTTTTTTTTTTTTTTTTAACACACACGCGTAATAATCAAACTGCATTTACCTGGCTCATTTTCAAGAATGCAATACTATGGATTAGTTGTGTTTTGATAAATTCTCTACTTGAGGGTCATTGAAAGTCTTGGTTGACGATGAAAAAACAACATTTATGCATGATTCTTTGTTTGAAAATAATGAAATCTTTAGTTTTTTAGATATTTAATATTTCTATATATATTCCTTCCTGACGTTGTTCTCGTTGGGTTTAATTGTGATTAGCACATTCAATCAAAGTTAATATATACAGTATACTAAAATGTTAGCTCTAATTTTTCTTGAACGCAGTTTGAACTATGTTTATGAGCAGAATCCAAAGAGCTGCTCTTGGAAATGAATAAAGTATTTATCTACCTCTAGCTTGCTGCAACCTGTGAAAGAAGACCAGAGATTAGCATGAGTGACATAAAATTGTATGATATTGTCTCTGTGTGTGTGCGTGTGCCAGGTAGTTGATTGGTTCGAATCTCTGCCTGCGGGTTTGCTGTGTGCATGTTTCTATTTGACACGCTCCTGTTGAGCTGCGTGCTTTGGCCAGCGTCAGGGCAATGCTTTCACCTACCCGCGCCGTTGCTAGGTGACATCGTGATGCCCATGAATAACAGCACTGTTCCTTTGTGTCCAACCTGTGTTATGTAGTCAATGCTGGCACAATATGCGGCATACTTCAGAGGCTGTGCAAGACCCCACCCTTTGCCAAACTAAAGTTATCACTCAAAGTGCTTACGTTTCCTTCTTCTGGTGTACTGGTATTTAAACATCTATCCTGTGTGTATGTGCGCGTGAGTGTGTGTCCTGTTAGTTGTGTCTTGCTGTTTTAACTTCCCCCCCTGGTGCTGTTAATTCTTCCTTCTCCTATTGTAGGTTTTCCTGTCCAGAGGAGAACTAATGAAATGAAACATTTGTCTACCTTTTGTGTCTCTATATAGGTCTCAGAAGTAGAAACAAAGGACCCAAATGAGCTTGTCGGTAAGTGTAAACACACATGCACTTTACTGTTCAATGTTGGTTCTGACTACAATAAATCACAATAATGCATATGTAGCTATCGAATACACACTTTTCAAAACGCCACCTCTTTTATTTGGTAAAGCTAAGGAAGATGAAACATATGCTTTTGTATTTAGGATTGGACATTATTACTTGACTTGTGAAGGGTTTTTTTCCCCCCAAAACTTAAGATCACAAAGAAACAGATTAACTGACAAGCAGAATTTGTTTTTTTAATGCTTTTTTGTGATGCTTTCAGAGAACGGCAGTGGTGTGACAATGACCATAGAACCATAGAGTGGCAAAAGTGGGACATACGCCAGACCTACCTATTCAATACATTATTGCAAAGCAAGAATAAGCCAAATGAGAAACTGCTGCTTTTATTCTAAAAAAGCATTGAGTTGGCTCGCCTCACGGAGCCAACAATGTGTGGAGGCTTTATTTGGACACCCGACTGGTTTGCTAGTCTGTTTGGCCGTACCATAACAGAGACCCATCATTTGAAAACCGAGGTTCCACTGTATTAACATCCACCTTTGCCTTTTAAAGATAAAATAAATTGGTTGTGTTTTGAATAGAATAGAATATTAGAAAGAACAACCCATAATCGTTTCAGTGACATTTTGGCTGCAGTCAAAGTGTGAAAGACTAACTGGACCCACTCGAGTTATAAAGGGCTCTTTGTCTGCCGTTTGGTTGAAAGATGGGTCTTGAAGGTCTAACACACGAGCTGGCAGTGCTGCGAGAGTTAATCACAGACCCGTGCAGGTGTGTGTATGAGATACCAGACAGGAAATGAGTGATACAAGGAGTGGTGTTTTATGCACCCCACATTGAGCACAGGGCATGTCGACTCAGCTATTTGTTTACTCTGGCCTGTTGCGAGAGGCTGCCATTTACTGCCAGCCAAAAGACTCAGGAGCTGACGAATGCAATCCTAAAATGACTAATGGCATTAAAGTCAATGACCCTTCCACTTAACTGGCAACAGTATCAGTAGAATCGTTGATGAGAGGGTAAATGCAGCAATTTTTAGTCCTCAGGCCATCCCCCCCATCGCCCATCGGTGTTGTGTGGGGGATTGAGCGTGACTCATAACTGGACACTTGACATTCCGGCAGCAGTGCTTGGCTGCTCTGTTGTCTGACAGTAAATGTCACTGTGTGCCTCCTGTCAGTGGCCTGAAGACAGTTCTTTGTCCGCTCAGTAAAGGGACACGCATTGTGCCGCTGTCCAAAGAGACCCGCAGGGCACAGATTTTGACCGTCTGTTTCCAGCAGAACAGATGATTACTATCTGCTTTTTGAAGGCTTGTTAATACCGCTTCGTGTACTTCCTGATTGTGCAGCTTCTATAAGAAATTATTCACACAATTGTTTTTCTTACATAGGTCGGCGCTCACTTACATGAGTTTGATTTGTTAGTCTGTCTAACAGTAGACGGGATTATCCGCCCTTCACAGTGCTTAAACCCAGTTGCAGCTACAACGTGAAATTGCCCGTGACAGTGTGTGCAATTCTCACACAGTGTTTCCCTCTGGACAAGACACAAGACATAAAATCCCGAACAATCCGTAATCGCTCGTTTATCACCATTACTTGATTCTAGACCAGGGGTGGGCAAACTACGGCCCGGGGGCCACATCCGGCCCGCCAAGTGTTTGAATACGGCCCGCCCAATCTTTCCAAAGTATTTCATTCGTCTGTTGTTTACAAAGTGCTCCTGAAAAAAGGGACACAAGCACATAATAATAATAATAATTATTATTATTATTATTCATTCATTCATTCATTTTCTACCGCTTTTCCTCACAAGGGTCGCGGGGGGTGCTGCAGCCTATCCCAGCTGTCTTCGGGCGTAAGGCGGGGTACACCCTAGACTGGTCGCCAGCCAATCACAGGGCACATATAGACAAACAACCATTCACACTCACATTCATACCTATGGACAATTTGGAGTCGCTAATTAACCTAGCATGTTTTTTGGAATGTGGGAGGAAACCGGAGTACCCGGAGAAAACCCACGCATGCACGGGGAGAACATGCAAACTCCACACAGAGATGCCCGAGGGTGGGATTGAACCCTGGTCTCCTAGCTATGAGGTCTGCGCGCTAACCCCTAGACCACCGTGCCGCCATTATTATTATTAGATTATTATAATAATTATTAGAACTATTATGATTATTATAATTATTATATTAATGCTAATTATTATATTAATTGTATATAATATTATTGTTATATTTGCATATTTTACATAATAATATAATAATTATTATTTTAATTTTATTGTAATTATTATAATATTTTATTATTTTTAAAATATTTAAATATAAATATAAAATAATAAATAATAATAGCAGATTGCATGACAATTTTACAGATACAATAATACCAGGTGGACTGTTACGTGTAAAATATATAGTCTGCCACCCCCCCGTAAATTCCGTGATATATATATTCACTAGATATATTAAAATTGACTAATCACCAAAAGGTGGCATCTGTAATTGTGAGAGAGAGGCATCAATCGGCAGCTGGCTATGTGGAGATGTTGCAGGGACCTCAAACAAGCGACACCAGCCACGTTTCCATATTGACACCACCCCCCAGTGTCTGCTGGAACATGTGCTCATGTTGGAGCGGCGATGGTCCACCGACGAGGGGAGTTGCTGCTCCTCCTCTTGAACTTTTCAAGACAAGCAGGGAGTGGGGGGGGGGGGCCTTGGTGGCAGGTCTGTACACATACATGTCAGACTATATCACGCATGAGCAGCAGACCAAGATAAAGCGCATGGGGGCTGCTTGAAAGCATTCATCAGTATGCATAGTCATGCCTCTTTGTACACAGAAGCACAAAGTTAAACTTTGGCACAATTTAACCAAAACTAATGCATTAGTCTTGGATCATATTCGTTTGAGTCGGTATATTAGAGGTTATTTCATTCCCTGGGTTGTTTAACATGGTTAGTGGAAAACATATCTGAGTCCACTGTATCAGATCCACAGATCCACTGGAGCAAAGACTAATCAAAAATCTCACCGCATAACTCATTGTAGTAAGATTGATGGTGGACATTCCCAATGCCTTTAAAAAAAAAAATGTTTTGCTCGCTTAGCTTAAAGTCTTACAGTTTGTTACTCGAGTAAATGTCCAGTCAAGTTTTTACTTGTCTGAAATATGCACAGTTGAAAAGCTTCTGCCTTGCATGCATGCATCTTCACTCATCTGCGACATACAGGAGTGTGACGGACACCTGAATGACTATGAAAGCTGCGTGTCTGGTTTGGGTAAGGATAGTGTGACACAGAGGAATGTCTAGCCTCAAGTTAGAAAAGATACAAAACAAACCATGGTTCCAAAGGGACTGACGGAGGGGGGGAAAAGGAGCCTCCCTTGTCCTTACAAGCTCGTAACAGCCACCACTCCCTGACATGGCTTGGAACATGCTTTTTAACTCTACCATATCTCATAAAACACCAACAAACAAAAACAATGCTTGACGATATTAAATCATTCGACCGTTTGTTTATTTTTAATCTTTAAATTCCTTCTTGTTTTGTAAATAACACCCTTGAACCAAACGTGCCTCTTGTTTTCCCTGCATCTGTATTACTGTTCTTTCTTGGTTCATCCAACCGTAGCATGCAAAGACTTGCATGGAAGTGGAGGATTTATACAGATTATAATTATGTTTCTTTCTCCTCAACAGCTCTCTTCTCAGAGAAGGTGAGAAACATGTCACCTGATGAAATCAGAATTCCACCTGAGCCCCCAGGACGCTGCTCCAGCCAATTACAGGTAGCTACGCCTCCATTATTATTTGATTACCGAAGCACATTAGCGCTCATTGCATTCATCTTTGAACATAAACATGCTTCTCTTTTCTTGTTTTTTTCATTATGTGATTTTATAATGCAATCTAGGCACATTTATGTGTGTCTCCAGCCAGACCAGAGGAGATGCTCTTACTGATGATGTTGGTCTTGCGTAATTCTGAGATCATTCTCCTCATTGCATGAATAGTTTTATTTGCACATCGCACCGGTCGACATGCTGACTACTTGCCTCTGACTGCCTAAGTAGTGGCTCATACTTGCCTCTTGGGCAATGCGGAGTTAGCAGTGCAAGATCATTTTGAAAAATAATAAAATAAATACAATCTCAGTCCTGTGACCAAACTTTTAGTTTTTTCTTTTTTGTCCTATTTAAAAAAATATTTTTGCGGCTATACAACTAATAACTACAAATCAATAGTAATGAACTTGTGTGAGGGCCGAATGCTATCTTAAAATAAAATGACAATTCCATCCAAACTAATATTTGACTTACTATTATTACATTTATAGCCGTCCTGAATTCAATCGTTTTATTCTGAGGGCTGGATGGAAAGCTCTGCCTCTTACCTGATGTACTTGAGTTTGGTCTGATCACACCCAGCCTCAAATCTGCATTGACATGCCAAAGGGTGGACTTTGGAAGATGGAATAAAGAGGTGAACCGTGCAAGTATGCTAATTTCACCAGCAGCTTAGACAGCTAATTCCAAAATAGAATTCTCTATGAAGGTAAAAGATGTATTTAAATATGTGAATGAACATGAAAGAGCATTCTTCAGCCTTGATTTATAGCTTCACATCTCTGTTACTGTCACTCTGTGATGAATCATAATTACAGCATTGACTTGATGAGGGTTTTTGTACAACACAAATATTCTATGTATTTTTCCCTAAAATACAAATGAAAATGTTGGGATGTTGAAGTGGGCCTTAGACTGGAGGTTTGCTTTAAACAAATTTGCTTCCTTTCAAATAGGAGTTGAAAAAGAACGTCTGTGTTGGTGTAGTCATCTCTCGAGTCACGTCAATAACTGTGCAATTCCACTCGCCTCAGGGTGGAATTCTGGTGTCTACATAAATTCTTAGACTGCAATAAGATTTGTTCTGTAAGGCGCTGAGGCAGGTCGGGGCACAAGGCAGATTTAGTAAGTGAACAGCTCCACATTATTCCCGCAGGCCCTCCACTCCCACACCTATCCAGTCAACTAATGATTCACTTTCACCAGTATTGCCTGGTTATCTGTGGCCTTGGGACACGCATAAGAAATGCTTCAGTGTTACTAAAACGTTCCCTTTCTCTCGCTCTGAACATTTCCACGGTATATTTTGTAATCTGGCCCAGACCGTAGCATGAAAGCAGTTCATTGGGTGCTGAGAATCTTGGACTCAGCTGAACATCAGCTGTGCTTTGTATGAGAGAGGAAAAAAAATATAAAGATGAATGTCTACTGGAATTGCACCTTTACCTCAAACTTCTTGAGATATGTGACATTTACTAACCCGTAGACATTGTTTTGACTGAAAGTTCTCATGCTTTCATCTGTGACCATAATATTTCTTGGCTGCTTGACAGATACGGTAATTTCATCAACATGGTTTTCTTGCAGTCAAAACGACTGGAGAATCCATGCCTTTTTTTCCCCTCATTTATCCACAAAGTGTCTCCTTTCAGATATTACCTATTGCTGTTCAGCTGAAATGTTTGTCAGTTTAATCTTATCAGAAACTTAAAAAAATTAAAAGTCTTAACAGCCCTGCGCACATGTTTACATTTTTGGATTACCATCCTGTCTTGATGTCTCTGTCACAACAGGAGAAGATCCATAAGTTGTATGAAAGGAAGCTCCATGGCGATTTCGACACCAACAGTCACATCCAGAAGAAGAAAGAATTTAGAAACCCAAGGTAGGCCACTTGACAAACACAAAGTAACAGTTTTGGCCAGAAAAAAATGCTTTTCTGCATGTGTATTAAGGCATAAGACGTAGAAAAGTTATTATTGACTTCTGATGTCTTCTTTTCTTTTTTTCCCCACAAGTATTTACGAGAAGCTCATTCAGTTCTGCAGTATAGACGAATTGGGAACCAACTATCCAAATGATATGTTTGATCCACACGGCTGGTCAGAAGACTCCTACTATGAAGCACTTGGTAAGGTTTATTCTCCCTCAGCATTGTGTTATGATTACAGCTATGATTTTCAGTCACAGATTGTGTGCACACGATGCACAAACTAGTCTTTAGCCTTTTTCAGCCGTGTCATCTAAATGACACTCATTGCTGCAGCAAGAGGCGTGCAAGTGTAAACACTGCTTAATGCATAGTTCTCGTTCTTGCAGCCAAAGCCCAGAAAGTGGAGATGGACAAGCTGGAAAAAGCCAAAAAGGAGCGGACAAAGGTGAGTCTTAAATGTGAAAAACTGACACTATATTATGCATATGAAACATGCTAATAAATTATTGCATTTTATAGAAAATATGTACAAAGAGAGCAATCATTGACACATGGTGCTGTCATCAGTAGCCACATCATTCCGGCAGCTGCATATTAGTCAGAAAGGAGACTAGAAAGAACATGTAGTTCCTTGCATGCGGCACTCTGACTTTGTTTGAAATGTACTCAGTGGTATGCTGGTTGACATGGGAATGGAATGAATAACTTCATTTCATATTTTGACCGGAAGCTAACCAATACCTATGATAACCATGTCAATCGAATTCAAACGTAGTTGTACTGTGTGTTTTTGTACAGATTGAGTTTGTCACGGGTACGAAGAAAGGCGCCAACTCATCCAACACGGCAGCTTCCACCACCAATAGCAGCACCACCACGACAGCCACAGGTGAACTTGCACACTTAAGAGGTCTGACTCATTTCGACCGTGCCCTTTTTTGTAGCCCAAGCGCTGACGACTCATATCGGACAAAAGGCACTCAAAGAATACTGTGAAATTTCAAAAAAAGAAAAACATGAATTTAAACAAAAAGATGCATTTCAGTTCTGAAATTAGAGGATATTTAAATTTTTTAAATAAAAAAAAAGATTAATCGTATACCAAAATAGTTGTAGATTAATTGCATAATCAATCATTGATAGATTTTTGCCACTCTACATGCATTTCCAAGTTATGACTGACTTGGGTGTGTGTGGGATGGCTTTTCTGTGAAGTAAACCTCCTATATTTGGCAAGAAAGGGCTAATGCTGAATTGTGAATCGGCGGGAATCCACTGTACTTGATCTTATTGATTTACTGCTTTAATGTTACTTTTCCTCATAATTGATCATGTCAAACAACATCCTCAAAAATTGGGCAGGTAGAATTTTTTTTCAATGGATCATTTAATCGTTAATTGTATTATTGTCTGTGGATTCTAATCAAAGTTTGACGTCCTTGAAATAATAAATTTCCTTGTTTAAAAACATGAACCATAATCTGTCAAACTGTAACTAGTGAGTTTTCCACCAACAAAACAATGAGGGTGGGAGAAGACACCCAACACTCAACTGAAATGTGTCAACCTTGATTGGCAGACACCCAGAAGAGGAAGAGCAAGTGGGACTCTGCCATCCCTGTGACCCTGGCCCAGCCCACTCTCATCACCACCACGTCAGCCACACTGCCGGCCGTTGTCTCCGTGACAACCACTGCCAGCGGCACCAAGACCACCGTCATTTCTGCAGTGGGCACCATAGTAAAGAAAGCCAAACAGTGAACCTGCTGGTTCCTGCAGGTGATAGGATGCGGCCCAAATTGTCCTACGCTCATCACACATGTCATCGCATAGCACAAGACAGCTCAAATGCCCACAGTACACAAGGACTATTTAATAGACTTGACTTCCTTCTATCTCTGGGACTGTAAACTGTATTTCATCATTCGTCTGGATGAAGTGCTTGTCTGTGTGACATCCTTTGGTTTCAGCATGCCGGTAAAAGTTTCATGGAGAAACATATGGAAATGAGAAATGCATGTCTTCTGTCCGCAGTGCTGATGCAGAGGTGACAGTCTTTTCTCCTGCTTATTGACTCATTTTGAGGTAAAACATTTTTACATTTGTATATATAATAATGCTGATTAGGTGAATAAATTTCTCTGTTGCCTTTTCAATGGAATCCCTGTAGTTTGTCATTTCAACACACTGACCACCACGTTTACTGAATAGTTATGGTACATTATGGTAAATATTTTGGTATTTGTTGTCTTTTCTTATATGTTTTTCCTGTCCTACTCACCTGACTTTTTTAAGACCTGCTGGTGTGTACGGGGTTTGAGGTTTGAGCCACTTTTGTATTTTATTATACACTGATAGAAATGTCCCATGATTTATTGGAATTTACTCTCGATTCTTTTTTGTAGCGGGAATCTGCCAGCAACTATAACATCTACCATCGTCCCCTATTTAAGGATATTGTTGATGGATGACAGTGCAGCTTAAATATCATCAAATATTAGCGTAGTGTGTGTAAAGCCTGAATAAGGACTCAACTATAAACGCACCAGGTATTTATTTTAATCTTCTACTCGTTGAATGTTATGTAACTGTTACATTGTAAAACTTTTTCAACTCCAGCACAAACCAACACAGTAGATACAACCATATCTTGCAAAATGCATATATTTATGTAAAACATTTTGACCTTTCACAAACACTTTTTTATTCTGTAAGCTGTCATATTAATAAGTATTAGAACTAAAACTGCAATGTGCTGTTAAGTCTTGTGCACAAGTCACTGATGTGTCCCCAAGGTCCGCTGCAGCTAATTTGCCATTTTGGGGGGGGGGGTGGAGAAGTGAGGGATGCATTCATCCATGAATGAACTCACTGATCCAAAAGTAGACAGTTTTTTTATCATGTAAATGAGTGAGTGAACCAGACTGGGATCAGATGGTAGTGTGCGAGTGGAGAGAGAACTGTCTTGAGCAGTTTCTCAGTAGTTTGTCTGCAGGGGGGGCAGCTCTTGTGTGAGGCTCTTCATGCCTCCACTTCACCAGGACAACCTGTAGTTCCCGGTAAGTAACATTTCCAGGCGTATTTTGCATGTTTTTAGAGGACACAATCAAGTTTATTTCAGATGAGTATGTTGATAGTGTTGCCATTTAAGTTTTGTTCTCTATCTTACTGTAACTTTTGCCCTGTGGGGGGTTAAGGGGGTAATTAAGGCGTAGTCCCCTAAGGTTCCTTGATTCATGAAGTAACCTGGTATCTTATGCCCATCTTTGAATTGGATGGGATGTGCCATTTTGTTTTCACCCTGTCACAAATGCCTGCAGCTACAATGTTGAAATGTTACACTTTTGAGAACGTTGTGCTATGTGACGGGAATAATTAAAAAATCCAAAGTATGTATGTGAATTGACAATAACATTTTCCCATGCCTCATACCTTTGAAGTAAATCAAATGGCTGTTTGGAGATCAGTGGCACTACTAAAGTGTCAGACATGAAAAAGCAGGGGAGGAGTCTGAGTTGCAACCTGCAAAAGTTGTACTCCTGTTGAGAAAGAAGTTAGCTATTGTAGTGAACCCGATCTGGTTTCTACGGTCTGAACTTTGCATGCCACGGTTGTCCATTGTTTTATGTACGCTGGGAGAAGAAAGGACTGCTATCACTTCTCAGCTGGGTTAACTCGTTGCTTCCCATACGTATGTGTCACAATGTCTAAAGGCTTTCCTTACTGTCTGTCATGCTAACAGTGCAATTGGAAAACTATAAAAACATGTTTTGTGTAAAAAAAAAAAAAGTCAAACCTTGTAGTGTAACTGTGTTGGTTACCAAATAACTACAGTCAACTGCTGATGATGTCATTGGTAGGAGATGGAGCTGACTTCTGGTTCCTTTTTCCTACATATTAAGCTACATATTAGCTATAAGCTAATAGGCTGCTACAAGGATGTTTTATAATTTAAAAAGATAACGCTAAAAAAAATGGATCTCAATATTTTTTTCTCAATTTTTTAAAAAATTGTTGGAGTGCTTGAAAAGAATAAAACTTAGGTTTGTGGATCAAAAAGGCTGAGAATCACTAGTTAATGAGAAAGCTTTGATCTCTGATATGCTAACAATGCAATTGGAAAACTATAAAAACATGTTTTGTGTAAAAAAAAAAATGTCAAACCTTGTAGTGTAACTGTGTTGATTACCAAATAACTACAGAGTCAACTGCTGATGATGTCATTGGTAGGAGATGGAGCTGACTTCTGGTTCCTTTTTCCTACATATTAAGCTACATATTAGCTATAAGCTAATAGGCTGCTACAAGGATGTTTTATAATTTAAAAAGATAACGCTAAAAAAAATGGATCTCAATATTTTTTTCTCCATTTTTTAAAAAATTGTTGGAGTGCTTGAAAAGAATAAAACTTAGGTTTGTGGATCAAAAAGGCTGAGAATCACTAGTTAATGAGAAAGCTTTGATCTCTGATATGCTAACAATGCAATTGGAAAACTATAAAAACATGTTTTGTGTAAAAAAAAATGTCAAACCTTGTAGTGTAACTGTGTTGATTACCAAATAACTACAGAGTCAACTGCTGATGATGTCATTGGTAGGAGATGGAGCTGACTTCCGGTTCGTTTTTCTACATATTAGCAAGCTAATAGGCTGCTAACAAGGATGTTTTATAAAAGATAACGCAAAAAAATGGATTGTAATATTTTTTTCTCAACATTTTTAAATATTTTTAATTTTGTTGGAGTGCTTGAAAAGAGTACAACTTAGGTTTGTGGCTCAAAAATGCTGAGAATCACTAGTTAATGAGAAACTCTGAACTCTGACATGGGTCGGTCTTATTCATACTGTACTTTGTAGTACTTTGAGTGTACACAATACTTTGTAAACGGTGAGCACTTGAGGATTGAATGTCACATTCAATGCCATTCTGCCGGAGCAGTTGTGCACGTGCAAATGCAACGTTTCTAGAAGAAGGAAAACATCAATGGTTCCTATGAAATATTTGACAAAGCAAAATGACCATCAGGATGTGTGAACACAACAATCCGAGTATTTCCCATGGCCTGCAGGCAGTATTCTGCTCTGTGTGCCACACCCATGAGTTTGGGATGAGGCCGTCAAAGGAGGGGCCTGGCGCCCCCACGCTCAAGCCCACACAGGTAACGGCTGTTGGAGTGGAATGTGACAGAGGTGTGGAGCTTTTACCTCCTAGCAGGGTGTGGAAGAGCTAGAGGTCCAGGAAGGGAGTAACCCCTCTCACCTGGTTGGAGGGTGTGTGATCGGGGGTTAAAGGAGGGATCAAGTCACATTCGGTCAGTGGCTTTGCTTGCTATTTCTCCGTATCACACACTTGCTTTTCTGGGTTTATGGGCATTTCAGTCAATATTTGACCAGGACAGGCTATACGACACGGAAGACGCAAAACAACACGAGAAACACTTTTTTTTTTGTTACACCAGCATTCGTAGAGGACTTTGGATAAAGAAAATCTTCACCAAACTCCTAGGTCACACATGCCGAAAAGGATTTGGGTCTTTTTTTTTTTTTTTTTAAGTAATTCTTGGATTTCTGAACTTGGACTAGTGGGAGCAGGAACAGGTTTGTTTGCTTTGAGATATTTTATATTCTCTCAAATTATTCCTCCAATGTAACACACTCTTCATGTACTAGGAAAGGTGACTGCTGGTTAACTGTTAACTAACTGTAATTGTGAAAATAATCACTGCTTTGAAGGGCAAATATGAACTTTGACCCTATGAACACCGAATATTATTTGTCATTTCTCATTCGTGGAGCATAGATAAAAGAGATTAGGATGCTTTACTGTGAGAAACAGGAGTACAGTACCAGTCAGTGTCTTTCCCTTGAGGTACAATCTGTACCTAATAGTCCAAGTACGGCTAAGGTACTTTTTCCAGAGACTATATTTTGTTAAACACAGGTGAAAAGGAAACCAGAAGATGAAAGACATGTTTATATTGTAAATCCCAAAGACCTGCATCGTCAGTGTGCTAGAGGTTTTTGCCAGAGGGCATGCGGCACTCGCTTCTGGCTGTAACAATCTGGCGAGCAACATCGAATGCATTATTAAGTGTCGTCTTATTTAAACCGTATATCTTCCAAAACACGTCACTGTGCTTGATGGAAATGTTTTGTAAGGAATGGAGATGGCGTGTCTGCCCACAACTCTCTTGGTCAGTGATTTATGGGACACACACACACACACACACACCTGTTGTGATAGTGAGGTGATATTCACAAGCTGGTGTTAAGGTGTCTTTCCCATGTGTTTTTAACTTCAACAAGTCCATCTCTCACCTCCAGGAGAAATTCTTTCTGTGTTATGAATCATCAGCGGACAAAAGTAGCCTTTTATTTTTAATTGATTGTTGTATTTAGTCATTTATGGCACCGTGTGTGTGTGTGTGTGTGATCTGCCCACGTACCGTGGAAGACTGGAGACATTTCAGGCCACACTGCACCCTTTGTTCACTCTCACTTCTTCTAGCGTGATTGCGGCATGTATTTGATCAGCGTTTACAACATCACCACCTGGCAAAGCATGATGGGATAGTACCACATTACACACACACCCATGTTTGTCTTCCTGTGACCAGTTGCTATTGTCACACCAACAGACATGTCGTTATTGGTATGGGTGCATGACGGTATGAAAGTGCGGCTCGGGGGACATTTGTGTACCACAGATTTTTATATTTCCTGAAACCTACTTATGTTCTATGGCTAATTGCTAAAAAAAAACAAAAAACGGTAAGGGGTAGAAAGAAACCTTTTTTCCTGTCTAATCTTTCTTTTTGGTAGGTTCCATGAAGGTAATATTCAAAATGGTCTAAAATGGATGGTATTGAATGAGTTAATCTAAGTTAATCTTAGATGCAAACATAGTGTGTAGTTAGAAATGTCAAGCAAGTGATGTCAATCTGCATATCTTCTGTTTACCTTTGCTTGACCTTGACCAAGGGAA
Source organism: Doryrhamphus excisus (assembly GCF_030265055.1). Taxonomy (NCBI): domain Eukaryota; kingdom Metazoa; phylum Chordata; class Actinopteri; order Syngnathiformes; family Syngnathidae; genus Doryrhamphus; species Doryrhamphus excisus. The sequence continues at coordinate 4,136,572 of NC_080487.1, read as the reverse complement.
AGTGCAGGTGGTTCAAATATCTTCCGCCTCCCTTTTTTTTTTTTTTTTAGTTACAGAGCTTTTTAGCCTTGTTGTTTGTGTACAACTCTGCTCCTCCAGAACCAAAGCACGCCAAAGGGTGAAAATCTGGCAAACTTGCAACCCTGCTATATGACTTGAAATGTCAAGAATTGCCACCAAATTTGGTGTAGACCTTTAAGGGACTGACAGGCGCCTGTCTGTAGAATTTGAGCAAATTTTGTTGCAAAACATAGGAGCCATCCTAGCAAGAAAAACCTCGAAATGATCTGTATTCCATGTATGGTGGCATGTGTTTCAAAGGATTTTGCACACAACCCGTAGGTTGCACCACAAATGTCACCCCTTCTGTATGTATTCTTTGTGTGTTTCAGTTGTAGGGAGGAGATGGGGAGATGGACCTTACGTCTCTCAGTGGGCCTTTGGCTTCTGCTCATCCTGTTGACCCGCTCTTATACCGAAGGTATGTATGAATAGATCTAATACAGTTATTCCCAGCCACAGTGCCGCACTACACCAAAATAATCAATTGGTCCCCAAATTAGTCCTTATTTTGTAGAAATAACTTATCTTCGTTCATGTGTCTATGCCCACGAGATGCAGCATAGTGACAGGTAGATGGTAGGAAGTACATCCGCCATTCAAACAACATTATTGTGGAGAGAATGTCTAAAATGCATGATAACTGGAGACACTAAATTGTCCATAGACGCGACATACTGTAGGTCAGCATCAACATTTTCATAATCATTATGTAGTAATACTTTCAAAATATGATCAAGTCAAGTGTATTTTTCTTGGGTGTCCTTCTCACTTTCATTTCTCTTCCCCCACAGCGAACTACTGCTTCGCTTCCAGGTCCAAAACCTGCTCAGAATGCCTGCAGGCGGGGAAAGGCTGTGCATACTGTCCTGATGAGGTCAGAGCATAAAATAGGAACATAAAAGAAATTTGTCTTGAGCCAACTCTTTGTTCTTCCTGAATTTTTTCCCTGTTGTTCATCATTGGTGATAGTGGGTGAACCTTTGCAGCCGCTTTTCCGATAAGTCGGAAACTATTCCATATTGGACTGGAAATTGTTTCATAAAATGACAAAATATCTTCTTGTTATTGTGAAATAAAGTCATTTGGAATACAAAAATAGGAATGTAACTATGCACTTTTTCCAATGTGCTATCTAACTTGAGAGTGCTTTTCCGATAAGTCGGAAAATATTCCATATTGGACTGGAAATTGTTTCATAAAATGACAAAATATCTTCTTGTTATTGTGAAATAAAGTCATTTGGAATACAAAAATAGGAATGTAACTATGCACTTTTTCCAATGTGCTAACTAACTTGAGAGTGCTTTTCCGATAAGTTGGAAAATATTCCATATTGGACTGGAAATTGTTTCATAAAATGACAAAATATCTTCTTGTTATTGTGGAATAAAGTCATTTGGAATACAAAAATAGGAATGTAACTATGCACTTTTTCCAATGTGCTATCTAACTTGAGAGTGCTTTTCCGATAAATCGGAAAATATTCCATATTGGACTGGAAATTGTTTCATAAAATGACAAAATATCTTCTTGTTATTGTGAAATAAAGCCATTTGGAATACAAAAATAGGAATGTAACTATGCACTTTTTCCAATGTGCTATCTAACTTGAGAGTGCTTTTCCGATAAGTTGGAAAATATTCCATATTGGACTGGAAATTGTTTCATAAAATGACAAAATATCTTCTTGTTATTGTGAAATAAAGTCATTTGGAATACAAAAATAGGAATGTAACTATGCACTTTTCCCAATGTGCTATCTAACTTGAGAGTGCTTTTCCGATAAGTCGGAAAATATTCCATATTGGACTGGAAATTGTTTCATAAAATGACAAAATATATTCTTGTTATTGTGAAATAAAGTCATTTGGAATACAAAAATAGGAATGTAACTATGCGCTTTTTCCAATGTGCTATCTAACTTGAGAGTGCTTTTCCGATAAGTCGGAAAATATGCCATATTGGACTGGAAATTGTTTCATAAAATGACAAAATATCTTCTTGTTATTGTGAAATAAAGTCATTTGGAATACAAAAATAGGAATGTAACTATGCACTTTTTCCAATGTACTATTTAACTTGAGAGTGCTTTTCCGATAAGTCGGAAAATATTCCATATTGGACTGGAAATTGTTTCATGAAATGACAAAATATTTTCTTGTTATTGTGAAATAAAGTCATTTGGAATACAAAAATAGGAATATAACTATGCACTATTGTTGATTGTTCCTTACTGGTGAGTCCTCCTTGTGTTTAGACCTTTAACGGCCCTCGCTGTGACCTGTATGAAAACATTCTGGCCCACGGCTGCAGTGCTGCTGCAGTGATCACCGCCCAAAGCAGTATGTCCATTGATAGAGTAAGTCCTCTCATCTGTCGTCAATGCCTTCCCTTATTTGTTACACCCAGAAATGCTCAAATTACATAACATTCCCCTTCATCCTTGCACAGAAACAACAGATCAATGTCCAAATGCAACAGTCGCAGGTGTCCCCGCAAGAGATGACGATGTCTTTTCTACCCGGGGAAGAGAAGATGGTGGATGTGGAGGTGTTTGCTCCAACCAAAGGTCCTCTAGATTTGTACATTCTTATGGACTTCTCCAATTCTATGGAAGACGACTTGGACAACTTGAAGAGAATGGGCAAGGAGCTGGGTGAGTGATTCCTTTTTATGATGGCTGTCACTGTCCCACTGACATATGCTGCTTTTGTCTCAAAGCTACGCTGGCGGCGAAGCTGTCAGATGACTACACCATCGGATTTGGAAAGTTTGTGGACAAAGTGATTGAGCCCCAAACTGACATGAGACCCACTAAGTAAGAAAAAGTTAGAACATTTGGAGCAGGCACCCAATGAAAATCATCAAGTCATTTTTGTCGCTTCCTGGTATTTCCTTCAGACTCGCTCAACCGTGGCCCAACAGTGACCCTCCATTCTCTTTTCAAAATGTCATCAAGCTGACCAACAACTTGGACTTCTTTAACAGCGAGCTTCAGAAGGAAAGGATCTCTGGTAACCTGGATGCTCCAGAAGGAGGCTTTGATGCCATACTCCAAGCTGCCGTCTGCGGGGTAAGAATAAGCATTCATAATAACCACATCCAAACTCTTCAAATCATTTTATGCTTTTTCCAATTATCTGACCTATAAATGTCATTTTTATAAATGTTGTTCTGTATTTCGAAATCTATAAGGTCCACCATTCTTAATTAAGAAATGTCTTATCATCAGGATGAGATTGGTTGGAGACAACAGAGTACACATCTGCTGGTTTTCTCCACTGAATCCGCTTTCCACTACGAGGCCGACGGCGCCAACGTGCTGTCGGGCATCCTGCCACGCAACGACGAGCAGTGCCACCTGGATGCGAATGGCAAATACACCGAGGATATCAAGCAAGATTACCCCTCCATACCCACGCTGGTCCGTCTGCTCGGCAAAAATAACATCATTCCCGTATTCGCCGTTACCAACTATTCCTACTCGTACTACAAGGTCGGTGGTTATTTTGGCCAAGCCACTGTATGCGACAAAGCGTTCTTACATAATCTATTCTGCTCTTGCTTCTTAAGAAACTCCAAGAGTACTTCCCGATCGCTGAGGTGGGCCTGCTGCAGGAAGACTCATCCAACATCCTTCAAGTCATGGAAATTGCCTTTGATGTAAAAAAAAAAAAAAAAACTTTATCATGAGAACTTGTTAGTCGGCTTTGAACAAAACAAGTCATGGCTGTGTGTTTTCTTCCAGAACATCCGTTCCAAAATGAGCATTCGTGCAGAGGACAGACCCAAAGCCTTTGAGGCTCAGTTCTTGTCCACTGATGAAGCTGTCGCAGAATACGGAAAGTTTGATTTCAAGCCTGGCGCAATTGTAAGTGTCTGTGCTGGACAACCAATCAACTATTAAGAATATCGAATATAATATAAAGGCAACCGCATAAAGAAAACATTTGGGGAAGACCCTCTAAATTTCCACTCTACTATTTGCTGCAGGGCAAATTCAAGATGCGACTCAAAGCCCAGAGACTGGTGGATGAGTCTCCGGTCTGTCAGATGGATGTGGATGAAAAAGAGGGCACGATGAGAGTCAAACCTACCACCTTCAACTCTGCCGTGAATGTTAAAGCCAGCGTTCTGTGCCCCAAATGTGACTGTGAGAAGGTAGACACCCTCGACCCTTAAATGACACTCACGCTTCAGAGAGGGAGGCTTCATCCTAATATATTTTGTGTCCTGTAGACTGCCCTCCGTAAGGCACCCAGATGCCATGGCAACGGAGACCTCGTGTGTGGGAAGTGTCAGTGCTATGACGGCTGGTGAGGTTCACTTCAAGTACTTCAATTGTAATTGTAACCATGTTTCAGAGAATACGGCAGTGCAAGTTCTCTATGTTGTGTTCTTTATTTCAGGTTGAGTACATTCTGTAACTGTTCAGCGAGCGTTTCAGCTCTTGACACCAGCCAGTGTATCGGTCCCGGCTCGACCGAACCTTGTTCTGGCCGTGGGGACTGCCTGGAGTGTGGAACCTGTGTGTGCTACAACCCCGATCAGTTTGAAGGCCCCTACTGCCAATATGACCGAACCCAGTGTCAGCGATTCGGAGGCTTTCTCTGCAATGGTACGACATCTTTGCCTCGTTTACGATCTTTTGGGTGTAAGCTAAATTGGTTCACAATGGAAGTGCCCTCTCAAGTCAATAGTCTCAAGACAATTTGGAGTGGCCAATTAACCTAGCATGTTTTTGGAATGTGGGAGGAAACCGGAGTACCCGGAGAAAACCCACGCATGCACGGGGAGAACATGCAAACTCCACACAGAGATGGCCGAGGGTGGAATTGAACCCTGGTCTCCTAGCTGTGAGATCTGCGCGCTAACCACTAGACCGCCGTGCCGCCCTTTAAGGGGTCATTTCCATAACAAATCCATCCGCTTATGATGACATATGCTGTAGGATTGTACAGTAAACCTCGGATATATCGGACTCGGATATATCGGAAATTCGCTCACAACGGACAGATAAAAAAGAACCGATTTTTCTGTAATGCATTTCCAATAAAAATTCATTGCATATATCGGATTTTTTACGGATTTCGCCTATTTCGGACAAAATCTCCAGTCCCGTTCCAATGCATTTCCATTAAATTTCCCTCGCATATATCGGATGGCTGCATCGTGGCGCTCCGATTCGCCGAATCGTGACAGGCCGCTATACGACGTCATTTGCAGCGTTTGCAGCGTTGCCTGCGTGTCCAGGTACATTGGAAACATAGTCAAGGAAGTGCCTTTTTATAACGGATAAAATCTGATTTACGCATATACCGGATATAAATCCGATATATGCGTAAAACTGACATTTTCCGGTATACGCATATAACGGATTTCGCTTATATCGGACAAAACCAGTGGGAACAATTGAATCCGATATATCCGAGGTTTACTGTAGTAACAGTATTGTTTCTTGCCACATTGTGATTCGGACATCGCTCCCTCACTCATCACGCTTATTCCAAAAATAATGAATGAATAAATTATCATGTTTTGTGGTTGAATACAGCGTTTTATTAGTCAAAACATGTGCATATATAAGAAAGTTCTATGCATTTGTGGCCCACATTAAGCATTTTCAATCATAAAAATGGATAAATGAAGGAATAAGTCATTTGGAAGATGTTATTAATTCATTTTCTAACGCTTATCCCCACGAGGGTCGCTGGAGCCTATCCCAGCTGTCTTCGGGCGAGAGGCAGGGTACACCCTGGACTGGTGGCCAGCCAATTAACCACAGAACCATGTCAAAAATCATTTATTATCCATTGTCCTTATGTCTCCGGTCAAAGTCGCAAGTAAATGTGCAAGCGATGATTAGTTTCCGTTTGGGTCAACAACAGCTTATATCGACGTCCGTCAGCATGTTATCAAGATAAGCGGGTTCCACAGTAATTAGTATGTATGACATTTTCCCACAAGCATACAGCCCACACGCCACACTTAATCATTTTCTTCCCTTTTCCAACCTAATCAGAACGTGGATCCTGCATTATGGGCCGCTGTGTCTGCTCTGATGGTTGGGAGGGAAATGCCTGTGAATGTCCCAAGAGCAACCAGACCTGTTTGGACAGTAAGGGGGTCAGTACTACCAGGGTCTTTTTAAATGTCTTTGTCTTTGGAATGGTTTAATTCCTCATTTCACCTTCCATGATACCTGATTGCAGGGAGTGTGCAATGGACGCGGCAAATGTGAATGTGGTCGATGCAAGTGTCCAGCATCTGGTCTAGAAATGACTTCCACCTGTGAGCCCAATTTCCAGGTATGTAAATGGATCTGTACATATGTGTAAATCTGTACTGATGTTGTACATTCACTCACCATTAATGTATGTTTTTTTGGTGAGACTATTTGGCTTCATTAAATATACTTTACACATAAACAAATTTACTCTATGTTTATATCATATACAGTATATATGATGAGCATTTATCACAGCATAGTCATTCTAAAGATAATAAACTAGCAAGTGACTTTTTTTTTTTTTCCAACATAACCATGTTTGTGTGTTGTACCCAGGCCCAGCTCGGCGTGTGTGAGGGTACAAGGAGTTGCGTTCAGTGCCAAGCTTGGAAGACAGGAGAGAAGAAGGACAAAGAGGAGTGTGACAAGTGTCCTTTCCGAGTCGTCATGGTGGATGAACTGAAAGAAGGTGCCGGAAATAATAATGGACTTCTTCAAGGGGGGCTTCTTATGCTCATTTTCAGCCCTTTTGTATTGAGTTGCGGACTCCTATAGAGCCGCTACACATGATAACCCCAACATAAAGCTTTCTAGATGGTCCAGTAGTGTTTCCATGGATTTCCTGCTTTCGAACCAAACGGTCTGTTTAATTTATTCCAGCCACGCCCTTCCTGCTTTTTAGCATTGTGCAGTCGTAATGATAATAAAAAACTAGACAATGAATAATATTGTAATAAATAAATAATAAAGTGGAAAAAGGTCACAATTTAGCCATCATATGAGTGTTTCAACGCTACAATATGTGTGTGTTTTCAGAGGAAAAGGTGCTCGAAAAGTGTAGTTTCCGTGACGAGGATGACGACTGCACGTACCACTACACTGTGGAATACGCCAAAGCTTCGGTGGTCAAAGACTTGGAGGTCCAGGTTCTCAAGAAGAAAGGTGATCTCAGGATTTCATGTGCTCTCACAACAGCAACTTACATTTGTTTTTATTTTTCAAAGCTTTTCCTGCTTGTTAGATAATAACGTCCTGCATATGACTGAATTTAGCAGCGGGTTTTGTTTTGTTGATAAATTAAGAAAACATTTTCTCTCAGTCATAAGTGCATTATTTAAAAAAAACTGTAGCTGCTACAAAGAAATGTTATTATTTTGATAGAATATACTTCCTGATTTTTAGCATGAGGCTGTGATAAGGATAATAAAAAACTTTCGACAATGAATATGAATATTCGTAAGCCTCAACATGTGTGAAATTGTTGCATTACTGACCTTGTCTTCAGATTGTCCTCCTGCCAGCCTCCTCTGGCTGCTCCCTCTCATCCTGTTCCTCCTGCTCCTGCTGGCACTGCTGCTGCTCTGCTGCTGGAAATATTGCGCCTGCTGCAAAACCTGCTGCCAGGTATGACAAGCACATACATTTAATAATTTTTATGACTTTTCCCCTAACCTAGTTTTCCAAAAATTACAACTTTATTTTGTTTGATATTACGACTTATTTTTTTTTCAACTGTATGCTACTAAAATAATATTTTCAAACATAATATTACTATGTTATTGTCCTAAAATGACATATTTTTATCGTTAGATTTTCTATTAATATTTTGACTTTATTGTTGTAAAATAACTGCTTTTTTTGTTAAACTAAATACTTTTAGAATGTACTGCAGCCATGGGCTCCAAAGGGCCCCCAAGGCCACAATGTGGACATCCCTGTTTTAAACCACCATCAGACAAGTGTGCCTTGAAGATTAATAAATCGCTTGATTTCATATATGACACCGCTGTTGTTCCACTGAGAGATTGCCCTCAAGTAGCTGAATGTTTCTAAGTTTCACTACAAATAATGTCCTTTTGTCTCTCCAAAGAGCTGTCTCGCCCTGCTGCCTTGCTGTAGGAAAGGTAAGCTATGAAGGAATTTCACATTTATGAGTCAGCTGGGTTATTGATACATTTTGGTCTTCTCCCCAGGTCGTATGGTTGGATTCAAGGAGGATGAGTATCTCCTCCGCCACTCCCTGCTCACCTCAGACCACTTGGACACGCCGATGGTGAGAACGGGCCCCCTCAAAGGCACAGATGTGGTTCGCTGGAAGGTTACGGATAATGTGCACCGAAGTCCCAACCATCCTCAGGCTCTCATCAAGCCCAACCCTAAAGAAATCAGTGAGTATATGTGTTTTTTTAAAGCAAATCCTCATGTCACAAAAACTTAAAGATACATTCTAATTATATCTGTCTTGGATATAGTTCAGTATCCAATCTCCCTGCGGCTTAACAGGCGGTTTTCAGAGAACTTGTCTCGCCCTGACTCCAGAGATGCTGAACAACTTTCCAAAGAAGTAGCAGACAATGTGAGCCGCATCTTTTCCATTCATTGGGGTTGTCATTTACCGTCTTATTGAGGTCTCTATTTGGTTTCCCTCCAGCTTAATGAGGTCTACAAGCAAATTCCTGGGGCCCAGAAGATGCAGAAGACCTCATTTAGGTAAGCGGCATTACTACAAAGACATGCACATAAATGAAGCTATCTGTCCATAACCAAGCACTTGTATATTTCTGTTACAGAACACAGAGAAATGCTGGGAAAAGGTAACATTCATTTTTATACATATTCTTATTTGTATCATTGTATCTTCTCAAATGTTTCATATTTTTATATACATATATACATATATATATGATGTTTCTGTGGTGCCCTGAACACTCACTCACTCTAACTCATGACTCCGTGGTGACCAACAGGCAGGACTACACCATCATGGACACCATCCTGTCTGCTCCACGCAGCAGCTACCCTGATATCGTCAAGCTGACTGAAAGAAATGTCCAGTCAGGACGCTTCAACGACCTGAAAGTCTTACCCGGCTACTACACGGTAGCCACAGACAGAGGTTTGCATTTATTATGCCACAATATAGTGATTATTGCCGCATTATGAGAATACCCGACAATAACAGTTTCCGAATTCTGTCTTCATCTGACCTGAGTTGCTCAAACATCAGTCATTGTCAATGATTTGTATTTGTGCTTCCTTTTTTCCCCACAGAGGCTGCAGGCGCTATCGAGTTCCAAGAAGGCGTGGAGTCAGTGGATGTTCATGTGCCACTCTTTACTAAGGATGAGGATGATGACAAGAAGCAGCTGCTGGTGGAGGCCACGGACGTACCGCTGGGCATTGCCGGCATTGGGAAACGCTTGGTGAACATCACCATCATCAAGGAGCATGGTGAGGAAGAAGCTAAAAACACACAGTTACACAAGTGGCGCATCAGAACAGCTGTCAATTGAAATTGTTATATTATCTATTGCAGGGGTCTCAAACACGTGGCCCGCGGGCCAAATGTGGCCCGCAGGACACTTGTTTGAGGCCCCCGCCTTGATATGAAAGTTTAATGTTAGTGCGGCCCGCGCAAGTTTGATATGGATGCTGTATGGTATCATGTACCCAGAAAAAATTATTACGTTTGATTAATGTTCATGTTAAAGGTTAAATAACTGTTAATAGTTATCCTCCCTATCCGTGTGGAAGTGGTAAGTTTTTGGCTATTTAAGTTTAAAGGGAATAACTTGAAGGCTACCGTTTAGGTCGCTAGCTCTCGAGTTTGCGAGTTAGCATGTGTCTCAAGACGCTGCATTTGCGCAATATGTTGTAAATAAAAAGAGTATAAATGTGACTATAATCGTGTTTTGTCATGTCTACAGGGCTCTAATAATGCTTTGTTAATTTTAATCTGAAAAAAATAATTTGTCTACCCACCAACTATATGTGGTTTCTTAAGTTTTTATTATTTGCCGTTTTATTATTATTATATTTATTTATTTATTACTGATTGATTGATTTTCTTTATTCTTGATTTGTTTATTTATTTTTCATCTTATTTTGTGTAGAAAAATAAAAAGTAAGATATTTGAGAACAGTGGAATGTTTTATCAGAGCTTTTATTGTAGAAAATTGGAACCAAAGTGAAGTTTTTTTAATTTTTTAGTTTTTAATAAATGCGTTTTTCTATTGATTGTACTAATTGATTTCTCTGACTTCCTCTCCCTAGCCACCAGCGTGTTCTCTTTCCTCCAGCCGGCGTACACCTACAGTAGACAGGACGGGGTGGCCAACATTCCCATCAGTAGGGAGATCATTGAGGACGGACGCACGCAAGTCTCCTATCGTACTCGAGATCTTACAGCTAAGGATAAAAAGGTGGCTTCTGTTGACCAATTCAGTATCCTGATTCAGGCCTTGTCTGTCCTGTTGAGGCTTTTTATATTTTCAATATCAATATGTAAAACTCCTGTGTGTATTTTAGGACTATGTGACCGTGGATGGTGACCTCACTTATGGTCTTGGTGAGACCCAGAAGACCGTCCCTGTTCGTCTGCTGGAGCTGGGCGAGAAAGATGCGCTCTTGGATGACAAACAGGTCAAACAGTTTGTCATGGACCTCAGTAACCCGCGTCAGGGGGCCAAGCTCGGACGCTACCCGAGAACTACTGTCACTATCGCCGACATACCAGGTAGGAAAATGAAGCACTTCCTCAACTTAACTTTATTGTTATTATGATTTTACATTATTTGTGCAGAAGGTCTCAGTCATCTTTATTCCCTGTCTTCTCTTCATCAATCAGAACCCAGTGTGATGATGTTCAAGAGGGGCACCCAGAATTTCACTACATCCGATCCAACCTACACCATCCCTGTGCTCCGCACTCGCAACCCAGACAGCCTGGCCACAGTGAAGTGGCGCACCAAGAAAGCCCAACGCTTTGATCTTTCTGGCCCCCTCAAGTTCAGCCCCGGAGAAACAGAGAAGAATATAGTGATCGACCCAAGATCGCACCCTGGTCTGGTTCAACCAGAGACCTTCCAACTGGAGCTCTTTGACCCAAGCAGCAACAGCACTATCGGAGAGAGGAAGACCACAATAGTGAATGTCGTAGAAGGAGGTACTGTTCAGCTGGGAACTTCTTGTGAGACATGTGAGACAAATTTGGAGACATGGTTCTTGACTTCCTGCAGGTCCGAGGTCCCCCGAGATGTCCCAAATGCAGCAGAAAGGCTTTTTAACTCCTAAAAATACCTCACCTGGGGGTCGCCTTCTTGCTCCACCTAACCCTAAGGCCAGAGCGACCGGACCCAGAAGCATCCGTCTCAACTGGGACCCACCACCGGGTAACCCCATGGGGTACAAGGTGCATTAAAGTGAACACACGTTTACAGTAGCTTGAACATACAATTTGCATGACACATTAAAAAAAATGCATGTTTTGATATTTTAGGTGAAGTATTGGATCTACGGTGACCCAGAGAAAGATGCCCAGGTCATTGATGTGAAGTCTCCTCAAGCGGACTTGACCAACCTGTATCCCTACTGTGACTATGAGATGCGAGTGTCCGCCTACAATGCAATGGGAGATGGCAACGATACAGACATTGTTGCCTGTCAGACTTTGGAGGATGGTAACGACTGCTCCCCCTACTGCTCATGGTTTGACATTATTACTGTAGCATCCGTACGCCATTACGGTATGTGTCCTTTGCAGTACCGGGAGAACCAGGTCGTCTGGCCTTCAATGTCATCAGCCCGACTGTAACTCAGCTGAGTTGGGCTGAGCCTGCAGAGACAAATGGTAACATCACGGCTTATGAAGTCATCTACACGCCCATCGATGATGAGCTGAGTAAGAGAACCACGCCCTGCAAATACATTACCTCGGTCATCAGTCAGGGTTCAAATTGTACAGCTTCGTCCAACTTAAGTGACATCTGATCTTACAAATGTTGGCACCATTTTCAGTTCCTGTAGTTCCCTAGTGTTTTTCTATTTCGTGTTTTGCTTTCATGTCCTATCTTCATCCTCTTTTTGTAGAACAAGTGGGCGCTGCTAAGAAGGTGAAGATTGACAACCCGAAGAAGCGAATGCTCCTGATTGAGAATCTTGTCAATGCCCAGACCTATCAGTACAAAGTCCGTGCCAAGAACAGTGTTGGCTGGGGACCCTTCAGAGACGCTACCATTAACTTGGCATCACAACCTGTCAGACCTTTGTCCAGTAAGTCGCAATCCAATCCAACACATCTAACCCTGTGAGACTTTGTTCTTGTTTCTGAAAGTGGCGCTATTTCTGTGGCATCCCTAGTTCCCATTATTCCAGACATCCCTATTGTGGATGCAGAAGCGGGAGACGAATATGACAGCTATTTGATGTACAGCAACGAGGTGCTGAAGTCTCCTGCAGGCTCCAAGACACCCAGCGTCTCTGGTGAAGGTTGGTAACCGAGCCCAAAACATGCAAACTATTTAATGTCATTTTTGCTGTTCTACAAAGAGGGAAATGGCCAGTAGAGGACAAAGTATACAATATGTACTCTAGTGTCGTCTACCTGGTCCAAGATGGACATAATAATGTGACGTCACATTCCTCTCTGCTGTCCATTTTGCTACAAATTGCTCCAAAGCATCCCCACCTATCTTCAATAAAAGTGCATTATGATTTATATATAAAGCCCAGCCCACAGAAAACATGGTTTAACAAAAAAACACAAAAAGTGTTTAACAAAATCTATCGTGAAACCAACCACTGAATATTTTTGCCTACCATCCTCCACTTGCTTGCTTCCCCCCCTTCCCCAATGACCTCAATTTGCAAGGCTGGAAATATGTCAAGATGGTGGGGTCCAACCTGGATCTCCGAAAGGTGTCATGGAAAAAGCGAGTGGACGTCATCCCCAACAGTCGGCACAGCACAGACACAGAGGCGAGCACAGATGAGGTCCCACTCCCACGCTTCACTCAGACAGCCGTGCCAGGTGAAGAGCACTCCGTCAGAGCAGCAGATAGGCAGACAGGCAGTCAACATGCCAAAGTGTCCCTCTAGTGTCCCTCCCTCTATTCTTAACGATCACATGTGAGACTTTGAGTAATCCATCCATTCCAAGTTGGCGTGTATCCTATCGATTCCCCTGGCTAATGCTGAGAGAAGAGCACTGGCATCAACTGCACCACCTTTAGTTGATGATCAGAGGCGGGCTTTATCCACCCCCCCACCCACCATGTATTCCCATACACCTGACTATGTCCTTTCACATCCCAGTGGGAAGGCAGTGGTGTACGTAAAAGTAAGTGTGTTATGGAGAATCCAATAAGTGGATGTTCGTGTTACTATCTTAATGCGGAAGTACAATTTGCTGCTTTGACGTTCATTCATTCATTCATTCATTTTCGACCGCTTTTTCCTCACGAGGGTCGCGGGGGGTTGCTGGAACCTATCCCAGCTGTCTTCGGGCGAGAGTACACCCTGGACTGGTCGCCAGCCAATCACAGGGCACATATAGAAAAACAACCATTCACACTCTCATTCATACCTATTAACAATTAACCTAGCATGTTTTTGGAATGTGGGAGGAAACCGGAGTACCCGGAGAAAACCCACGCATGCACGGGGAGAACATGCAAACTCCACACAGAGATGGCCGAGGGTGGAATTGAACCCTGGTCTCCTAGCTGTGAGGTCTGCACACTAACCACACGACCGCCGTGTTTTACCCTGCTTTGAAGTATGCTTGAAAATTCCAGGAAATACACTCAAAACATGTGATTGCAATTTAAACTGTGTGGTGTCTTTGAATGCAACGCCTCATGGTAATGGTTTTATTTCATTTGAACATGCATCAGATTACAATTGAGTGCATCCCATAATCAGTTCACAGTTCCACATGTCCAAAAGCAGCAGGAAGAAGCAAAGCTTATTAAATCCTACTCCTCCATCTGGTAACTGTTACATTTGTTCACTTCCTGCTTTCCTAATATAGTTTAAGTTTTTTTTTTTTTGTCACGTACTGAAGTAGGAGGTGATATGAGCATCCAATGACATAATGGGTACCATAGTAACTGCCAATATATATGATATATATGTGATATATATAGCACATCATGACTAGATTTTCAGAAATGTGTGTTATCAATTCTGTTCATACAATACAAATGGCATATTTCAGACATCATGTAGTTGAAATGGGGATTAACTATGATTAATTAATTTGAAAACTGGGTGGAAGTGGTTCAGGAGATAGAGCAGGTTGTCCAGAAAGTGGAGGATTGGTGGTTGAATCCTCGCTCCCTCCACCCAGTCACTATGGTTGTGTCCCTGGTCCCCTTGTGTCCTCTTAATGATGGTTTCCGCTGAGGAACATCACCAAGATTGATACAGTGATAGCAGCATCATCCAAACCTCCACCGATACGTCTTCTGACCACTCTGGCTCATGTCTTGCTGTCCAACAGATTATATGATGAATGGAAAGTGGGATACAAACTTCCTTTTCCCAGGCGGTTCTGCCACACGCAACTTGTCAACATCATCCTCCCCGATGTCCACTGTGAGCTCCAACTACCGAGGCGGCTCCTTCACCACAGAAACCACCACCACCTACATGTCTGGAGCAGGTGAGAAGAAAACTAAGGAGGAAACAGACCAGGTCTATGTTAGTCTTCAACCAATTATGCTCCTCAGGAAGCCCTCGCCGACCTGATATGATCGGTGGAATGGGTGGTCTGCACACATCAGACGTCACCATGAGGAAGCACTCGGAGAACAGGGGTTACACAGATGAAAACATCCGCGACTCTATTGTCATGGGAGATGGTTCCAGCAAGTTCCCAGATCTAGGTAACATGAAGTTCCCCGTTAAATGGATCGCCAAAAAGAAAGCTGTGCAAGCGCATGAGGTCAATGGCTTGGATGCGCGTTAGCATGCTGGATGCTGTTGGCTGCATAGCAGGCTTCTAAACACAGACTTTGCAAAAGCTAAGCTGACTATCGCTTTGTCTTTTTTTTTTTTTTTTTACTGCCCCCGTGCTTCAAACCTCCACCATCTACTCTCATGTTCTCCACCCTCCCTGCATCCTCCTCTTTCGGGCCTGATGTGCCATCAGGTGTTTTCGGCTTCACTGGGTCGCAGAGCACCTCACAGAACCAGTTCAACTACAGCATATCCCAAGGTCCGAGGGCCAGGACCCAGTCTTCGGAGGTCAGCCAAGCTCTGTATGATCTGGACAGGGTTCTCCACGGTAAGTATGGATGCATGTAAGCATGGAGGCTGGGGTTTACTTTCTGCTCTCTTCTTAAATGTTCTCTTGTTGTCTGTGGTGGCCACCAAAGTACGAGCCACATTGTTAAAGAATCCATGAGATGTAGAATTCCTTATCAAAGATGTTAATAATTGATAATAAAGCTTTTAATTGAAGCTGTATGAAATATGTTTATTCACGTATTGGATCTCACATTCCTGCCCGGTTTGTCATCAGATGCAAGACTCTCCCCTGGAGTCCCCGACACCCCCAGCAGACTTGTTTTTTCTGCTCTGGGTCCCACTGCTTTGAAGGTCAGCTGGCAGGAACCGCACTGTGAGAAGGACATCCTTGGCTACTGTGTGCTCTACCAGCAGCTCAATGGAGGTCAGGATGACTGGATATTATCCAAATATTACATAACAATTGGTACCGGCTAGTGTTCATTCACTTTAAAGCAATCTGTGTTGTCTCCCAAAGGCGATGTGAAGCGCATCAACGTGTCCAACCCGGCAGAGAACTCCGTAATCATACAGGACTTGCTGCCCAATCACTCGTACCTATTTAAGGTAAAGGCTCAAAGCCAGGAGGGCTGGGGTCCGGAGAGAGAGGGCGTCATCACCATCGAGTCGGCCGTCGATCCCAAGAGTCCCCTCAGTCCCATGCCAGGTGCCCAGTCCTGACCTTTTTGGACCAGCCACTGTTTTGCAGTCCTGTGATGATTGATGATTTCCTGTCCTCACAGGCTCGCCGTTCACCTTGAGCACACCAAGTGCTCCTGGTCCCCTCGTCTTCACAGCACTCAGCCCGGATTCCCTGCAGCTTAGCTGGGAGAAACCCCGGAAACCAAATGGAGGAATTCTGGGCTATGTAGTCACTTGTGAGCAGCTGCATGGAGGAGGTGAGGGTTATTAACTGTAATTGTACAAACACTGTAGTACTGTACACACATGGTGGACTCCACTGTATTCTTGTGATGATGTGAGTACATACAGTACATACTACAGTACATACATGTAGTTGTTTAGAAGTAGGCACATATATCTTCTATTAAGCTCATATGATTGCCTCTGTCTTCTAGGCGACATGCGTTCCTTCCAAGT
Organism: Doryrhamphus excisus; assembly: GCF_030265055.1. Lineage (NCBI taxonomy): Eukaryota > Metazoa > Chordata > Actinopteri > Syngnathiformes > Syngnathidae > Doryrhamphus > Doryrhamphus excisus. The sequence continues at coordinate 4,120,109 of NC_080487.1, read as the reverse complement.
GAGCGGTGACAGCGCTGAGACCAGGCTGACCGTCCCGAACCTGAAGGAGAACATCCCCTACAAGTTCAAAGTTCAGGCTCGAACGACTCAAGGCTTCGGCCCCGAGAGGGAAGGCATCATCACCATAGAGTCCCAGGATGGAGGTGGGAATTCTCATTTGGGACTGCAGTGAATATACTCACTGTGTTGACTGTATTTGTCTAAAGTCTTGGTGGAATGGAATTGATGTCGTGCATCAGTCGTACATCAGTCGTGCATCAGTCGTGCATCAGTCATGCATCAGTCACGCATCAGTCACGCATCAGTCACGCATCAGTCACGCATCAGTCACGCACCAGTCACGCACCAGTCACGCACCAGTCACGCACCAGTCACGCATGAGTCACGCATCAGTCACGCATCAGTCATACATCAGTCATACATCACACACGGCAACGTAACACCCAGGAGTGGGTTCGCTGAGGAAAAACTAAATGATCAAACTTACATATAGCTCTCGGACGGATGGATGGATGGATGGATGGAAGAGCTCCAAGATTTATTTTAAGATTATTTCAATCCCACCCTCGGCTGTGGAGTTTGCATGTCCTCCCCGTGCATGCGTGGGTTTTCTCCGGGTACTCCGGTTTCCTCCCACATTCCAAAAAAATTGTCCATAGGTATGAATGTGAGTGTGAATGGTTGTTTGTCTGTATGTGCCCTGTGATTGGCTGGCCACCAGTCCAGGGTGTACCGCGCCTCTCGCCCGAAGAAAGCTGGGATAGGCTCCAGCACCTCCCACAACCCTCATGAGGATAAGCGGTAGAAAATGAATGAATGTGTATTAAAGCCTGAATTATTCTTTTTAATTACAAAGTAATAAAAAACAGTGAAGTGGGAGGCATGGAGTGGGCTCATCTGGCAAGGGGTTTTTCTGTAATTATAACGATAATAGATTTCCCTCACATCCGCTATGGGCTGTTATAACATAATAGTGGACCTTTAACATTTGATTGACATCTGCAATCTTTCTCCCACCCCCCCCTTTCTGCAGGAGCTTTGTCCCAGTACAACAATCAATCCATGACTAGAAGGGAGATGTTCCACATGCCCACCGAAATCAACACAGTCAGCAACATCTCCCGCACCATGGTCAACGACCCCTTCTTCTCAGGTACCATTTAAAGCAGGGGTGTCCAAACCTTTTTCCACAGAAAAGTGGAACATTTTTCTTCTTGTAATGTTATTACTTTTTCCCCGACATGCCAACCTTTTGTTTTGTTTACTTACAGTAGTAGCATCAAACACTTGTCATCGGCAAATGACAACAGAGATACAAGGAGACTGGACTTCAGTTTTTGTCTCTTCTTCTTTTCCAGACGGAATGTCGATGACCACGCACACGGAGACCAGCGGCATGATGACGCGCCAAATCACCAAGGAAGTGGTCCAGAGGAGTGTCATCGGAGGAAGCTCCGTCACAAAGAAGATGTTTTATGAGTCCTAAGACGTACACTTCCATTTTAATGTCACCTTTATTCACACTCTCGCTCTCTAGGAGCCTGAGAGCTCACGTATGAGATGACGGTACCAAAAACAAAACAGTTTATAGTTGTCTGTTACAAACATTGTCCACAATAACCGACACACACACTTAGTGTATTTAAACCAGGCGGGTAATCCCACTCTTCCCTAATCCAAAATGACACGACGCCCTTGCCACACTAATCTTGTAAATCTCTTCTGTCTGTGTGTAATATTACAATTTCATAAGTAACACAAACATGCATGCCAAATATAGATACCTTTTATTAATTGTTGTGATTCAACAACTAGTTCTCGGTTTTACATTTCCTAAGATGCTTGTTATGTTAAGTGTGTGTTATATGCAGTACTACGATGGACGTATACTATTTTTTGTACTAATGGATTATAAGCTGTACGTTTGCAGGAATAGCATATGACAAAAAGGATTGTATGTGCTTCAATGCACAAATATAGTCAAGTTTTTCCGCATTTTAACGCCATTCAGGTTCATCTCAGTAGGTTAGGATATCTTTGAAAAGTTCCTTTGTTTCAGTAGTTCAATTTAAAAAGTGAAACATTCAGATATGAAATTTAAATTTGTATGATGCATTTAAATATTTGTATATTCCATTAAAATATTTCAAGAATATTTAATAATTTTGCAAATAATAATTAGTTTGTGCTCTCCTAATCAGTAAATGAACTGCAAACTTTTTTATTTAAAAACACCGGGCTGTCATATGATCAAATTAAATGTGATTAATCACCATTAGCATGCTAACATTAGCATAGTAGACATTTTTGCCGTTTTTATACAGAAACAGTGTTATCATGCTAAGTGGTAGCATGCTAACATTAGCATGTTGTCATTGCTAGTATGCTAACATTAACATATTAGGATTTGTAGTATTTTCATTAGTTTAACATAGGCAGAAACTTATCATGATAGGTTCAGCATGCTAATGTTACCATTGCTAACATGCTAACATTAGCATAGTAGCATTTTGGCTGTTTTCATGATTAGAAACCTATACAGTGTAAGCACTGAATGCTATCATGGCTGGTGTTGGCATGCTAACATTAGCATGTTGGCATTGCTAGTATGCTAACATTAACATATTAGGATTTGTAGTCATTTTCATTAGTTTAACATAGGCAGAAACTTATTATGATAGGTTCAGCATGCTAATGTTACCATTGCTAAAATGCTAACATTAGCATAGTAGCATTTTGGCTGTTTTCATGATTAGAAACCTATACAGTATAAGCACTGAATGCTATCATGCCTGGTGTTAGCATGCTAATATTAGAAAAGTAGCATTTTTTAATTTTATTTAAAAAAAAAAAAGTGTTAACACTTGCACACTGGGTGTTGCATGTAATTGGCATTAACACAACAGCCCTAATAAAAAACCTTTCAATTTATCTGTTTTGTCTGAATTGAACTCCTGAAGTCAAATAACTTTTGCATGGTATTGAAATGTATGTACCTGTATTTTAATTTTATGAAAGAAAAACATGCAATATTGGGCCTAACGTGGTTAAAAGGATATATTTTTTAAAAGAATTAATGTGTGCCTTTCAAGCAGATGCGCTTACCTTTGTATTTTCTCGACATCAAATCTATTGCACTTAATAAAGATTTGAAAACAAGCAGCACAGTGTGACGTTTGTTTATTGATAGACCCGGAAAAAAAAGTGCGTTCACTCAGCAAACTTCAACTGATTAAGTCAAAAATTCAGCACACGTTGCACATTTTCTTCCAAAGCGGCTTTTGAAACAGCACAATTACATTCTGTGTTTTGCTTTTAGTCGGCATGTTTTTAATGCTTAGTGCACACAAAAAAATAGCTATAGGGTTGCCGTGTAACCTTAAATTAAAAAAAGCCACTTTGTCCCTGTATAAAAAGCCATAGAGCTGCATTAGAAAAATTCAAAAATGTAAAAAAAAAAAAAACTATAGGCAGGATTTTCATGTAAATATTAGACGGCAAATGCATGCAGGTGAGAGTTGATCCCTTTCTATGCTATTGTATGTTTGCGTTATTAGCTTTAGCCCCATGAATGTGCCAACCATGTGACTATTTATACTAGCGTATTGACTGTTGGAGACTTGTGTAAACACCACATACTTACACACTTGACGATGTCATGATGTCTGCGGTGCCGTTCAGTTCCAGAGGCATCTCCCGGGGCAGAGGCACCGCTGTTTGAGGCCACAAGGTCTGATCACCAGGTCCTTGATGACCTCCACGGTCCCAAATATAGGGAACAGCTCCTCTGTGAACTTGTCATTGAAGGTGTAAATATGGGCGCGCTTCTCCACATCATAGAAGGACAGCTGACCCTCGTCGTAATCCAGGTACACGCCCACTTTCTTGGGCAACAAGCTCAGAGGCAGCGAGGTGGCAGGAACCGTCAGGGCCTTCAGATCCGTGCCCCTCTCCAAACGGAGCATGAGGTAGCCCGTGTGCGTGTTGAGCAAGCAGAAGCCTCGCCTCACAGCCGACGCCTTGGCAACACCGAGCCGCCAGTCCCGTCGGCCCACTTCCACCTCCCAGTAGTGGCGCCCCGAGAGGAAGCCCCTCTGGGCCGCCGCGCACCACCAGCCGTCGAAGCGCTGGCTGCAACAAGGAACGTCCCGGCGCTCCAGGCCGCATCGCATGCTCTTCTCATCGGCGGAGATGAGCAGGTCTGGGTTGGCCGAGTCCGGGTCCAGCGTCACGTCCTCTGTAGGGACCAGAACCTAACATTAAGACCAGGATCTGTGACAACAGACTCTGCGTTTAAGAAGAAAAACTCACACCTGATGCCTCACAAATCCAATTCCAGACTGTAAAAAACAAAAACATATCAAGAAATGTTCTATGCGGGTAAAAATATCATTTTAGAACTTTCTAACGTACCACAATGGGGGATGTAGTGAACAGCATCTGAAACAGCAAGAGGTGAAACAAAAAAAGTGTAGGCAAAAACCATCATACCTGATTCATACATTTTATGTATATGATATGTAAAGTACATGATCATATCTTTGGGTGCTGTAGTAAAGAAGACATCTCACCCATCTTCTGGGTTCTCTGCTTTCTAACCAGCCATTGCTTGGTCACATCCTCCTAAGAGAAGAAAATATTAACCATCGAAATACTTGGTAATGGTTTTATTTCATTTGAACATGCATCAGATTACAATTGAGTGCATCCCATAATCAGTTCACAGTTCCACATGTCCAAAAGGAGTAGGAAGAAGCAAAGCTTATTAAATCCTACCCCTCCATCTGGTACTTTTACAATCAGTAACTGTTACATTTGTTCACTTCCTGCTTTCCTAATACTATTTTTTTAATTAAATTAAATTTAAAAAATTAAAGAGTCTTGAACCAGTCATGATGTGCTAAAATAAAATAAAATAAAATAAAATAAAATAAAATAAAATAAAATAAAATAAAATAAAATAAAATAAAATAAAATAAAATAAAATAAAATAAAATAAAATTAAATTAAATTAAATTAAATTAAATTAAATTAAATTAAATTAAATTAAATTAAAAAATAAAAAAATAAATAAAATTTAAAAAAAAATTAATTTATTTTAATTTAATATTATTACATTAAATTAAATTAAATTTTAGCACATCATGACTGGTTCAAGACTCTTGGTCCTTGTATTTAGCAAACATCAACTGCTTGTATTGTTTCTTGAATTGGCTCATTGTAGTGTAGAGAAGTATTGGATGACATTTTTAGCTAATTGGTTATTTTTAGCCTTATGCATTATTTTAGCTGTTTGAAGATGAACTATATCAGCAAGTTTAAGTATTTGTGATTTTAGAAATAAGGAGTTAGTATGTTCTCTCTTTTTATGCAGCCTAAAAAGCACATAGCGGTAAAAGTACTTCGGTCTAAAGGAGAATACACAAAAGGCCAAATTTGACCGAGAACGCCCCCATTTGATTGCCCGTATCTCGGATGAAGGACCGTAGGGACAGATTTAGGCAGACGGGAAGAATCCCGCTTTCCCCCTTACGTGCTCCTGATGCTAGAACAATCCTAGCACACCATGACAGGGTACCACTTCCAGGGAGTCGGGGAGTTTACACACCTTGAGGGGACTGTGTGCGTTCAGCACAGCCAGGATGACAAGTTCCAAAGCGGGGAGCAAGTTGGGAAGATGTCCCCTTTTCCACTGGAACTCCAAGTCATCCAGCATCATCAGCACAGGCTCGCCAGGCCACACTGTGGGCTAGAAGGAAACGCTGTGTTTAAAAGTGACATGTGATTGACGGACGGCCCTCCAAGTACGACAGAGATGACAGTCAAGGGCAGGATTTAGTATAATCATCTTTAATTGGCTCACACTTTAAACACGTCATCCATCCATGCTCTCACCTCACGCTTGCTTTTCATTTCCCGCATCCATTCCATGATGACCGTTTTGTGCGGACCCATGTCACATTCCCCGTCGGCCTCCAGAATGCAAAGAAGATGGCCCCTCCAGTCCTTCTTCTCTGGTCTGTGGGACTGGCAGTCTGACAGGCTGGTTTTTGTCTACATGGGACATACTTGACATATGACTTATTCATGTTTATATTGTTTATTTTCTCCGATTAGATCTACTATATTGGGTAATACGAGTGTAAATGTGAATATAGGGTTGTTATTTCATGTCTGGAGATCTCTAATAATAGTAAAGCCATATTTAGAAAGTCATAAACATGTTTTCTATATAGCTACACACCTCCACTTTCTTCTCCAGCACAGCAGCCCACTCCACGATAAAGTCCCGACACAACCTGGCAGGCCACGTGTCCTCGCTGGTCCATATGTGCTGCAGAACGTTTGACCTCTAGAAGAACAGGCCAGAACAGACCAGCGTCATAAACATACTTTATTGATTCTTATTGAAATGAGGAAAGGTGATAATACCTGGCATATTTTGTTGAGCTCCCGCGCCAGCTCCATAATAAATACCTGACTTTCCACCAGCGGCTCCTTTTTGTCAAGCCTCACTCGCTTACGGGACTCCTGGAGCCGAGACAGAGCAGATTCAGCGCCATCCTGATTCAGCAGAAATGGAGCACCTTACTTTGAGTCGGCTCTTGAGCTTTTTGGCCGGTTCAATGAGGAACTGCAGGCATTCTTTCATCATGGTGGACAGCTTTAGGAGGGACGTGCCCTGTGGGGACATGATGGAAACGCTTCAGGCCGTGCAGGAGGCTGACTCGGCGCACACAAATCAATCCAGTGCGATTTAGAAGAAGACAGCGAGTTAGAGTGGAGTATTGCAGGAAGTCTTATTAGACGAGGAAGTACAGCAGATCCCCATAAGATGTACATAAACCTCAATAAAAATTTTGATTGTCAGCTAGCTCCTCCCCCTGCTGCTACCTCGACATAAACATTCTCCCCAACAAAAGAGAACTGTAATAATTACATTTGACTCAGCTCCAGAACCCTGCCCCTCTCTCTTTAATTGCCATTGTTGCAAGAGATGTGTTTTCCGACAAAACAAATGTGCAGGGATCCAGCGTACTACACACATGCACTGAAACCCAGAAAAGCACAGGAGCTGACCCAAGTGGCGTTAGACGTAGAATAAAAACAGATGACAGGTAGAGAGCTGCATTGCTGGTGCAGTAACTTGAATGCAGCAGTTCCCACTTCCAATAAGAACCATGCTGCTGTAGGAAGTTCTTGTTTGGCTTGAAAGAAATAGCAAAGCAGACCCAGAAAATGCTTCTAGCGACAGTCAAAGCTCTCTGGGACGAGTCTGCACTGGTTGGAGAGAGGTGGTCTCCAAAGACTATTTGTGGCATTTATTTTTAATTATAAAAATACATTGTTTATATTTTTATAATTATATTACTACTTAAAAATTACTTAAAAATAATATATGTACATGTACATGAATTAAAACAATTACAGTATACATGAAACAAAAATAATAATATATAATTTGTCATATTTATAGACCTCACACTTAGTTTAAAGTGGAGTTTGTTTATGCAGAGCAAAGCTGTAAGAGGAGTGTGTTGGCCAGGAGCTGAAAGATTAGAGGAAATCCAGGATTACCACTGCTGTTGTTGCCATACAGGTCCAGGTAGTGGCTTTCTATAAAAGAACTGGTAGAACAACCTCTGTTTTGCAGAAAAAAACAATATGCACAGGTTGGAATATACTGTACATTTAAATGTGCATTATTAATTGTGCAAAAACAATGCATGATTAAACTGTCAAAAGACACTGAGACACTGTTACACACAACACAATTCTAACAACAAAGGGTTTTTTTTTTCTGCTCAAAACTCATTTAAAATGTCAATTTCATGCAAACACTGACCTTTGAGAGCGAGAGGGTGAAATTTCCAGTGAGCAATAAAAACTCGCAGGGTCCCTTCGGTGATGTTTTGTCCAAACTTGCAGCAATTTCATGTATGCGGGTTCACACACTTCCTGCTCACTAGGACTGCGCCAGGAGCGACTGACGGCAAGCGCTTTATAGATTCAGCGGGGACTGATGCAGGTTAATACTACCGCCAGCAGAGGGCGCCATCGTAAAATTAGGCGCTTGGTCGTCGTTTTCTTCCTCGCTTCGCATTCAGCACAGCCTGCGGCTTGGGTTTCAATTATGTATGATATAACTCATCGATGAGAGAGCCAATGACATCCTGCATTTCATCAAAAGTGGATACGAAGATACGAAGACATAGCATAGACATAGACAGAGTGTTATGACACTCAAACGACTACAGGGGGCAGTAATGCATTTACTTGCTCTACTACTACACCTCCGGAAATGAAAGAAGAAAACTAGCACGCGCGCCGGTGTAAACAACGACAGCAGATACAATGGCTCCAATGGAAGGATTTTAAACACTAAACCGATTTTTTTAAATTGACAGGACTTAACTATTTGGAGTGTTTTCTGAAATAGCGTCGGAGTCTGTGAGTAAAGTCAGTCGTGATGATGATTCTACCTTAGTTTTGGCTATGCGGAAGTGTGCCTTTGACACAGCTGATCGGTAATTATGTCACCCAAAGATCCACTTCTCACCGCCCTCAAAGGTAACAATAGCAACACGCACCTACAGCACTAAATTATCTTAATATACACATTCTATTCCCTCCCAGTGTGTGTACTGAACCTGCAGTCCGATGGGGAGACCGTGACCGACAGCAACCCTCACCTAGTGTCATGCTGTGAGCTTCTTGAGATGGTTCTCAGGAAAGGACTCCAACGTTAGTAGTGCTATTTATTACTCCATTCTTTATTACTAGTACAGCATTGTAGCTGTGGACTTGGAGCTACCTAGCAAGCACTTGCTATTTTAACTGCGTGTTTCATAGGCTGACAAGGTATAGTACACCTGTCATACTTCAGATTCCAACACATGAGATTCCCAGCCAAGGAATCAACCAGAAACATGCATGACAAAAAAACTCTCTATTGACACATACTGTACAATAATGCCCATTTGAAAGGTATTCTTGTGTGTTCTTGTGTATTCTTGTGAGGGTCGTGGGGGTGCTGGAGCCTATCCCAGCTGTCTTCGGGCGAGAGGCGGGGTACACCCTGGACTGGTGGCCAGCCAATCACAGGGCACATATAGACAAACAACCATTCACACTCACATTCATACCTATGGACAATTTGGACTAGCATTTGGACAATTTAACCCAGCATGTTTTTGGAATGTGGGAGGAAATCGGAGTACCCTGCAGAAAACCCACGCATGCACGGGGGAAACATGCAAACTCCACTCGTCCACCGTGCTGCCATGCAATTGCCATTTTCCTGGAAATTCAATAAAATTGCGGCAACTGGAATGCAGATTTGGAATTTCGACGACTGACATGCACGTATGGAACTACACTTTTCAATGTCAGCTGTATGTGTGCTTTCTTTCCAGAGCCGCTTCTCAATCTGGTCCATAGAGACTACTGGCAGTGTTTTGAACGGCTTCCCCACCAAGACTCTTGTGGCAGGTGACACCACTATAATAAGATAATAAAGGGGATGCACTTGGATGTTAAACATCGTTTTGTCCTGTGATTGTAGGCTGTGTGCTTTGTCGTTGGCTGTGGAACAGACTAACGCTTGTAGGAAGCTGCTCTCAGCTCAGGGTAAAGGTCGCTACCTGCTCAGATTGGCTCTCAGCCGCAAGACCCTGCCACAGTTCATCAGACACCTCCTGCACACTCACAGAATCCTAGAGGTCAGATATATTTTCTGTTTTAATATTCATTTTTGCTGTTCATATGTTAGTTATAAACATGTTTTTCCACAAAACCACAAATACAAAGATGTCCTGTGTGATCCATCCATCCATTTTCTATGCCGCTTATCCTCATCTTGGGTATGAGGTGTCTTTATTTAACTTTTTGAAATGTGGGAGGAAACCGGAGTACCCGGGGAAAACCCACATGGAGAACATGCTAACTCCACACATGCCTAAGCAGAGAATCAAACCCAGGTCTCCCCGATCTCCTGACTGTGTGACCGAACATGCTAACCACTCGCCCACCGTGTTGCCCAGCTATGAACTGAATGTTTATGAAAATCGCTGCAATGCAGTCATATTCTTTGTCTCCGCCTTCAGTGGTACAGCCCAACCTTCTCAATCCTACGGAATGAGGAATTTCTAGGTGAATCTTTATTGAAATTTTACAAACAGAAAACTGTAGAAGTAGAAGAGGTCATCTTAGTCTTCTTTGTCCACTTCCAGAACCTTTTATATCCCTGCTGCTGGTCCTCTCTCACATGGAGTTCAAATTGGACATGGAGGTCAGATTTATTCACTCCACACATTTGCTTGATGTGCTTCACAAAACCACACTTCTCTGTCCAGAATTGCAGTTTTTTGGATGATAGCTGGCTGCTACCGGTAACAATACCACTACTACTAATACCACTTCACACTTTATTAGTCGTTTAGTTAGTTAGTATTTGTTTTCCAGGTGTGTGAAACATACGAAGTGGTGCCCTGTCAACAGGTGGGAATGGTCTTCAGGTCTGTATATTTTTTTTAAGCTGCTCTGATTACATTACGCTGCGTAAAAAAGTAACAAAATATAGTTTTATTGCCTCCCATTTGTTTGGTAGCTACCTCGGTGGCCGTGTCTTCCTTCTGGACTTGATGCCTGGCAGACAGGCGCACGTTGACAACTTCATCTGTCGTGGTGACGTCATAGACGAGATCAACGGCACTTCGCTGAGAAACTCCAAGCACGGACAGGTACCATAATACTGCTAATAAGGCACTGACTCCTTGGGAGTTGTGTTGTGTTTTCAAAATGCAATATAATGCAATTGTGTGTGTGTGGCATTGTAGAATTGAGGATGAATAACATTATTACTAAAGCTAAAGTTCATGTGGTGATGCATTCAAGCCCACTTTTGACTGTCGGTGTTAGGCAGAGTCTTTCAGACATGACATGGGCCAACATGCCTGGTTGCTAAGACCCTGGGTGGATTGACATCTACATGGCAACACATGGAAGCTGAAATCAGATTGGATGAAAAAATCATTAGAAATGTGTACTGGAAGCAGCTCAGCTAAAGGAGATGCTATGAAAGGGAACTTTTCAGAATCAACTCTGAAATAAATTAATCCAATTTCATGTAACAAAGGCTAGAATGTTGTTGTGAATGTGGGTCAACACTTCTGCAGTACAGTATCACTATACTATGTACTGAATGATTGCAATGTTATTTATCATTCCATTACCTGTTGTTCATGGTTATTAAAAGTAATTAAAGAACAGGAAGTAGGCCACTTGGCTCCACACTGTCTGGACAAACTGTTCTTGTCTCATTCTCAGTAAAATATAACCCTCTGAGAAGCCATATAACCTGTCTGTGTCTAAATCTTTGCCAGGCAGGTGTGGTCCTATCTCGCTTCAAGGGCCACCCACTGTCCATCCGCATTGTGCGATGGAAGGCCCAGGATGGGACAGTGTATCGTCCTCTCGTTAAACTCCTGCGAACTCTGAGGATGGAGAACCCCTGGTTGCAGCTTGGCCCTGTTCTTTGCCAGCAGACGGCTGCAAATGACCAGAGAGCTTCTGCTCCATCAGAGTGTCTCAAAGAGGGAAGGCAAGTCAGTACAAAAAGCCTTCAAATGATCAAGCCTAAAAACGAGCCTCTTTTTTTGACAGGATTGTCTACATTGTCCAGTTCTTGGGCACAGCAAATATTGGAGGGGTAAAGCTTTTTTTTTTTTTACTTTCTCTTAATTATTATGTATTATGATGTTTTGATGATCCTGTTTTTCTTTTAGTACGGAAGCAAGGATGTGCTGCAGCATGCAATTTCCCAAGTGCTGCAGAAAAACCTGCAGAGCAAGGTTAGCACACCGCTCCCCTGCTTGCGGCAGTCACCTTAAAAGCTCTTCTGCCTTCTCACTTAAGTGTAAACATAAACCCTCACATGTTTGCCCAACAGGAAGTGCTTCTAGATTTGCAGGAAACTCACTTAACGTGCACAGAGAGCAGCAGTCAACTGGTGGGTGTGGATATTTATGTCACTGCAACGATTGTGTGGAGAATCACAGAAGGGTTTGTGTTTTTTTTGTAGAAACTGTGTGAGCATCACTATCCAGAGATATCATGTGTTGGGAGGTACTGTCAGCCGGACTACACCATCATGGGCTTTTGTGTTGTGTAAGTATAACATTCATTCTGTATGCATCACCCAAACACAGAAATGATCAAAACCCATATAAAACACGTCATAGAAAAATGCTCCAAATGCCACAAGCCCCCCAAGAACAGCGGGATGTTCCTAAGAATGTTTCTGCAATGAGAAAGTATTGCATTTGTTCATGTATTGTACATGTTCTGTGCTGCAAGATATTACAGCTTCAGTAGTGAGATGTGTATACCCACCAGGTCTGGCCCCCTGGCTAACTTTCATGCTGTAATCCACCTTAAACGAAAACACCACAGTGCAGATTTAAAAATATTTACTTATGTGCACATGCATCACAAATTAATCGAGCATAGTTTAAACCCGTGTTTAGTATCTGGTATTCATTAAGTGGAGTTGCTTTACTTTGATTGTGGACACACTTTAATGCAACATCACACTTCCACAGCGACACCCCAGAACCACCACCAAACTTCAACTGTGTGGTATTCAAAGCAGGTAGCTTTGAAGCCTGCAAGGACATCGTCTGTCGTATAGGTGAGCACGCACTTAGTTACATCAATTGTTATACGCATCATGCCACGTTAATGCAGGTTTTTTTGCAGCTACCGGTTTCAAACACACGGAGTGGTTTGTATGACATGGATGTATTGTCAATAAAAAACACAATTTTCTATTCATAAAGACCTTTAATAGAAAGACATGACAATTTCATAAATAGTAAAATGTAGCTGCCAGTTTTTGTTCAATGTTGGAAAACACGTAAAAAGCAGTCCAGAAAAATAGGGTCTGCTCTTTGCACCAATAACAGTGACGAGATTACCGAGTGAGCTGCATTGTGCTAAAATGGTATGGTGCCAACATAGCAAGATATTAGCCTTAAGTTGAATGGAGGGGGCAATTATGTCTTTTAACGTAATGATTCATATATAACAGGCAAATAGTCCTACACAACTACCCATTAGCTTGTGGAATGGTTGATGTCTAAAATACGATACAAAAGTCGCAAAAAAGAAAAATACCCAAGAAATGAAGTCCACAAAAATTGTTAGGTACGATAAATAGGATTATGTGTTGACAACGCCGTCAAGAGGATCTTTAGGCCCTTTCGCCCCTTATCCTGCGGGCCAGCTGTATGTCTTTGGGCATGATGGTGACACGCTTGGCGTGGATGGCGCACAGATTGGTGTCCTCAAACAAACCCACCAGGTAAGCCTCACTGGCCTCCTATTAAAAAAAAATTATGCGTTAGCTCCAAAAGTGCATAAATCCTTGCAGTTTCATGTGATAGTCACATGGTAAAAAGTACCTGAAGAGCCCCAATGGCAGCACTCTGGAAACGCAGGTCAGTCTTGAAGTCCTGGGCAATCTCCCTCACCAGGCGTTGAAAGGGCAGCTTACGGATGAGCAACTCCGTGGACTTCTGGTAACGACGGATCTCCCTCAAAGCCACAGTTCCTGGCCTAAGGGAAGAAAATATGTGAGCTGTGCATCCGCGTGTTGTGACGTCACATGTTATTATAAACCCACCTGTAGCGATGGGGCTTCTTCACTCCTCCAGTTGAGGGCGCACTCTTTCTGGCTGCCTTGGTCGCAAGCTGCTTCCTTGGCGCCTTTCCTCCAGTGGACTTACGAGCAGTCTGCTTGGTACGGGCCATCTCGTATTACCTACAAGCAGAAAATATGTATCAATATCACGAATTTCAAATTATACCACCATTACTAGAAACAGCTTCCGTCGGTGTCAACGCGGTAGCTTAGCCAACAAGAGCCTGCCCATCCCCCTCCTGCCTAACTAGGAGGTGTCTCGTTTAGCTTCGACAAACGACTTGTATCATCCAACTTCACACATCATTCGGATCAACGGAACGTCACAAAAAAACACAGGTTAACATTTAGTTAACATTTTAATAGTCGGGTTTTTAAAAAAATGTTTTACAATAAGTGGTGCCAACAGGCCGCCATGAGCCTCAGCTTGTCGCCATTTTCGATCTCCTTTCACCCCCCCACACTCGACACCACGAAAACGCTCAGCCAGCTTAATCTTACTGGCAATTAACGTCACATGTTTTCCCCGTCAACCTCTGTGATAAATAAACATTAGTATTTAACTTACCAACGGTATCGGGTGGGCAGTCGTTGCAGTTTTAACATAGAAACGCACAGTAAAACGAACCCATTGTTCTTGTTAGGGCTAGCACAACGCTCATGTTCGTCAGTCTAACAACACAGCAACACGAACCGTGGATACAGCTCAGTGAAAGCTATGAAATCATACACGCAAGGCTATACGACCAAAACACAAGATTACTTACCTTACTGACGATGACGTCGTGAAGTGAGCTCTGTATAGTTCGCTGGCACGGTCACCTCGGAAAACGATCAATGCTGCATTGAAGATTGAGGCCAAGTATTAATAGTGTGGCGTGACGTCATCCCGTAAACCTTCTTCACGCCCATTGGTACGTTGACGACCGCGGTCACGTGATACAGCCAATAAGATACAACAGACAAAATGAATACAAAAGTGAGCTGGCTACAACGACTTGAATGTTTTAATATTTACAAATAGACATTCGTCATATAAAAGTGTAATATTTGTTATACATTTTTCCACATATATGCCTCTTATATAATTTATCATGGCTATCTTATCTTGTAAATTGTCATTAAATACGTAGCATTTTTATGTTGTACTTCATCTGTCTTGCGCAAACTCAGATGACGACACTGATCACATGGTACAGCAAAGAACACCCGCCAAACAAAAATAATACAATGTGACCCTGTTCCAATACACGCCTTGTATTTTTCAATCCTCGTGAATTCGTTATTTTGTAACGCTTATGTTTTATATTGGTCATTCACGGAGTTGTGTATAACTGCAAAAGGGCCAGTGTCCTAATAGTATCACAAAGATATGGGCGTTTAACCCCAGTCAAGTCGCCCATATGTGTGTTTTGTGTAGCATATAATGAGTGGACTTAGTTACTCGACCCTATCTTGTAAAATGTCAACAAGAGTTGAACATACGTTTTTAAATCGCCCATTTGGGTAACGTTTTTAGGTAAATAGTTAATTTAGGTAATCTCAAAATTACTAGAGAACCTGAACGTCGCACTTGTAGTACTTCCTGTTGTCTTGCGCAAACTCAAATCGTCGTAGTATGCGGATTTCGAAGCTAACTCGGCTAGCTAGCTTCTTCTGCTAAAAACAAGATCGTTGTTGTGACGCTTCCGACGGCTAAAATGTCTAAAACGCAGCCCCAGCCCCCGTTATCATCGGGAGCGACGTCCACCGGGGCACACTCGTCGTCCTCTTCGTCTTCATCCGCGGGGGGCTCGACATCTCCCGCAACCGTGTTGAACATTCAGCCCGAGAAACCTCAGCACTACACGTACGTGATGTTAGCCAGTTAGCTAAATAAGCTAGCTAAGCGCACACACGAATGTATTATAGTATAGCGTGTACAGTAACGGAATGTGTTCCTTACACATGACGCTAAAATCTACTACTAGTCCTAATCTCGATTAGACGCTCTAAAGTTACCCAACGATAAAAGCAATTACATTAGCATTGAATTAAACATAGAAAGTGTGCAAGACAGGGATGAAGTAAAGATGAAATGTGATTAAATATGTTACACACATTCAGTATTGTGCTTTTACAATGATGTCGTTTCTGTTGCTACCCCCTCTCAGATACCTGAAGGAGTTCAGAACAGAGCAATGTCCCCTGTTTGTACAACACAAATGTACACAACACAGACCCTTTTCTTGTTTCCACTGGCACTTCTTGAACCAGCGGCGCCGCCGACCCATGCGCAAACGGGACGGGACCTTCAACTACAGCCCAGATGTTTACTGTACCAAATACGACGAGGGATCAGGAACCTGTCCTGATGGAGACGAGTAAGGGGGAACTGCAAGCTCACTAAACATGTCATAGCAATCAAATTGGCTAGTAGATTACTACACTTTGTCATCAAATGTTGCTCTTGCTAGATAACATGTGGGATACATTGTTGTTGTCTGTGGCCATGCAGTTAGAGTTGGAAAGAACCTGGCTGTTTACAATTTTAAATGTGTAATGATGAAAACCTTTTGTTGGGTTGGTGTGAAAGCAAAAACCAACAGTTTTGAGATCCTAAACATTTCGTCTCACAATTGCTCGAATAAGTGAGCTATTCAGGTGATAAAGTACCACTTGAGGGAATGCCCCAGTGGTGACTGTAAGAAGAATAGTGTCGTCACATAGACGTTACCATCTGAATGTTGCCTGTCTCTCACTTTGTGTTCTTCAAAAGTAGCCTTATGGTTTGTGATTACAGTAAAAGAAAGAATGTAAATGTGAAGGATGCTGGTTAAAGTGCAACGCATTCAAGACATGCAAACAAACTTTGGTGCGCCCGTTGTGCAATACATATCACTCAACTACCTTTGCTAGTAGTAAAAGAAAAAATACAAAACATTTCTCAATGTACTTTACAAAAATGAAAGGTAGAAGATGAAATTGTCTTGTTATTAAATGATGTGTTTTGTGCCCCCTAGGTGTGCATTCCTACATCGGACAGCAGGTGACACAGAGCGACGGTATCACCTGCGCTACTATAAGACAGGCTCATGTATCCATGAAACAGATACAAAAGGCCACTGCAGCAAGAACGGTTCCCACTGTGCCTTTGCGCACGGGTCACATGACTTACGCAGCCCTGTGTATGATATCAGGTGCAGAAAATAACCCTCATTGCAAATTATGTCAATATGTTGTGATTGTAAGGTGTTTTGCTTTGGGTCTTTTTCACAGGGAAGTGCAAGTGATGGAGTTGCAAGGTGGCTCGGGCCCCACAGAAGGAGCTGGTGGAGACGCACAGTCAGGCCAGGCCGCAAGTACGGCCCTCATAGAGAAAATACTGAGTGAGGAACCACGCTGGCAAGGTAATATCTTCATGTACACTCTTTTCTCGCTGGTATTCAGCATCGTGTGGGGTTTAAAACTAGTATGTATTCTGTATTCATTTCTATTAGTACTATAGAGTGGATATAAAAAATATACTAATATAATTTCTACTACATTACACTCTTCTGCACTCTGTGTGCATACTAGCGGCCCCGCCTCCACCCGCTGGTTGACCGACTAAAGGGCTCACTCCATTCATGCCATTGTTTATGGAAGAATGGCACCAAGGTGCTGAAAACAATGCAAATTTGCTAAACTTCCCTTCTGACGTGATGGAAGAATAAACCGGGAGTGCTTAATATTGAGGAAGGGAGTGATCCAAAAATGCAATACAGGCGGTTTCTTTTCTTTTTGGCTTCTGATTGGCTAATATGTCCACATATATTTCATGTGTTATTTTTCAATGAGTGGGGAAGATATAGAATTGTACCCATGTAGTACATACAATATCTCTTCAACTGTCTGCCTAATTGTCCCCACTCTTTGTGTGTGTTTAGATAACAACTACGTGCTGTCCCACTACAAGACAGAGCTCTGTAAGAAGCCACCCCGCCTGTGTCGCCAAGGTTACGCCTGTCCATATTACCATAACAGCAAAGACAGGCGGCGGAGCCCACACAAGCACAAATACAGGTGCAAAATAAATATATACATATATAATACAAGAAACTGCCTTTTCTTGACAGCGTTGTTTACATGCTCCTGCGCCCACAGAGCGTTACCGTGTCCAGCTGTGAAGCACAGTGAGGAGTGGGGCGATCCCAGCAAATGCGAGGGGGCCGAGGGATGCCAGTATTGCCACACCAGAACAGAACAACAGTTCCACCCGGAGGTGCGTCTGAAAAACACGGTGTACAAATGCGGACACGCCAGAATATGACTTAGTGTTTCCACAGATTTATAAGTCCACTAAGTGTAATGACATGCAGCAGTGCGGCAGCTGTCCCAGAGGCCCTTTTTGTGCTTTTGCACACGTTGAAAGTAAGTTTGCCGTGACATATCCCTCAGTGCCACAACAAAACACAGCATTCTAATAAAAACAAAACACTCCAGAGCCAGTGGCCCTCGAGGAACCATCATTTCCCTCTCCCAGCTCACCACCACCTCCACGACCTCCAGATCCTGGCGCTGCAGAGGAGGCGGCGGCGGTGGACACAGCAGGACACAACATGGGGCTTGGTCATTTGGCTGACCCCTTCTCACCTTCTGCTGGCTCACTCGGAGCTGAGCAAGGACTGCTGGGTCGCGTGTTAACTCTGTGTGAGGCCATGAGAGAAGGGGCCGAGCCTTTGTCTCCCTGGGCAGGAGAGGGAGGCTATGGCAGGGCACCTGGATTTGAGAGAGAGGATCAGGTGAGGAGGATAAAAAGGAGGCCAAAATGGGAATAGTTGCATCTGATCATGGTTTGTTTGTTGTTTTTTCAGGCAAAGCATAGAAGTTTTGCTCTTGAGCAGCGTAGCAGAGAGATGACATTAGCTCAAAGCAAACAGGTAGAATTTATTCCTTTATGACAGCCACCTCTTTAATTTGCACCTGTAAGTACAAAAAAAGGGGGTAGTTTGCCCACACGTGAACATAAGATGATATCTCCCTCAGGATCTGTTGGTGTTTCTACCTGTGGGCAGCCCTTTAAGCATATCCTCCAGCATTCCCTCCAGTTTGGCTGCCACCCCGCCCAGCCCAGCACCTCCTGGACCCCCGGGAACCAGCATCGCATCAGGGATGAACGCCAACGCCTTGCCCTTCTATCCCACCAGCGAGACAGTGGAGTCAGTCGTTGGTAGGTTACCATGTACGGATTGTACAGTTTATGTCGATCTGTACGGTCAGTGAAGGTCTAAAATAATTGCTGTGCTCTTCTGATGCTTTTTATGTTGCAGAGTCAGCGCTGGATGACCTTGACCTGAATGACTTTGGCGTGTCGGCGCTGGAGAGAGGTTTGGATAGCAGCGCCACGCTGCCCAGTGTGGGCATTATGCTAGGTAATTGTGTAAATTGTCCTAACAGCACTCACAGTCTCCCAGTGTGGAGTTTTATGGCAAATGTTTTTTTTTTCCTGTGCAGGAGGTAGCCAGCTTCAAAGTTCTGCGCCCGTCAACATCCCTGGATCCTTCAGCACGTCCGGCCCTTTTAGCTCTCCTTCACCTTCCCCACCAATCAGACCCAACACCTCCCCGTTCTTCTCCTCTCAGCTGTCACAACCAGGCCAACAGGAGACCTCTTTCCTGGGACCATCTCACAGCTCCTTAGGTTTGTGGAACGCCACCCCCACTGTTGATGTTACGACTCTTTGCATTTATTTCATCTGTTTTATGTATGCAGGTCTTAATGGCATGAGTAGTAACATCTGGGAGCACTTCCCATCAGGCCAAGGCTCCCCCGGGACCCCTCCTACCTTGCTACCCTCTGGTCCCTGTGCAGAGACCACCAGGCTCAAGCAGGAGCTGGAGGAGTCTCACAGAGCGCTGAAGCAGTGGGGTCACAGCTGGAGACACACAGCTCAGGTAGCCTTTTTCTCCCCATTAAGAGCTTAGTCAGGGGAATTCTAGCAACCATTATACACACGCTCATGTTTTGTTGTCGTCACAGGAAGGCACTGGGGTTGACAGGCAATGTTGGTTATAAATATTGCAGGGGAATATAAGTTATGATCCCCGATGTTTACCCTGCAACAAAAACATGAATAGTACATCATCATCACATCATTCATTAACATTTCATGAATGCCTATTCTCCATCTAATAGTCGTTTCAAAAATGAATGAATTAATGTTTTGTGGGTGACTATTGCCTACTGTTAGTCCAAAAAAAGCACATTACTGGTATACATAGCCTGAATGAATACTTTTCAAGCATAAGAATATTGGTTGTATAAGATACAACTACAGTTGAAAGCAGTAAAAGATGTTGATGAACTGCCTCTAGGTGTCACTAGTGCTGCAAGTGCAATGCCATTCATTCATTCATTCATTCATTCATTCATTCATTCATTTTCTACCGCTTTTTCCTCACGAGGGTCGCGGGGGGTGCTGGAGCCTATCCCAGCTGTCTTCGGGTGAGAGGCGGGGTACACCCTGGACTGGTGGCCAACCAATCATAGGGCACATATAGACAAACAACAATTCACACTCACATTCATACCTATGGACAATTTGGAGTGGCCAATTAACCTAGCATGTTTTTGGAATGTGGGAGGAAACCGGAGTACCCGGAGAAAACCCACGCATGCACAGGGAGAACATGCAAACTCCACACAGAGATGGCCGAGGGTGGAATTGAACCCTGGTCTGTGCAATGCCATGTACAGTACATTTATCGAACGCTGTAGCAGGAAGAAGTTACAAACAATAATCTTGCCTTTGACGTTTTCCGTCCTGCAGACGTGGGCCACACTGAAAGCCGACGCAGAGGAGTCGCGCGCCCACGCGGCACGGCTGGCCATGGAGGCGGAGAGAACCAGGCAGGCCGAGGAGGAGGCACAGAGACAAGCTGCTCTCCTGGATGAGGCGCTGGAGACCCTGAAGAGTGGCGAAAACCCCCATCTAGCCCTACACCAGCTCCAGCTGTTACACAGACTGCCCTTAGAGTCCGTGCTCAGTCTGCAGGCACAGCTGTGCAGCTGCCTGCATGCTGTGGAGCAGGTAAGAGCCGACACCTGATACACCGTATTGACCCCAATATTGATACAGTATTTCTCTGAAAATCTAGCAAAAAGTAAAAGAGGGTCATGTCTGAATGCACGTGACCTTCCCTTAAAGTGACAGCTCTTCTGCTATGTCCCTTAAAGTGACAGTTCCTCTGCATTGTCCCTTAAAGTGACAGTTCCTCTGCATTGTCCCTTAACGTGACAGCTCTTCTGCTATGTCCCTTAAAGTGACAGTTCCTCTGCTATGTCCCTTAAAGTGACAGTTCCTCTGCATTGTCCCTTAAAGTGACAGTTCCTCTGCATTGTCCCTTAAAGTGACAGTTCCCCTGCATTGTCCCTTAAAGTGACAGCTCTTCTGCTAAGTCCCTTAAAGTGACAGCTCCTCTGCATTGTCCCTTAAAGTGACAGTTCCTATGCATTGTCCCTTAAAGTGACAGCTCTTCTGCTAAGTCCCTTAAAGTGACAGTTCCTCTGCATTGTCCCTTAAAGTGACAGCTCCTCTGCATTGTCCCTTAAAGTGACAGTTCCTATGCATTGTCCCTTAAAGTGACAGCTCTTCTGCTAAGTCCCTTAAAGTGACAGTTCCTCTGCATTGTCCCTTAAAGTGACAGTTCCTCTCCATTGTCCCTTAAAGTGACAGCTCTTCTGCTAAGTCACTTAAAGTGACAGCTCTTCTGCTAAGTCCCTTAAAGTGACAGCTCTTCTGCTAAGTCACTTAAAGTGACAGCTCTTCTGCTAAGTCACTTAAAGTGACAGCTCTTCTGCTAAGTCCCTTAAAGTGACAGTTCCTCTGCATTGTCCCTTAAAGTGACAGCTCTTCTGCTAAGTCCTTTAAAGTGACAGCTCTTCTGCTAAGTCCCTTAAAGTGACTGCTCCTCTGCATTGTCCCTTAAAGTGACAGTTCCTATGCATTGTCCCTTAAAGTGACAGCTCTTCTGCTAAGTCCCTTAAAGTGACAGTTCCTCTGCATTGTCCCTTAAAGTGACAGCTCCTCTGCATTGTCCCTTAAAGTGACAGCTCCTCTGCATTGTCCCTTAAAGTGACAGTTCCTATGCATTGTCCCTTAAAGTGACAGCTCTTCTGCTAAGTCCCTTAAAGTGACAGTTCCTCTGCATTGTCCCTTAAAGTGACAGTTCCTCTGCATTGTCCCTTAAAGTGACAGTTCCTCTGCTATGTCCCTTAAAGTGACATTCCTCTGCATTGTCCCTTAAAGTGACAGCTCCTCTGCATTGTCCCTTAAAGTGACAGTTCCTATGCATTGTCCCTTAAAGTGACAGCTCTTCTGCTAAGTCCCTTAAAGTGACAGTTCCTCTGCATTGTCCCTTAAAGTGACAGTTCCTCTGCATTGTCCCTTAAAGTGACAGTTCCTCTGCTATGTCCCTTAAAGTGACAGTTCCTCTGCATTGTCCCTTAAAGTGACAGTTCCTCTCCATTGTCCCTTAAAGTGACAGCTCTTCTGCTAAGTCACTTAAAGTGACAGCTCTTCTGCTAAGTCCCTTAAAGTGACAGCTCTTCTGCTAAGTCACTTAAAGTGACAGTTCCTCTGCATTGTCCCTTAAAGTGACAGCTCTTCTGCTAAGTCACTTAAAGTGACAGCTCTTCTGCTAAGTCCCTTAAAGTGACAGTTCCTCTGCATTGTCCCTTAAAGTGACAGCTCTTCTGCTAAGTCCCTTAAAGTGACAGTTCCTCTGCATTGTCCCTTAAAGTGACAGTTCCTCTGCATTGTCCCTTAAAGTGACAGCTCCTCTGCATTGTCCCTTAAAGTGACAGTTCCTATGCATTGTCCCTTAAAGTGACAGCTCTTCTGCTAAGTCCCTTAAAGTGACAGTTCCTCTGCATTGTCCCTAGGTGGCGTACAAGAAACAGAGGCAGTGTTGCTTATCGTGTGGGGAGCAAGGCTCCGTCTCCTTGCCGTGTGGACATGGACTACAGTGCCAAAACTGCTCCAGCTCCGTGGAGTGCCCTCTCTGCCCCGACCAAGTACTGGAGCAGCAGCAGCAGCAGCAGCTCTCCTGACCTCACAGACCATCACAGACCATCGTAGAGACCTCACCTCACCTGATTCCACAAATACCAGCCATGGATCTCCAAACCATTCCTCTCTGCGTGACATCACACGTGGTTCCTGGCAATGTCGGTGATTAATAAGCTCTTAATATGGGAAGAAGGATGAATTAGAGTTCAAGTATTGACAATGGGGTCACCAGTACACACACACATACGTATTTCATGAGTTGTTGACCAGCAACACTGTTCTTTTCCACTTCCTCATCTCAAGCAGCACTTCTTTAATAGTACCCATGGAGCACATTTACTACTTCATCAGGTACACTATGATGGCCACCTTGTATAAAAGGACAATTCATAACGCTTCCGTATTGCATTGTAGCGGTGGAGCGTACCTAATCAAGTGGCAGTCTGTCAATCAGGATAGTCTCATTTCAGCAAAGAACAAATTGCCATTTATAAAAAAAAATTCTACTTTTATACATTTGTGTCACTTCTGGCTAAATGTAATTTTAGAATCATGACAGAAGTGTAAATGGATTTCCGACTTAAACATATTTATTGTTTAACATTATCACAAGTCTTAGTAGTCTTCAGGTATGATGTAACACACGTTAAAGGGCATATTTAGTTCCATCCTTGTTATTAATTGTATATCGCTATAGCCAAAGGGGGCCAACATATGAGGTAGCGCTCATCTAGGTTGATCAAGTGTATTGTAAGATTTGGAATGAACTCTACAACATTGCAGCCTCTTAAAAGCACTCAGGTAGAAACATAAAGAGGAAAGCATATGAACACAATCAAGGTAAAAATATACTCAGTGGACTTGGTGTAGTCTTTTAAACCACCCTTTTCGGTGTAACTGTCGCAATTGTACACAATTTTAATTTTCTTTTCATACCTGCCATCTTTAGCATCTTTAGTACAGCTTTCTCTGACATTGTACTTTATTTACGTCATTCTCTTTTGCACTGATTAGACAAAACAAGTGGACCGGACAGAGACAATCTATCCTACTCCACTGTTTCCAAATCAGTTTTTTTTGGTACAGATCATTAAAGCAAATTGTATATTTTTGGAAGAAAAAGGTGTGAACGTTATGCTTGACTTCCCTCCTTGGATTGTTTCTCTCTTTGTCGCCGTTTCTTCACAAACGCTTGTGTTTCACGTTCGCTTTTCCTGGACTCCAGTAAGCTCAGGATGTTGTCGTCTGGACGAGGCACACATAAACACATGTTTACAGTACAAATATACGTATATATGATATGATGCATTATTTCTCCTGACAATAACAAAACATTTTGAAGTAAGAAGTAATGCAAAGTGGGCATGCATGCTAACAAAATACAAATATTTATAGTATTATGTACTATGTGACCTATCATGGGTCTAGCGTCATTCAAAATGAATAGGTTTCATCCTTTTAAGAACCGTTGGATAAATAATGATTAAATAATTTATTTTCGGGTTCATGCTAATTTTGATATGAAAAAGTGCTTGTCCGTACGCTTTTTTTGTTGCATGTTTGTCACACTCAAATGTTTCAGAGCATCAAAATGTAAACACCAAACATTGTAAACCCCCCCCCATGTTAAAACATAACTTAGCACACCTGAGTTCAATCTCTTGGTCACAAAAGACCCCACAACAACATCCAAAGAACTGCAGGCCTCACTTGCCTCAGTTAAGGTCAGTGTTCATGACTCCACCGTAAAAGTAACATCGCATGAAAAAGAACATCATAGCAAGAGTAAAATACGGTGGCGGTAGTGTGATGGTGACCTTCAAAAGGCTTCAAGTTGACTAATATTTACATTTACAGTTTGATGAGATGAAACATTTAAGTGTGACAAAAAAAAACCAGGACGGGGGGGCAAATATAAATATTTTTGTTATTATGAATCACAATATAATGGTTATTTACGGTATATTGTAAGTATCAATCACGTGATAAAAGGTGATTCATGCAAAGTGATGCTACCGTTGGGTTTTGGATGCATCAGGGGGAGGCGTATTTGGGCAGGGGGGGCATCCGGATGTGAGCCCAGGCCGTCTGTCTGCTCCTCTCCTCTTGCAACGCCAGGTATGTCTTTGAGGGACAGGAAGGCTTCACCCTCGAAGTCGTCTGCCACCAAGGTGTCGTGGTCCAGGACCGTCACCAGCAGGCACGCCCCTGGAGCCTGGCACTGATCCAGGCCCACTAGGCTGCCACAGCACGGAGACAGAGACATGTGAGTGGCAGCGGTGGAATTAAAGCAGCCTTGAATTGAATAGTTAGAGACGACTTACAACTCAAAGGCCTCATCAAAAAGTGGGTTTAGGTCGCAGCTCTTGATCCCAGTGCAACATGGTTCTACCTGAGGGAAGGTGTGATAAGGCTCCAGACATAATTGCACATAGGGGTCACTTAAACCTGTGGAATGTACACAAACATGTCTTATGGCCTTGTAGTCGTTACCTAAAAATACCTTTTTGTTTGATATTATAATCAAGTTGTTGGTAATGATATTCATCATAGTGCAATTTCATTTCATATCAGATCATTTTGTACTTTTTGTATGAATACTGGTGGGCTGGAAAAATTCTATCAACTTAAAAATGACTTTGAAAAATGTTTTAAAAATGTCAGGCATAAAAATAATAAAGCTAAAAAAAAAACAAACAAACAGAAATATTAAAATCATTATAATAAACAATAATTGTTATTATTGTTTATGTAAAATTGTTTGTATTAAAAAACAGAAAAATAACATGGCTTAAATAAAAGTGTAAAAAAAAAATAAAAACACAAAAATAAAAATTATATAAAAAACGTGTATAAAAAACCAAGAAATAATAAAATAAAAATCAATTGTTATTATTGTTTATGTAAAATTGTTTCTATAATGTTTGTATTAAAAAAAAAAACATTGGCTCAAATAAAAGTGTCAAAAATGACTTAAAATGTAAAGAAATAAATAAAATAAAAATACAAAAATGAAAATTATATAAATAAACATGTTTAAAAAACTGTAAGAAATAATAAAATATAAATCAATTGTTATTATTGTTTCTATAATGTTTGTATTAAAAAAAACAAAAATAACATTGGCTTAAATAAGTGTCAAAAATGACTTAAAATGTAAAAAAAATAAATACAAATAAAAATACAAAAATGAAAATTATATAAATAAACATGTATAAAAACTGTAAGAAATAGTAAAATATAAATCAATTGTTATTATTATTGTTTATGTAAAATTGTTTCTATAATGTTTGTATTAAAAAAACAAAAAATAACATTGGCTTAAATAAAAGTGTCAAAAAATGACTTAAAATGTTAAAAAATAAATAAAAATACGAAAATGAAAATTATATAAATAAACATGTATAAAAAACTGTAAGAAATAATAAAATATAAATCAATAAATGTGTCAAAAATAATCCAAATAAATAAATAAATATAATGGTGTGGCTCACCATTGGAGTCCATTGGTAGAAGGCTGACGGCGTTCAGCACTTCCACTCTGAGCCTTTGGTCGGATCTCCGATAGGAAGTGAGTAGGGTGACGGCGCCATATTTCTCAACGCCAACCACTCTCTGCAGAGACAGAAACACATTGAAAACATTCAGATGACGTTCATCCAAACCATGGCTCTCGGACACGCTGCGAGCTCACCTGCTCCCAGATTTTTCCTTCCAGGAACTTCTCCACAAGTTGGCGGCTGCTCAGCGAATGGTGCGCCAGGTAGGCTTTGAGCATCTGGCGCCGATAGAAAGGTCAGAATGGTTTTATGGTAGTTGGGTGGAAGTGTTGCCTCGAGGATAGCTCACCTCGTACTCTTCAGAATGGAGCATCTTCAATGGAAGTCCGTTACCTTCACCATGGAAACACTGCTCTAGGCACTGGAATGAACAGCAGCGGCCATCTTGAAAAACCTCAAGTCAAATTGAATCCTTATTTGGATTCAGCCAAGGTCCAAGAAGTCGAAGCCACAGTAGCTATAATGCTTTTCACACACGATGTAACAGCTTTTGTGATGCTAATAGCTAATGCTAGCTAAATGCTAATAAAAAATAATAATAAAAAAATGTAAATGATATCAGAAAGGCAGGAAGTGAACAAATGTAACAGTTACTGATTGTAAAAGTACCAGATGGAGGGGTAGGATTTAATAAGCTTTGCTTCTTCCTACTCCTTTTGGACATGTGGAACTGTGAACTGATTATGGGATGCACTCAATTGTAATCTGATGCATGTTCAAATGAAATTAAACCATTACCATTCATTCATCTTCTACCGCTTATCCTCACGAGGGTCGCGGGGGGTGCTGGAGCCTATCCCAGCCAATCACAGGGCACATATAGACAAACAACCATTCACACTCACATTCATACCTATGGACAATTTGGAGTGGCCAATTAACCTAGCATGTTTTTGGAATGTGGGAGGAAACCGGAGTACCCGGAGAAAACCCACGCATGCACGGGGAGAACATGCAAACTGTGTGGAATGGAGTGGAACAAAGGGTGGAATTGAACCCTGGTCTGCGCGCTAACCACTCGACTACCGTGCAGCCCCATACAGCTTATCAAACGTAGAAGTAGATTTCTAGTTGCTTAGACAGCACCGACCTGAAGTATGTAGATCAGCCTTTGACAGAACACCATCAACCCTTCCTGCTGCACATGCTCATTAGCCATCTGGTGGAGCACCTTCACCGAGGTGTTCCATAAAGGAGTGAGGAGACTGCATGTGGGAGACACGGGATCAGACGCCAACTCGGCCAACGCTATTCTTTTCGGGTTCTTCACCTGTTGAAGTTCTCTTGAACCAGATTTTCATTCATGTAATGCAGCTCTTGTTCCAGGTAGCGCATGAGAGGGCCTGCAGCCTGAATGACATGTGAAGAAACAAAGTGTGATGCACGGGTTGGACCTGTGAGAGACAATAGTGGACACGTACGTCTTCTGTGGATTTGGACGGAATCCTCCACCTGCTTGTCATGCCTCTGACATGGGTTTCGATGTCTGTGTTCAACTGGAAAGACATTGGGTAAATAAAGTTATTGAGGAAATAGGAAATCATGTAGAATCTGTGCCAAAATATTAACAAAAATACATTTTATAGAAAGTAATTATGACATTACATGCCCAAAAAGTACAATAATTATAAATGGCATATGGAGGTTATTACCCCGAATACTTTTTTCTTCAGTAGTCTATCACATTGTTGGCACTTGCAACTTTCTTTGGCCCCATGGTGGGTTATGTTTTGCAGTAAAAAAAATTGTTTGGGGCAATGGACTCCACACGACGATACAAACTATGAAAACCCAAAGTGTACAAAAAACAGGCTCAATTTTGGTGAACAATTTCAAAAATCGAGATATTTACAAAAAAGTAACAAAACAACTACAACTGTAATATTAACTTCACTAAACCACTTTGAATAAAAGGTTGTAAAAAATCAGAAGAGTAAAATGAAAATACGAGGAGTTATTTATAAAAGGAAGTTATACGATGCTTCTTCAACGCACCTTTTTACCCAGCGTGTCCAAAGCCGAGCGGATCTCTCGATCCAGGATACTCTGAGCTTGCTGCACCTGCGATGGCAGCGTGTTCTGGAACTGATTCTCCCCGATGACGTGATTGGTGCGCTCTCTAAGCCCCGCCCAGTTCAACTGCGTGGGAAGTCGCGCCAGGACAGACCGCAAGTATTCAAGGTCGTTCACCACCACACACAGCTAAAGAAGAAGAAGAAGAAGAGGGGAAATACAGTAGATAGTTTTTATGGTTACTGAACGTACTGCAGTGATGAATCCAGCAGAGGTCGCTATCTCACAAGTAAGATGACTCAACATTTTCCAGCAGGAAGATACTATGATGAGATATGATGCTGTGTAACTGAATTTTTACAGTGTTCATGACTCCACCATAAGAAAGACACCGGGCCAAAATGGCCTGCATGGCAGAGTTCCAAGACCAAAACCACTCCTGAACAAAAATAACATTAAAGGCTTTTTGCCAGAAAACATCTTGATAGTATCCTAGTCCTTTGGGAAAATACTCTTTGGCAGGTGTGTGTCCCATTACATCTGGCGTAAAAGTAACTCCGCATTTCAGAAAAAGAACATCATACCAATAGTAAAATACGGTGGTGGTAGTGTGATGGTCTGGGGCTGTTTTGCTGCTTCATAACCAGGAAGACTTGCTGTGATAAATGGAACCATGAATTCTGCAGTTTGTTAAAAATCCTGAAGGAGAATGTCCGACCACCTGCTGGTGAACACAAGCCGCAATGAACTTGGGTTCTGCAGCAAGTCCACCTCTGAATGGCTGAAAAAAACCCAAATCAAGACTTTGGAGTGACCTAGTCAAAGTCCTATTGAGATGCGGTGGCATGACCTTCAAAAGGCAGTAAAATACTGTGGTGGTAGTGTGATGGTCTGGGGCTGTTTTGCTGCTTCAGGACCAGGAAGACTTGCTGTGATAAATGGAACCATGAATTCTGCTGTCTACTAAAAATCCTGAAGAAGAATGTCCGCTCATCTGTTGGTGACCTCAAGATGAAACCACCTTGGGTTCTGCAGCAGGATCCAACATGTTGAATTGTGCCAACATAATGCGTGTCATTTCCTTCACGTTAGTTGTTAACTGAAACAAATAAACCATAGCATGTCATACCATATTGATTGCACTTCCGTGGTCTGAGTTCTCTGACAGAATCCTGACCCGGTCCTTCAGACTATGACAGTAGGTCACCACGATCTTACACACATCCTGTACACACAGAGAGGAAAGATACCATATAGACCTTTACAAGTTACCGAGTTACCATAGGTTTGGAGTTAAAAATGACTTAGTTTAAATGTTACTCTATTTAAACATATGCAGCACAGTTAACTCTTTCAATACCAATGACATATTTCTCCGTTTTTATCAACTCAAACTCCCAAGCACCTTTCTCCTTTCTAAATCAAACTATGGAATGGATTGAGTAAGGACCTCAAACAATGCACAACGATGAGCCAATTCAAGAAACAATACAAGCAGTTGATGTTTGCTAAATACAAGGATGAAGAGTCTTGAACCAGTCATGACGTGCTATATATATCACTATATTGACTACGTTACTATGGTACACATAATGTCATTGTATGGTCATATCACCCCGTACTTTGGTACAAGGTACATTATTAAAAAAGAAAAAAAAAACAAAAAAAAACCTTAAACTGTATTATGGAAAGCAGGAAGTGAACAAATGTAACAGTTATTGATTGTAAAAGTACCAGATGGAGGGGTAGGATTTAAGGATGAATTTTTTTTAAATAAAAAATGCTGTCATACATTGAAAAAAAATTTATGAAAAAACGAGGATGAAAAAAAATTATAAAAAATGTTGTCATACATTGAAAAAAAATTCATACAAAATGTTGTCATACATTGTCATACAAGTATGAGTGCTTATTCTGGTCCCAATTTTAAATTGTGTCGATGATAACATAACATCACAACTTGGGATATTAGTTTAGAACTATTTGTAGTACTTATGGTTTTGTAGATACTGCATATACAACGCATCCTAAATCATTCAAATGGAAAGGATACTGTACCTCAGTGATTTTGACCATTAGCATGAACGCCTCCTCGGGGTCGGGCCACGACATCTGTTTCCACAGGTCACACACGGGCTGGATGCATGCCACCAGGTCCACTGCTGAGGAGCTGTGCTTAATGGGCACTGCCCCACACTGCAGGGGCTGGAGCTGAGAGTCATATTTACCGTGATGCAGCGCTCTGTAAAAATGTCGAAGTACCGTACATACAGGCAATGTAAGAAAAAACACGACTGGTACCTGGTCCACCTTGACAGCCCGCTCCACTCTGTCCATGGTGGTGATAAACACCTGGTTGAGCCAGTAAGGCTGAGCCTCTCTGAAGTTCTCATGAAAGTTTGTGAGCTTGAGTAGACCCCTGAACACAACATGTGTTTACATTCAATCCACAGTAATATATATGGAGTAATATGTATGGAGGTTGAAAGCTAGGATGTCTGACCTTTTCTGTAAGAAGGCCTTGTCCTTCTGGATGGCTTGCAAGCTCAGGTAAATAGGAAACAGGCTGTTGGCAAGTCTCTGATCAGTCTGACCTTCCAGCAGCGATAAGGTTTCTCTGACCTCAGTAGCAAGCTGTGGTGATATCGTCAATGAGGTGACGGGAAAATGAAATTAATGATCGTCTCCCCGTCCCTCTTACCAGGGAATCGAACTTCTTGTAGACTTCTGTGAAAACGTCCACTTGCACTGCGCTGTACGATTACAAAAAAAAACACCATCAATCGTTCGGTATTAACTATATTCCAACGCGTAATATCCAACTTTAATTTACCTCACAAATATTCGATTCCAGACGTCCTTGTTGAGTTTTATGTCATCCCGCACCTCCTCAATCAACCTGGAGAGGGCGCTCAAGATCTCTGACAAATCCTGTGCATGAAACAAGCAATAAAAAATGATGGGGACACCTCTGGTACATTAGCACAAGCTAGCATAACAGTCTGACTCAGTGTTATCTTACTTAGAACACAAACCCCATCACACAGCAACACTTGAAAGGTATGTCTGGCAAATATACAAACATATATTTACATATACCAATATAATTTGAAAAGTTTCCCATATTGCAGTGTGTCTAAGCAATGCATTCATCGGGGCGCTGCAATGACGTCAGCCTCCCTCTGGACTACTCTGGCTCCTTCAGGTGGACAGAGGCAGCATTGTGTACTTCTGAGGTACGCCTTTTGAGTGTTAAGCTGTTGTGTGATGAGTTTAGTGTTGCTTGTAAGATGATGCAGATACACAATAAATTACATCCACAATAAAAACATTGTAGTTTCATTGAAAAAAATTGTATTATTTATTTTTTTATAAGAAAAATGTTGAGTTTACCTTAGTCATTGGCTGATGCAAACCCTTTTTGTTGGTAAACCACTCCTGTGTACCTGTCTGTTAATAAAGGACAACCCATAATATTACCGTTCCATGTTAACAACATCATTATCACCACCGACCTGTATGGCATCAGTGACCTCCTCCTGGAGCTCAAACTCAGCTGGATTCATTTTCCGGAAAGCCTGCGTCTTGCAGATTTGAACCAAGATTCTGTCGAAATGAAATGAATCACATGAAAATTCACAGCATAAACAATTATTAGACCCCCCCACCCAATCCCCCACCCTTGGTGGAAAAAGCTTGGACACCATTGCCATGACATAACAACACACGAGGAAAGTGAAGAAGAATACTTTCTGTATGCAGTAATATGTGTAGTACCTGAGCAGTGTGTGTAACTTTGGAGTAGTACTTGGTGTCGGGGAGAACACATCTCTGTATTTTGACACTAAATAGAGTCCATATTTCAGGAAACCATGAAGAGAGTCCCCGAGTTCTCGTTTCTGCAGTGCAATCAATCCAACAATCACTTTCACATTGTGACAATAAATTTATAACAATACATTTATTAAAAAATTATATCTAATATGCTAAGTAGTTCCGCTACCTGTTGGTGTGGTAGCTCCTGTTGATGCCAGTGATACTCCACGCTAGTGAGCTGCTGTAACAGCAAAGATGAGTCCACCTCCAAGCTTTGGTACAGCTTACTGTAAGCCACCCACTTCCTGCAATGAGCACATAATGTTTACCAACAACAATTAAGTCTCAGTGAGGAATAACGGATGAAAAACAAAAGATCTTTTCCCACGACATACTTTCTTCAACATGTTAACGCAATTCAACTTGTCCGAAAAGGAGTAGGAATAAGCCCAGCTTAATTTAAGTTTGTTTACTTAGCATGTTTATTGTAAATGTTCACATGTTATCAGTGTAATCAGTGTTAAAAAAAAAAAAATACAGAATATGAATTGATAGGTAAATACAGGAGTAAAAACATGACAGAAACTTTGTATAATGAAGGGAAGAAAAATTTGGCAGCGAGGCCGTCCATATATAGGTTCTCCTCAAAGAGAACAACATACTAAAGCATGATATACCTGTATATCAACTACTACTACTACTACTACTACTACTGCTTGGGCAATAAACAGCTAACCGGTAAATGCAACACATACCAAACTTGTATATGCAAGTGCCCGCAAGGTATGCTGGGTAGTCTAGTGGCAACAAAATTATGAAAAATTATCAACGTATTTTCCAATCTTGTGTCAAAATGTAATTTGCATAAAAATGTGACAATGTTGGAAGGAAGAGTACCACAAGTTACCCAGCATGCCTTGAGGCAGGACTAAATGGCTGTAATATCGGCATAGAGTATTGTCACAGAGTGCTTACGCCAAATCCTGGAGAAAAGGTGAGAGGTCATTCTGCGTAGCGTAATGCTCCAGTAGAGTCAGCGCCTCGCCACGCATTTCCCCTTTCCACGTAGCACAACTCTACCAGCAATGGAGGCAGATGTTGGAGTTAAATGTAGTAACTCATTGAAAAATGACGAGAAAGTACTTTTACCTCTTGTTTGGAAATGTAAGACAGGACAAATTGTTGCAGGATCCCACAATAGTTGACGTAAGCGTTCCGACCTGCGCTTAGTGTCCCATCTCTCTGTCAGTCACATGATACATATTTCTCTCAAAATCATCACATGAATTACTTATTTTTGGTCATATTTGAACTCCAATAAATCATTTAAGCCTATAATATTGTGGTTCTACTTCTGAGTACTTTTTCCATGGATGCGTTTCACCTCTTTATGGATGAACTTGAGGTTCAGGTGACATTGTCCACGGTCTGGGTACGTCTCTGTTCTGGGCTCCAGCCTGTACCAGTTGTCTTCAGTACAGTGGAGGTCCTAAAATGATGGGAAATCTCTGGTACATTAGCACAAGCTAACATAACAGTCTGACTCAGTGTCATATTACTGGCAAATATACAAACATATATTTACATATATCTATAAACCATAAACATATATAATTAGAAAAAAAAATCAAGTAGTGCACTGTGTCTGAGCAATACATTCATTGGTGCGCTGCAATGACATCAGCCTCCCTCAGGTGGACAGAGGCAGCATTGTGTACTTCTGAGGCACACTTTTTTGAGTGTTAAGCTGCTGTGTGATGAGTTTAGTGTCGCTTGTAAGATGATGCAGAACAGTGCTACACTACTGGGTTCCAAGTCTGTACCAGTTGTCTTGGATCATCATCATGAGTCATTTTAAAAACTGTAATAATACAACAAAATCAAATGGAAAATACACATTTTTGTACCTGGAGTTTAATGACAATTTTCCCCAAAAAGTCATCCGTTCCTTTCTCCTTTTTGGCCTCCTTGATCATTCTGAATGAGCACATGAAAAGCATGTGTAATTTACTTAAGTGCGGTGCCGGCTGGCCCATTAGGCAATATACAAACATAAGGCATTGAGAAGATGCGTGATATATAACTCGACCAGTTTGAGCAAAATAAAGCATGTCACCTTCTTAAACTAGTAAAGTTGGTTTTGAACTCCTCAAGTTTCTGAGTGAGCGATATCTCCTCATCCTTATCCCTGGAACAACATTCAAGGTGAGTACGATTTGAAAGCACTTAACAGCAGATTTACGGATGGAAGTTTTTTCTTACCACATCTCAAGGTGGAAGCTGGCACCCCCCACATCTTCAAACTCCCTGAAGTCAAAACGTGATTACATAAAGCCTGACATTTTAAAGCATGCATACACTACGTTCATGCTCACAGTATAAAGGTTTCGTTCCAAATGGGGTTGAGAGTTTGCTTCTTTATGTGTGTTTGATAAATCTTATCATCAGACACGGCATCCTTGACCACATATTTAGAGGCTTTGGATCTGGATCGACGTGTGCGGCTCTCTTTTTCGTCTTCCAGGATGGTCAGCAAGCAGTAGGGGTCACTGAAACCTGACCAACAAGACAAAAATATTGCCTTTCAGCATTATGAACTGTATTATGAGATTTCTTAAAAACAATTAAAGTGAAATAGGCTCTTCATCAGTTGATCAAACGTTTAAGACCAAAAAACTCTCCAAACCACAACAAAACAATGTCTCATGTTCCAAATGTTTTTGTCTGACTCCCCCTTCCTGCTTTGCATATTGGAGCTCTTCTTACAACCATAACCATAAACAAAACCAATACCAATACCACTAAGGTTAAGCCTGTAACTTCCTTACACTTCCAGGAAGTGCAGCACTCCAAAATAAGAGCGCAGTACAAGAAGTCACAATTCCTGTCCTGTGGAATATGACGTGATCTGTGCAGCGCAAAAAAAGAACCAAGCCAGAAACTCACCACTGACATCTTTTCCCAGGATTCCACTGGCTTCCTTTACAGTGGCCATGAGGCAGTAGACAGGCGCCTGGAAGGAGTATAAGCGCGATTAGAAGCTCATTTACAGCAACTAGAAAACCACATACTGCTGGTGGAAATATATATTTTAATAAAATATTATTCATAGAAATACTTCCTACCTCGACGTTCTGTATTTGTTCCAGCAGAGCATCATGCTCTGACTCTGTCACGGTCATAGCCTAAGCAGATTGTAGTACATTGTAGTATAGTACAGAAAAGAGTAGGTAGAAGCAGAGCTTATTCAATCCTACCCGTTGTCAAATTTTCAGCCATGACTGAGAGTTGTGAGATGTTTACCTCTTGAATGAACTGGTGAAGTTGGTTATCCGTGAAGACCTCAGCTGATGTCGACTTGCCCATTTTGTGTGTAATGGTGTACAACAACTCCTTATACAGAGGATATAGCTTGGAATAGAAGCAGAGGAAGGTGATATGAGAAAGCAGCATCCATTTCAATGTACAATTAGTTGAGAGACGATACCTCCTGCTCTTTGCGGCGACGTGCCTTCTCTTCAGGGTTTTCCTCTTCTTTAAAATCCTGACAACAGCAACAAGCACATCAGAGTTGTTAATAAGCGTAGTGAACAAAGGAAGATATTTGAAGATGAAGATGTGCCCACCCTTCTGTATGGCATTTTCCTTGTCTGGGCCAGTTTACGTCCATGACCTGGAGAAAGCTAGCAAAAAAAAAAAAGTGGATGAAATCCATGTTGCAGTTCCACAAATCCACAGTACTTCATGAAATACCTTACCTGCCTGACCCTTGGTAAGCTGGGGTCCTGGTAAAGGAACAACAGAGACTGCTCAAACACATCATGTGATCATGGAAGTGATATCAAACATTCATTCATTTATTTTCTACCGCTTATCCTCACGGGGGTTGTGGGGGTTGCTGGAGCCTATCCCAGCTGTCTTCGGCCGAGAGGCGGGGTACACCCTGGACTGGTAGCCAGCCAATTACAGGGCACATAAAGACAAACAACCATTCACACTCACATTCATACCTATGGACAATTTGGAGTAGCCAATTAACCTAGCATGTTTTTGGAATGTGGGAGGAAACCGGAGTACCCGGAGAAAACGCATGCATGCATGAGGGCTGAGGGTGGGATTGAACTCGGGTCTGTCTCCTAGCTGTGAGGTCTAACCACCGGACCACCGTGCAGCCTGATATCATTCATTCATTCATTCATTTTCTACCGCTTGTCCTCACGAGGGTCGTGGGGGTGCTGGAGCCTATCCCAGCTGTCTTCAGGCGAGAGGCGGGGTACACCCTGGACTGGTAGCCAGCCAATCACAGAGCACATATAGACAAACAACCATTCACACTCACATTCATGCACAGAGAGAACATGCAAACTCCATACAGAAGATGGCTGAGGGTGGGATTGAACTCCGGTCTGTCTCCTAGCTGTGAGGTCTGCGCGCTAAACACTCGTCCACCGTATCAAACAAATCTTATTATTTAGTGTTCACTCAAAAAAGCATCACTAGGCTCATGGGAAACGTTTGACTAATGCTTCTGTTACAAACTTCCTCTAATTGATATTGTGAAACTGAAACTGAGGCAACGGTATTCAACCCAGGGTGATTTATTCCTCCCATCATCTGATCACAAGCTGACATCCTAAAATAACGGTGAATCATACTCACAGACTGTGGCTGTAAATATCCATCAGGGCCATCAGTTTGACGTTTGCCACAGAGTTCTATCAAATCCACATTCTGGACTATCAAGGTATTTTTAAGGGCACAACAACTGATTAATTGAATTGACTTGTTGCTACTGGTGTACAGACCAGTACATGGCAATAAGGCCATCTTCAATCCCCACGCTTATACAGAAATACCACAATTAAAAGTCCAGTGTCGTAGTGTAGTGCAGTCCTTACCTGTTCAGGTGTTTTGAGTAGATGGTCCTCTGAACTGGCCGTCTCCTTCTGAGCTGACATCATGTTGCTGCTGTGCATTGCATGTATGAAGGAAGGTGAATAAACAGTTTGGTAAACCTACCACACAGGATGTCATATCACTTCCTCCAAAAAGGAGGTAGCATCAGTGACTGGGCCTTTTCTGTTCATACCGCCTGAAATCGCGCTTGCATTTGTTTGTTCCTCACATTTTCAAACAGACTGCAGAGGCGGCGCAAGGGAAATTAGAACATATGCCAAGTTCATTGTAAGAACCACTGCAGTTGCAATATGCATCACGATGGTGTATATATATCATCATACCGTATGTGTACATTAAGAGATTAGAAATGTATTTTGGAAAAAAGATGAAAGCCTTCCAAGATGTACAATTAATTTCCAGGCTACAGTGCTGTGCTATACTATAAAAGCAGTTAATGTGAATATTAAAGGAAGAGTGGAGTAGCACTGCAAAACAGAGAGGCCATATGTTTTATTAACAAATACATACATTATTGAAATGAGCAAAATGTGCAATATTTACAGCAACAATCAATAAATAATGTATTGCTATTTCAGGGTGAGCTATGACATCACATCCTTTTTAATTAAGAAACATTAATAGAAACATAAACATAAAAACTACGACTTTATTTTGATGCTTCGTCTGAACCAATAGACAAAACTATGTACAACATTAGAATTTGAAAAATTGTTTTTTTAAAGCGTATGTGTCACAAGAGGTATGACGTCACGTGTGGGCGTTCCCCACGACTACCGGAAGTGCAGGTGCATCGCGGAAGCTAGCAGCATAAACATCTTTCCTATTAGTGTTTGGACCGTACACCGGCTGTAGACGGGCCTGTGGTGTTTTCCACAGAAGAGTCCACGCATTTCGTGTTTTGCTGTCAGAAAGTGCGGAGGTCCGTCGACATGACTCTCAACCAGAACCATTCGGAGTCCGGCGGAGTCATTATCAACAACAGTGAAAGGTAGCGTCAGCGTGTATAACGGGCTAGCAAGCTAATGTTTAAAAACTATAACAACTATGCACGGCTGGGGAAAAAAATGATGATTATTATCAGATTTAGCGAATAGCGACGCACATAAGACAATAACAATGAAATAGACAGGCAGTAAATCTTATAACGGCCAAGTTACTAATGGGATGCTGACTATATTACAGCAGGCTTTATGTTTTTCTTTAAGCGTAAATGAAGCCACCGGAATAACTCCTAACAGCTCACCGAGAATCAGATTAGTATGAACTGTCACTAGATGGCATGTAAGCCTAATCCCAGTTATTTAAAGTAAGTGATGGGCTATGTTTGGTCACGTGACACTTGCACAACAAACCTTATCTAATCGTCTCATTTTCATTGTGTAAAGACCAAGTAGGCAAACTACAGCCCGTGGGCCATTTGCGGCACATCGGATTTTTCTAAATAAGTCTAGAAGGATGGAAATGCTTCCAATGGTTTCTGACGTTAGATACTTTTAGTGTTTTACAGTGTTATATGGGTCATTTTTGATACAGAGCGTAACGCAACCCTCTACCCCGGAAAGAACGCAATTGAGATTTGAGCCATTTAGATTTGGGACTCCAGCAAACACAGTGAGAGCCATCATCCAGTGGTGAACCTGAGGTGGTGAAGACCATCCATATCTCGTAACGTCGCTATTGTGATGGTCTAAAGCAGGGGTCAGCAACCTACGGCTCCAGAGCCGCATGTGGCTCTTCAGCCTCTTTGTTGTGGCTCCCTTTGCAATGCTCAAATATTTGTTTTAACACCCAAATGAGGAAAATATGCATCTTTGTAATTACTTTTGAAAAAAATGGGACTTTCTGTGAGACCGTATACTAGCAAGAGTACTTGATCAACTCCGCTTTTTCTCCTCTGAACTACTTTGATACCCCAAAATTCCCTCCAAATCTGGCAGTCAATCAAAATCTTGGGAGACTCGCAATTTGCTCTGGATGTGAGCATGTTGCTACACATTTCTTGCACGGGGAGAACATGCAAACTCCACACAGAGATAGCCGAGGGTGGGATTGAACTCGGGTCTCCTAGCTGTGAGGTCTGCGCGCTAATCACTCGACCGCTATGCAGCCCCTATATTCTGCTGTTAAATTATGTTTCGCGGCTCCATTCTATTTTTCTTCAGTGAGCGAGGGGGTAAAATGGCTCTTTTGATAGTAAAGGTTGCCGACCCCTGGTCTAAAGTATGAGAATACTTTGTTAGCACGGTGATGACGTGACTACATTGTGTTTATGTCTCAGTGTTTTGTTGAACCATGACAACGTGGAGCTCGTGTTCAACGATGCTGACAGCCTACCTGAAGCCTTCAGGAAGAGCAAGAAGGGCAGCATCTTCCTGACGCCGTACAGGGTGGGGACTCATTTACAGCTTAGCTGAAGTTGAAACTCTGATGTAAAATTGGTCTGCTTTTCCTCCCCCATCTCAGGTTATCTTTGTGGCGAAAGGCCGGGATGCACTCAAGTCCTTTATGATGCCTTTCTACCTGATGAAGGGTTGTGAGATCAAACAGCCGGTATTAGGAGCAAATTACATCAAGGGAACCATCAACGCAGAGCCTGGTGGTCAGTGTGTGGTCTCCTGGACTGGAAAAATATCAGTCCTGATATTTTGTTATTTAACATTTTGTGTTGGTGTTCTCTCTGCCAGGCGGCTGGGAGGGCAGCGCCAGCTTCAAGCTGGTCTTTGCTGCTGGAGGAGCCATAGAGTTTGGTCAGTACATGCTGCAGGTTGCTGCGCAGGGTAAGTATTTACTGCCAAAGGTGCATGGACACACTTATAAAAAGCCTATTTCTGATACTCCAAACCCTATGATATGCCTTTCACGCTTATAAAATACATATTCAATTCAGTTTGCACATGAACAAACAAGCTATTGTTACATATTTTTGCCTAAATTAAGCATTTTAAGCATACAAATGGTTCCATGAACTAACAACATTGACATAGTATTCTACACTGGTCACTAGCTGTCGACAAGACTTGATCGCCAGAACAACAGACTTTTATTGCCCATTTGAATGATGTCACAAGATGTACAATAATCTCTAATAACAACACAGGCTACTGTTGCAGCCGTAACCCATGGCAACCTGAACCCCCGACATCACTTCCTGTCTACCACTCACTCTGCTTCCCTTGGGAACACATTTATAGCAACACACACCAGCACAAGTCTTATTAATGTCTTAAGTGGCACCAGTTAAAGGGGGATTACTAACAGGCATTGACTTCCAGTTATAGTAAAGTTATGTGCTCTACTTACCGCTAGAGGGAGACATTGTACTGTCATGTCACTTCTAATACAGTACTTGCTACACAGGTTGTTCTCAGGCAGCAAATGGACTTCTGATTAAATTACATCAAATATGACTGACTAAGTGAGATGGGTTTTTGCCGCAAATCATAAAAAATGTAATTCTTTTGGGAAGAAATCCAGGAATATGCATGCATAGATGATATTAGAGTCTTTTCATGATGCGTTTCTCCAGCTTCCAGAGGTCAGCCAGTAACTGCTGGGTTTGGTGGATGTCCTTTCATGGCCAACGGAGCCTATGCTTACCCACCCCCCCCTTCAAACGGGGCGTACCCTGCAGGACCACCGCCTGACTATGCCTACCCTAACCCACCACCTCCAGGTAGGAAAAAAAACAGCTTGATTCTTCAAAATGAGAATCTCCTCTAACATGGCGTTGTCTTCACCATGCAGGTGGATTTTACCCCAACTCGTCCTTTGACAGCTCTGCAGTCTTCATGCCCCCACCTCCATATTCAGCTGCTCTGGGCCAGCAGCCCCCACAAGACCCCGGGCTCCCCTCTTCAGCTGCAGGTAAGTTTCTCCATGCGAAATAGCATGATGCAACACATGAGGTGTCTATTCATGTACCATTCAGACACGATCCAGATTAGGTTTACACTTTACTGAATGACATTGATAAATGCTTTTTAAACTCGTCTTTTCCCAGCTGAAGCTAAAGCGGCCGAAGCGGCAGCCAGCAGTAGCTGTGCCACGCTGCCGACTTCACATGTGTACCTGCCAGAGGTAATTATTGGGCTTGCAGTATTTCCTCAATCACTGGCTGCCTCGTCATCTAAAAAGAATGTATTTAATATATGTTATTTATGACTATTATTGTTGTGAATGTTACTAAATATAACATTCAAATGTACCTTTAATAAACCTGCAGTATTACTGCAGTAGTACGAAAGCCGAGGCAACATTTTGGCAAATTCATTGAGGTGTTTATTTGTAAAAAGATGTATTATTTTCCCCCAGGACAAGCCCCCCCCTTACTCTCCTCCAGAAGACAAGAAGAATCAGTAGACCTGCTCATCTTCCAGCCTCACGCGGACCTTCTTCTTATTTTACCCAAGATCATTCACACTTTTTTTTGTCTTCCGAGTAGGGGCGCCGCAAAAGGGGAGAAAAATTAAGACAATACTACTAGTGACAGACAGGGTACATTACCAGTAATGTATTTTTAGTTGTTGCCCCCCCAAAATCCCTGACGGCACGCCTGCTTCCGAGACCCACTGCTCTCTTCATTCTTACTCCTACATGAATTACATCATCTCATAGCGTAATGGCTTTTGGGGTGCTTTAACACAGCAGAGAAAGTTGAAGAGTTCAGCAACAATCTCCCCCCTTTTCATGTCTTAAAGCTGTTGGCGTGAAGCTTTATTTGGCTTTGCTGTGACGTGCATGTCAATTTGTAGAACTACCAACCAACCAGGACTGCTTTGCTAAATCTACCCCGAGACAAGCTCTACTAAGTTTATTTTTATACCATGTAATTGTAAATATTTAGAAAATAAGATATAGGTCTTGACGAGAGAACACTTCTAACACACTCAGAGATGGAGGCATCTTGTCTGTTTGGTGACAGGTACTGTACGTAGAACTACGTTGGAATTCCAGACATAACCATGAGTGATCATAGTCTCCTGATTGGAACTATTTTGTTTGAGGTTACGTTTATGCCGCTATGTAACATCTACACACCGTATGTTATGTTACACGTACGATATCGTGTGTGGCTGCTTTGGGCTCCCGCTTGCTCAGGCATGGCTGAATGTGTAATGAAGCTTCATAATATTTCCACATTTCATTTATGGCACAGCACTAAAGCATGATGTCAGATTTATTCAACTGATCTTGTTTTATGTGTAATTGTATATATTTGTGTCATAATAATACTTGGAAATACTGCAATTCGTCCTGTCATCTGTCAAAGAATAGAAAGGAAGGTTTGCTTTCACTTTAGGCCTGGGGTGTCCAGACTTTTTCCACCTTTGTAATGTTTTCCTCTTAATATTTTGACTTAAAATTACTGATTAAGTTTTTATATTTTTTAGAATATGCTTTTGTCCAATAAAAAAAACAGCCATAGGCTGCAGATGGCCCCCGGGTCACACTTTGGACACCTCTATCAACTTGTACTTTTATAAATGTGAAGTAGGATTAACACCAGAAACAGATCAGTAAAAGTGACACCACCCCTTTACTTGGTTTGCTTTTCGGTTCCACTCCCCCTTACAGAGAATAAAAGTACATTTCAAAGAAAATACATATTTAAATGAACATATTCAACACCAGTATTCTAACCAGTAATACTTTAACAGTACTGTAACAGTGTTTTCACTTTGACTCAAGTAGTGGAAGGAATCCCAAGACTCTCGTGTAACCACTGGCGCCTCCTTTACCATCACTACTGTATTGACTGCTTGTGTTTAATTACCAAAAAATGCATGACGCAAGACATGCACCCACGCTCGCTAAATATAGCCGGCGTGTCATACTGGTCTCTTCTACACAAGAGGTGTGTTCTTATTATTGAAGCAAGACACATCCTTCATCTTCCGATACTTGACTGACATTTCTGCAAGCAACTTTGAGCATCAAAGTGATCGCAGGTGCTTGTAAAGTTAACACACAACCCAAAATAACAAGCATACGCAGAAAGGCGTGGTGATAAAAAGTCAAGTCCAAACATCTACAATATCATATGGAGCGCTTCGCAATCATCTGATAACATGACAAAAACACAAATATCTACTCACCAGAGACATCGTTTTCGCCTCCTCAGTCAACCATTGTCAGAGTCAATTACTCTCATCAACACAGCTGTAGTGAGGCCCGCCTTTTTTCTGTGATCAACCAATCAGAACTGAGGACCTGCCAAAAAAACAAACAAACAAAAATAGCCATTGCTGGTAGTGTGTATGTGATGGGGCCACAACTTCTCATTTTGAAGGCCCCGGGCAGATGAGGCATAACGTATGCATATAGACACACAATGTAAGATAAGAGTTCACTACGGAAATGCTCCGACTTGTCTCCCCTGGAATGTGCTGGGCTGCATTGCATCATGGGAAAGTCCAAACCCAAATCAAGGACAATATCAGCTTCCCTGGAAGTGACGTTTTATGCCGGTTTATCCAATCAGAGCTTCTATGGAGATTTACCATAGCATCCGTCCATGGTGCTGCCAAGAGAAGAGTGTCACCCAATCACTCAATAGCAGATGAATGCTCAACATGGAGTCCATATGAGCAGTCACCAGTGGTGTGCACATACTGTCGGTAAC
This sequence comes from Doryrhamphus excisus, assembly GCF_030265055.1. Lineage (NCBI taxonomy): Eukaryota > Metazoa > Chordata > Actinopteri > Syngnathiformes > Syngnathidae > Doryrhamphus > Doryrhamphus excisus. The sequence continues at coordinate 4,076,445 of NC_080487.1, read as the reverse complement.
AACTGACAGGCAGTCCAGGGTGGAGCCTGTCTTTTGTTTGGACACGCTCCAGCTTCCGCCTGCCTTGACTGGAAGAAGCAGTTTAAAGAAAAGCAAATTGCAAAGCAGAACACAGAAATAAAAAATGTATCCACTGAAAAGTCTCATGTGGAGCACAAGGTGATGCTGACGCCCTCCCCTATCCAGCAGGCGGGGAAGAGCTCCTGGGTGAAGGCACAGTGGAAGGCGTGCAACCTGACGTGTTGGTCTCCATAGAAGGTGAGTGTCCCGCCATCGTAGTCCAGCAGCACGCCAATGCGGCTGTGCTGTGAGTGTCCGGCCAGGGTTTCCTTGTGGCCGTTGTGCCAGGCGTTGAGCTGTTCCTCATCCAGCTGCAGACTCCAGGATAGCTCGTTCATACCCAGCATGCACCTCTTGCCTTTCTCCTTTCTGGGGATGGTGTTGTAGGTGACCTGGGGAGGTGAGTGTTGAGTGAATGCATATAAATACACAGACTGAGTATCTTGTGACAACCCTGCCTAGATTTGTCAGATATAGATAAATATAGCCAGAAAAATTATGAATCGGAAAGGCCGGTCCCTCCTGCTGCTTCACAGACAGTCCCATTATAATGTGTTGATAATTGAGGCCACAAATAAATGGACATCTTTTTTCCCCTCGAAATTCTAAACAACACATTGTGGAATGTCAACCTGAAAAAAATGTTTGCAATTTAATAAAAAAACAAAAAACTGCGACTTACTTCCTTTTATTTTGGTGATACTGTACCTCCAACTAAGGGGTCTAGTGTATAATAATAATAATAGTGGACCATGCCACAAACGTCTCATGCTCCGTGTTGGATTTTAATTACTTTGGTTTGTGTGGGAGCTGCACGGCGATCGAGTGGTTAGCGCGCAGACCTCACAGCTAGTTGACCAGGGTTCAATCCCACCCTCGGCCATCTCTGTGTGGAGTTTGCATGTTCTCCCCGTGCATGCGTGGGTTTTCTCCGGGTACTCCGGTTTCCTCCCACATTCCAAAAACATGCTAGGTTAATTGGCTGACTGTGTTTGGCTGGCCACCAGTCCAGGGTGTACCCCGCCTCTCGCCCGAAGACAGCTGGCATAGGCTCCAGCACCCCCACGACACTTGTGAGGATAAGCGGTAGAAAATGAATGAATGAATGAATGGTTTGTGTGGTTTTGCTTTGATAAGTTGACATGGTTACAGACAAATTTATGATGTGATTTGGAATATATGACAAACTCGCCTCAAAGTAACAGTAATTTATTGACAGTCCCTTGCGGTTACAGCAGCATTTCCTGTGCAAGCTCCCCGCACCATGACATAGTAGTCCGGGCATAGTGAGGGGGAACTACCGCTGTAGCTATGAATTATTTTTTTTTCTATTCATTTCTATTAATTTCAAAAAGTCCTCAATCTAGTGTCCTTCTGTGACCTCCATTGAAGAACATCAGAAAGACCATTTCTTTGAAGCAGAAGAAGACAATAAAGAGTCAAGGGTACCGTTTAAAGGAAGTACGTACCCCCAGATACGCCCATGGTTTGGACACCTCCAGCTCCCAGTAGTGCTGGCCGTGCTGGAAGCCCTGGATACACAATACCTGCCAGGTGTGATCAAAACGGGCTTCGTGCGCTACGGCAGGACGCAGCCCGGAGGTCAAGTGCTCTGCCCTTCGGTTCTCTTGGGACAAAAACAGGTTGCCGTTGGCTGTGTAGGGGTCAAAGGTCAACAAGCATCTGTCTGTAACGGGAAAACAGGAAACACATATCTATTACTTGTCACAGGTCTCAGGTTTATCTCAAAGGTTACTCATCAGGTTTTCCATAGGAATATAACTCTCATAGACAGACAAAGTATTTTTTAAATTCAAGTGTAAAAATAACTAGAATATATATACGATATTTTTTTAACTTTATTTTTACCTACATCAATTCAGTCTCGGAGCCCTGACTCTCTGGGACAACCTTCCAGAAGAGATCAGGCCCAACACTGAAAGAACTTACATGCACTAAGGCCCTCCTTCCCTCCAGGGTGGCATGCAGCAGCTGAACTGGGAACCACAGCAAGAATGGGCCTCTTCTCCTGAGGAGAACCTGGTGGAGATAGGTGTAAGAAGAAAGAACGAGGTGTGTATGTGTGTGTGTGTGTTTTTACCTTCTTTGTCGTGGCCCACAGCGGTGCAGACAGCTCTATCAAGGTCCTCAACAACCAGCTTGGAGATTCGCGTAAGGACTTCCGTGATGCCATGTAATCGATCCTGCAGGTTGGGCGTTATGTCTGAGGGTATTTTCTTGAGGCACGGAACTTCTATGAGTGTCGATTCCTAAAAGAACGTATGGATGAGAAAAGAGAGTATATATCTTTGGTGTATACGTTGAGAGGTTTCATTCAATTTTAGCAATACAGTAAAGTAATAACAAAAATTTCAAACATATGCACCTATTTACATATTCTTTATATTGTATATTTCATTTCCCTTCCAGTTTTTACTTGATTTACGTTTCCTGCAAAGGATGAAGTACTACATACAAGTATCATTCATCAATCATGTCATATACTGCTAGAGCTGTATAAGCTGCCAAAGTGTTTACAATGTTCCGCAACAAAGAATAATATGAGTTCTGTTAGTTATTCTGCCCTAAAAAGGGTTAATCCGGGTCTGGCAATGTTCCCATGAACCAAAGGTGAGGTCAAACCTGAATTAATTGCGTATCGGGGAGGTTGTGTAGAGCTGATATCTGAGCCTGACTCGCTCTCAGCTTCTGAGACCTCTCCTCCAGCTCAGCGAGCCGCCCCTGTGCCTCGGAGATGGCCGCCCCTTTTTGCTCCAGGATGAAGTGCTCGGTGGCTTTCTGCTGGTCAACCAGGACGTCTATCAGAGTGGAGAACCTGGCTGTGAGCCGACTGGATGTCTTCTGAAATGTCTCCTGGTTAGAGTAAAATAAGAAATAATACTATAAAAAGATGGCTGCACGGAAGAGTGGTTAGCGTGCAGGCCTCACAGAGTGTGAATGGTTGTTTGTCTATATGTGCCCTGTGATAGGCTCCAGCACCCATGTGACCCTCGTGAGGACAAGCGGAAGAAAAAGAATGAATGAATGTAAAAGATCGTCTTAGACTACTATCCCTTTCACTCATCATGTATACAAATTGGATTGTTTTCTGCTTGTAAAACTCATACTTCTTTATTAAAAGTGTTTTATATGAACATTTTTGGGTGTTATTTCTTATAGGAAAATGGTTTTAAATTTCATACCGTTCGGTTTTAGATGGAATTCGGAATAGATTAATCATGAAAACCAAGGTTCCACTGTACAATAACATTACCATACCAAATATGCACGATCGAATGCATGTAAAGTTAATGCTCTATTTAAAAGTATGTCATTTAAATTAGTTTATCCTCCATTCATCCAAGTAAGAAGTCAGGCGAGACCGTATCAAGTGTCATTCTATGTAACGTGCGGCAATTACCTTGGCTCTGTTGATGTTTTCAGCTAGGACGTTAATACTTTCTTCTGTTTCTTCAATGAGTTTCCCCACCGCTTCATTCTTCTGTTGCAGTAACAGCTGCACACAAAATGCAATAGTTAACGTTCAGTCATCACCTTAGTATAATGAATGTGAATAATAAATAATATTTCTTTATAATCTATCTTTTATTATGATTGTGATAAAAGTCGATACTTGTTCCCCCGCCATTCAAATGTTATTGTGAGAATGAACTGGACAGAGTGAATGACAAGTTTTCAGGGCAGTGAGTCATATCGTACCTTTTGGTTCTCCTTTTCCGTCTCCAACAGGACCTTGGGATGCTTGGCACACTCTAATATGGCACACTGGCAGCACACTGCCATTTTATCCTGTGTGCAGTAGTAAATCAGAGGCTTTTTATGGCGATCACATAGCACTGATCCGGCTTCTTCACTCGCACACTCTCTGTAGGCCGGCCCGGTGCTGTTTGCAGCTTGAGCCAGTTGTGACAAAACCACATTACACTTAAATTTGTGCTTGGTGTCCATCTTCTCATTGCAAATGGGGCAGCGAGGTTCAATATTAGAGTTCCTTTTTGCGTCCCGATGGTCTGTGATGCACTTTTGACAGAATGAGTGCCCGCAGGGGATGGTGACAGGGTTACGAAAGCGATCTATACATATGGAACAGGTCAGGTTTGAACTCTGCGTCTCCATTTCTGAAACGAGAACATAACCATCTGTGAGACGACCATAACATACCTTCATCCCAAACAGAGATTTCCCATCCATCCATCTATTTATTTCTATGCCGCTTGTCTTAACTAGCATCATAGGGGTATGCTGGAGCCTATCACAGCTGACTTTTGGGTGAGAGGCAGGGAATCACACCAATAAAGATTTGTCTACTGACCACCTCAAAAGTGCCCCCGTGTCCATACCTAGTTGGGTCTAAGCATCCTGGTTTGGTGACACACTGTCTTTGGTGGCTGGCTTTCACATCATAAATACAGTATAGCTTTAATTGTATGAACTGACACTTATATATATCATCATTTCCAATTGAAATTATTATTTAGTTATCATTTATGAATTGATATGAAAAGATTTTTTAAATAATGTTAAAAAACATCTCCAAATAACTGGTAGTATCAATACCAAGTAGTGTGATGAGATGTTGATAAATAGTCTAGTCTAGATAGTCCTCTACTATGTTTATGTTCCAAAAAACTGTGTTTTTGTTGTCTTGTTCATATTTTATATGTGTATATTTTTATACAAAGTTATTGGATATGGGAGAGATTTGGTGGCAAAAAGCCAAATGACAGCTAATACCACACAGGCAGGAGATCTGGAAGATCTGGGTTGGAATTTATGTTGGGCATCTCTGTGTGGATTTTAAAGAACCGCCAGTCAGTTGGGATAGACTCCAGCAGGCATGGAGGATGTATTGTTACATTTTTCACAAAGATTTCTCACTAAAATATTTTTCTTTACCAAAAATATTTATCCTGTGTTTTACTATGGGCTACACAAATACCACAAATAATTGAATAAAAAGAGATAGTGAACGTTGCAGCATCACCTTACCTGTACTTTGTGTTGTAGGAAACGACTATAGCTTGGAAGCCCTTGGTGGAAACAACGTGGAGCAAAAGCCGAGCTCCCACTGAAAGTGCGTGATGGTACGACAACAAAGCAGGGAGCAGTTCATGCTGAGGTACGCACACTTGAGCTAACTAACGCGCATCTACCTAGCCAATTGGAACGACCAGCTCACGTTAGCGGTGGCGGGGCTCTCGGTGGCAAAAACAATCATACTGAAAACGAATTATTTATCGGTATATAAAATATCCCGGCTTGTATTTAGTATGAAGGAAAAATAAGAATCATTACGGCCTCAGGAAAATCAGACAGATGAGCAGAGTCAGATGACTCTTCGCCGGTGACGACACGATGCCTTCACGTCCTATCATAAAAATGAAACTTGAGGATTTTAAATATTTTTAAATCATCAGGGATACATTTCTTATATTTATTTATATTTATTTATTTACCCATACAACATATATACGGAGGAATATCATTATTTGTATCACCATTATTGTTTTATTGCCTTACTTGTACCGTTCATTCCAGGTCAACTGGTACCCTGCTACTAAGACAAACGAGTGTATTTGAACTAGATTTGTTCTCCTCGGCCACCGTAGAATTGTGCAGCATCTAAGATGGCGCTGCGCAGGGTGTACACAAGTGTCATACGAAATCGGTTTGATTTAGGGGTCAACAATACTCGGGTTTTTGCCACAACAGGTACATTAACGAAATTTTGTTCATTTTTGATTTGTCAATGTGCTTTTCGGAGCTTGAGTGCCGTTCCTATCGTGTTACAGTTTTCGCGTGGAATGGAGTCATGATCTGTCCTGTGTTTTAATTACATTTAGCTATAACCCCCGCGAATTATAAAAGTGTGTATTTGGTAGGTAGTTGATGACGCGAATATAGTATTCATTTAAATGAGGAATGAGCTTATAAATTAGTCTAGATTTGTGCTGCATTATGCTTTTGGTGTACAGTATATACAGTAAGTAATGACAATTTTTTATGAGTTAGTGCATCCCAGTGTGATATAGATTATCACTTGGAATTGCCTGGTAGATGTATATAGTATATCTATATTGATATAGTTCTATATGCTTTTTTTTCCACATAACATAGCATTCCTGTGTCGAAGGACTCCTCCTTTGGGACCCATTCCCAATGAAGACATTGATGTTAATAACATTGACACAGTGGAGAAATATCGCAGCTACAACCGTTACTTCAGACATGCCGAAGAGGCGAAGAGAGCACCGGTGTGGTGGAAGACCTTCCAAGGCTATGTGGAGAAGGCCGATCCTGAACATGGTAAAAAAAAAAAAAAAAGAATGGATGAAGCTGCTGTAGGCGTCTAAGACTGTCTGTGATTTAATACGTCTTTCTGTCTTCTGTAGGTGCTGAGCGAGTGGACATTGGACTACCTCATTATCGAGCCCCCAGAACTAAGGTGCTGAGGGAGAGGAGACAGGTGGTGAAGGAGAACAAGAAAAATGTGGCGCTGGAGAGGGCGTGTCGTTTGCGCACATGTACGTTGGCTAATAAATGTAACGAAAACTCTGATGTTCCACACAATTGGTGGAAAGGAAAATACTCTAAAGCGATGCTGTCACCATTTCAAAGAGCGAATATTTGTCAGTCGTTTTGTCCTGTCGTCCACATGTTTTTTTACCCTGCCTAAATTTCTCTGTTTGCCCCCAGTTAAGGTACCTGTGGATCAAGTGCAGGAAATGTGGGAGAATAGCAGAGGCTGCTTCCACGTCAAAAGACTGGCAGACCACTACGGGATCTTCAGAGATCTTTTTCCCATGGCGTATTTCCTGCCTCAAGTCTCACTGCGGATCTGCTATCGCCAGGAAAGCAGCAGCCAAGTGCATTATGGGAATCAGCTGACACCTACGGAAGTATGAAACAATGTTTTATTGCAACTCTTTCATTGTCTTAATACCTTTTTTTGACACTCAGGCAGCATCAACCCCTGAGGTCAGCTTTAAAGCAGACGAAGGCTCCCTTTGGACCCTCTTGCTCACCTCCCCAGGTAAGGATGCACTTAAAAATATATTAGTTTTTAAACTAGATTTCAATGTGGTTTAATTTTTTTGTTGGGTATGAAACACATTTTTCTTCTTATCAGATGAACATCTACTCGATAATGAAGCTGAATACCTGCACTGGCTCGTGTAAGTTAGTGTCATTTATATAATAACTGTAGTATAGCATCTATATGTATTATTTTCTCCATTATTCTATCATGGTATTTGAATAATACTGTAATAAACGGCAATTTCCCGCTGTGTTACACTTGGTAACATACACATGGTGGTATCAGATATAATAGTAAAGGTATTTACATTTACTTTGTGGCATTACCTGTTGAAGCACTTTGAAGGGAAATGTTATTTTTTTCAAGTCATAACATCATGAAAAAAAAGAACTTTTTTTTTGTACAATTATGTCGGTTAAAAAAGTTAATAGTATAGGAAGTCACAAAATTGCAAGCAAACAATGTATGAAGATGATTTAAAAAGAAAGTTGATGTATTCGGAAATTTAAAAAAAAGCAAAAATGTGGGGAAAAAAGACTGAAGTTTTAATTATATAATGATAATACTTGGTAGGCAACTCTAAATGCTGAAATATTAGTCTGTCTGTTATTAAATACATTTTAATTTGAGTTTTTCACATTAAGAAACAATAGGACACTCTCCTTGCAGATAGTGCCATCACCACTTTCACTATTGAAAACAATATAATTTACAATTTAAGCACAGAAAAAGCAGGGGTCTATTGCCTGTTCTACGGGTTTTTGACTGGACAGCAAATGATAAAAAACCACTCATGTTTCCACAGTGGGAACATACCAGGCGGAGCACTTGAAGCCGGAGAAGAACTGTGTCACTACCTGCCACCTTTTCCTGCAAAAGGAACAGGCTTCCACCGCTACATTTACGTCCTTTTCAAGCAGGAAGAAGCCATCCACTTCCAGGAAGATATGAGGCCGTCACCATGGTAAAACAAAAATCACACATGGGATTGTTTCCATCACAATGACAGGCCTGGCATGTTCCTCCTCTTTGAGATTGTAGGCGAAATGCTGCATATTGAACTTTTTAAAAATCCAATTAATCCAGAAATAATAGTGTATTAAAATTGTTAGTTATATAACACATCTTAGAGCGAGTTTAGTTTCTAAAAGGTGACAGTTAACAGAAGTACAAGGAGCGGTCATTCAATGCGGCTACCTTAAGCATGATCCTGCTACTGGAAGGCGCAACTTTTGTGTTGAATCTCATTAGATTGTGCAGACATACCTCATTTTTGGCGCATGTTCCTCTTCTCTTCTTTCTAGCCATTCGTTGGCCGATCGTACCTTTAAAACAGTGGATTTCTACAGAAAGCACCAGGACAGCATGACACCTGCAGGGCTGGCGTTCTTCCAATGCCAATGGGACCAATCTGTCACCAGCACCTTTCACAACACACTCAGTGAGTCGCACTAATGGCCACAACAACAAATCTTACAAGATTATGCTTTTGAAAAGCGTCTGGAGTTTATGGTTAATGTTTAAATTGCTGTCATATGTTCTCCTGCAGACATGAGGGAGCCGTTGTTTGAGTTCATCCGTCCTCCAGTTTACCATCCGCCACAAGTTAAATACCCACATGGACAACCCCTGCGCTACCTGGACAGATACAGAGATGGAAAGGAAGAACAAACCTATGGCATATACTGATGATCAGACACAAATGTTTCATAATATGTACAAATAAAAAAAATTGTCACACCAATGCAGTCTGTTTTTTTCTGTAATACATCCTGGATTTGTTGCCAGCCAATGGCATGCATTTTAGTATGTGGAATCAAATTATGGAACGGATTGAGGAAGGAACTTAAACAATGAACAAGGATGAGTGAATTTCACAAACAATACAAACAGTTGATGTTTGCAAAATACAAGAAATAAGAGTCTTGAACGGGTCATGTTACAGTATGTTTATCTCTTATTATTTATCAGCATTTTGATATTTATGATCATTATTTTGAAAAAAAATCACCATTAAACACTATATGGTTACACTACCTTGCACTTCATTATGTATTAAAAATTGTAACTTAATGCATGTTCAAATCAAAATGACCATTAAAGAAGCACCAGGAGGCGGAGCTAATATATTTCATCCTGCCACTTCTCCATGTCTATTACTGATAATTCATTCACGCCATAACTTTGACCTGTTTGCACTTTTCGTTCACTTCCTGTGTGAAAAAATGAAAAAGTGAAATACCAATAAGCAGGTAGGAATTTTAAAAATGAACAAAGGCCCTTGAAATTTCTCCTGCTTCTCTAACTGGAGAGTGCCTAATTAGAGCTAATTAGCAGCAGCTGTGTCAACTGCTACAAGAACCTCACATGGTGCTGCTGTGTTTGTGACTCTGGTGGAAGCAATGGAGATGGCGTGGCTTCTACTTGTCCTGGTGCACACGATCTTGGTTGGCAAAGGTAATCATAAACTTTGTATTAACCCCATTTGTGTTTAAAATGCTAACGTGTTGTTTTGTCTGCAGGCCTGTGTTGGACAGCAGATAGCAAGTCAAACAGTGGACTTCAGAAAGGAGGCAAGTTGGGTGAGATATAATATTGTATTGATGAAAGACTGTGTACTTGAAGGGGTTAAAAGATGTCTCTTTTTTTTGCTACAGTTGTGTCCCCCAATGACTCGATTAAAAGGGCTTTTGAATTTCTCCAGTCTATGGAGTCCATGTTGGACAAGCATGTTAAAGAAGGTGAGAATTTGGGCAGAAGGGAGAACTTGCCAAATGTTTAGTTTTCACAAATGTTTATTTCAATTGTAGTACAAGTGGAAACCAAAGAAGTGGAAACTGGTGCATTGCTTGGCTTGGGAAGTGTTTTCCAAGTGAAGAAACTGAAAGGACTCAACACGATGACTCAGTCATTTGAGCACATCTCCAAGGTCCACAATGACACGGACCACAGTGAGAACTCTGACCAACACAACACGAGCCACTATAATGACATGGCCCACAGCCTGACCCTAGACTACCTAAATTACAACTCCAGTTATGACTATGACATGGCCTCCAGTGTGACCTCTGACCACCATGACAACTCGAGTCACCATGATGACATGGGCCACAGCCTGACCCTAGACTACCTAAATTACAACTCTAGTGATGACGACAACATGGCCCCCAGTGTGACTTTTGATGACCACCACGACAACTCGAGCCACCATATGGGCCACAGTGAGACCTTTGATGACCACCACCACAACTCGAGCCACCATGATGACATGGACCACAGCCTGACCCTAGACTACCTAAATTACAACTCTAGTGATGCTGATGATGACATGGCCCCCAGTGAAACCTTTGATGACCACCACGACAACTCGAGCCACCATATGGGCCACAGTGTGCCCTTTGATGACCACCACCACAACTCGAGCCACCATGATGACATGGACCATAGCCTGACCCTAGACTACCTAAATTACAACTCTAGTGATGACGACAACATGGCCCCCAGTGTGACTTTTGATGACCACCACGACAACTCAAGCCACCATATGGGCCACAGTGTGACCTTTGATGACGACCACCACCACAACTCGAGCCACCATGATGACATGGACCACAGCCTGACCCTAGACTACCTAAATTACAACTCTAGTGATGCTGATGATGACATGGCACCCAGTGAGACCTTTGATGACCACCACGACAACTCAAGCCACCATATGGGCCACAGTGAGACCTTTGATGACCACCACCACAACAACTCGGGCCACCATGATGACTTGGACCACAGCGAGACCTTTGATGACCACCACAACAACTCGAGCCACCATATGGGCCACAGTGAGACCTTTGATGACCACCACCACAACTCGAGTCACCATGCTATGGGCCACAGTGAGACCTTTGATGACCGCCACAACTCGAGTCACCATGATGACATGGACCACAGCCTGACCCTAGACTACCTAAATTACAACTCAAGTGATGCTGATGATGACATGGCCCCCAGTGAAACCTTTGATGACCACCACGACAACTCAAGCCACCATATGGGCCACAGTGAGACCTTTGATGACCACCACCACAACAACTCGAGCCACCATGATGACATGGACCACAGCCTGACCCTAGACTACCTAAATTACAACTCTAGTGATGCTGATGATGACATGGCCCCCAGTGAGACCTTTGATGACCACCACGACAACTCGAGCCACCATATGGGCCACAGTGAGACCTTTGATGACCACCACAACTCGAGCCACCATGATGACGTGGACCACAGCCTGACCCTAGACTACCTAAATTACAACTCTAGTCGTGATGATGATGACATGGCCCCCAGTGTGACTTTTGATGACCACCACGACAACTCGAGCCACCATATGGCCCCCAGTGTGACTTTTGATGACCACCACCACAACTCGAGTCACCATGCTATGGGCCACAGTGAGACCTTTGATGACCACCACGACAACTCAAGCCACCATGATGATCTGGGCCACAGTGTGACAGACTACCACAATGGCTATGTGGACCACAGGGTGGCCTTTGATGACCACCACGACAACACAAGCCACCATGATGACCTGGACCAAAGCCTGACCCTAGACTACCTAAATTACAACTCTAGTCATGATGATGATGACGACGACATGGCCCCCAGTGTGACCTTTGACCACCATGACAACTCAAGCCACCATGATATGGGCCACAGTGTGACCTTTGATGACCACCATGACAACTCGAGCCACCACGATGACATGGGCCACAGCCTGACCCTAGACTACCTAAATTACAACTCTAGTCATGATGACTACGTGGACCACAGTGAGACCTTGGACTACATGGCGGACTTGGAAAAGGACCACAAGGTGACCTCCAGTTACAATGTATCAAGCAATCAGAGCAGCAGTGTGGTGGAGGATCACAGTGACTCTAAGGGCCAAGTTCACCAGGACAACGCAACTGTTTAAGGTATGCCGTGTCCAATGATTGCTGCAAGATAACAAAGCATGACAGATTTCAACAAACTAATTATAAATAAAAATTTTACACCAAGTTTATGCATTGTTTTTTTATTTGAAACTCAAGTGCAATGTGCTTTAGTATAAAATATGTATATTGAAGCTGTTTAATTGCTGCTTCATTATTTAGTCTGGGTGGTTAAAGTTTCAAGTAATGTGGTCCAAAAACTTAATAGCCACATTTCCTGCGGTCTCTTAACCTTTTAAAATTCACCCATTTTGGTGAATCAATATTTCTACAGAGGATATTTGGCTCCTACATGTGCTTTGTAGAAATGTCATTCAAGGATTTCATCTCCTGATTTTGTATAGTTACCCCTTACAGGAAAAGTCCAGATTTTTTTTTTTTTTTTTTATGGTGGGTTTTCTAGGAATGTGAACTCAAATCCACCCATTTAAAGATTACGAATAAAAGTACTTGATTCCCTACCAACCAACAAAAATTCTGAACCCCACAGGCGGGTTACCTGCCCATCAAGCACACCAGTAATCCTGTCCTTTTTAGGTACTCATAATCTCCATGTAGACCTTCAAACTTCACCATCGGCAAAACCAAATGGCTGCCAAAGGACCTTGGGGACAAGAATGCACATGCAGAAGACAAATCAAATTATGACTTGGTCATAAAACTTCCGGACTGTTCTTATTGTAAGGGGATCATGCATTTTCCCCACTGTTGCATCTTTCAGTATTTTTAACGGCACAGACTAATCCAATGAAAAGGTTTTATTCATTATATTGCACCTCAACATCAAACTAGTATAGAAAGACCAGTCATTTTTATTTGAAATACATCAGAACAAATTTATACATTTACGACGTATTGACATACTTTTCCATGCCTCATGGGTCAAGTAACCACTCCCTGCCCTGTCAAATCAGTTTTACCAAGCAATCGCTCCACGATGATCACGTCCACGCCACCTGCAACATTTCTTCCACGGTCAGCAGTTTTTCTCTGGGTTTTCCTGTGGACTCACCCCTCCTCGTTTCCACACGGTCAATTTTCTCCCAGTCTGAGAAGGTCACAGGCTTGACTTCTGTGGAGATGATAAACCGGAATTCTCTGCTTGTCCAAACATCCTTGTGAGCAATACACTGTCATTTGAGAATATATGCAAATATCATAGTAGGATCTTGCTAAACCAACGTGTGATTTTAACAGCGACAATTAAGTAATTGGTGTCAGGTATAATTTTGTAGACTGTCTACAAATATTGGGGACCCCCAAAATGCTTATAAACCGTATATGCCTCTCACAGACAAACACATTTTAAATATCAAGAACCGATTACAGGTACACAGTGAAGAAATCTGCCAATGTACTATAGTGCGATACCTCTCTTTTCAAGCAGAGATCTGATACTTTGTGCACCAGACTTGGCAGTAGAGACATCCAGTTTTCCAGAGTCCATGTCTTCCATCAAGGATCGTGCAGTGTCAAAACTATTATTCATAGTGGTGGCTATCACGCCAGTTGGGCCTGTTTTAAGCCAGCCACTGCAGTAAAGACCTAGAAGCAAGGAACAATTTGATGCGTGTTTACTTATCTTCTTGATTTTAGCTCACTTGGTGCTTTGTTTTTTTTCTGGGTACCTGCAGCTTGTTGAACACGGCCCATTTGGTTTGGGACTATAGCTCTGTGAGAGTCAAACGGCACTGATGGGTCTATGAGGAGGCTCTTGTAGCCAATGCTGCTGATGACTAGTCCACAGGTCACGTCCTCCACCTCGTTAGTGAGCACTGCTCGCGCTGCCTCACCGGAACCCTGATGTTAAAACTCGTTCAATTAGCAATCTTCAGCACAAGAACAAGAATACAAAATCCAGTTTACCTCCAGTTTGTTGACTGCCAGGCGGATGGCAGCCGCCGTGGTGCCATCAGGACTTGGAAGGACCTGAACTGGGCTCCGGAAGAATCTAAGTCCCCAACTGCGTGTAGACATGTTTCTTCTTTCCTGCTCCTTTTCTGCTGGAAGCTGGAGGGCTACCTTTAACATCAACTCTGTCAGACGCTTTCTTGGTCTTGGTAAATCTGAAACCGCCAAAGTGTAAGATGTTGCGTCTTTTTTTGTTGTTTTATTTCTTTCTATAATGTATTTTTGCTTTTTCTTTAACCTTTTTGTTATGGTACAAGTTATCATAATGAACCATGAACTACATGCAACATCAATCCGCCCTGCTGTTTTTTCTCAAGCAAGGACATGGCAAGCGATGACAAATGAGGGCAGATGACCTGACCGTGGGACAAACTGCCCCCAAAAACAACAAAACACGACAAGAGAATATGTGGAAAACGTGGAGGTGCAAGTTTTAACCTGGAATTGTGTTACTGCAAATCCTCAGCAAAGTACATCTCTGTAAAGGCACATTTCTCGATCTATAATATTATATACTGGAGTGCAGTGGAGTAGTGGTTTGAAGATGTGCCTCAGAGTCAGAAGACCCTGGTTGGCATCTAGAAAGTGCTAACCTAGAAGATATTTAGATGAACTCTCACCTTGAACAGCCTCAAGTACACCATCAAAATCTGCTGGCAGCATCTCAGGTCTGGTCCCAGGTAGGTTGACCATTTCTCGAAGCTCCTGTAATGAAAAAAACTAATACAGTTAATAACAGCTATTTATGATGTCTAAATGTACAATGTGTGCTTAGCAGTCAGATAACAATCCATGTATGATGACTATTAACCCTCGCATATGCTAACATGACCTCTCATTAAGTTCTTCATTTCATTTTTATCCTGATCGTCCTGACTGAAGAGTCACAGGGGTATGCTGGAGCCTATCCCAGCTGATTTTGGGGCGAGACTGGTGGACTGGTTGCGAGCCAATGGCAGGGTACATATAGACAAACCATTCACATATTCATACCTATGGACAATACAAAAACAACTTTTTATATTGTTACATTGTTTGCAAAATCAAGGAATATGTTATTGGATACAGAAGGTTTTTTTTCCCCCACACCTTGATTGTGCATGCGACCTGCATGGGTCCTCTTCGGCCGACAATTAGCACCCTGCGAACCTTGCTTTCCATCAGAGCTTCAAGGGCTGGCTGGGTGATGTCAGTCTTCTGCAGACCAACGGAATAATGTTCTCATTTATGGCAACAATACAAACATAACATGACATGACTATTACACATAATTAATGATACAGCAGTAGACATGATGAACTTCATTTGTGTATGTTGATATTTGAAAGTGTTTAAACATTTTATTTTGACATTATTGTCACCATTAAAGAAGCAGAACACACACCCATACTGTCTTTGCTTACCTTTAAAATGTCTGTGGGTGACAGTAATATTCTTGCGACGTCCAGAGCCACATTGCCTTGACCCAGGACAACTGCTGTTTCGCAACTCAGGTCTGGACTCAGCTGAATGGAAAAGATGATCAACAAGCTAAATCTAAAAAAAAAAAATACAAAAAATCAGCTTCAGGAAGAGATATACCTCTCGACAGCTCGGCAGTCCATTGTACCAGCCCACAAAGTCTTTTGCAGAATACACACCGGCCAAGTCTTCTCCGGGTATCCCCATACTCCTATTTGCCTCCGCACCATAACTCTACCACAACACATGTTAAAATAAATAACAATCACACACACACAAAATCTTTAACAGAAGCATCTTACCAATATAACGGCATGATAGGCTTGCTGCAGCTCTTGAACGCTCACATCCTTGCCAATGTTCACGTTACCGTAGAAACTACAGCGAGCATGTTTGGCTGTCTGCGTGAAAGTGTTGATGACGTTCTGAGGAAGTAATGTCGGTGATTATTCTCCAAGGAAAATACATTGGATTGCTTCTAGCTTCTTTCATGCTCACAATGGATCAAAGTGGCCCTCACATCCTTCAAGTTATCTTTATGCGGCCCCTCAGTAGAAAAAGTTTGGACACCCCTGCTTTAGGCCTTACCTTCACTTCAGGATGATCAGGAGCAACCCCAAACCTGACTAGGCCAAAGGGGACAGGAAGTCGCTCATAAATGTCCACCTCCAGGTCTTGACGGGCCTGAGAGGATGATGTAAACATACAAAAAAAGTCTAATTTTGTAATAAAAAAAAGACTTTTTCACCTATATCATAAAGCTAATATGCAGTTTTCTCAACAACATCTTATCATTTGTTGTGTCTACATGTGTCGGTTTACAAAATATCATTTTTCCACGATGTGTGGCACAAAAAAAGAATAGAACGTCTGGACACCTCTACTTTATTAGCACATAATTATCAATGAGATACTGACTTAGGGTGAATGAGGTGGGTTTTCTGCCCCCAAAATACGGCCTATTTTTGGGAACGTTAGTTGAATTAGAGGAGATCTATGAATATGCAATTGGAGGGATCCACTGTAAACCTAAAAATCATGAATATGTCTATATTCATACCTTAATCAGGTGCTGTGCTGTGTAGAAACCTGCTGGCCCGCTCCCAACAATACACACCTTTGGTCTGCAAGAAGAATAAGCTGCGTCTCCAAACGCAGCTGAAGACTCTGTTAAAGTTTATTGTTGAAGTAAATGCTACGTTTGTTTTTTAAATGCATAATCAAGAAATATCTGACACAAATATGCTGCACAACGTAAATGAGAGTGGCTCAATACAGTGGTTCTCAACATTTATAGCTGGAAAAAAGGTGTAAGCACAATCAGTACCTGATTTATTACAGTCCAAAAAAATGCTCATCTGGGATGTTCTTGTTGAAAATCCAAAATGATTAACTTAATCAGTGACGTATTTAAAATCTCAAGCTTACTTGCTTATTATAGTCGGTGCGGTATTTGAGAAATCAACAATGGATGAAGAGAATTTGTGAAATGTTAGGTGGTTCGCTAAGCTCTGTCAACATGCAAACATACTTTTCACATATAAATCAACATTAAACTCAAAGCGACTCACCATATCGACTAATCCAGCGACTTCTTCTCCAAGTCCATAATGTGGCTCTGTTAAAAAGTCTTTTATAGCCGGCCATTTGTATTTCTTTAGCGAAAACAGTGGGTTTTAAAACAAGAAATGTTGAAATTGTTCCTGTTTGGTAGGCAGTCCACTCCGCTTTGAGGTTTGGTCAGGCAGCAAAGGCTGAAAACAAAGACAAGCAAAGGTAAAAAAAAAAAAGGGTTTTGGTCAGCATACAGCGGTGCTACCTTTTAATTCTACACATATTAACTTCTTAACATGATGAACACAGCATCACCAAACAATTATCTTTGACAGTCACGGTGTGCACCATCCAATGTCGTCCGGGAGAAACCTGAAATAAAGGATGACTGTTCCGCCTTGAATATTTCAATTCATGAATACAAATACACGAATACAACATTTTGAATGTATTATTTTTTATTGACTCTTGACTCTTAATGACTCGAGACTTGACTCAGACTTTAATCTGATGACTTGTAAATATTTGACATTTTCAGTGAAATGTTTTGAGTAAAATGTATGTCCCAGCAAGACAACATATTTCCAGTCAGGTTTAATAAACAGTAAATGTGTGGATTACATTTCCGTGTGCTGACTAAATCCTGAATGCTCTGTCAGAACTTTTTTCTTGTCACACTGGTCTTCCTTTATTTGGAAAATAAAGCTATGGAAAATGCATACATAATAGATGGTTGCATTGTTAAAATGGCATTTTACTACAGTGCTTATGTGCTACAGACTTACATACATATACATACATACACTTTATCAATCGCCTTCTTACATGGGTAGGATGTGGTATAGTACAAGCACATAATAGGCCAGCAAAGCACATTTGTTGTGAAAAGGAAACAAAAGACACATTTGTTATGAAAAGGAAACCAAAGACCAGAAGTTGACACCTTTGCAATTTGCAGGCTGAGCTTTTTTTTGCAAGACAAAAAAAAAACATGTTGCAAAAATATCTTTGCACTATATGTATCTTATGTCCACTGGACTTTCTAAGTAGGAATGATGGCACGCATGTTGTAATCTGTATGTTCTGGTTGGAACTGATGGTCTGGCAGTTTGGAAGTGCTTTTTAAACTGTGGGAACACAAAGAAAAAACAACACAACAACATCGAAAACAGTGTAATAATAAGTGGGACCTTACTCTGTATCTGCGTCTGAAAATGATTCCTACTGCTGCCATAGTGACCGTTAATACTGTCACATTCACAGCAATCATGATGAGATCCAAAATATTACTGCATTGTTTCACTTCTGTGAGGGGAAAAGATGTGTACTATTTGTTATGAAGTCTGACAAAGTGGGAAGAGCTATTCTTTGAACAGCAACACTTTCACTTTCACCTCTGACAATGATGACGGTGTCATTGCTGAGTAGGGTTTGCTCATTCTGAGCGTCTAATTTGAAGAAGATCCATTGACAGGTATACAGGTCAGCGTCTTCCATCTGCAGCAGAGACAGCTTGATAGTGAAGCCACGGCCCTGGTCGGGGTGGTTGAAAGAAGTTATGTGAATTCGGCCCTGAAATTCTGTAGCTGTTGTGCTCTTGATAAGCCGGCCTTTATTCAAGGACAAGTACAGCACATCCCTTCGGCCTTGGAAATGCCTGCGGAGGTAGACCCCTACTGGATCAGGCAAGACGGTGGAGCAGGTTATCTCAGAGGAGGAGTTGATGCTTACAACAGACGCTTGTGAAGGATTCTGAGAAACTGTGAGGAAGAGATACATTTATTTCATTGATGTGCAGTCAGGTCATGTCTCGGTGTGACAATGACCCCGAGGCTGCAACCAAATAGACAAAATAATGGTTCAGTCCGGGGTGTCCAAAGTGTGGCTCCAGTACCATTTCCGGAAAAAATACAGTAATCCCTTATTTATCATGGTTAACTGCTTCCAGACCCAAGGAAGATTCCTTACTCATAAATGGAACATTGTTGGTGTTAGAGTATAATAAAACCTGTTTATTCATTAATTGATTCATTTTCTACCGCTTTTCCTCACGAGGGTGCTGGAGCCTATCCCAGCTGTCTTTGGGCGAGAGGCGAGCCAATCACAGCCAATAACAGGGCACATATAGACAAACAACCATTCACACTCACATTCATACCTATGGACAATTTGGAGTCGCCAATTAACCTAGCATGTTTTTGGAATGTGGGAGGAAACCGGAGTACCCGGAGAAAACCCACGCATGCATGGGGAGAACATGCAAACTCGGCACACAGATGGCCGAAGGTGGAATTGAACCCAAGTGTCCTAGCAGAAACCTTCTAAATACATTTTTAAACATTAGAGATCTCTAGACATTGAATAACACCCCTATAGTCACCTTTAATCACGTATTACCCAGTATAGAAGACATTCATTCATTCATTTTCTACCGCTTTTCCTCACGAGGGTCGTGGGGGGTGCTGGAGCCTATCCCAGCTGTCTTTGGGCGAGAGGCGGGGTACACCCTGGACTGGTGGCCAGCCAATCACAGGGCACATATAGACAAACAACCATTCACACTCACATTCAGAAAACCCACGCATGCACGGGGAGAACATGCAAACTCCGCACAGAGATGGCCGAAGGTGGAATTGAACCCAAATCTCCTAGATGTGACGTCTGCAAGCTAACCACTCGACTGCCGTTTACAACCTTCTAAATACATTTTTAAACATTAGAGATCTCTAGACATTGAATAACACCCCTATAGTCACCTTTAATCACGTATTACCCAGTATAGAAGACATACTATGAGTAAATACGCAATTAAGACTGATGAACATGTGTGGCTAAAAAGGTTTTCTCTTGGAGAGCTAAAAAAAAAAAAAGTAGCGGTTTTAATGGCAAGACTCTAAACAACAGAAAAAAATGACTCGTTGAAGAAATCCTAAATATTTTAGCGCCAATAATATTTGATATTCCTCACCTGGCCAGGTGTTCACTACAGCTGGAATGCAGAGTAGTCCGAGCACCCAGCTCCACCAGCTGACTTTCATCTTTCCCAGCCTTGTTGAACACAGCAGCTGACGGACTAAACATCTTGACTTTTTTTACACAGAAGTGATGTGGTTTGGAAAAGGAAGTAAGATGGTTGATTGTTTATGCAGGTGCAAGCCCGCTTTCACCATCGAGTGTACAGCGCAAACTTGGTCATACCACAGACAAGTTTGTAGGTAAAATAAGCTTTTAGAAATTGTTTGGGTGGGTATCTTTTAGCTAGAAGTGGCAAAAGACTTGAATGTCAAAAAAATTAAAACAAGTCACTCCATTTAAAAGATTTAACTGAACAAGACGTGGAGTATGACAAGACACGTTTAAGCACATATTTAAAAGCAAAGCTTCATGTATCAACATTTCAGCATTTCCTCTTTGCTTTGTGCCTTTTTGCTACATTTT
Organism: Doryrhamphus excisus; assembly: GCF_030265055.1. NCBI lineage: Eukaryota > Metazoa > Chordata > Actinopteri > Syngnathiformes > Syngnathidae > Doryrhamphus > Doryrhamphus excisus. The sequence goes on along the minus strand of NC_080487.1, from coordinate 4,055,970 downwards.
CCCCAAAACTTTAATGTTTAGTTTTACAGTGTATCACTCACCAATGAAAAACAAACTGCTGCACTTTGGACACCCCTGCTCTAAACAAATAAAACCAACAATTTTCAGCTGTCAGACTTTTTTTTTTTAGTGGTCAGCATGTATCAATTTTATAAAAGACAGAACACCAGCAACATAAATAAATTAAAACAAAAAATTTGCCATTGTTTGTTGTGCTGTAACCTCCCCTAGACGACTTTAGGTGCATAAAAACAACCAAAGGTGCGTATAGATACTCAAAGCCAGACACTGGGACAACTATGAAGGTACCACTTTTCCTCCCTGCTACCACAGCTTGTACCATTTCAAAGAAATACTAATCATGCTTCAAACTCATATTTTTCATTGACCGACGAGACATCAGGTAGATTACTGTTGCATAATTCTAACACTTATTCTGTACATTTAACTTTGGACTGGTTTAGATTAAAAAAATATGTTCCTTATGTACATTTGGATGAGTTTTTCCTTAGTTGGCTTATTGTTGGGCATGTCAACAAGAAATCACATCACATTTGTCTGCACTAAAGTATTCTTTGTTTTGACTCTACAGCGCCCTCCAGTGGAGGTCTGCATCTACTCCGTCCAGCTGTGATTGGTTTAAACATGCTGGCTTGTCCTGAACCCCAGGCTCACACTGAATCCGTTGTGGATCCGTTGTGGATCTGTTGTAGGCTCACACTAGCTCTTGTAGTGCAGCTCCGGCGGACGTACGGCCAAAAGGAAATAATCCGTTTGGGGTCAACCTTTTTTTTTTTTCAGACGCCAGAATACTCATGTCGTATCACTAGAAGAAATGTGATAATCGTTACAGTGACAATTTGGACGATATGTATCAACATTGTACCATCAAAGAACAAACAACAATATGAAGAAATTAAACGCTATTTAATTTTATTGGAAGTACTTACTCATTTTATGATGTCAAAAGGCGTGGCTGTGCAGGCAAATGGTTTACAAAAACGTCCTGTATACAAGGCTACTTATCACGTGAACATCTACTCTCGCGAGACCAGACCTGCAACGGATTCAGTGTGCGCCTGGGGTAACTTAGCCCAATGATAGTTTGTCAGATGGTGGACCCTCATTAATCATTCCAGCTCTCATCATCTTTATCCTCACCACTGCATATACGGGGCCTGCGAGGGCATCTGTCTCTGACTTTTATACTGGGTGTGAAGTAGCTTGCCAGCCTGCTGTGAGTCCTGGCCCTGAAGCCAGTCTTGATAAAGGGTCTGCAGGGTGGGGTTGACCTCCGGGAGACTGACTGACAAGCTGCTGTAAGCCTCTTCCATCTGCTGGACCAGGTTTTTATCCACCCGGCCCGCCGTGTCGCTCTCTGCTTGACCACGGCCGCTCAAGCACCCTGTGAGATCACAGAGAAGCATGTTGGAATGAAAATGGTGAGGAATAAGAATGAAGTCACAGTTGCAGTGTTATACCTCCCGGGCAGGACAACACTTCCACCAGCTGGTAAGGGACCCGTCCTTTCCTCATGCGATGAACCAGGGTCTGGATGTTCCTGAAACCATAGACGGCAGCAAACTGCAGCAGCGTTTCTCCATCTCGCTCCAGCGACACCTCCTGGAAATCGCGGTTCCTACAAAATTCAAGTGTTTCAATGATAACAATTCTCCTCCATGCAAACCCACTGGTGTCATTTTGTCTCACCTAAGGGTCTTATATGTGATCTTGTGGACATCCAGACCAAATAGTTCTTTGGCGGCATGCTTGAACACATGTTCCAGAAAACCCTCAGAACCGTGTCCTTCATGTCGAACCAGCGCCACGTCGCCACCTTCACCTAGCCTGCAATGGTTAATTCAATACCGTATTTTTCTATTGTATTGTAAAGGATGAATGAAGTATGAATTGCCACCATGACTCAAGTTTTGCAAAACATTAACTGTTCTTTCATAAAATGAGGCTGGTCAAAAACTCACACATGGTCCAATGGAACAGAGTCCAGCTCCTCCACAGAGACCTTCTTCTGTTGCATAAGGTAGTAAATCTCCCCTGGAACATGACACAGTATGTGAATAACGTATTGCTAACGCCAGTAGCAACTGACTGAAACATGTACACATAACATACACAGAACACTCCTGATCAAAATTGGAAGACAAGCTGAGAAATTGCAAAAATTTGCATTTTCTACTCTTGGATCTTAACGAGGTTGTTAGCAAAGCTTCAAAAAAAAAAATGGAAGTCAGACTAAACATTTTTTTGAGGAAACACTTTGAAACACTAAGAAGGCCCTCGTCTGTGTGGTGATGACTGCCTTTGTCAACAGGACAACGCTGGTGTTCACAATGGCCGCCTGACACAGGACCATTCCAGAGGAGTAAGCTCACTCTTTTGGACCATCCTGTGTGTTCCCCAATTAAGAACATTTAGAAAGCAAGGGAAGTTTACAACATTGGAAATCAGTTCCAGACAGTGGCGGCTCTCTGTGAAGCCATCTTCCATCCCTGGAACAACATTCCCACTTTTTCCCACCGCCAACAACTACAGTGACTTCAACTGGTCTTGATCAGGAGTGTAAATATGTATGATCAATTCAACATGGACATGTTTATGACAAATCAAAGTAGGTCAGAATAGTATTTTTCATCTCTAATATACTGTAAGTACTGAACCTGAGGTCAGGACACAGTCCACATCTCTGCTCTCCAGCAGACTGCTGTAAAACTCTTCTCTGACAGCCTCCAGTTTTTTGTCAAAGCAGGGAGCCACCACCATATGGTACACTTTGTCAACATTTATCTTCTGTTGGAAGAGAAGATAGTGGGGGGTTATGATGACGTCCAAATGTTAATACTGTAACAATTGATGCTTGTTTTGTGTGCTTAATCTGAGTGCAGACTTTTTTTCTCTCAATATTTTGACTTGATTACCATGTTTTTCTTTATATGAACGTTACTAAAATATAATTATTTGTCCTCATAAAATTTGTAATGTTATTCTCATAGTTGTTTTTTTAAAGAGTGGGCCAATAAAAAACATAAAAATACAAAAAATACACCAGCCGACTGCAAATGACCAAACTCCTGTGTTTGCTCATCACATCCTTCGATTGCTGATATGCTCACTGACCTGCTGTTTAGAGAAGTAGTCTTTGACTAGACAGCCCATAATCTGCTGCGGAGACCTTGCTGTGCAGATGTGGGGGGTGACCAAACTTCCAAGGACGCGCTCTGAATAGCGGATCCAGCCTGTTCAAGCAAACATACACTTTGGTTTTCTAACACTTTCCACATTTCAGCCTCAGGTCTGTTATGTTATGTTATTTGCAGTACTTGTTCAGTTAATAGTACGGACATCTCTGCACTACACCTTGCCAACTTCCTGCCTTTACCTGTCTGTAGGTGAACAATGCCACATCTAGTTGAGCTATTCTCACAAAAGGAGGGTCAGAATAGCTGTCAGAATGCTCCACAGCAAGTTGTCACTGCCACTGTCCCTATCATTCAAACAGGGAGTGGTGGAAAATGGGTGCTCTATCTCTCCACACCAGCTCCGCACTGTTATCTGCACTTCTCCAAATGCTGCAGACGCATAAGAACTCCCAGCAAGGTGTGCAATCAATGACTGCAGCTACGAGGGTGCAAGGTAGGGCGGTTAGCTAAAAACAGGGTTGGTGGAGGTGAGACAGAATATGAGGAGAGTTGTACCTGGACAGGAGGAGGTGAACATGGGCAAAGCGTGGGAGTCATGGTGCCTCCTGCGGTACCTTTGAATAAACTCCTTTTGACTCTCAATGATGCTGAAACCTGCTGCCAGAGTGGTATCAAACACAAACTGCACCCCTGCACAGAAAACCCAGACAGATCATATACGATGATATACAGTTCATGATTACACGCCTTATTTACCTTCCTCTAAGGTCAAATGTAATGCATTTTACCTTCTTATAAGGTAAAATGAAGTGAACTATTCAATATAATTCTTATGTAATTGATCAGTCAGGCCTGTGTAGGAATTTCAAAGCCATGATGTGACAGCAAAAGCCATATTTAAACAATATTTGAATACGTTGAATAAAAAACAAGGTAAAGAACATGGTTCGTCAGTGTTTCTAGCTAAATAAAGCACACAAAAAAGTAAAAGTACTCAGCGGCTTACCAAGGCTCTTGAGAAAACCACAAAGTTTATTGGCAGCCTCAGCGATGTCCAGGTCAAACTTTACGGCAAAAAAAGGCAGCGATTGTGGACACACCGACGCCACCAGGACCTTGTGCTTGGCCACGTCACACTTCTGATGTGGACAGAGGGACATTTCTCAAAAATGCTCCCAAGACCAGCCGTTAAATGTAGTTTACCTTATTGAGAGCAAAAACACGCTCCACTTCCTCCAAGTTCTGCTGAGAGATCTTCAGGCTCTCCTCTTCAGACATACAGCCGTCACAGGATAGACACGCACTGAGGAGCAACTGGGATCCTTCACGCTCCTGATGGAGTTTCAAGATTTGGAGTTTAACGTTTTTTCAGATGACTCAGAAATAAGGCTTTACCTGTCCATTGACGAGATCACTCTCCTGATGTGCGCTGATATCATCATTGCTCTGTTTTTTGTTGCACTGTTGAGGAAGTCGTTGATAAATTGGACAAATCATAACTGCTAAATTGTATGAGTATTTATCTCTGGGATAAATATCTAGAAAAAAATACCTGCTTGGTGCAGTTCTCACACTTTTCCTTGCGCTTCCCGATGCTGACCTCAGACATTTTCTTAAGCTGTTATCTGTGAAGAGAAGATGATAAATACTTCTACCTTCGAAGAACTTAATCATTTCCTTTGACTGTGCCGAAGTTTCAGCCTGCTTATCATCAGCAATGCACAATTATCCTGACACCACTGGTTATTATTTATACGCACATTATTGACAAACCCCATAACAGAATTCTATGGCCAAACAAGGAAAAAAAGTTGTTTTAAATTAATCACCTTGTACTTCGGTACATGACAAAAAAAACAAATGAAAAAAAAATTAAATGAGATTAGGAAAGCAGGAAGTGAACAAATGTAACAGTTACTGATTGTAAAAGTAGGATTTAATAAGCTTTGCTTCTTCCTACTCCTTTTGGACATGTGGAACTGTGAACTAATTATGTGATGCATTCAATTGTAATCTGATGCATGTTCAAATGAAATAAAACCATTACCATAAATTCTTAACTCATTAAATCACAGCCGTTTTTCAAAAAACGGATCTTTCAAAGCACACAGAATATTGTCTTCTACGGAACCTAACAAATAAAGATTAGACTCCTGTCTATCATCAGAAAAATAGTTTCTACCTTTCTCCGTTCATTAGCAAGCAGTAGTAGAACATTAGAACATAAGTTTCAGGAAAATATTTGTTCACGACTAAAAAATGGGTGGAAAAAAACACTTTTTAAAGATCAATATAACCATTTGCAAATATAAAACCATGACCTATTTACATGTTTCACAAGTGGAACTGAACTGTGTTAACATTTCCCTACAAAAGGTAATTTTTCCCCAGTGGTGCAATGTGATATAGTGCAATGGAGCAAAATAATGAAACAAAAAGAAAAACTACCGTTGCCATTCGTATTTCGTCCCAAATTCCCATATGTGTTCAACAACAACAACAACCAAAACCCACAGTCATTTGTGAAAATAAACAGAAGTTAAAAATATCGATCTCGCCGCGCAAGTATCGATCAGCACCTTTAAAATAAACACTGTGGGAATCGCAGCACTGACGCTTCATTTCTGTTTTTTTTCCTGCGAGGTATTTTTTTTTCGGAAACTCACCAGTCAGCAAAGTATAAAGGGACAAAAGAGATGAACATCAGCACCACTGGAGGAGCTCCACTGCCAAAACAGCCCAGAAGAAAAGGTGAAACCACAAGCACTCAGCACACCTCAAGTGTAAAAGAAAGGTCGGTGCATTCGTTGTCAATGGGACTGGTATCGTTAGACATTAATGTTATTTAATGACACACAAACGGGTGATTTTAAAGGAATCGGCGTTTCTCAAACCGGGCCCAGTCATGTCTATGTACGTCCGACTCCATTGTTGCAACCGAGAACGATACAAAGCAGCGCATGCGCACAGAGCGTTGCCTGCCCCGGAAGTATCAATAAAAATATTTATAAATGTCTTATATTGAACATAGAACATATAATATATTATTTATTATTAATATATTATTACTATAATATTAAAACTGTGGTATTTTATTTAATTTGTAACAAAACGATTTCATTTATTATCGAATTGATACAACAACATTACTATGGTATTATAAAATGTAACTGTATGGCAAATATATTATAATAACTAATAATATAGTAACAATATATTATTTTTAAATAACACACACCTTTGTGTGTTTATTTTACTTAACTTTTATTTTGAATCCAACCGGAAATGAATCCATCCAATCAGACAACACGCATCCAGGAAGGAAGTATCACCAGAAGACGTTTACACGAGTAGAACTTCCTCATATATTACAGTACATAAAGTGTACCGTCTCTTTTGTTGGAATTGTTTACCGAAAAACTAAACGTATATCACCTCATTTAAGGTAAGGGATTTTTTGTTATTCGTGGCAAGGGGGGGGGGCAGCTTTTATACACCACAATATTGATTATTTTCAGCCCTTGAAATAGTTACATTGTACAGTGAGTAGGGCCACGTTTGCTGTGGCGATGCAAATTAAACACGGGAATCAGAATGAAAACATGAAGGAAATATGAAGGATTGGGTTTAGGTACAATAAAGTAATGGTAATGTCATATCTTCCACACGTGGAACTCTATGGATTTGGAATGGAATATTTGGAGTTAACAGAGAGATCCCTATCACACTTATTATATGCATTTTAAACATTGCTTCTTGTCAAAGCGTTGTTCTGCTGGAAAATGTCAATTGCCTGGTGAGACACCAGCACTTTCTATTTAAGTTACCATCAAAAAAACTATATAAAGTAGAGCAAAGAATGCCAAACAGCAAATAGGCTACTAGTACTACTGTATGAGGGTGAGTCTAGAGTTTGGTAGTTTGGTATACACATGTTTTTGTTTTAGATGGGATACATGCTAGTAGAGGAAAAAAGCACAACTATTCTGCACCTGAAGAGAACCCCTGGCATCCGTTCCTGGTCTCTCTTTGTTGGTAAATGTGCATTTTTAAAAAATTATTAATACAGTTGAATTAAGTGAGAATATAAAACGACAACTTGTCTTCCCTCCTTGTGTCCAGGTATGGCATCAATTGGGTTGGCGGCTGCATACTACAGCTCTGGTACACAAACACATATATGTATTATATGTATATATTAATATATTTCATTGCTTGACACATATATTTCATGACTGCCCCTATTTGTCATGTTTTCTACACAGATAGCATCTTGTGGAAGCTTTTCTACGTGACGGGCTGTCTGTTTGTAGCAATGCAGAACATGGAAGAATGGGAAGAGGCAGTGTTTGACAAAACTACAAATGTTATTGAACTCAAAACCATTAGCTTGTACACTTTAGTTTTGACATTGTGGAAAAAGGGACAAGAGAAAGGTAAGTTGTGACTGAGAGAGGGGTTATCTACAGTGGAATCCGCTTATGACGCCAACCAAGAGGCGTTGAGATAAGCGGGTTCCACTATTGGGAAGTACAGTAATACACATTTAAAGTCTTTTTCGGTTTTCTCCCCTTTTAAGTTGTGTTGGACTTGAGGCATCTCCATGATGTCTGCATTCAAGAAGAAAGGGTCCGTTATTTGGGGAAAGGCTACCTCTTGATGTTACGTCTGGCTACAGGCTTTTCCTACCCGTTGACTCAGAGTGCCACGCTTGGGGGGCGCAGGTAGCTCTCAACTACTAACAGCCTACAAGATACAGTGGAACCTCTACAGATAGAATTTAGCTCATGAAGTTGTACAATTTGGGAAATTACATAATTTTTGTGTCAAAATACAAAACTAAATGCAACATACAGTGACAGAACATTGGAGTCCCACCAATAGTCTTAGCTCCAGCACTCTGGAATAGATGGACTTTTCCAGGGAGGCTGAGGGGTGTGATACCCGTCTTAAAAGGGAGACTCTTCTCGACTTCCACACGGTGTCGAAAGGAAAGAACGTATCAACAAGCCACAACAGCCAAATTGGAGCTTGATATGTGATAAATCCAATTGTGCTTATAGAGGTTCCACTGTATATATATATTTTTTTCTGATTATACATTGACATAAAAGATTGACCATGACTGCTTTTTTTCTTTCCTCCATTACTTGTCAGTGATGTGGAAGCCCTAGAGACACTGCTGAAGAGCTTTTTGGGTCTGGAGGAGCGAGGGCAGCAGGATAAAATGGCAGAGTACACAGAGGAGGAAGTGGACTCCTCGGGTAACAGCAGCGATTCAGAGGATGAAAAAGAAAAACGTTGACACAGGTTCATATGTAAATAAACTTGTAAGTTTGACTGGATGGATTTTGGGATGCTGCCACTGCCAAGACATAACATGTGATGCCTTTATTGCTTGGTATGCTTACCTACAGACTTGAATTACATGCATGCATATATTCTTACATTCAAATTTATATGTAAAGTATTATTTGGCAAGACATTCTAGATTACTGTGCCTTTCTACTGAACCCTGATCGGTATTTATTGTGTGTCAACGGACCAAACAGTTTCCTGGACCACCCAGTTTTTGGTTGTTTTTACACACTAAGCTAATTACAAGCCAGTCGGGTAAATGATGTGTGAATTTCCTCTGCCTGTTACGTCTCTGTGTGTTAACCAAAGACATACCCTACTCAAAAAGTCAGGGTTATTTTGTGTGAATTTTCAGGATGAAGCTAAAATGCACTATGTAACGTTTACAGCTGAATTTAATTTGAATGCACATGAACTGTGCAACTTTCTATTTCAGAAGGAGCTGAATGGCAAAATTTGCAGCAAGTTTGTGAACAAGTTGTGCAGCAAGCACTGAAACATTGACATTTTCTCCTGCTCCTGCTAGGTCAGATGCTTATTCATGTAGACGTTCGCTTCTTTCTCATCATCAACTCTATGACGATGATGTGTGGTGTCCTTATACCAGCCAAACATTGACATTCGCATCCACCTGTTGCTGTTTTATAGAAACATCTTCTGCACCGTGTTATCAGCTGCACTAGCATAATACCTGCATGTAACGTAAAGCCCAGTCACAATTACATACTATGTTTGATATGTGATCCTTTTCATCAATTTGTTTATTCTAAGCTTCCGCTTTCCCTTTCAGCTCATCAATTTCTTTATAAAGTGACACCTTTTCATTCTTCAAATTCAGTCATCTCGAGGTCACTACACGAGATAATTAAAAAATGAAAAGTGTTCTGAATCAGGCCTGTATATACTGTAAGTACATAGAGAAATAAATGAATTCCAATTGAAAATCATTCTATATTTATTGGGTTTAATTTTGTCAAGGAACCATAATGTTATGTACTCCCCAATCCTTTAGTCTTTACATTAGCACTAAAAAGGAAGATGATTCTATGGAACTATCTTCACTGTGCACTCTGAGATTTCATCAATAATGCTCTGCAGGGGGGCCATCACCGGGCTAACATGCTCCTCTATCCACTCTTGTGCTGTTGAATCTGGGTAAAAATGACTCATCTGCTCTCTTACCGCAGCCACCTTCTGTTGCAGCATAGCCAAATACCTTAGGAGAGATACATAATCATATTATCGATACACATGCGGGGCACAACCGATGCTGTCCAGATTGGAAAATGACAAGTTCTCACCCTGATGCTTGACTGTGAATCTGCACGGCGATAAGAGGATTCAGCATCCTTCTTGCTCTGTGGTAGGGACTAAACCATCCACGTACATACCTAGGTCACATACAGACTATATTCATTCAATTACAGTGGAAAATCTCAGACTTCAGCTGTCGACCATATTTTTTATGATGGAAAAGAGCAAAAGTGGAATTTACTGCAGCATCTGAGTTAATACAACTAGTTAGATTTGGGGTGTCTAAAGTGCAGCCCAGGGCCCATTTCTGGCCCTGCAGCTTGTGTTGGCACACAAAAATGGGAAATATTAAGCAACAGACAACTTTCTGGTATTGTTAAACTAATAATTAGAGAAAGTTTTGCTTTTAAATGTCGATGCAATACTTGGTGTGATTGTCACAAAAACGTTTGTTGGCTGCCTATTTGTAGGTGTCACCATTTTGTAATTGTGATAAAGGAAATAAAAAAATAAGCTGTTGAATGAATAACAAAATGAAATACAAAATAAAGGTTTGAATTAATAATGAGCAGATAACAAGGTAAGTATTATATCACCAATCATGACTCACATATTTTTTTCAAAATACATGATGTCCTCTGTGGTAAGGAGTGCATCCAGTTCCACAATCGACTCTGCCAGTGTCCTTCCCGGGAACAGGATGGCATCACCAGAAGCGCTAAACACCAACAAGACAAAAAGCTCTTAAAGTGAAAAATCAACATGTACTTCATATTTTTAAATAACCCAAAAGTGAAGACCTCACCTTCCCATGAACTCTGCCTCCACAGAGGAGACACCCAACATTTTCGTCACTTTGCTTTGAACCTCAGGACTCAATTGGCCGTGGAGAAGTGTTTGGAGACAAGTTGCCAGTGAAGGAAGAGCCACTGGCATGAGCTCACAAAGCACAGACAGGTGGTCATACCTGATGATGGGAAAGCACAAATGCACTTCATGAGGGTTTGTCCATATGTAGATAAGGTTAGAAAAACACAGTATTACCTTTGCCAGCCTGTTATGGCAATGCCCTTCAGATTTAAACCTGTGGGGAGAGACGCTGCCACCTTCAACCATTGCAAATGGTTCTCGACATGTCTGTGTGTGCTGGGAACACTGGTGTAAACACAGGTGGAGCCTTTAAAGGAGCTTGCTGCCCAGATATCTTGCATACCGGCACTGTAGTACTTCTCCAGCAACAACACTGCAAAGAAAGACAATAAAGTATATCTGAATCAAAACTATGTAGGAGACTGAGAACAATCACATCATTGTAATATTCCACAGGCCGTATTGTTGAATGAAAATGACATTGTAGTTTGTACCTGTTTTGTCCACATCCAGATTAGGTGTGTAATCCCACAGCATTGGTTGGACGAGTCCTGCAATACCACTAGCTGTCATAAAAACAAAGAAATGCAGACATGTACATGATTAGGCTATTTTAGACTGATCCAAGTGTTGAACTACAGTTTGAGTGAGTCAAGGTCAGCCAGAGTTAAAACAACAATTCATAACCAGGGGTGTCATGCATTCCCATAATGCATTGCGTCTGAGAAAGGCATTTAATTGGAGGACAAGCGTCATAGAAAAGGGATGGATGGTGGTGCAATGCTTTATCCACCACAAGATCTCAGAATCCAGAAGGAGGCTGACATCATTGCAGCACCCTCGCAAGCACCAATGAATGCATTGCTCAGACGTAACGCATATGGAAAAACTCTTAAAATACATAAATGTATTTTAGCACTAGTTATTGTAAAAATTATAGCTAAATAAAATGTGAACACAAAAGTACGGAGATTACATTTTCTGTCAAGAAATACTAACTAACCTTTCAATGTGTCCTGGCTCATCCCTCTCATCATATCATCCCACATGATGATCGTGATGTCAGGCCACGCCGCTTTGATGTACCTTGCCACCGATACGACATGGGTCAAGAAAAGTTGCTCCACTGTGCGTCCAGGTGAAGCCAACCATAATTTTGACATGTCACCCTCACCCAACCTGTAAACCTAAAGGTAAATGAAAGGGCTTAGGAGAATGCAAATACCAGAATGATAAAAATGCAACAAGTAGTACACGTTACCTCATCTGCGCCTATGTGCAGTGTCTTTAGACCTGGATGGTGCTCCACCACCTGCCTCAACATCTCCATTACAAGCTTTAACCCATCTTCTCTGAGAGGATTGAGTGTGCCCACACAGGTTGACACTTCTCTCAAGTTACACATGGCTTGGTGCTTGAGCACAAACTACAAGACAGAGAAATGTGTACAATGGGAGTGCGTGGATCAATACAAATATCCATAGTATCAATACAAAGGGTAGTTGAGTTTATGTTTTGTACACAGAGAAATCACAAGACATCAGCCTACCTCCATATGGCCAAAGGTCTGCACAAGTGGTACAATCTCCATTCCCTTAGATTTTGCAACTGTCTGCAAGGACAATATCTCATCTTGGCTAAAAACACAGCATCGCATAAACAGCAAAATTAACTAGAATTCTCCCAAGCACAACAATATGGTCAATATCTAGTTGTTGTACCTGTATGCAGGTTGTGCTGTGGCCTGCAGCAGCTTCAGCTCTCCCTCATAAGGAAACATGTCCTCATATTCCACAAGGAGGCCATCAGCACCCAGCTGAGAGAAGCACTCTATCAGCTGGAGCAGCAAAATCGAGAAAGCGTTTACACATACATGTTTAAAGCGTCACTATGACAGAGCGGCTTAATTTTACCTGGTGTAGGTATTCAATTTTCGGAGGGGCACCTTTTAAATCCAGATGTACCAGTTTCTTCCCTGTGGGCCACGGTGGATTCCTCATCCTGCCTTTTGTAGCAGTGTACAGTAGGTCTCAATAAATAAAGCAACAAGATGTGTGTGCTTCTTTTTATGAATGGTAGCTAAACCTTAAGAGGAAAAAGAAATACCCGAGCACACAACGTAGACATTTTGGTACTTACTTACTTCAAATATCGTATAAATAGGAGTACAGAACTATAAACCGTAACAAAGTGGACTTTGATTCTCTATCTCGTAGCATATCCGCAAACAATGTGGTGTCCACGCCTATTAGACAGATTTAGCCAATGGAACAACACTTTCTCCTCTGCTCGGCCAATCAGAACGTCTCACATGCGCCAACCCGGAACTGGATTTATTCGGGTGCAAGTGGCGCGGCATGTTGTATGTTTAACGGGCAACAACAAGATCCTGTATGACTGCGTAAAATCAGTGCGCTTTCGGCTTTTAATGGCGCCGCTACGGCAGAGAATTGCGAAGGGTTTGAATGCTACAGAGATAGGAAAGAAAATCAAAAGGTGAGATCATAAAATGATCATGTCTGTGTGTGTAAACGTGGAAAGCCAATTGTGTCCCTATTGTGTCCACTATTACCATGTATTACCATTATATTACGTAAAGACTTTTGTTTAATGACATTGAACTGAACTTGTATTGAAAGCTGGTTAACTATGTCCAATTTTGATTTATTCTGGTTGTTTTTTAATGTAATACATTCCCTCCCATATTCTTTTTGTCCTAAAATGTTTGTACAGGCTTGATATTATGTTAACATGTACTTAAGGGACATGTTGTGTATTTGAAAGAGTGTGTCTTTGTGTTATTATTTGATTATAAGTCGTTATTTTTGTGTTTGAGGGGAATTTGGGATTTCTTTGATTTTGTTTACTGTGTTTTTTGTTTATCCTGCTGTGGTGATTCTATAGCAAACAAGGTCACAGGTGACTGGTATATATAAAATGGACACCTCACTCTCCTTTTCCCTTTTTTCACCAGGGGTAATGCACTGCGGCAGGGAACTGCATGGTGGAGTTCCAGAGGCCTAACAGCTTTTTTGCTGGTTGCTCTGTGTTTTTGTGGGGCAGCAACTTGGCTGTACATCACTTCTTGGGATCCTGACATTACAGAAACATTGGTCAGCCAGCGTGAGCATGTCTCTCCAAAGCCCAGAGTTTACATTGTCCAGTGCTCAGAGGACTATGACAACTACAAACGCTACCCAGGTCAGGTTATTTGCTTCAACACTCTATTATTCCAGCAATGCGGTACCACTACCTCAGTGATTTGAATGGAATGAAGCCAGACCTGCTATAATTACGTTTGGATGCTGTGTAATTTCAATAGAGACCTCTAGATGGCGCTACAACACAGCCCTCCCTGCATGTACAGTATTTACAGTTGAATTTGAAATTGACACCAAAAAGTCAGAGGCTGAAAAGGTGACTAACTATGAAATATTATAATTTAGGTACTATTTGACTTTAAATAACATTGCAAAATGTTCAGTAAACCTGCCAATCAACTACGGGTAGTTGTCATTATGCTATTATGGTTCCTGACATCTCCCACTGCATGCCAGCATGTGTGTGATCTGCTTCTCTGCATCACAATGTATAGTAAATATAGAGCATTGTGCATTTAGCACTTGTCTACAGTAAGCCTATGTAAAAAATAAAGTACAAAAATATACAAATGAGAAGTGCATCAGTTTGCCGTACTGGGTTAGGCCACAGGACATCATCCACGTCGCCACGGTAACTCATATGCTGGAGTTAACCTGGTCAAGAGCAGGGTAGGTTTTTTGATTCAGGATATAATAAGAGAGAGACCAATAAGAGATCACAGCCTATAAAAGCCCCTCCCACTGACCCGTCATTTGACGTCATCGTTCACTGACAACGGCCGCGCTGATTCAGTGCAGTTAGTAAGAGTAATTCAAGCTTTGAAGGCAAGAATTTGCCCAGATTGGGCTGCACAACCCTTTTGATTTTCTCCATTGGCTTCAAATCACTACATAGTTCTCGAAATGACAGCATACAGTGATTTCTTATTTTTTTGCATATTTGTCACACTTCAATGTTTCAGATCATAAAACTAATTTAAATATTAGTCAGTGACAACACATCTGAACAAAAGATGTATTTTTTTAAATTAAACTTTTTATTATGAAGGGAGAAAAACAATCCAAAGCTACATGGTCTGCCCCTAAAGCTAAGTACCGGTTGGGCAGCTACAGAATGTTGTGGGTCAAGGTTGCCAAGTGTTGCCAAGCGGACCTGTAGGCCTAGAATACAAAGCTGGCACTGTAGAATGAGCCTTGCTGTGTGATTGAACCCAGATATAAAAAAAACGACAGGTTTATTTTGTGCAGCGGTCCGCCACAGATAAGCTAAGATAGCACACTGCCATCTCTCCAGCAGGGGATGATTAGGATCAGTTTTGTGGTTTTATTTAGAAGTCCGTCTACACTGTAAACAACTTTCACTTTTGAAAACAATCCTTTCCGCCAACCAACTCCTGAATGTAAAATTCAATCATTTTCAACCTCTGTGTGTGCATGTCTCCCTGTTTAGGCTGCACTCCGCAGAAGTGTGGGCGTGCGTTCGCAGACGGCGTGGTGACAGTGGAGGAAGCTCGGGTCCTCAGGAGGTGAACACTCTCAAATAGAACACAGCGTGTCTCATCTCCATTTTTTTCACTGTTTTTTTTTTTTGTTTTTGTTTCACTGCTTTCTAGCTGAGTGGGTTGAGTGAATCACTTTTAAATCTGTCGTTTTTGCACAGACTGGCTGAGAGGGGGCTACAACTAGCTGGATCCGAGGGAGGAGTGAGTACATTGCCAAATAAAACATGAGGAACTAATAATGACTGAGCAACAAGCACACTTCTCTGCTGTTTTTAATTTATTTTTCTAATTTATGTAGTTGGAATGTTGAAAAGTGATTTTCCGAGTTCTAATCGTAGTTTGTTTTTGACCTTAAAAGGCCTCCATCTTGGACCTGCACTCAGGAGCATTATCGATGGGGAAACAATTTGTTAACATTTACAGGTGGGACACTATATGTTATCTTTACATATTGTTCCCTGGAATGTCCTCCATAATATGTAACATTTGTAGGAGTTTATTAAATAGTAGCCCATCAGTCTTGCTGATATGCTGATTCTTGTGAGCTATCACCTCCGGGTCCAGTGACCCATACTCGGATCCATTGGTCACTGCCAGCGAAATCTGATTCGTACTGAGATCATCTGCTCCGCTCTTTTCTTTTTCTCCCCACTAAGCATGTCCACCAACACCCTCATTAATTTCACTCTCAGAATCCTCCCTTCCCTCTGCCATCCCATAGGCAGGTGGTAGGATCTTCAGAGAACACTATCTGGGTACCTTTAATCATCCAGCCCTTCACCTGTTTCTCACAGGAACCAGTTTCTTGTAGACAGTGTTATCTACATGACCTACACAGCACAATCTTCATGATTAATCTCACATGTGATTATTCTTTAATTTATGCCGCTGACAGATCCCACTCTCTTTTACACAACCGTTGTGTTTTGTGTCTCCCGTTCTGATCTCTGCCTGGATTTGTATGCATCTGGAAACCTGGGTGCAGGTATTTTGGGGATAAGGTTCAGGAGGTGTTCACAGAAGAGGATTTCCGGCTATACAGGTGACCACATAATCTTTACCCTTTTAAAGCAGTCTTTTCACTGTGGTTTGTTCCACGCTGGCAAATTTAATACATTTCTGACCTAAGGTTATCATATCAAAAATGATAAAATGCACTTGTTGAGTAGCGATAAAATGGTAGGAATACAGTGGATCCCAACTTTTTGTGTGAGTTACTTTCCAAGGCAAACATTTGTATAGTTAGTAATAATAATTGGTAATTGACACGCCCAGAAAAATGTCTATTTTTGACACATGGCTCGTTCCTACCCATCTAAACTCTTCTTGACGTTCTCCGTTTTTGGATCAACATTTGTAATAAAAGTGGCTCTTGGAATTATTCTACTATATTCGGTTTCAGAACCAGCGCTTCAATTGTCATTGATCACTAGCGATGGATGCTAACCCAAAATATGCCTCACACACACATTTAACAGATTTGAAATGATAAAATGTACAGTACAAGTAAATGTAGTACACATAAACAGGCATAAACAGATGCAATGCAGTCAGAGCACACAACTATGGTGCCTTCAAGGACCTTTGAACAATGTCTGCAACCCTTGACAAGATTACATTATCAGTCAAGCATTACGCTTGAATCATGTCGTGTCAATCGAGCCTCATAGTTTAGATTATTCTTCAATTGAGGTTGAACTTTGCAAGAGCCCGGCCACACGGGAAGATTTCAGGTTAAAACTGTAAAGTTTTTTTTAAATATAGCGACTTAAAGGCAGCTGAGACGACCCCTTGACAAGAAAAGCTGCCTTAACCGCTGTCATGTTCTTTTCACTTTCAGAGATGTACGCAAGCGAATCCAAACACTTATTGCAGAGACGTTTGGTTTGGACCAAACTCTGATGTACCTCACCAAGCCCACCTTCTTCTCCAGGATCAACTCCTCAACGGCCAAGACCCAACACGACGAGTACTGGCACCCACACATAGATAAGGTATTTGATGGATTGATGGGCTTTTGACATAGACTGGTTTTACTCATTCCCAGATTTGTTGTAATGGCTTCAGAATGACTTTCTGGCGTCTAATGTCTTGTGATGATGGTTTTTCCAGTCACCACGATGTGTATGCCAGCATATTTGGGTTCTTGGAGACCATTTAGACTTGCCTTGTGACTTCCAAACACAGCTGAATCTCGATGAAACCTTGTGGATATCTCAAAGTCAATATTTCATAGCACTAATGCTCATTCAATCAGATATGTTGAATACCGGGCAAAACCCGGGCCAAAAGGTTCCTAGTACTAGATAGCACAAACCGTACAGGAAGTTATGTCACCCGCCAATGATCAATTGACTCTCTGAAAGGTTTTTATATTTTTTCATGCATAAGCCCTTCCATTCATTGTTTCATTATTTCCATAATGGGAAATTATGATTTGGTTAACATCCGTTTTGGTTAGTGTCGGACTTTCTGGAATGAATTACTGATGCTAACCAAGGTTCCGCAACCACCTCAACCAAGGGCCATCTTTCAGCCCCATATTGTTTTTTTTTATGTGGCATCGGTTACCTCATTCACCTCATTTGCTCCCGTTGGCACTAAAGGAATTGAATACGTAGGGATGTGCGTCCGTGCTCCATCTGTCTCTGCAGACATTTGGGGGGAATAATTGGCTTGCCTCACACTCATTAACATGTAAATGGTCTTGACATTTTTGATAGCAAATTTTCTTCCCATCGATCATACAGCTGTTACGGTGTCAAATCACAAATCAGACTGTGACGTGATGCAATGTGGATTTTGTACGCGGCATTCAGAAACTTGCTAACACAACTTTCATAGCTTAGCGTCCACACCAGGGCATGTGTTTGTGTTGTTTGGTATGGAACTCAGAGGCGTACCGAGTTCCGAGTTCGGAGGTACAGGAAAATGCTGATTTGATCCCAGTGTTGCATTAAACCTGTGCAGTGTCCTCATTAGATCTGTGTAAAAAAAGGAAAATATCACAATTTAATGTATGCATAGCTTCCATTGATGAAAATCAGATTCTGTGTTTCTTTTCCTTTCTGTCAGGTGACGTATGGTTCGTTTGACTACACGTCCCTTCTGTACCTGTCTGACTACGGCTCTGACTTCACTGGAGGAAGGTTTGTCTTTATGGACCAAAATGGCAACAAGACGGTTGAACCACGAGCAGGTATCTACCTATCTACCTATATGTCATGGTTACTCTTCAGTATTTGAATGCACCATCAATACACTGTAAGAAATAACACATGTAACCTCCGTCTTTGTCTACTGAAGCTTCTTAAGGCTGCACTAATGCGTGCTGGAGGATTTCATCCCAGGCAGGCTTAAAATGATAAGTGACTAAACTACATTAGGGAATCTGAAGGTGAATTTATCAGACAATGGTGTAGCAATATGAACGTAATCTTCTGTAAGTGGCTAATCCGCAGTAATGACTGATAATCTTTCCGGTGCCGCGGCTTCGGCTAAAATGTTCTTACTGTACCCAATGAGAGCAACAATACCTCCAATATTGTTGGGATTTCGGTGTCATGTGTATGGTAGTGTAGATAATTTAGAGAAAAGCTCTTTTTTGAATAGTATTGCTCACTTTGTCATACTTCTTGAAATATGAGGTTGGTGTGAGTGAGCTGAATTGGTCCCCAGTGGGACCCCAAATATACTTCTGATTTTCACAAATTGTAGTGCGTTACTTTTAAGGTATAGTTACAGTTAATAGTTAATATTAAACGGAGAATATTCAACGGAGAAAATGTGAAGAAAGGGTACAGTCATTTTGGGTGTATAAGCTGCAACAACAAAGGGGAGAGAGACTGACAAAGTGTGTGACGAAGAATTCATGAGGCTGTTCAGTTGGGAAGAAGAAGACAACTTTAGTGGTTTTAGTTCTCGGGAGGAGGATGAGGACGGTGATGACTGCTTGTAGGCCACTGTTTAACAGTCATGATCACATGATCAAAGTGCTGTTCTGCACTGTTTAACTAGCCGTGTTAGATACACTGTTCACCACTGTTTGGAAAATGCTTTTAATTTTAAACTGATTTTAATTCAACATTCAATAGTCAGGAAATTATGGTAACCATTTTTTCAATATAGAAAAATGTGAAGTTATTTCAATTTCCTTAATGTAAATGTTTGCACGCGGCATGAGCCAACAATTTCAGCAAAATAGAATCCCTATTTATTGTTTATTTTGAAATTCCCAATATTATTGCCACTTGTAGCTATGCTGATTACAGCTTAATGGAATAAAATTTGATATCAGTCTATGTAATTTAATGTTGAATGTTAAAGTCATTATCGCCTAATACATCACGGCTCCCTTTATTACTTCCTGTAACCCAACTGTCTGTAACCAAATCTGTTTAGCATGCAACACATCTCCCGAGACAGTTTCCTATTTCTGGCGGCTTCGCTCCCATGTGGCAGCAAACCATCATAGGCTGTCTTTGTTCATCGGGTCCTTTGTTCACTTTGTCCTTCTAGCTCTTCACTTTTATCTCATCGCATTGTCCCATTCCTTGACCTCTCATGAAGCCTTTCTGCCTCTTAATCAGAACACAAAAAACCATTCACACTCATAAAACGTCTCTGACATCTCCGTCAGTCAAATCCTCAGGTGAGCAGGCAGTGTACCGCTGTGAGACATCTTGGGCTGGTGGCGGCGTCCACGATGTAGTAGGGAGTGATGCTGACTGATGGACGTGGAAATAAAGAGTGATTTGGACGTGCCCGTTGAATCATCTCCAGTGACAGCTCAGTTGTTAATAGTGCAGGAGGTTGCATCAGTGAATTGGGAATAATCGCTGAACAATTGAGAGAAGTAGGTCACCGCTGAGACCGAACCCTTTGAAATGTGCAAGAAGATGTAGGACAGAAGCGATGGAAAACAAGGTGACACCTGTCTCTTTAAAAGTCCTCCTGACTGATTTTTTAAATTCCCAGCGGAGGTAAAGCACCCTTTTGGAATCATAATATGACAGAACTGACAACGCCACCAACCCAAAATGCCTCAGATAAAGCAAACCTCTTACATTATGCATCAATAGCCCAGATACATTTTTCCTTAACCTCATCGATGCACCAGCATGCATGGAGGTACATGATTAAAAGTCCAAGATGACAATCGGGCCTGCAGAGAGAGATAAAATGAAAGCCGCTAATAATGATGGCATTGAAGCCCAGGGGAGGAAAGGATTGGAGAGCAGTAAGAGGCAATGCGATAGTGTTCCTTATAGGACAAGGGCAGGAGGGAAGGGCACAGAGAAAATAAGCCAATTGACATCAATGATCAGAGAGGTAAACGGTGGAAATGCGATCGAAGAGATACCTTGCACAAAGACAAGAGGATCAATAGTAGCTTATGACTGACAGCCAGAACACGTAAACCTGTCTTCCTATGTGTTTGTTGTTTCTCATTCAGAAAAAAACTGAATGAATGAAAACTAATAAATAAATAAATCAATGAATCACAGATGAAAATGAACCATATAATTTTGACAGCCTACATATGTTCATGCTCACTTGCAGAAACATTTTTTTAAACTGAACCTTCCTTAATATTTTCTACGTCCACTCGTCCCTGACAAAAAATGCGACCACTGCAGGAACACACGAGACAGCCTCTGCTTTAAAGGGATAGTTCACATCTTTTAGACTTGAGGTTGTATGACATCCCCATCGACAGGGTACTGCATCATCAGTGACTTACACCCCACATCGCCCCTTGACACCAATTCTGGTCAGATTTCCGTGATGAGGAACATAGTTCTGATTTAGTTTGTGGCGCCACTTAAGTACAATTTATATTCATATTAAATTGACACATCGTTATTGTAATTTTAATAATAACGGTTAAACTTTTGGGATTTTATTAAAGTATTTCAATGATTATTTGGATCATAAAAGGTATGTTCATAAATATACTACACTACAATGGAGAACATTTGCACTGTGTTCATAAGGCCAATGTAAAATACAGTAGCCATCTTCCTGATAAATAGTGTGTGTCATTTACTTTTACTTCCTGTTACTTTTCTAATTGGTGTTGAAAGTCAGAGAGTACTGCTTATCCACTTTATGGGCAAATCCCCCCAAGTGATCGCCAGTCAATTGCAGGGTGATTATGAATGGGACATTGAGTGTGAACTGATCCCAGACTAGACGAATGAAAGTCCGCTAAGTGAATCACAACAGTACCAATGGGCCGGGACAAAACGGGCCTTGCAAAAATGTTGTGGGACACTGAAGCAGCAAACCATAAAACTGCAACCCTCTCACAGGAGTTGGGCAACTCTTCAAGGTTACCGTAAATTATAAGCCACACCGGTATATACCCACTAGAATTACAGGAAAAATATCATTTAAACATAGATAAGCCACACTGGACTATAATATCAAACATGTCCACAGTGTTATGAAATGGCATATTGCGGCGCACAAGAGGCTGTTTTCTATTTGAAAAAAGTTTTCCCATAATGCATTGCATCTGAGTAAAGTTCGTATTGGTACATGTTTGTACGTATCCATCCATCCATTTCCTCATTGTACTTATCTTTCTCAGGTATACTTTTCAAGTTGTTGTGTGATGAATTTAGTGTTCTTTGTAAGCTTTTGACGCTTTCTTTGCCCAGGTAGAGTGTCTTTCTTTTCCTCCGGCTCTGAGAACCTCCACCGTGTGGAGACGGTGTCATGGGGGACCCGGTACGCCATTACCGTGTCCTTCACATGCGACCCGACACAAGCCATCTCTGACCCAGCTCTGCCCTGAAGCACCCATGGGTGGAGAGGGAGGGGCCCGGGAAGGTCCTCCGGCTCACTCAAGCCCTGCAAAACGGGGGGAAGCAGAGCGTGATGAGAGGATATGAAAAGGAAGGTTAATTTGTTGCTCAAGTTAGTTTCAGAGTTCATACAATAGCTGCAGTCTTTTGATTGGCTGCCTCGTACTGATTGTGCCAAGACAGTATTTTTTCCCCTTTCCCTGTTTTTAGAACGGTCTGGTTTTTAAAAATATTTGGTTCAGACCAGAGTAGCAAACCACAAGTGTGAAAACAGCCTTAGGAAAAAACAGAGGAGGGGTTTTGATCCTAATTTTAAGATAATGGTGAACATGAAGCAGAGTCATCAAACAACTGCCAGGCAGCTAAGAAATATGATTAACAAAATCTAATGACTGAAACATGATTTTTTTGTTTTTTTTTTTCAAAAACTGGTTTTGATATCATCAGCGTGGCCTGATGTTCGGATCCATACAATACTTCAATACCTATACTTACTTACTTACAATCAACAACATCAACAGGGTTGGGTTATGTTCTTGATTGTTTGGTTTTAATATTTAATGAAGAAAATATGTGTGTATACATCTGAAAAGTCTAGGATAATGACCTCTGACTTACATGATAATAGCGTAGCAATGTTAAACGTTACAAATGTATGCAAATTACTGGTAAATATCCTAATTTAGTTTAGTTGAACTGCTCAGCATCTGGATACAGTATTCAGAATACTATATACAGTGAGACATTATAATAATAATGTTATGACTGAATGGACAAACCCGACAGTCCTCTGATCCAAATTTAAGACTTGTAGAAAAATTGCAATAATTTAAAAGAACTATAGATTCTGTGTCATTTTCTGTAGGGTATTGACACGGTCATGATCTCTTGACTGCAAAGGCAAAAAAAACGCTCTCTATTTAAACATATCGGATTGTTGAGCTGCACGCCATTGCTGCCAGGGTTGGATGCAATAAGTCATTTGGAACTTCTTCCAAAATTCCTGAAGGTTACGGACAAACAAGTCAAGTGAAGAAATATTGAACTAGAGGACCCGCTGTTTGTCAAGACACGGGATGATCCTCTGTACAAATGAAGGTTGTTACTGGTGCTTTTCAGAAAAGCATCTTCAAAGGCTTTATTTCCTTCAACGCTGCAAAATTGCCTGTGTGGAAACTGTATGAGAGCACCAAACATGGCATGTTTTATTCTTTGATGAGAAAAAAATGCAACCGTGATGGACCTGATGGCTTGCAAGCTTACTGGTCTGACAAGGAGGTGTTTTCCACAAGACACAGTGGACGTGTGGCGCCTCATGATCTGAGGTGCTGTGTAGCTTCAGGTTGTGCAGGGCCGTCAAACGGCAGATGGATATGTGGAGATGTTGCAGGGGGCATCCCTCATGAAACCCTTGTCTGTGTGGTAATTCTTGCATTTTTTGTTTTTATTGTTTTTCTGCCTTATATCATTATCTCTGTATTCATTTAGGTACCTACTTGAATCCATATGCACCTCGCCTGGGTGTCAATTGAAGAATGTTCGTCTTATTCATTATTATTCATTACTATTTGGGAGTTATGTGTTGCTGCAATAACATCTTTGGGTGGTATTATTATTATTAAGTGAGCACCAGTAAAAAAAATTGTTTTTACGTCTGTTTTTCCAGCAATTCCTGACAACTTGTATACAAACCCCAGTTTCAAGTTTTGATATTGTACATGCAGTTCAAATCAAAACCTGTATTAATTTGAAAAGTACCCTAAAGATATTAAATGTATTTGAATAAATTTGCCTGTTTGTTGAAATTTTGAATGGGGCATTTTTAGTTATCTTTATTTTAGAATTGACTGTGGAAAATTGTCAGATTTGACTATTTTGTTTTACTTGCGGTAAGTTTTTGCAGTGATATGACAACGCAATGTTGGGTACAAAAAGTTGCACAGCAGGAGAGGAATGCTAGGCTGTTTAATTCATCTCTATGCTCTGTCAATGTACACCAATTACTAGGATCGGCTGCGATAAATTTATTCATGAGTTTGAGGCACTTGACATTCGTACACACCTAAAGTATACCCAAGTGTTGGGGACATTTTTAGGATGCTGTTCATGTGGTACTCATCAACATGTTAGGTGATGTGGGGGCCAGGGCATAATGTGCTGAGAAAAATATGTTTTGGTTCCAACCAGACAAGTGACTGGTGAGGGTACTTGTGGTATCGGACTGGTATACAAATTACAGTGTTTCCCTGTGTAATTTGTCCTGCTCTGTAAATTGGGTATTTTTTTTTTACAATATCATGTGAGTGAAACCTTTCAAAAATGTTAAGAAATAAGAACATTTTCACCTAATCACACCTGAAAGCATTACCTTGAAATACTTGAATCCTGTAGCCTTTTTTTATTGGCCGACCACACATTCTACATCCAGCCTGTGTTTGCACATCCTACCAAAAACTAAAGTTAATGTGAGCACAGCAGATACGAAAGCCTGAGTTCCTCCTTCCAACCAAAGTCGGTAGAGTGAGATGACCTGATATTACTAAGGATGATTTGGACTGATTTATCTCGTGGCATGGGCTGTGTTACCAGGCTGACAGAAGACAGACAAGTGGTGAAAGGTAAGCTAATAAGATTAATCACATGTTTCAAATTAATCATGATTAATCACTACTAACAATGACGTATGCCCATTTGCACTGTAAGGTCACAGGGGTATGCTAGAGCCTATCCCGGCTGACTTGGGGCGAAAGGCAGCCACATATATACAAAAGTACTTCCCACAAGGAAATGGATATCACGTTCATGAGGTACCTATTAATTTCTTGAAGGTCACAGAACAATTTTGCTCTCTTGTTGTCATTATACTAATTATGTCTTATGTCCTGAACACAAACACATAGCGTGTCCCGCCTTATGCTGGTGATATTGTGACAGATTATTTGTTTCTTGTTTGTTTAAATAATGACAAATGACCACAAAGTAGCCTAAAGATGATGGATACATTGTTCATAGCTAGTGATAGCTAATGTGAGCAGCTAACTTTACTAACCACAACAAACATAACATAGTCAGTGTGTGTGTATTTTGTGGGAATGGGAGACTGCACCTTTAAGATCTGTTTGGGAGCATAAATGTTCGCGTCTGCTTTTCTAGCTAAGGCAAAAAGCCTAACTTTTAACTTCCCATCACTAGTTTGAGCGCACTTTGTGGTCTGTCCGTCGTGCGTAATGGCTTTACGCACACTCGCTCGATGTGTAAGACACAATTGACCACCCACCTGTGACGCGAAAAGTCACTTGAAGGTCCCCATGACGAGCGTCTCCGAGTTGAACTCTAACTGGTTGCTGGAGGAGGCGGACTTCCCCCAGGAGTACAAACTGGGCGGCCGTTGCTTAAACGACGACGTGTACCGGTAGAAGCTCCTGTGCCGGTTCTTCAGATACTCCCTGTAGTTCTTGGTGAGCAGCGTGTAGAGGAAGGGGTTAATGCAGCTGTTGCTGTAGGTGAGGCTCGCCACCAGGTAGTTGATGCAGGTGTGCGTCTGCGAGGCCAAACTCAGCGGCTGGCTGTGGTACAACGGCAGCAGCTGCCAGACCCAAAATGGCAGAAAGCACGCCCAGAACACGAGCACAATGGTGAAGATCATGATGAGTACTTTTTGTTTCGGTGAGCGTTTCCCGCCTTTGCTGACGACAGAGTTGCGCTGGGACTCCAAGTATGTGCGCGCCAACTTGACGTACAGGTACCCAATAATAAGACCTGGTGCCATGATGCTGGTGCCAAACAGGACCGTCACGTAGACTTTGTAAGCCACGGGCGCCCACGTGGGAGCGCACATCCTCTTCACACCCCCGTCCGGGGATTTAGCAGTCGTCTGGGCCACCATCACCATCATGGGGAGAGTGAGGAGCAAGGAGAGGAGCCACACTCCCCACGCTAGAGCTTTACGGTAACTCTTCGAGCGGCGCGCCGTGTCGAGGGGCTTGGTGACGGCCAGGTAACGCTCCGAGCACATGACTGTGAGCGTGAAGATGCTGGCGTGCATGGTGAGAAGGTCCAGGCTGAGAAGGACCCTGCAGCCTGCGTCGCCGAAGTACCAGTCCTTGAGGAAGTAGGTGGACACTACGAAGGGGATGGTGGAGAGGTAGAGAAGATCCGCCAGGGCCAGGTTAATGATGGAGATGTACATGGACGTGGCGAAGCGGATGGAGTGACGCATCACCACCAGAGTGTACACATTCCCCGACACCCCGATGACGTACACGACGGAAAGGAGAGTCCCGAAAGTGGAGGTGATGACGAGTTCCTCGTCCGCCGTCCCCGTCCCAGAGCCACTGGGACTTGAGTTGAAGAAAGACTTGTTAGTCATGTTGTCTTTCTTCATGGTAACAATAACAAACTCCCAGCCGCGCGTCCTCCTCTTGCTTCCTTTAAGTTTGGAAAAGATGCGCGTAGGAGCAGGTTGCGTCGCTCTCGCAGGCACTGCAGCTTTGCTCCTGACGTCATCACCGTAACACACGGTGGTGATGGTGCTACAACTGCACTCATTGGACACCACATGAGGTCTGTAGATCCAATACAAGCAATAATGCTCACTTTTTAGATGTTGCATTCCAGGTTTAACATAATGGCTTGGAGGTGCACAATGAGACCTGCTTCTAACTCACTTTTTATTCTCAATTCAAAGGTTTTAACTTGGAAAATGAGAGAAGTGAGGAATAAAATTAAACAAAAAAGCTCAGCATAAAATGGGTAAAGTAGAGCAAAAGGTGGAAATGTTGATGCTAATAATAAAACTAATAATAAAACACAGATTTCCCACAGATTTAAAGACAAAACGGTAGATTTGCACGCTTTGTTATTGATGACAAAGCATTACGCTACTTGATACTCAACATACTGTTCATTAGGATGACATTATTTACATCACATAATAAATATTCTATATTTTTTCCAACTTAATTTTCTGTAATTTGCAACTTTTTCTTCGTTTTGTTCATTTTTCAGCTGCACGGTGGTCTAGTGGTTAGCGTGCAAACCTCACAGCTAGGAGACCAGGGTTCAATTCCACCCTCGGTCATCTCTGTGTGGCGTTTGCATGCGTGGGTTTTCTCCGGGTACTCCGGTTTCCTCCCACATTCCAAAAACATGCTAGGTTAATTGGAGACTCCAAATTGTCCATAGGTATGAATGTGAGTGTGAATGGTTGTTTGTCTATATGTGCCCTGTGATTGGCTGGCCACCAGTCCAGGGTGTACCCCGCCTCATGCCCGAAGACACCCCCCGCGACCCTTGTGAGGAAAAAGCGGTAGAAAAGAATGAATTAATGAATGAATGTTCATTTTTCTATTTACAACTTATTTTTCCTTTTTTCAACTTTATGCTGTTTTATCCCTTATGTCTATTATGTCCTATTAGTATATTAATATTTCACCGTTACTCATGTAAAATGTGTTCATTTTTCCATATTTGCTCTAGTTAAATTGTGTTTATATGGAAAATGTAGGGTGCCAATAAAAAGACAGCCACGGGCTGTAAATGTCCCCTGGGCCGCACCTTGGACATACCTGTGTTAGTGTTCGTCCACTCTAACTATTCATCTAATAATGCACACTTAAAATCTCCCAACTTTCTTGAGTTTTGTGGCTTAATAAGTTTGAGTAGCGATAATGACTTTCCTCTTGGACCTCTGAGAGAAACCTGATTTGCATGCAGGATTGCCTCTGTCAACAATTTCCTTGCTTTATGAATTCTAAAGAGCATTTCAATGATTTCATGGAGTTAAACAAGATTCCGGCTGGTCTGCAGTTGACTTAACAAGCTGAATATGCTTAGCTTTTTTTTTTTTTTTTTTTAAATGGAGGAGAACCATTTTGGCTTCTGTATGAAATTTTGTATCATATTCTTAGTGATGCCATTCTGAATAATTGATGCTGCAGCTCGGAGTCTATGGACCGTGACGCTCTGATTAGTTTTATTTCGTGTGACAACAGCCTTAAAAGCAATTACACCGCCTTTTCTGAAATGTAATGCATTACCCGCCGCATTGCCATTGCCTTTACCTTTCACACAAAATGTCATATTTGCCCTTGTTACTTTCATTTCAGCGGTTCACGTCGCTGTGCTTGTGCTGAATCGATTTGTATGCTCTGAGCCAGTAATCACATAGCTTTCATCTTGCGTAGACGGGGCACATGTCCTGAGAGTCATCCATCTATTCATGCTTGTCCGACTGCGCTGACTATGATACTGCAGCCTCCATCTTTAAAGATTCCAAAAGCTACTCACTTGCGGTCTGTGGAGGACATAAATCACTCACAGGAGATTCTCTCTGATAAAAACTGAAGATGTCCCGTTATGTTAGTGCCTGCATCACTTGGGAAGCCTTTAAAATGTGTATTATGGATGGTATTTGCAGAAAAAATATTTACTATCTATTCGGGATGTCTGATTATCGGCATAAAAATGCAATGTTTTTCCCAATCATGAAAAACAATATTTAAAAAAATGCTGTATACAATATGTGTCAATTCCACTACAGGAGATATGTCATGTTACAGACATCATGTTATGGTATCAGCTGATTTCTGTAATTGAGAGTTGGACAATATCGGCATAGCCCATATATGACATCCATAATATCTATTTTTTTGTCTTAACAGATATTTTCCAAAAAAAGAGTGGTTGTCTTACATGCAGGTTTGTTTTATATTGTGGTTAATACTTATGCAATACTTATACAAATGACATCAGCCACTTCAGGAACTCTTGAAAAAGATGCTGCTCTCATTTATTGAATCCACAACTCATTTGGTCTTTTTATCCAATCGCAGGGCACAAAAATCAATTCCAATATTTGCAGTCTTATATTTTCTGGGAGCTGGGAGATTGTGAGCAACCCTTTTCTATCCCTTTGGATTTTTATTACCGTTTATTTTGATTGTACTGTGTTTTATCTCACTTCATTTCATTTTATTTAGTTTTATCTTATTTTATTCTATTTGACCCCGATTGGCATCATTTTTATTGTGCTTCTGTTCTGTTACATCTGTATTTTTTATCTATGTTTAAATCATGCAATATACATACAATGGATTGTATTGGATACTTCCCGGGGCTGCACGGTGGTCGAGTGGTTAGACCTCACAGCGAGGAGACCTGAGTTCAATTCCACCCTCAGCCATTTCTGTGTGGAGTTTGCATGTTCTTCCCGTGCATGCGTGGGTTTTCACAAATTCACATTCCAAAAACATGCTAGGTTTAATTGGCGACTCCAAATTGTCCATAGGTATGAATGTGAGTGTGAATGGTTGTTTGTCTATATGTGCCCTGTGATTGGCTGGCCACCAGTCCAGGGTGTACCCCGCGGTAGAAAACGAATGAATGAATGAATACTTCCTCAAAGCTCTTATATACGTACTCTTATATATCCTGTACATGTGAATGGTTGTTTTTCTTCTGCATTTCAGCACAGTGATTGACAGGTCGGGAAGTAGCCGACCAAGTTGTTATCAGATGTGATAACCCTGAACACAATTTATCTCCAAAATGGAGAGGATTCCACAGGGCTGCCCAAAGAGAAGTGCTTGATCTTAGTTTCATTTGGAGGGTTTAGAACAGTTTCAAAGACAAGTGGAAAGAGAAAAAGAGCCAGCTGTATTAACATTATTATTGTTATCATATATTAAAACAAAGAAGTAAACAAAGAAAAAAAAGTATAAAATGTAAAAAGGGTCAATTTGTAGGCCAAATAACATTTCCAAACACACCTGAATCGTTTTGTAACTCAGTTAACTTATATTGTTCCATTGCAATTTTATTCAAATCAATGTTAAGATCTCCTCTCCTTCTGGTGAACCATAACTCATGCATGGAATGCTCCTCTTGCCGTGTGGTTTGCTTGGATTCCTGGCCGGAGCCTTGCTGCAGCCTGCTTCACACCTGCATGGGATTTTTCCAATTAGGCCCTTAAAGCGCCCACATGACAACGCAGATGCCAGACTTGTCTTCTTGGGCCGTTCACCCGGCCCCCCGTCAGCAGCCTCAGACAATTTGAGCTTTACTTTGTTTTATGGACTTTGCCCAAGTTATGTCAGTTGTTTTTTCTTCTTGCTAGTTTTCCCTGCTGGGATCCCCATAGTGTGCTTTTGTTATTAAACTTCTGTGTCTATGTACCTTTGGTGTGTTTGCTTTGGGGGCTAAAAACACCACCTTGTGACACCATCTCATCAAAACCTTCACGGATGCTTTGTCATCCGACAATGATGAGGAGTCAATAATTCAGAATAACCTGCCAGCAGTTCAGCATTTAAAAAAAAACACAACTGTTTGAGTTTTGAATTTTGCATCCTTACTATACTTTACACAAATCCCTAAACCGCACCAAGTAGAGCACCAACTGGGGCAATTTTTGCATCGGTAAACACATGCCAATGAGTGTGATGTCGCGCCACCACCCAGATGCATCGCGTTCACATTTACAAGTTGCATTTTTTTGTAATGTAAACAACCACATTAAAAAACTTATTTTAACACCTAATCCAAATTGGGTACCCTACCCTGACTTAGAAATGATTTATTTTAATAAATGCATGGTAGGTTTACTGCTAAAGCAACTTACCCGATGCCGTGTCGTGCTCTTGCTTCTGGATGCTGCTAGTGTTTAGGGGCTTTGAGAGCTATTAAGCGGGAAACCTGCTGCGACTGGATGAAACATCGATCACACTGGTGGGGGTCGCACCATTAAACTAAAAAAAGTGAGACATTGGACTGACCCCGATCCAATCCATAGTACCTTTTGAAAAAACCTGCAGAGTCAGACTCCTCTTGTCCGACTCACGGCCATTTGAGACCATCCCGTTAAAGTATTGATCACAGCACGCTTGAGGTTTTTTTCCTGCAGCAAATGTTAATGGTACCTTATGAATTATTTATGTTTTGGGATTAAGTATAACATAACATTTATATGTCTGTACTAAAATGAATTCATTGGGTCTTATATGAATTATCATGTTCCTCTTTTAACAACACAATCATGAATGTAAAAGGTAAGCATTGCATTCAAAGGGCGTCACAAGCTGGAACCGAACCCCCCCATATTCTTTCACTCCCTTGACATCACTACACACACACACACACACACACAGGAATAGATCCTGTTGCTTCCAGTTTATCACCACGGTAACCATACTGTGTATTCCCATGTTATGATGTATGAATCAAGCATCTTGTTGACTGATTGATGATATAACAATAACTAGACGAAGCTATTTCTATACAGTCGGATGCAAATGTCGATTGTAGCGAGTTGGTGAGCTGTTGCTTTGTTGAACTTGAACAAAAATGCCCCGCAATATACGTATAAAATGGCTGCATGGATGTATGCATGTATGGTAATGGTAATGGTTTTATTTCATTTGAACATGCATCAGATTACAATTGAATGCATCACATAATCAGTTCACACTTCCACATGTCCAAAAAGGAGTAGGAAGAAGCAAAGCTTATTAAATCCTACCCCTCCATCTGGTACTTTTACAATCAGTAACTGTTACATTTGTTCACTTCCTGCTTTCCATAATACAGTTTATAATACAGTATACATAACTTATTTGCATATTTACATGTGTTACAAAACCCTGGTCGTGTGATGTGATGATAAAAAACGAGGTAAAAGATCCAGTGACTGAGTACACAATCACTGCTTCCATATAGCATCAGACTCTGCGGGGGGGGTGATGAAATCACCATTTTTTATTTATTTAATGAGAGTGGGCTTGTGCGTTTGAGGTACGTGTGTGTTACAAGAGACCTTTTTGTAAATGTCATCAGGAAGTCAATACAGTGTGAATGTCTGACAAAAAAAAACACACCACAATAAAAAAAAAGTGTCATGTATTCCATTCTATTTATTTATGATCTGCTGCAAAATATACAATATCTCTGTTCTCACATGACATCAGTGGTTACTTCAATGCAACTATTCACTTTTAAAGTCTGTTTGTACCTGGTTGTCAACGCCTAACACCAAAGCGACCCCAGCTCTGCTTCCATCCATACAAAACAGCATAAAGACCGGTGATTGACACTTTTATCGGAACAGGTGTCCGCTGTCACGGTTGCATTGCCGCCTTATTTGATGTTTTGGAGAATAAACAATATTGCAATCACAGCGGACAGATCTGTGATGATGGCGGCAACAGGTGTTAATTGGCATGGGGGGGGGGGGGGCAGTGGGACAAACAGAAGGACGTCAATCAACAAGACGTGAGTGCATCGTAAACACTATACCACCGTGCGGCCCTGTTCTCACTTGCTATAAGTGAATTTTTCTCTTGTGAAGCAAGATGGTAGCCAACACTGTAAACAGTCGCCATGGAAACGATCAATGTTTGTTGTTTCTCTGCATGGTGAAAAAAACATTACACTGGAGAATCTGCTTAATTTTGTCAAACTATCGTCTTATTTCCTATTTCCTTATCGCCTACGCCTGACTGGGAGCAAACAAAGAAAAATAAAGCCGGCACTCATCAGTTCACAAATTGTTTTTCCTTTTTCTCAGTTTTGCACTTTTTGAGAAACTGAAGCTCATAACTGGAACAGACTATTGTAAACACAATGGACTTCCTACTGTTGTGAATGAGGGGGTGGGAGATGGTTCTGGCGGCTCTGCTTGGCTGTCCTGGGCTTGTTTGTTTGAAGCATTTCCCCAACGTGTGCGTCTCTGCCTTCTGGCAAGTTTGTCTTAGAGGGGGGGGGGTGGCATCTGGCTATGGAGGAAGTCAACAACAACCGTGAAGGAAGTGAAACGATAGAAAACGTAAAGATATTTAGATATATGAATAGTTTATAGCAAACTGAAACCACCTTTGTCATTTCCTTAAGTAAAGGTGCCAAAGTGATAGAGTTGCAAAACAGGGTTGGCTAGTGATTATAGGACACATCTCAAGTGCAACAAATGGGATTTATTCTGAATGTAAATCTTTTCGACATGGGGGAGTCATCCAAAGCACGTTGATCCGTCTTTATTTGTGCACAGGAACACCAAAGCGTCATAAACCTGCTACTTTATTGTCTTGGGTGTTAGTTTCATATACTTGTTCTCTATCTGCAAAGCACTCTTAAAAAAATAACCTTTCCCCGTAAGAAGTATATAGGACAATAAACAAACACCATCAGGGTTTTCCTTCACTGTGGATTACTGTGGATTGTATTTGTTTCATGCTCTTTCTATGAAAAACTGCATTATCCGTAACGGATACTCGTTTATAATGAGTCCTGGTTAATCCTGAGCTGTAATCAAATATTCATTCATTCATTTATTTTCTACCGCTAAGGGTCACAGGGGGTGCTGGAGCCTATCCCAGCTGGCGGGGTACACCCTGGACTGGTGGGCAGCCAATCACAGGGCACATATAGACAAACAACCATTCACACTCACATTCATACCTATGGACAATTTGGAGTGGCCAATTAACCTAGCATGTTTTTGGAATGTGGGAGGAAACCGGAGTACCCGGAGAAAACCCACGCATGCACGGGGAGAACATGCAAACTCCACACAGAGATGGCTGAGGGTGGAATTGAACCCTGTGGGGTCTGCGCGCTAACCGCTCGACCGCCGTGCCGCCCGACTTATTTTTTTTATTATTATAATATTATTGTTATTTATTATTATTTTTTAAAATATTTTTATTATTTTGGTTTATTTGGTTACTCACGCCAAGGGTGGCTTTGGCCGTGGGTGGAATTAAACCCTGGTCTCCTAGCTGTGAGGTCTGCGCGCTAACCACTCGACCGCCGTGCCGCCGTAATTGCTCTTATTTTTAAAATACAATTTAAAAAAACAAAGAACAAAAGCACATTGCTTATTCTAAGCCTCGTTGTCACGGTCAGGCTTTACGAGTTCGACCCCAGGATGCATGCAGAGAACAGGAACAAATGCAGGTAAAATGTTGAATTTAATGATTATAATTGCAGCAGCAGGATAAAACAACTCAGGAAGCAGACGGACAAATGATAATGTTCCCACATCGGGAGAAGCACACACCCGAACTAAACAGACAGGACAAATTAGCGACAGGTGTGGGTGATGAGCACAACCAAAACAGGAAGTCAAATACAAAACAAAAGCATCAAAAATGGAAACTAAAGCCCAGAGAATGAACATATATACACTCATATGCGCATAATTAACACTGAGCAGCAGTTTATCGGCAACACTCTCATTAGATCTTTCCACCTTTGCAACAAGATGTTAGCAAACCTTCTCTGAAGCCCAAATGAGTGTTTCTCGTCCAACAAGGGAGTGGATGCCATTACCTTGCTTGATGGTCCGTGGGAGCCAATAAGGACAAGCCAATAAAGTGGATGTGGGGCCGGCTTGCAAAGGTCTTATTTCATTTTGTCTTCAAGGAAATTAACCTATCAGATTTAAAATTGCTTAACAACAATAGCGGTGCCAGGGAAGGATATTTAATTTTACACACAGGGGAGAATAAACAAATAATCCTCAGGAGGGGATGGTGAAATGAGCAACAAAAGCCTGCTTTTATTCAATCAGTACAGATGGAGAAATCCATAGTAAATACTTTAAGGTGTGTGCTGGTATGTACCAGAGTACTGCATTCCAATAGAATCCGCTTTACAAAGATATTATTCTAAATGAAACAGGGTTTGTTGAAGTAGTTTAAAATGAGACTTACACATATGCTATAGTATATGCTATACATATGTATGTAGCATTACTATCACTTTAATGGCCAAAAGTTTTGTGGGTTTTAATTTGGTGACCCGACCCAAAACAGTAGAAGTCAATCAAAAGTCATACAAGAATCCACAAATTAACAAAAATGTTGCAATGTGAAAAATGAATTAAAAAAAAAATAATAATAAAATTAAAAATTAAAAATTAAAAATTAAAAATTAAAAATTAAAAATTAAAAATTAAAAATTAAAAATTAAAAATTAAAAATTAAAAATATTTTGGCTATCCCAATTTAGGATAGCCTCTTGAGATGTAACATCTCATTTTCAAAGGGGTCTGAAATTCTATTTCTGTAATTTCTTATGGGAAAAGTCCTAAAAAAAAGTAATAAATCAAAGGTCAAACAGCTTCCTGGAGCGTATTGTATTCTACTTCTGTACTTCCCTTGCAATAGCAGGTGGAATGAAAAAGACTATATAAAGGATAATTCCTTGTCTCAATGACCTTTTGTGCTCAATGTGCAGCGCTCAGCTTGCAGGTTGACTCGTTTATATGCCGAAATAACTCAGTTGGGAGGTCTAAAGGTTCCCTGGTTCAGCTCCTGGGTTTGGCGTCTCTATGTATTCCTACGAATGGCGCCGTTAACTCTAAGGACAGCAATTACGTGGTGTTCTGTGTAAGACTCTTTATGTCTGTTCTTAAAACAAATTCTGCAAAAAACGATTGTTCTTTTTGACCATATCAGCAAATTAAAATACTTGTTTTTTCTTACATACTTATTTTTCTTAATTCCTTTTTTTTGTCCCTTATTTGCTTTGACCTGCAGCCGTGATTAGAGACCTTCGAATGTTATGGCGGATTGTTGTTTTCATCAAGGACCATCTTGGGCATTTCATCACTATCACTTTGAGTCAATCAGTGTGAATCAATAACTTAACCTTGATTAATAGCTAGATGGAGGGAATGAGTGCAATTAGGACGTAAAGAGGTCTTATCACCAGCTTCTGTCTCCAGGTAAATTTAGCGGGATGAACAGTTCTGGTGGTGTCAAGGTTGGCTTAAGGTATTTGGTTTGTCACTTCGCCAATTTCCACGTCTAAGTCAGTGATGTGGTATTATTTCTTACTTATATCATCTATTCTCTTTGCTCCAACTCGACCCACTATTGTCAAAACGCCTCGACTCTTAAGCTTTTTCTGATCTCATAACTTTTTTTTGGTGTACTAACTCCCTAACTCCTTCATCCAATGATTCTATGACTGAATCCAACCTATCTTAGATATGTGTCCCTGGATGGGAGATTGTCTTGTGGGCCTCTTCTGAGGCGATCTTTTTGATCAGTTTGATCAGCCTGGCTTGGTAGCTCCCAGTTGATAAGTACACTAACATAAACGTAGATATGTCGTCAGAAAATGCGTGAAAATAAACTCCAAAGGCATACAAATCATGATGAGCTTGGACAGTTCCATTGATGCTTGGTAAACCCTTGCGAAAGGCCAGGGATCGAACCAGGGTCTGCAGAATGTCAGTGGAGAGCACGAGCCATCTAGCCGTCCACTCGATATCCAGTGTGGCTCTGAAGGTGTCATGGCGTTTACCAATGTTCCTTCACACAGATGAACTAGTCGGCATCTGTTCCGATTTGAATAAAACGTATCTTCAGATTCTCACCAAAATGTAACAGTTTCCTCCTTTTGTGTATTTTGTCTTTGCATAATCCTACGCACTATGCTAAAATGAGTTATGTGTCATAAAACCAACACAGTACATCATCTATACTTTGCTATATTTGGGGAGTTAATGGCTGTTCCGCTTCATCCATCTATCCCAAAATGTGCAAGTGTTCCCACTTTTTGTGCACAGATCACAGAAGAGTAAAAGACCGAACCCCCCGGCTGTGTGCCTTGTGATCTGTGACCGTTGCTGTCAAGAGAGAAAATGTATGAGACTGCACAGGGGATCATATTCAGAGATGCACTGGCCCCCCAGTTCAGCTCAGCATCCCCGGGTCACCCTGATCAAAAGCACCATCCGTATGAACTCTGGAGCCCTACACCATTTACTTTTAATGAGCTTCACAGAAACTGTTTCATAAACAGCATGTTGTTTGGCTTTATAGCCACTTGAAACCCACTCAAGGGGAAAATGAAAAGCCTTATATGGACATAAAAGTGGACAATTGGTTACATGTGTTGTATTTTACTTGTAGGACTAACACATCAAACAAAGCCAAATATATAGAGAAGCAATAAATGCACCTGATGAACACATGCACCTTACTGTGACAAGTAAATCCCTAATCTGTAATCTGTAACAGTTCTTTTCAACTTGTTCAAAGCACTTATCCAATCAGTATCGCACCGATCAATAACCAGGATCAGGCAATAACGTCACGTAGATGCGGGGGCGGGGGTTGGGCGCACAGATCTTCTGTGTTAAAGTGACTTTCACACACCTTGTCAGTGGACCCAGAGAGATTATGCATAACCAGATTATGCTCTGTGCAGGGATTTTATATGATGTCAATATGATAATGATACGTGTGTATGTACCGTATGAAAAGGTTATTGTTTCACTTTAAGTTCATCCTGAAATTTCACCGGAAAGTTTAATATCCCCAAGCTTCTTTCAGTCGTGTACTGTATATACCTATATAGGGTAATTATATATCATAGGGCTCCCATTACTGTAATTACCGGAGCGAATGAAAGCTATAATAATACAAACACAAGATGAATTCCACTCTGGTGAGACGAATTACATACACTGGGACAACAACACAATTGTTAAAAAAAAGTATGTCTCCAAATGTCTCCAAAGGAAGTCAGCTGGGATAGACTCCAGCATACCCCTGTGACCCTAGTGAGGATAAGCGGTATAGAAAATAGATGCATTGATGCTCCAAATGTCCAGGACAGAAAGTTTGAACATCCATTTTTGAATCGTCCTGCCAGTGAACGACCAGAACTGTCAGGTGTGAAAAACTAGCCCACTCTTGTCTACAAGAAGAACAAATGGACCTCATTGGACTGCTTTATATTCAGTTCATTTTATGGCAAATGAAAGTTTGCTGATTGGAAGTATTACTGCCTTGTGATGGTGTACAGCGTATGCAAATGAGATGTGATGAATGTGGTCTTTTTGCGTGTGTGGCCAAATGAGAAAGAGTACATGTATTAGTTTGACACGTAGAGGGCACACATTCATATACGTTTATTCTTAAAGCTCTTTTTCAAAATTGCCTCTTTCACTCAACAGAGGACATGTTTCATTGACTCATACATCATCCTGACAATGCCAACTTCGCAGTATTGATTAGAATTTTTCAGCGCTGCCTGAGCTGGAAGTTTATATTCAAGCTTATGTGTCAAGAACATGATCATTAAATATTCTAATAATTCTAATTATTTGACAAATAATCCCTGTGCCTGGTACCCTCTGATGTCTGGAACTCGCAGGGAAATTTTCAGTCCATTTTTCAAATCCATTCAAGTTTTATTGACTGAGAAAAAAACGATGACAGATTCCACAGTTCACTGAATTCATTGAAACAAAAATGTCCATACCAGCACAATAATACTCTTGGCTTATGTAAACTGCACAGCGCTATTGTGGTTCCTGCAGCATCACAAGCCAATCCAGGGGGACCTTGTGGCACAAAATCCAGCAGGGAGACTTGGGTTTCATTGACAGTACTTTACTCGTCTACAGTAAATATGAGTCAAAATGATATGGGAAGAAGATATTGAACATGACTCATGAAGCTGTGGAAGCCGACCAAAAGGTTTTATGGAAACAAGCAGCTCAAAGTCACATTGTATTCTGTATTTGTATACAGATTTGTGAAATATTGTGTAATATTTTTTGGCAGGCTTCAGTATGACTGTTCTACAAACTTAGGAAATGTCTGGTAGAACCGTTAATCAGGCAAAAGGTCACATACTTTATGATAAAATTACTGATAAGAAATATTTGAATGCATTACACGGACACTGTTGGCACACAGTGTATAAACTTAGCAACTAAAATTCTAATTCCTGAGAGGGTTTTGCAATTGCTTTCAGGTGTACTTTGAAAGCGGAATGCTAGCATTCTTCCAAGAAGGAAACCAAAGTGTGACAGTGAAAGATGGCGACTGAGAAGGTCTGTGAAACTGTAGAAGCCAACGTGAAGTTCTAGTGACATCACATCATCAATAATTGGTGGCCAATGACAAACAAATGTGGAAAACAAGAACGTTAAGTGGAGAAACATTCATTCCGAAGCACCCCAGAGAGCTTGGCAGTTAGCACCAAAATAATTCAAACCTAATGTGAAAAGTATCCATGACATATTTTTTTTTCATTCCTGTCCTTGAGAAGAATGCCGGCAGTGTTGGGCATTTTAAAAACAAGGGAAGACAGTATATCCAAAAGATTGGTGGGAAGATACAAAATAAACCCATATTCCACTCATAATTTATGCATACCATATAATTAGAGCTGGGGCTGACATTTGGGGAAGAATCAGTAAGAAGTTTGGAGGATACACACACCTGAAGAGCTTAGACATCGTGAAAATGTCCATATTTGTAATGTCAATCTTGTTAGTGAGTTAGATAATTGCCATGTACGAGTCGGGGATCAATGATCTGACATTTAATGGTCATGTGTGGCCGGCTTTCCCGGCTTTCCCGACTTTCCCCTTGATGTCACATTGATGTGTTGTATCTTATTTGCTTGTGTGTAGGGTTTTTTTTACAAGACGAGCCAAGTGTTCAAGCAAACCGTAATTAAGTCTGGCATGCATTTGAGTCCCATAATCCTGTTAATAGAGTCTGGAATGTGGAATCATGGCTGGATGAAACACTGTAATTATTCTATTTGTTGACTTAAATTAATTTGGTGAATTATTCTTTAGTCCGGGCTTAAGGAAAAACTAGAAAAAGGACAAGAAAGAAAGTGAAACAATGCGCCAAAACCTCACACTGCAGCTTCAAGACTTCAAGCATGGAAGCCGGCCATGAAACCAACCAGGCTAAAACAATCCACCTGTTCAAATCAGATCCAGATGTCTTGGCCTTATTCGGTACTCTCTGAAGGAAGTGATGATGGTCATCATCATCACTGGCAGGTTCTTCCTCACTTTCAGGATGTCGGCACTGAATCAATGCTGCCTCTAATTACATCCAAGTGTTGAAATAATCGTCTTTTTGTCTCATTTTTTCCCACAAATCAATTTTCATAGAAGAAGGAGTCAATATGCTTTGTGGTGCCAGTCCCAAGCCTGGAAAAATGGGGAGGACTGCTTAAATATGCAAATCACATAAAAGCTTTCCATACCGGATTGGTTGCGGCCCGGGATAACGGCAACCGCCACTGGCGTTGTGGACCGAGAAAAATGTGTTACTGTTGGTCGACAATGAAGAGGTTGGGGAGTTGATGGGAATGATGGGAATTCATACACCGTGTCCAAGACACCAGGTGGAAAGGCAGCAAGGTTAAAAGTATTGGAGGAGGGTAGAAGCTTTACTGTGGTGTAGATGGGAAGGGAAACTGGGTCGGTGTGATCCATAGTCCATATAGATAGATAAATAGACTTTTATTATATTTTATATTTGAAGTAATCTTAATAATGAAGAGTATTTGTACTCTGTGGTTCAGGATTCTTCGTTAAACTTTGCAAATAACTGCTTTGACTGTTTCTTGAAATGGTTGATATGAGTACATTGGTTCCCATTTTCTACTGCTTATCCTCACAAGGGTCGCTTTAAGATTTTCAGTTGGAAAAATGGCCTCTTACTAGCCCGGGATACCCATAGCAGCTGAAATGTGAGAGCTCTTCAAATTTATTTCGCAAGACAGTACAACAGCATTCCCCCCCCAACACACACAACAGGCCTCTCTCAAACCATTCACCCAGCCCCCTTTTACCTGTGAAGGGCCAACCATAGTTCCCAATGAGAGGGTGAGGCAATACATCTAAAAGGTACCCTATTTACATTCATAACACCCTTCTTTTATATTACAAGTCTTTCAAGAGTCCCACACTGAAGTGTCACTTCCTGTATATATTTAAACACTCAAGTACACATAACAACTTAGAGTCCCGAACTACCACCCAGTTAACCCCCCCCTCCTCCAGGTGACACTTGGGCGAGTCCAATTAAGGTGATCAGCCTCTGGCCTGCACTCACATGTTTGTGCCCCAACCAATCACTGATGAGAAATTAGGAACAACACAAATGACTTCTAAATGAAAAACTAACTAAAGTGGCACTTAAACTTAAATGGCAACCAAATATAATCAAAGTACTAACCAGAATATATGTAAATAAATAAAGCCAACTATATACACAAATAGAAACATGACAGTGTAGGTGGGGCATACGCCTGATCAGTGAGGGAGGATTGGCAGCTCCCTCACAGTCGCACAAGGGTCACAGTATATACATATAGTCAAACAACCATTCACACTCACATTCATACCTATGGACAATTTGGAGTGGCCAATTAACCTAGCATGTTTTTTGGAATGTGGGAGGAAACCGGAGTACCCGGAGAAAACCCACGCATGCACGGGTAGAACATGCAAACTCCACACAGACATGGCCAAAGTTGGGATTGAACCCGAGTCTCCTAGCTGTGAGGTCTAACCACTCGACCACTGTGCAGCCCCTGTGTAGGAATATGTGTAAATTAAACACAACAGTTACCACACGTACACGTGAAACCTGGTGGTAGAACAGTGGAACTACAAATAGAACAAACTAAGTCAAACCTGGTACTAACCTGGTACTGAATACTAAATAGTTACAAAATTCCACACGAATAAAATGGCAGTCAATTTGAAAAACGGCTTATGCATCTTATAGCTTATTTTACTAGAGGATTTGGAAAACGGAGCTCGCCAAAGGCAGAGCACACTGATCTGTTTGGTGAGAGCAGAGCGGCTTCTCAGCAGATCTGGCGGGGAGAGACAAAGGCCACCAAAGCCCACCAAAGCCATCCCGGGGCACATCCAGCTCCTGCCTACCCTGGGACTTGTGGCCGCCGGGACATTTCAGCGGGAGATTGGAGACCGCCATAAGTGGCATTTTGCAGCTGACAATAAATAGAACCATGCCGGGAGTGTTGGAACACCATAGCTTCCCTGGTGCAAACTTATATCCAATTCCCATCACTAAGAAGCCCAAATGAAACAAGGATTTCATGGCGGATTCCTAAACATGACTGAAGCCATACATTGCACCCACATCACAAACAAAGCACCATCATGTAATGAATACATTTTTCACTGAAGTAAACAAAATTATTTAGTACCTTTTATCCACACAGGTTTATAAGTGATCATTTCTACCGAGTGAAACAGCACCACTAAGGCATCTCATGAATAATATTAGCAGGTAGATAAATACATGTATTCATATTCTCCAAATTGTTTGTTTTGGAAGATGGGAGTCAATGGCAACTCTTGTGCAGCCGCAGTATTTATGAGTAGAATCATAAAAAAAAAAGCTTCTGATGAGGTGACATCAAAGTCAATGTTCACCTGTTTTGCTCATGTACTCGATTTCTCCTGGGAACACGGATGTTAACGTTGCATTCTTGTCTCCTGTCGCTCAGTGAATTTAAGAGATGCAAACCTGCAACTCCTGCATATGGATTTTGTACTCAAACAGTCTAAATGTCATGAAAATGGCACAGAATGACAGCAAACGCCATAGTTGAGAAATGGATTTTACTATTATACATGGATATTATACATATAGGATGTTTAAAGCAAATCATATGGTTGTATACAATGTAAATACATTAGATATCGTTTGCAAGCAATGGAAGCCCCGTGGCAAATCATTTTATAACATTACAATATTACATTGATTTAACATGAAAGAAAAAGTTTGTTTGGAATGGTTGGAAAGTAGTATTAAGGTTACAAAGGAACAAGATGGGAAAAAAATCAAACTATATTTGGAAAGCAGGAAGTGAACAAATGTAACAGTTACTGATTGTAAAAGTACCAGATGGAGGGGTAGGATTTAATAAGCTTTGCTTCTTCCTACTCCTTTTGGACATGTGGAACTGTGAAATGATTATGGGATGCACTCAATTGTAATCTGATGCATGTTCAAATGAAATAAAACCATTACCATTACCATTACTATTTATGACAAATATAACACCTTGAACTATTTACAATTTTCAGATTTGCAACTGAAGTGTGTGTGCCAGCGTTTGTGTTCCTTTCGGTGAGTAACCTCCTTTGTGCTGCACGCCGTGATGCCTTTTAAGTTCCTGGTTGCTGCGGAGCATGTACGGTATATCTATGGGAGAAATGCATGCTGAGATCTTATAAAATCGTGTGATAAAGCTGCACCCAGCACCATCTCCTCTATTGTGGAGTTGAATCATCACCTCTTTGTGCCTCTTGTGCAGACGAAGAAATACTGAAAAAAATGTATAAATACGTCTTTGGTAGCGAACTAGGGAAGAGCAAAAAATCCTATTCTAACAAGAAGAAATGTTGCATTTTTAGGAGAATAACCTCCAATTATGAAGTCATAATATTACCAAAAAAATCGAAGAAGAATGTTGAAATATTTTGAAAAAAATGGGCCAAGTTCATACAAATAATATGCTTTTTCACCCTTATCACAAGGCTGAGATGCAGTTTTTTTTACAGTAACTTCTTAGCATATAGAAAAAGTTTGGACACCCCTGGTTTGGGATAACAACAATGTTTATTTAATAGCACGGTAAGGTCCAAATCCCCATAAGTCTTCCATCCACCGATAACTAACACAGTCATGCTTTGAGTTAACGTTTCCCAGATTCACATCCGCAGCCAAGATACGTAAGCCCACATCTGACAAACAAGACTGCTGCTGTTTCTGAAGATATATTTGCTCTTTGTTAGACATTACACTCATCTGTTGGTGTTTGAAGTGGCCTGATGGCGCAGATATAACCACATCTATTTTCTGATCCAATCTCTTTGAACTTCAAATGTTCGATTACTATACAAATAATGACCAATGAAAGGTTAAACTCTTGAAACTTCACATTATTATTATTCAGAATGAACTTTAATAGCGCATAGAAGATCATCAATTCAAGACAGGTTGGAATACTTTATTAAGCTTGACGAACATGGCGCTGACATTGTGTGAAGCCGATCACCTGTGCAGAAAGTAACCATGCATTTCTTTTCAGCCTGTTAAGAAAACATACGAACACAAGTTCATGGCTTCTGTCGTTGGCTGTGTACACAATCAGCCTTAATTACATCATCACAATTTGGAACAGTTTTGCATGCAGACATTGCATAACAAGAAGCACAGACGGTAAACATAGTTAGCAGAAAAGGTCTTGGCCATGTTTCATTCATGAGAAAAAGACAAGAGCAAATATACAGTATATGAATAGGCGTTGGTTTGTTTTTTTACACAGTCTAACAGCTCCAGCACGGAGATTCTTTATATAATATGTGCTAAAGTACACACTATTCATCTTCTTTTTTGTCTAATTAATGAATTCTGTTGATGTTATAGAAATGAAGAGTCAACTGCGTCTGTCTTTGGTCCTTTTCTTTTCTTCCATCTGCTCATCTCAGTCTTATCTATCAAGGAGAGAGAACATAATTGTCAAGTTTTGAAAGCACTCAAACACAACATTTGGTGGTGGACTCACGGACAAATACAGGGAACCAATTGTCTTTGGGCACATTATTATTAATAAAAATATCCTACTGCTACTACAGTGAGAATAAAGTCAGTAAGTTCAATCTGAATTTGGGAATTTTGACAACAATTTTGTTAAAATTACAACATTGTTGTTCATTCATTCATTCATTTTCTACCGCTTTTTCCTCACAAGGGTCACAGGGGTGCTGGAGCCTATCCCAGCTGTCTTCGGGCGAGAGGCGGGGTACACCCTGGACTGGTCGCCACATATAGACAAACAACCACTGGTCGCCACATATAGACAAACAACCATTCACACTCACATTCATACCTATTGACAATTTGGAGTCGCCAATTAACCTAGCATGTTTTTGGAATGTGGGAGGAAACCGGAGTACCCGGAGAAAACCCACGCATGCACGGGGAGAACATGCAAACTCCACACAGAGATGGCCGAGGGTGGAATCGAACCCTGGTCCTCCTCCTCTGCGCGCTAACCACTCGACCGTTGTGCCGCCACAACATTGTTGT
The DNA here is from genome assembly GCF_030265055.1 of Doryrhamphus excisus. Lineage (NCBI taxonomy): Eukaryota > Metazoa > Chordata > Actinopteri > Syngnathiformes > Syngnathidae > Doryrhamphus > Doryrhamphus excisus. The sequence continues at coordinate 4,011,014 of NC_080487.1, read as the reverse complement.
ATTAAACAAAATATTTTATTTTCATAATATTACAACTTCATACTCTGTTTTTTTCCAATATGTTTTGTGTGGCCTGAATGTGATGGTATCCGTATTACATCATACCCCAATTAAAGAGATGCATGAAAAAAGAGATGATAATTAGATTTGATTTGTTATTTTTACAATATGTCTATTATTTCACTTTGTGAATATATTATCAACATACAAATTCAACTTCACAACTGTAGGGGGAGGCTTAGAGCAAAAAAACTCAACTTGCAACCGACTGTTGCTGATTGAGGAATCTGCTGTGTGACAATATTGTCCTGCAACACATCATGTACACACACACCATATTAATCTTAAATAGTACATTGCAGAAGAGCTTGATTGGAATCCCAAAGTACAAAAGGGAAGAACAGTCAGTTCAACAGTGTGGCAGGCTGCACACGTAGTATGCCAATGGATACCATCACCAAAATAGCCCCGTCGTAGCGTGTGGTTTGGCATTGCAAAACCTGACACTGTCGCTTGACCCAGTGCACCGTAAAGTTGGTGGCAAATCACCAAAATCTCAAACGTGTGAGCAAACAGACACACACGACTCCTGCTTCTGCCTTTCTTGTTGCTGCTGGACAGATTTACACTTTGGATCTGACTCTGTTAGATGATGTTCCTCTGTTAGTTCCTGAGCTCTTTCATCTCTACAGCAACCAAACAACCCTCATTTTGGAGTTGTTTGATCATACCTTTAATGCAGTCAAGACAACAAAATGGAATAACCAGACAACAAAAGGGAAATATTTTCATACCCTGCAACTAAATCAAACAAAAATAAAAGGAATCCATCAAGTTACCTAACAAGCTCACTATTTGATGCCATGTAAAAGAGCCAGATGGTGACCAATATGGAATTTGGATAAAACAACAAAGGAGCTGAAGGTCAACGTCATGAACCTGCACCCTCTAAATCAGGGGTCTCAAACTCAATTTACTTACAGAAAAATATACAAACATTTTTAGTGCTTTGGTTCCGATTTTCTACAATAAAAGCGCTGATAAAACATTCCACTGTTCTCAAATATCTTAATTTTTATTTTTCTGCGCAAAATAAGATGAAAAATAAATAAACAAATCAAGAATAAAGAAAATCAATCAGTAATAAATAAATATAATAAAAATAATAAAACAGCAAATAATAAAAACTTAAGAAACCACATATAGTTGGTGGGTAGACAAATTATTTTTTTCATATTAAAATGAACAAAGCATTATTAGAGCCCTGTAGACATGACAAAACACGACTATAGTCACATTTATACTATTTTTATTTACAACATATTGCGCAACTGCAGGGTCTTGAGACACATGCTAACTCGCAAACTAGAGAGCTAGCGATCTAAACGGTAGCCTTCAAGTTATTTCCTTTAAACTTAAATAGCCAAAAACTTACCACTTCCACACGGATAGGGAGGATAACTATTAAGAGTTATTTAACCTTTAACATGAACATTAATCAAACGTAATATTTTTTTCTGGGTACATGATACCATACAGCATCCATATCAAACTTGCGCGGGCCGCAGTAACATTAAACTTTCATATCAAGGCAGGGGCCTCAAACTAGTGTCCTGCGGGCCACATTTGGCCCATGGGCTGCGTGTTTGAGACCCCTGCTCTAAATCCTCAATACCTCAAACAGACCCCAACATAGGTATGGGTGTGTTCAGATCTGTTTTATAGTTTTATGTTAGTCCCAATTGATAGGTGTTTATTCCAAATCAGTTAGGGAACACTTGAGGATGGAGGGGCTTAGTGTGTGTCCTCCTTGTCCCCAATACCCATAGCAATCGAGTCATGTTTAAATAGCCCGGGGACAGAAAATAGACACCACAACGACTCCGCGCCCCCGCCAACCTTCTGTCCATTTGTTCGTTCGACACCTGTTAACTTGAGATTGCGATGCATTTGGCCCAGCGCCCTTCTCAATGATTTGTCCCTTTCATTACCATCCTTCCACCACCACCACCCCCCTTTCTAATTCGTACCGCTGTCCTGTTCCAGGAGTGGCAGTCAAATGTCCTTATCACCCACGTGGCAGCATCGGCCAGTCAGCTGCATATTTCCCCCTGATGTGTAAAGGCGTCATAATCAAAAAGTCACTAGACTAAATGAGCAGTTCACAGTCGGCTGTCGATGTCTGGGTTCCATCACTCAAGGTTGACCAGTTGGAGTCAAAGCTTTACATATGCTAACTGGATGTCATGCAGCCAAATACATACTATACAGCACATACAGTGTACTTATTGGGGTTTTCCCAAATAATAAAATGCTCAGTCTCAAGGGTGTTGAACCTTGACACTCAATATTAACAGAGATCATTTTTGTCTATTTCATGTGTTGACATGTTATTCGAGAACATTCTTCCACTTCACACCCTCAGAGATTTAAATCAATCAACCTTGCAAATGAATATGTTCCAGCGTCATATTAGGGTGTGAAGATATGACTTATTCCGTGGAAATCATATTGATATCTGTCATTGATGCAATTAGAACTGGGGTGAATGTATACTTGCAAGTTATTTAGCATTGAAATATGAATAGTAAGCAGTAAACTGAGAATTGGCTGAGAATTCAGCACTGCACTGTGTGCTCCCTTTGGACCTATTTGTTAGAACAGCACAGACATCATCATGTACTCATCACACTCAGCCATTGCTTCCATCAAAGAGATCAGAAAAAGCTTTCCATGTGCAAATATCTTCCTGGATGCTTGTACAGCACAGAGATTATATGGCTTGGACAGAGAACAGAAGAAGGTATGCAAAAGGTGACTGGAAAAAAGGTTTTAAAAAAAAAAGGCAGATGGACACCTGAAGGGACGTGCGTCACAGAGCACAGTTGTTTGACTCCAGGGATACGTCAAAGAAAACAACTCTGATTTAAGTATGATGTGTCCATAAGGATGTTCTAGCCACCGGCCGTGGCCATGTGTGGGTCCCTAGGGTGGGGGGACAGTGGGGCCTGGCGCTTTCTGACTCGGGCTACTGAGAAAGACTTCCCGGGAAAATGAGGATAATCCGGAGTAGGTTGGGCATCGCCTGAATTTTAACAATTTGCGGGGGTGCTGGAGCCTATCCCAGCTGTCTTTGGGTGAGAGGCAGGGTACACCCTGGACTGGTGGCCAGCCAATCACAGGGCACATATAGACAAACAACCATTCACACTCACATTCATACCTATGGATAATTTGGAGTGGCCAATTAACCTTTGGAATGTGGGAGGAAAACGGAGTACCCGGAGAAAACCCACGCATGCACGGGGAGAACATGCAAACAGAGATGGCCAAGGGTGGAATTGAACCCTGGTCTCCTAGCTGTGAGGTCTGCACGCTAACCACTAGACCACCGTGCCGCCCTAGGTACGATAATGTTTTACATAATCAAAACAATACAAGATACTGTTGGTAGAAATAATAATAATACATTTTATTTGTATAGCGCTTTTAGTACTCAGTACTCAAAGAGTACTCAAAGATGCTTTACAGTAGAGAAAAAAATAACTAAAAATAGAGTTGAGTGAAAACTGAGTAAACGATGCATAAAAAATTAATTTTATTTATTTATTATTACATTATCACACGCTCCCAGCATATATATCAAACGATACATTGTTAGAGATTTTTGGATGACGGTGTAGCGTGATGTGCACCTCTTTCCGTGACCTTTAATGGATTTTTACAATGTCACGCTGTGGGCCACGGAAGGCTTAAAACTGAGATTATCCCATCACGGATCTAAAATAGAATATCAGACAGCAGCCCTTGACCTTTTCACAACCTTGTTTAACCATGCTGATAGATTATTTTACAAGTACGTGTACATAAATACTGTATGTCCGCGTCGACCATGCTGTAGAGCCCGCTACGTCCAAAATGACATTGGTAACACGTTAAAAGTTGTTAGCCGAGCCTTGTTAGTTGCTTCCCTAAAAATCTGGTGTTTGGATTCTGAATTCACTTGTTCACATACAGTATACGTTCTATGCATGTGTGCTTGTTTAATGGCTTTCTCCTTGGTTATTTGTGTCAAGGTGGAGGCCTACAGCCCCAGGATGTTTGTATCCTCGTGTCACATTTCACGTCATGAAAAGCAATGAATGGACTTGCAAGATCAGAACGATGACTTGTATTAATGTTCGACGGGAGAGCCATAATTTCCAGGAAAAACATTGGTATAATGTAGGGATTCACGTTTATATATCTTAGTATGAAGTTGACTGGAGACTAATGGTTTTTGTGGTCACTGAAAACAGTACAAAGAAACCAAGGTTGTTGGAAACCTTAGCAGCATTAGGCCTTTGAATCAGATAAGTTCGATGCAGGAGATAAGCAGCCCAGCTATGCAATATGTCAGTATAATACTGAATGCTTTGCTTGACTATGCTAAGAAAGGATAACAGAGCAGCGCTTTGTGAAGGTGCCGGTTTGAAGATATTGCCACGGGGAATTGAATTATAAAACCAGAAAGTCAGCACATTGTTAGAATTAATTCCGATGTCATTGATGTCGTTAGTTTCATGCATGAAAGAATGTATAGTTTGTTCTTAACTTTTTTTTACTTTTTAACTCTAACTAACAAGAACCAACAACCAACCTCCGTTGAGCTCCACCAATCCCAAAAGGTCAACTTCAGCCTCCATTTACAGTGAAGTCAATGTCTTTATTTTTGCTGTAAACTGAAAATGCCTGAAATTGGCTGGCCACCAGTCCAGGGTGTACCACGCCTCTTGTCCAAAGTCAGATGGGGTAGGCTCCAGCATACCCGCACGGCTCTAATGATAATAAGCGACATAGAAAATGAACAGATGGATGAAAACATTTGGGTTTGATGTTAAGATTAAACACAAAGTGTGGTATAATTATTAATTTTTATGATCAGTTGGGTTTGCAATTGTACATTCCGTCATGTGTATCAACATTCATTCATTCATTTTCTACTGCTTATCCTCACGAGGGTCGCCGGGGTGCTGGAGCCTATCCCAGCTGTCTTCGGGCGAGAGGCGGGGTCCACCCTGGACTGGTCGCCAGCCAATCACAGGGCACATATAGACAAACAACCATTCACACTCATACCTATGGACAATTTGGAATGTTGGAATATTTTTGGAATGTGGGAGGAAACCGGAGTACCCGGAGAAAACCCACGCATGCACGGGGAGAACATGCAAACTCCACACAGAGATGGCCGAGAGTGGAATTGAACTCGGGTCTCCTAGCTGTGAGGTCTGCACGCTAACCACTCGACCACCGTGCCGCCCCGTGTATCAACATTCCTTTGAAAATAGATGCCAAATTCCCAATCACATTTACACCATAATACGTAAAACAAGTCAATGGAAAAACTTGCTGAGTTTTTCCAACAATCCCAAAGTCTGCCAGAAATAGTCACAATTGCAGCACGGTTATATTTAACATTCTATTTAAAGAAAGGCATTCACCGTACGATTGTAGAAGTGTTTTCAAAGTCCAAGCTAACGATTCATTCTCACGCTGTGGTCTCACTGTTGATGACTTGAGTGCTCGCAGAGTGTCTGCGTCATTGCTTGTATCCCAAAGGTGTCTCTTGCAAGTTTTTGCCGAGTGTCATTTGTGTGGAATGCTGATCGTTAACAGCACCACAATGCACTTTTTCCTAAATGTGTGTCCTGGAATCTGCACCAAAAATTCAAAGAAAGAGACACATCTGTTTGTCTGTCTGTCATGGGTTACGTCAGGTCTCTTAGAGGCAGTATACCATTTTCTTTATAAGCACAGGTGCAGGTAATCTGGGTTTGTTTATCACTTACTTGCTTGGCTTTTCCATCTGCTTTTTAGTTTCCAGCAGCATCACAATGCCACATTCTCAGCTCCTTTATGCATCACTAGAGTCATGTTTTTGTTGTAGCCTTGGATCATTAAATAGAAACATCAGTCAACGTGAACAGTTTGTAAAGACTGCATGAAAAACAGACTACAGGAGGGCAGGATAGTCGCTATGTATAAAAACAGTCACACGTTCATAACATCATTTTAGCCGACCCTTCAGAATTCCTTTGTCACACACGTTGTTAGTCTCTCTCGCTCTCTTTTGTTGTTGCTCTTTGTCTTGAGTCATTTAGCTTGAGTTAAAGCTCTTTGTTATTATAAGTGACACTATTTCTAGAACAATTAGCTATGTCCTTCTATTGTAACAAATAGCCATGTACTTCAAATGAGTGTGTTTTCACTCATTCATTCATTCATTTTCTACCGCTTTTCCTCACGAGGGTCACAGGGGGTGCTGGAGCCTATCCCAGCAAATCTGGCAAGAGATGGGATACACCCTGGACTGGTGGCCAGCCAATCACAGGGCACATATAGACAAACAACCATTCACACTCACATTCATAACTATGGAGAATTTTCCTCGTGTTTAAACTCAACTTTTGTAAATATCCCCATTAAGACAACTGTAACACCTGCCTTTCTGTCTTGTGTGAAACTAATAAAGTCAGCATCTGTCAACCATCGGCCTCTTAACCCCTTTTTATTGCCACCTCCTGCCATGCAATCATCTTCTAGCTGTCTCAGTCCACCATATGGATATGTCTTTCTTCTTCATACCTTAATTGCAATAATTACAGTAATTTATTTACCTGCAAATTACATTTATGAGGTGTTATGGCGCCTGCAGCTCCAACAGGAATATTTCCTGGGTATGCAGCAGCTGCATGGCCAATTAATAAGATGCACATGCTGGGGGTTTTTCATCTATCCACAAGTAGAGTGCAGCGTCTTGGTGTTAAGGCATCTGTAAGTCACTGTTAGATAAAGTCAATGAAAAAATAAAGATGAACTTTGGAGGGTTTTGAAATTGTTGGGCTCAGCAGGCAAAGACTCACACTGTGCTTTCAATTTCCAATTAAGGTGCTCTCTGCATTAATTGCAGCGTTTCCTGTTGCTTCTTTCTTTCAGATAATTACATAAAACCATTAAGTTTTGGCCAACTCAAAGTCAAACAGAAAAGAATACAACTGCTTTAAATAGACAGTGACCATGTGAAACCGAGCTGTTGTCTTGTCTTATCCAACTGAAACAGAGAAATGAAGACTAAAACTGGGTAATTAAGCTGAAATCAAATGGGACTCTCGATGTTGGCTAGCTCAACCTGCACTCATAAGTACAAAAACATTTTTAAAATGGCACTTATAGAACAATGAATCAATCCTGAATCTCTTGTTGCATGTTGCGTGATAATTGCATGTTTCCTCCTTTGTGGTTGGTTGGGTGAGAATGGTGTGGAAGAACAGAACCCTGACCTCAACCCTTGTACAACATCAGTGCCCTCGTCACGCTCTGCCACCCTGCGCCCCCTTGCGCTTCGCCACAAAATTACAGCCCATAGTTGCAAATGGCGATTAATTCTGGTTAATCAATTTTAAATTCTTTTACAGCCATCATTTTTACATTAGAAATTAATTGTACACATTTTGGTAAATGTCCCTTAAAAGAGACGACATTTCCATAACTAGTTCACCGCATTAGAGGTTAGGTTCTGCCCATGTAATTGATTAGGTGGCTGTATTATGCCAGAGCCTTCAATTGGTTTCTATAAGCACACTTTTTCATAGCTGTTTTTATTTTTAAGTGGGCCTTTCATGGAAGTTATTTTGGTTTTCGTATGCAGCTAAATACCAGTAGTAGCACACCAGAAGATGAGTGTGAGGTGAAGCTCCATCAGAGAGAGATTTCATTTAATGGTAATGGTTTAATTTCATTTGAACATGCATCAGGTTAAGTAATGGTAATGGTTTTATTTCATTTGAACATGCATCAGATTACAATTGAGTGCATCCCATAATCAGTTCACAGTTCCACATGTTCAAAAGGAGTAGGAAGAAGCAAAGCTTATTAAATCCTACCCCTCCATATGGTACTTTTACAATCAGTAACTGTTACATTTGTTCACTTCCTGCTTTCCTAATATAATTGAAGTTATTTTTCTTTTCTTTTTTACTTTATTTTAAATTTTAAAGCAGTCAAAATTAGGTCATTTTCATGACTGTTTACTTTTGTGTTTGGCAAAAAACATGGATGCTATTGGGAATGTTATTTGACATTGTGTGCTGGTCATCTACTGAAACCTCTGACGCAACAAAACATCCTCGACTTGGTTGACCTCCCCTGATTTAAGCCAATTATGAGTCACAGTATTTACAATATTAATCATTCGCTGGCATCATTTTGGTTTATTGTGGTAAAAAAACATCTTATCTTATGATGACGAGGCGGGGAAATTTTAGATTAGCCTAATGCATTTGGGATTTTTAATTCACATTCGGGAGGAGAGTTGGAAAACATAGAAATGACGGAGTAGCCCCTTGAGGGCTTTCTATTTGTATTAGTGGATTTCACACGCTAATTAATAGCATGGCCTTGCAACAACAAACGGGTCACACAATGCAGTGACTCTGTGAGAACCTCACTTAAAAGGCATTTGATGTCATGAATGGCAAAAATATTCTTATAGGTCCTTTTTTGGCACTCATTGTTTAAGTCAGGTGTCTCAATCAATCAATCAGTAATAAATAAATAAATATAATAATAATAAAACGGCAAATCATAAAAACTTAAGAAACCACATATAGTTGGTGGGTAGACAAATTATTTTTTTCAGATTAAAATGAACAAAGCATTATTAGAGTCCTGTAGACATGACAAAACACGACTATAGTCACATTTATACTCTTTTTATTTACAACATATTGCGCAACTGCAGGGTCTTGAGACACATGCTAACTCGCAAACTAGAGAGCTAGCGACCTAAACGGTAGCCTTCAAGTTATTTCCTTTAAACTTAAATAGCCAAAAACTTACCGCTTCCACACGGATAGGGAGGATAACTATTAACAGTTATTTAACCTTTAACATGAACATTAATCAAACGTAATATTTTTTTCTGGGTACATGATACCATACAGCATCCATATCAAACTTGCGCGGGCCGCACTAACATTAAACTTTCATATCAAGGCGGGGGCCTCAAACTAGTGTCCTGCGGGCCACATTTGGCCCATGGGCCGTGTGTTTGAGACCCCTGGTTTAAGTCATCAATTTGTCTTATTGCAGACACTGTCTGCTGGCATTCCGCATGACTCCACTCGGGTTATTTGTTTTCAGTATCTTGTATGAGGTTAAAATATCTATTCTAAGAGCTATCACTCTATCAGTTCTCAATCCCTGAGAGACAAATTTATACAATGAAAAGATGGTTCTCTGTTTGTTCGCACAGACTTGACACATCTGCCCAATATCAGAAATATGCTCATGGCTCTTTCACTTCTATAGGAATAAAAAGAAAAGCAAGAGTCTGAACTACAAAGACGAGTTTCTTCCTATCCAGGATGATTTTGAGAATTAACTCCAGATACTCCAGTATTACCACAAACGTGTGGTCAGTTGTCTCTGCTAACACACACACACATGCACATTAGTTGTCCGCAAATAATGGTGACTTGGCAACCATTAGCGCGTGTACTTGGCTTCAACCCATCCACTCCTGTCTTTGTTTCCTTTTGTTGCTCTGAAATATCTTGTCTTTGATCTGAGGTCTTGGTGGTTATCTTGTGTTGATGAGCTGAGATTCCAGAAAAGGAAGCCAGACAAGCCAGGTCAAGCAAGCCATCCTATAACCGCGATCAAGATCTGTGGTCAGGAAAGGTGCCAAAATTGTCCTAAACCCCCAAAAGCATCTGTACCCGATAAGGAACTCCATTCCATTTAGAACATACGCTAAAGACAATCTCGAGCCCTACAGAATGTCGTGGAATGCTTAAAAAAACAACAATTTAGTTTAATTTATATTGCAAATTTGTACAAATTATTGTTTACGCTGTACATTGTTGTTCATATTTGATGTAATCTATTTATTATTTTTTATTTATTATTACACGGGAGCCAGGCAACGACATTTAGTTGGCAATCTCACTGCTGTGTTATTGTGCAATAACAATAAAGAAAGTCTATGTCTATGTCTATGCAAGGCTTGTTGAAGAAGAGAGGGAGTGAGAGCGAGTTGCATTGTGCAACAAGCTGTTTATTGATGGTCCTGCTCCATGACTGTGATTTATTGGCCAAGATTAACCCAGAAAACAGTGAGCATCTCCCAGCGAAGAGACCAGTGTGCATGCATCTTGACTAACACTGATGGATGATGTTTTGGTTTCCAGTGCTTCAAGTATCACCCCCCTCCCCCCTCGTGATAATGTCAAAAATCCACGTGTATAATTCATCCACACCTGCCTGATTGATTTTATGTGATGGAAATACACAAGCTATTCAGCTAAGAACATGAACACAAGACAGTGATTGAAATGATGGAAACACGGGACCGGGTTCAAACATTCAACCATGTTTTTATGGTCTGGAAAAAGGAGGTCTCGGGGAGACCACTACTAAAGAATGAACTTGATTCTTACCTTGTTAAATAATTCAACATTTAGGACGTGTCAAGTGAGACCATCCTCAATGGTCTCCACAACAAACAATGAGATATCCGATAAACAAAGCAAGGCATCTCCGACGCCAAGGAGAACACAACATGAAATTCAACTTTCAAGGTCATTTATCAGACAATGATTTATATGACTTTCTCGTGGGAGAAAAGTCTTGTTATTTTGTTTTCTCTTTACTTCTACTGGATTGTCCGTTTCCTTCCTTCCTGTTTGGGGTGGAGTCACATCATGGTCTGTTCTGCAAATGCATGAGTTTTTTTTTACTTTGGATGTTGGATATACTGTAGCAATAATGGCACCGCTGTCACAACATCGGTCCCACCCACATACTGTCAATAAATTGCTATTTGACTATGATGGCTAAGTTACACTTACTCTATTCTGCATTATAAACACCTTCTGTCGAGCATGGATATATATAAATCTCCCTTTTGGTGGTGAAGTTCATTCATTCCCTCAGCAGAGCATAAGCTATCTTTAATTTGACATAGTGCTAAATGTAGCTCTAGCTGGTGTTGCCGTTAAGAAAAGAAGGGGGAGGTGGAGTACTGCAGTGCCTCTGCGTATGTGACATTTCTCCCCATTTTATCGTCCAATTAGCAAGAGTGACGGTGGCCATATTAAAGACATTACATGGGAAAGTCATGCTGTATTAAATGTTTCGTTCTGAAACATTATATTATTGGAAAAATGCTGACAAACAAAAACGAGCATGCTCCATCCGCTATACCGTGCACTCAGACGGTAGGCTCGGCTGAGGCAATTTAAGCCCCCTGACAGCTATTTAAGGAAATGTGAAAATTCTGTAGTTTTTACTTAAAAAAATTAAAAACAATTGAAATCATACAGAAAATACAATTATACCACAGTTAAATGGACACATATTCATATATATTAATATTGCTGTGCCCGGCCTTACAAACTTGCCATTCCATCCATGACATTTTGGCAGCATGTACTGCTCAGGCCGACTAGTGGAGACAAATAAAATCTGACACCTGACACCTTTGTATATCATTAGAAGCTGAAAATATTCGCTCATAACAATCTGAATTAATCTGTGTCCATGGGGTATAAAAACTTGTCATTAAATCATATACAAGTTACGTAATACGTGTCTTCTTCTACGTTGTAACCAAGAACAGACTACATGATCATGACCTGTCATGTATGTGTGGCAAAGGCCAGTTTAACACCACAGAGGCAGAATAAGCAGCTGTTGTCACGTGGACGACACGGATGGTCCACACGGATGGTCCACACGGATGACCCACACGGATGACCCACACGGATGGCCCACTAAGACTCAGCACTTTTGGGATGGCATGATCAGATCAGATCAGAGGAACTATAATTAACAGTGACTAAAATAGGAAAAACGTATAATATTGTGATGATTACATGCATTCCAATCAAATGTAATTTAATGTTGTGTTTGTCTCTTTGAGAAACTGGTTTTACGGACTGAAGAGATTCAATATGAAAAATAAAGGTTGTTACAAAAGTTATCTCATGGGGAAAGTCATATTATTCTTTTTTTTTTTTTTTTACAAGGTCAGCATCCATCTTGGAATGGCAACCCTGAATATGAAAAAGTGATGCCTCTGCAGTTGCGCTGACTGGAAAATATCGAGCAAATATAAATCAGCGTGAGTGACAACATTGCACTGACAATCTTCACGGCTCATCTAACATGGCCAGCCAGCAGGTGATGACTGGCGATGAAGGACACTACAGTGGTTAAAGGTTCCTCTCATGGCTCCTCACCCTGGATCATTTTGCAACAACTTCCGATCTATCATACTCCAGGAACCATTTCCATTATGAAATCACGACAATGCTAAGGTCATCACACAGCAACTTAACACTCAATGGTATACCACAGAAATATATAAACATGTACAAATACAAATTTTAAATGAAAAAAGATGGTCTATCTCTCGGTATATAATACTCATACTCATACATAATACTAATATATATATATATAAAAACGCATTCATTGGTGATGTAAGCTTCCCTCTGGGCTTTTGGTCCTCTGGTTTCCTCTGGTGGACGGAAGCAGTAGCTAGCAACCAGCTGCTTGTCCTCCAATGAAATGCTTCATTTAAACAAAATGCATTTAGGAAACATTATAATTGTTTCCCCCAGGTTTAACTCATATTGCTACCTGTTTGTATATTTATTATGTTGCTGTGTGATGAGTTGAATGATGTTTGCAAGATGTCACCATGAATCAGGCTGTCATCTTGAAGAATGGCCTTCTGCAATTTCCAGTGGGTTGACAAGCCTGTCCATTTTTTTTTTCATATTTCATGATTTGCCCTTGTTTGGTTTATCATCAGATTATTTTCATGATGCTGTAATAGTGCATGAAATGAAAAGTGCCATTGACTTAGGAAACAAGTAATGGCCGCTTTTCACGTAGTCCTCCTGATGAAAACAAAAAGAAGTAAAAGACGGATGAATATGTTGTTGGGATCGGGCGTTCGGTTTTATAAAAAGTTTTTGGCTTTACATGAGTTATGACATCTTGAGACCCTGTAAGATTCCCATGATCCCAGACAACACATGACATTGGAGACCAATCCAAAGCTTCTTATCACAATGGCGCACAACATCAATTACCATTTCTAGTTTCCAACATGATTGAAGTCAGTGTAATTGCAATAGTTCTTTCACAATCACGGAAGTACAAAAGAGGTATTGTACGTACATGCCTAGAAGACCTTTAGGAGACGGGAATCCAATTGCTATTACGTTACGACAAGAAGATCAGTTTAATAAGTCCTTGTGTCTTCCTTAGCCGTTTGCCACAGATAAGGGTCGCTTGAAAGTAGTGCTGACATTAGCAGCACTGGTCTGGGACTAAACGCTTTTAGATCAAAAAGGCTATGCTTATTTAGCTCTAATGGGGGTCGAGGCCTTTTACTCTTCAACTTAGTGGAATTTATAGTGAAAATGTGTGCTTTTTGCTACACGGAATCTCCCGGGATAGGGCATTACAGCTAATGTACGGCAACAGTAAAACATTCTTACAGCTTTAGCACTGAGATAAGGGAGGAAGATATCACTTCATTTTGGTGCTAGTTTTTGGAGTTGTAAGTTATTATCCAACACTATTTGAAGTTCAAATTTATGTCCTGCTTGTGAAACATATGGTAATGGTTTTATTTCATTTCAACATGCATCAGATTACAATTGAGTGCATCCCATAATCAGTTCACAGTTCCACATGTCCAAAAGGAGTAGGAAGAAGCAAAGCTTATTAAATCCTACCCCTCCATCTGGTACTTTTACAATCAGTAATTATTACATTTGTTCACTTCCTGCTTTCCTAATGTAGTTTAAGTTTTTTTTTTAATTTTATTTTTGTCACGTACCAAAGTAGGAGGTGATATGAGCATCCAATGATATCATGGTTACCAGAGTAAGTGTCAATATAGTGATATATATAGCACATCATGACTGGATCAAGACTCTTCATCCTTGTATTTAGCAAACATCAACTACTTGTATTGTTTCTTGAATTGGCTCATCAATGTGCATTGTGATGAGTCAATAATCAATATGGATGAATATTTTATTCAGAGCATTTTTTCTCTGAATGACGCCAAGTAAATAATCAGATTTCATTATTTTATTTTTGTTTTTACTAAAGTGTAAGTAGATGAAATACAAAGCAAATTGATTAAAAAACCAAACAAGATGTTTATGTGCTGGACCAGGACACTTGGCTCTGTCATGAGATACTGATGATGATATGTCAAAGATGCCATATCATTTCACTACAAATATGTCTTCTCTGTATGGATAGAAAATGTTTACATTACAAAATACTATCAGAAAAAAATAGCCAAAAGCCAACATAACCCCCACCCCTGCTCTCTATACCGACTATTCACTTTGCCTTGGCATGGATGGAGACAATTTCTAGCTCATTTTGTTCACACATTTGTACTTTCTTTCCTGCTCCATAGTAAATGTCATCTTTTTTCTCTGTAATCAGAAGAAAGGAAGTCAATTCACCTCATCCTTGAGTATTTAACAAAGACATTGATTGTGTCAGCCTGAGGATGGAGCCGAGAGGATTGAGTATTGGGATTTTTTGCTCCAGGTCTCCCCCTACGGTGGTGAAGTGAAATTTACTTTTAAGCCTCTTAAGTGCAAACCAAGTACAACATTGATGCTAATAATGGTAATGTAACACAACAGGTATCCACCCTTATCGGCCATCACAATAGGTCTAATTTGCATCAGATGAGCACCCAAAAGGTGCTAAAAACATGTGCCTACCTTACAAACTGCTGTTGTGTGCACGCAGGGAGGCTGTGTGCGTCAACATGAAGCTCTCCGTGCACTGCTGACTGCTGGAGGATGGCGACCGGCGCGGTGAGCGATGAAAACGACTCCTCCGGTTAAAATAGCTGCCGGCTGACCAGGACCGGTTGTGCTTCCTCAGGTACTCCTTATGGTTCTTGGTGAGAAGAGTGTAAAGGAATGGGTTGATGCAGCTGTTGGAGTACGTCAGACACGTCGTCAGGTAATTGATGTTGCGCTTGGCTTTGTAGGACAGGGGCAGCGATGGGTGGAACTGGCCCAGAAGTTGCCATATCCAAAAGGGCAAAAAACATGCCCAGAAGAGGAGCACAATGGTAAAAATCAGGTAGAGAACCTGGAAACAGACAATAAAAACACATGGAACACAGTACAATAACAGCATGTATTATGAGTAGGTTGCCGACCCCTGTATATACTTTTACTATCATTTTCCCTTTGTACTCATATTTACATGTAATAAAGCAGTGATTCTCAATTGATTTGGCTGCGGGGCCCGCCATCATCCTTCAAGGAAAAGCGGCGACCCAAATTGCGAAAAGTTTTGAATGCAAACTTCTCAAATGTCTTATTCATTTAATCAATCACAGTTATTTATTTAAATTTACAATGCAAAAAGACTGTTTGCGATTGTTACGGGGCTGCCTCGAGGGTGCTAACTTTTGAACATGTTGCAAGCATACCCCGCCCTCTTCCTGTTGGCAGCATGTAAGCTGCACCCCAGGTAACAAACACATGCACGGGAACCTTTGCTGAGCTCCGGTGGTGTTATTTTGTGATCGCTCATTAATGAGGAGACATTAAAGTGCACTTTGAATTTGAGCTAGTGCAAAATAACACATTGTGCCGACACAAATTGCAGAAAACGAGAACAAAAGACTAAGTCGGGATGCTTGTCTGGATGCAGCTATTTGCTAATCTGACGCCAGTGAATAGCACAAACACGAGGTGCGTTCAGGAACATCGAAATTACACTATTTTTTGGTATTGGCCCCCACGTTGAGAGTGGAGTCGTTTATGAATGAATGAATGATCGCTGTTTTGTGGTTGAATTCATTCATTCATTCATTTTCTACTGCTTTTCCTCACGAGGGTCGTGTGGGGTGCTGGAGCCTATCCCAGCTGTCTTAGGGCGAGAGGCAGGGTACACCCTGGACTGGTGGCCAGCCAATCAGAGTGCACATATAGACAAACAACCATTCACACTCACATTCATATCGCAGGAAACCGGAGTACCCGGAGAAAACCCACACATGCACAGGGAGAACATGCAGAGATGGCCGAGGGTGGGATTCAACCCTGTTTGTGGTTGAATATGATTGATTATTCATTATGACTATGGAAAACCTTGAGAATTATATTGCCATATTGTTATCTTATCAAAAACATGTTATTCCCCCTCAGCCAACATCTGATCAATCAAAAATTGAACTGGGAGAGTGACACATGCTGTGACATATTATATTACCCACTGCGGATATTTCTAGCATGTCCACCATTTGACGTAAGCACTAATGGTTTTCCTAATTACTGGATTGTGATTCTGAAGCTGATGGCCTCGTCATGGTCACTCAGATGGCTTCCTGCTACATGCGCTATGTGGTTATGTATGCTCTTATCATGCGGCCACTTGACATGAGTCCACTGGCGGTGACATCTGTTGCCAATGTGTTTGCTGAGAAGGAGAAGGTCAGAGGCACACACTCATCAATTTATGGTGATACAATAGCAGGAAAGGGAGAAGCTGTTCAAAATTGCAACAGACCGACTTTTGACTTTTAAGCCCACCTCTTCAAATAATCTTGGCTAAGATATTTGTCAAAAGCAGTATTTATTGTCATTCTCTGGGAACAAGCAATAATTCATTGAAGTTTTCTGAATGTTTTATTGGTAGAGGAGCCAGAAATGGGATAATTTGGCATTTATCTTACGGTACTTTGGATATTTTTTTAGCCTTGTTTTTAGCTCTGAATGAATGTATGGATATTGTATTTTAATGCATCATTTACTTTGTTTTTACGTTTTTTCTTTTTTTTTCTCTACTGTAAAGTGTCTTTGAGTACTCTGAAAAGCGCTAATAATACATAATAATACAAATAAAATGTATTATTATTATTATTCATTTTCTACCGCTTTTTCCTCACGAGGGTCGCGGGGGTGCTGGAGCCTATCCCAGCTGTCTTTGGGCAGGGTACACCCTGGACTGGTCGCCAGCCAATCACAGGGCACATATAGACAAACAACCATTCACACTCACATTCATACCTATGGACAATTTGGAGTTGCCAATTAACCTAGCATGTTTTTGGAATGTGGGAGGAAACCGGAGTACCCGGAGAAAACCCACGCATGCACGGGGAGAACATGCAAACTCCACACAGAGATGGCCGAGGGTGGAATTGAACCCTTGTCTCCTAGCTGTGAGGTCTGCACGCTAACCACTAGACCGCCGTGCCGCCAGCTCTGAATTAATGTATGGATATTGTATTTTAATGCATCATTTACTCTGTTTTTCTTTTTTTTCTCTACTGTAAAGTGTCTTTGAGTACTCTGAAAAGCGCTATACAAATAAAATGTATTATTATTATTATTATATTGTGTCTGACGTCTTTCAAGGTCAGTGTTATTTTTCATCGCCACAATCCCTCAAGGTTGGGAAGAATGCTAAAGAATTTTGCAGATCCACTTACCTTCTGATTGGGAAGCTTATTGGTCTGTTTGAAGGTCTCCGTCTGTGAAACCCAGTAAGTCCGTGCAAGCTGGATGTAAAGATAACCAATGATCAGTCCGGGAGCAACAATGCTTGTGCAAAACAGGAAGGTGATGTAAATCTTGTAGGACAGAGGTAACAAGGTGGGAAGACACATAGCCTTGTTGCCCACTGTCATTAACTGAATGCTAACGATCATTGGTAATGTGAGAATAAGCGACGCAGCCCAGACTAGCAGAGCGATGGCCTTCCGATAACTCTTGGACCGTTTCACCGTATCCAGCGGCTTGAGAACTGCAAAGTAGCGCTCAGTGCTCATGATGGTGAGTGTGAAGATACTGGCGTGCATGGTCAGGAAGTCCATGCTGATAAGGATCCGACAGCCGACGTCACCAAAGTACCACCCCTTGAGGAAGTGTGTGCACACTACAAACGGGATGGTCAGCAAATATAACAGATCTGCCAAAGCTAAGTTGATGATGTAAATGTACATCGATGCTGCACTCCGCATTGAATGGCACATCACTACGAGGGTGTAGATGTTTCCCAGCACTCCCACAAGGCACATGATGGAGAGAATGGTGCCAATGGTGAAGGTGGCGGCAGTGTCCTCATGAGAGCTCTGGGGTTGGTCTGTGGCATTGGTGCTCCTTTCCACCAGGACTCCCACAGACTCCATGGACACCGTGGTCATCTCTGAAGATACTGGAACAGAAATGGAAGGTGTTGATGCAATGACAATGATATCCATGGATTCATTCATTCATTCATTTTCTACCGCTTATCCTCACAAGGACTGGACTGGTGGCCAGCCAATCACAGGGCACATATAGACAAACAACCATTCACACTCACATTCATACCTATGGACAATTTGGAGTCGCCTATTAACGTAGCATGTTTTTTCGAACCCGGAGAAAACCCACGCGAGAGAACATGCAAACTCCACACAGAGATGGCCGAGGGTGGAATTGAACCCTGGTCTCCTAGCTGTGAGGCCTGCGTGCTAACCACTCGACCACCATGCAGCATCCATGGATTCATCGCTTATCTATTTTTCTGTTCAGGATCATGGCGGGGTAGACTTGAACCAAGCTGTCTGGGGATTGATCATTATTGATTTCATAAACTAACACACCATAATTAATATATTTAGAGCATTTTTAAGGTATCTATGTATGTTATGTTGTATATTGTGTATTGTATGTACTGTTATATATGTTCAATTTAGTAGTCCTCTCCAAGAGAGGTTTAATTTGGTGGAAATGGTCCAAACTACTCTTTATGCTAAAGGTTGCCAACCCCTGGTTTAGATCAACTAAATGGTATGTAACATATGATGTGTCATTATTGAGTCATTATTATTGTGTGCTTTTTTTTCTCTAGCGATATATAGAAAGTCGATGGAATTGGAATTTGTAATGTAAATCCAGCTTTTGAGTGCGGACCGGTTGCCAATCAATCATTTTGAATGTAGTGTTGAGTGGGAATTGATTCCCAGTTAGATACGCCAAAAGTCATATATGAACTACTACACTAAGAACGGCCCTCTTCTATCATTATGACATTGATTATGTGTTTTCATACCCCGAGACACCTCGGACTGTTTGTGTATGTTGAGAGACTAAACTTGGACAACGGCCATTCTGAGATAAATGATAGCCAACACGCTGTACACTTCTCAGCCAGCTCTGAAAATAGCTCTGAGCTTTTGCCAAATGAGTTTTTACACCATGTGCTGTTTGATTCCGAGACAAGACCTCTTGCTATCTGTGATTTATATTGCAAGAAATAATGAGAATGTGATTCCTGAATAAAGTTAATTGGTAATATCCTGGAAGAGAGTGATTTATCTCTGCCTGAGTTCTACACCGTTATAATAAAATGTATCATGAAGGTATGAGTGCGCCATCAAGTTCTTGCTAAATCAGGTCTGGTTTAAAAGCCCTGTTCACATTATTTCATTTCATGCTGTGTGTCTTTCATAACTAAAAGTATTACCAAGTATTACTAAAGTTTTATATGCATCACCTGTGTTGTCTTGCTGGAAAGAAGACTTCAACACTTTGCTGCAGGTCCATCCGTCATGCTTTTGTCTCAGTGTTCCCTTTGAAACTTTGCAGTTATCCCCAAAATGTCACACTCCATAAAAGACTGGCAAAAGCTTCTACTGGTTGTCTGCGAGATGAAAACAGCAGGTGGTGGAACAAGGAAAAAAAAAAAAAAACTATATCCAGTAGACTTGAGAGAAACCACACAAAAACAGAAGTCCAACCATTCCAGATGAGTCGGTCACTGGGAAATAAAGCCCAAGGGATCTACATGTGGTAGCTTCACAAGTTCTATTCTATTCCCTCAATGGAGCTGGCAACATAAACAAAAACATATCAAAAGACATATAGAAATCTAAAACAGATGTTCAATCAACTGAAGATGTACGCAGTGGCGATCACAGTGGGCTACTTTTGCCAGACAGAGCATGTGAGTGGGAATGAGAGGTAGTGTGGGAAGGGGAGGGGGACAGAGAGAGCCAGTGAGGCTCTGTTACTCAAAAAGTGGGAGGGAGATGAGGAAGAAGAAGTACTAGGATATGCACTCTCTCTCTTTTTCTGTAACACTGGTGATCTATTTCCATACGATGTATAGCGCAGGCACCTGAGACATTACACACTGGCACTATACACAACAAAAAAAAAACACACACACTATGAATTAGACAGACAACACTGTTTTGTTCAACAGTAAGTTTCTATGAATTAATGGAGAGTATCAGGGTGGCTGTTACCTACGACTGCGTCACTTCTTTGCATTGCCATCCAGCCAGTCTGCTGCATGAAGGTCACCCCAGCTTTCATCAACTGCATCAATGGAACAATGGAGCTATGTCCAAAAATGATGAAAATAATGAGACACATTCATTCACTCACAAGGGTCGCGGGTACACCCTGGACTGGTGGCCAGCCAATCACAGGGCACATATAGACAAACAACCATTCACACTCACATTCATACCTATGGATAATTTGGAGTCTCCAATTAACCTAGCATGTTTTTGGAATGTGGGAGGAAACCGGAGAGAACATGCAAACTCCACACAGAGATGGCCGAGGGTGGAATTGAACCCTGGTCTCCTAGCTGTGAGGTCTCCGCGCTAACCACTTGACCACCGTGCCGCCCTAATGAGACACATATATTATGTTATTGACATAGTGCATAAAGGAGGTCTATACTGAGAAGACAAAAATATACTATCAGGAAAAAAGTCACAATATTGTTCAAATAAAAAAAACATCAATTGTATTAACTGTTGTGTTCATTTGATACTGATAAAAATATGCATGTATGACAGAATCTATGTACATACGTACATATGCGTGTTTGTACAGTATGTGTAGTATCATTAAACTTATGCAAGTTTCAATGTACTATGTACAATAAGTCTGTATCTAGCTATAAAACTATGTATGTAACTATGTAGTTACTGCATGTCTCTGCATGTGTATGGATCTATGTATGTATTTATGGACTGTATGTCTATGTATATATGTATGCAAAGGCTTCAACTCCCCCGTGATCCTAATAAAGACAAGCGGTATTGAAAATGAATGGCTGGATATATAAGAGGTACATTACAAGTCGTTAAGGCTGTGCAACGCTACCCCAGTGTAAAGGAGAATGATTTAAAGAACTGTGTCAGTGTACCGTGCAGTAAGTGTATATATTGGAACAGGGATCATTTTTCTTTCATTGAGGCCAAAGTTGCCCAAACACATGAGGTAAACGTTGGTCGGAGCAATCCCAGACTGCTAATGCAATGTGTCTTTTCCTTCCTTTATTTTGTCAAATTTTCTCTTTATTTGGTCATCCCGTTTATGGACCAGCACACCCTCACATTACAGGGACGATTAGATTATGACCAAAAGTGGGCCTTAAATGAGACCTTTGAGTCCATACAGTAAGTGTGTTTTTTTTTTCATAGGTTGTGTTCAGTGTACTGAACATGAGAAGTGAATAATGGTGAAAACAGATTCGATTAGGGGTGGGCAAACTTTTTCGGTTAAAAGATTTGGCCCAAGGGCTGTACATATATGGATATTTATCAAAGAGAAGCACAGTCTTACTCACGGTGCAACAAAACAAAAACACAATACATCCACAGCCAGTTAATGCATCACATAGATCACATATATTTTGCTATTTTGTTGTGGAAGAGGGCTGCACGGCGACCGAGTAGTTAGCGCGCAGGCCTCAGAGCTAGGAGACCCGAGTTCAATTCCACCCTCGGCCATCTCTGTGTGGAGTTTGCATGTTCTCCCTGTGCATGCGTGGGTTTTCTCCGGGTACTCCGGTTTCCTCCCACATTCCAAAAACATGCTAGGTTAATTGGCCACTCCAAATTGTCCATAGGTATGAATGTGAGTGTGAATGGTTGTTTGTCTATATGTGCCCTGTGATTGGCTGGCCACCAGTCCAGTTGGGATAGGCTCCAGCACCCCCGCGACCCTCGTGAGGATAAGCTGTAGAAAATGAATGAATGAATGAATGCTGTGGAAGATCATATGTGCAAAATATAAGAAGCTTATGAATACCTCATTATGCTACATACTTCTGTGCGCTTTTTAAAACAATAATAATGTTTATTTTTTAATTGTGTAATGACAAGAAATGAATGTTATAGAAACCAAGTTTCCATCCCTGGTGACAGAGCTGCATTCAAATGGAAAATGCAGTTATAATCCAGGTCACAGAAACGTGTAAAAGAAAATGCAAACGTTTGCATGCATTTCTGTTTACCAGGCTTATGCAAATATTTGGGGTTGGTTCTGCAAGAGTAGTTCCGAGTTTCCCTCTTGTCACTTGTCCCTGGTAGGAATCCAGAAGTGAAGTGAGCTTGGTCTATATCAAAGTGTTTACATTAAATTATTAAATGTTTTGGGATGGTTATGTACTATATACAACTGTCTAGGGTTGACTCATTCTTCATTGATTAATCAGTGATTTAGTGAAACCCAGCAGTGGTTCTGCAATTACATTTGGTTTTTGACGTACAATATTAAACATTTCTTTCTAATAAATACTACATTATCCCGGCTTAATACCTTACCCTAGTTTTGTGCAATAGGCCCACGGATAAACAAGAAATCAAAACATAATTCAGTCCTGGTAACAAAGCCTATCGGAAGCAAATGGATATCACCAGAAACTCGATAGTTCTGCCCATACTGGAATTTCTCCCGGTGATTAATAAAACATGGTCTCTATCTGTACTATGTGACATCCCAGCCCCTAATCGAGCTCTGCCACCAAGACAGTAAATGATGGAGTGTGTCTGCGTGTCACACCTCATTAGCAGGAAAACACATTCAGGCTCGAAAAGTAAATCAGGAAGGAAAAGGAGACAACAGATTACTATCTCCTTAATTGCCAGTTGTGTTGGCATGCTAAATCCCAGTCCACTTTCACAAGGGAAGCAACATATCCACGTCGAGCTAAAATACTGTAGCATAAAATGATAGAACGTAAGCACTCGGAAAAGCTTTTGTAGTCTATAAAAGCTGCTTTGTTTCCCAGGGTACTCTAACGTGTCTTTGTGGTGACCTTCACTCTTTGCAAAGCTATACACCGAGACAAAGAGTGTCCTTCTAGCAGGAAGGAACTCATTTGATCTGTTTGTGTAAAGCAGGGGTCTTCTAGGCTAGGTAAAGTGATGGATGTGGGCGTGATCCCCCCCCCCCCCCCCCCCCTTTGCTGGCCCCCACTAGCCAGCACTTACAATGAGCATTTGTGCTGTGGGCCATTTGCTTTTCTCATCACTTCTATTATATATACACACTATACTATACTATTCTGTTGCTGAATTATATGTATTATTTGTAGTCTCATTTTGATTATTTTATTTCACATTATTTAAATTACATGTCCTTATTGACTTTTATATTATTTAAAGTTTTTGTATTCATTACCAATGTATTAACCATCGTACTAATCATTATCATTAAAAATGTATACCGTTGTATTTGTATACAGGTAAGTTGCTCCCTGTATGCACGCTCTATACTGCTACACAGACAACCGCTGACTTACACAAAACATTCATTAATTCTTTTTCTAACGCTTATTCTCACGAGGGTCGCGGGGGGTGCTGGAGCCTATCCCAGCTGTCTTCGGGCGAGAGGCAGGGTACAACCTAGACTGGCTGCCAGCCAATCACAGGGCACATATAGACAAACAATCATTCACACTCACATTCATACCCGGAGAAAACTCACGCATGCACAGGGAGAACATGCAAACTCGGCCGAGGGTGGAATCGAACTTGAGCCTCCTAGCTGTGTGGCTGCGCGCTAACCACTCGAAGACGTACCCTGGCATGCCCATATAAGGAAGTCCGGCTCACTGTGACATCACACTTTCTGAAACCGAACAGTCAGAGCCATCCCGACTTCTTTCATTATTTGCAACGTTGGCATCATTCAACATGAGAATCCAACATTCTAACTACATTCATAGAAGATCTTTTTTCCTTTTTCTCAAGCTGTGCCACATCCTCAAAGTTGCCAGGCAACCGGCAGGTGTAGGTTTAAAACAGTAAGCATTCTACATAGTCTTAAGCCCACCGGTGAATCTAATGATAGCACTAGCAGTGTTCTAAAATGAATGTCATGGGTGTTTGATGTTTTTGGCTCAGTGATACATAATATGTACTCATACAAACATGGCCACAAATTGCAACTTTAAGCCGATGGCAAACACCAATTTAGCAGAATGCCAAAAAGAGCCCGGAAAGAACATTTGGGAGGAAGTGGCGAGCTTTCTGTGCTGTGGTACGTCATTTGCTGTCGTTATGAGCGTGCAACATGCATGATGCAGCCTTGCAAGGAGTATCGGAGAAGCAAAGCTGCTGATCTCCTTTGTTCTCCTGGAGACAAGTTTTTCAGTCCAGCAAGACGTGTGGGGGCGTTGTTCCAAATAGGTCTGTATCAAATCAGATTTCAACAGCGAGAGACAAGGAAACATCAAAGACAACAACTGTGTGTTGATTAGGGATGAGCGAGTACACCACTCAGGGCTCTACATTAAAAACAAAAATGACTTGCCCATGGGGAATCCTTAAGGTGAGAACTACTTGCCCCATGTAAAATGAAAAGACTGCCATAATGGTATCATCTAATTTTTGTGGCATCACATGAGAATCTCAAATAAAAATTTAATTATCATTTCTTGTGGTTGTTTTCCGACATAGATCATGACGTTGCATGGAAATCTGGATCGTCAAGAGACTTCTAGGCACTTTGCCTTGATAAATAAAAGTACATTCATGATTGAATAAACATTGTGCTTATTAAATAATAAATAACAACACAAGTTATTGGGTGATTCAATGTGATTCACTCACTTGTGCCATCATTTGATTTGCTGACGCTAATAAAATACTTGTTTAGGAGGCACTGGTTCATCACTTTTTGGTGTTTTCCTTCAGAAGTTGTTAAAGAATTAGACCATGTTGGCAGGGACGCCATGATGGATGATTTTGTAGTCAAATGATCGCTGATTGGTTGATTGTGAACAAGAACGGGTATGGGTAAAACGCGGACTGCGGTCTAAATAAACGATTCTGATTGGTCCATTTCAAGATTTGTAAGAATTGGTTTGCAAATTACCACCGGAATTACGCAGTCCGTGTTTTACCAATACCCAACAAGAACCGCTTTAAAAAAAAGTCTTGGCAGTATGGCATGCCAAAGTGCACTTGCCCAACGGGAATATTGGATTTACTTGCCCGAATTTTGTTTTAACTTGCCCCGTGCCATCGGTACATCGTTATTGTCGAGCTCTGCCACTATCTGTATCTGTTCACTTCATCTAAATGATCGGAATTTGCCATCTGTGAGAAAAGACACACAAAAAATGTCAATAAACAGTGTAGATATTGTCAAGGATGCATGACAACTGTATTTTTAAGCAAGCATGCAAATGTTTGAGAAAACATAAACACTCCCAACAAAGTATTTCCAATGGGAGGGTAGCGGTACAGCAACAATTGAAACAACAGCAATTATCCGGCACACAGCAGCGGACATGGGAATAGTAAAGACACTGGAGATGATTGGCCAGGGGATGATGAAGGGCAAGGAAAATTCAAGGGACGAAGAAAAATCTGCAAAGAAATCCAAGGCCGACATAAAGTGACTACACTCAGACCAGGGGGACCAGACCAAAATGAATGTGAGCTATTTATGTTGGAGGGGGTCAGGTGGTACAGCCAAACCGCAGCTGCCTGAGGAACTTTTGTGAAAAAGTTTTATAGAAAAATGAGGTGCTGCTCTTACATCCTCTGGTATTAATCAGATACAGTACAGTATGTCCTACTGGATCCCCACAACATCTGCAGTAAATAGAAGCTAATAGTATGTTTGCCTGGTAAAAACTCACATCGCAGTCTATTCATCAGAGCGACAATCACACAGTCAATCGTTTTCCAGACTAAATAAAAAAATGAATCACACACAATAGACATGACGCAAATGGTCTATTTCCACAAGTGTCTTTTGTTTGTCAAGTGAGTTCCATAGGAAGAGGGTGCTAACAAAGAAGGCACCAAACCTGGGTGGACAGTCAGGAGATGTGGTGCCGTGCAGCAAGTCTTTAAAGTAAGAGGTTCTGGTTCTGGAGTTCTTTATAAATGTGGTAAAGGATAGGGAGGCTCTGGAGGTCCTTTTGAAAGTACTGGTTTGGGCACTGGTTGAAAAGTAGCAATTTGGCACCGGTATCGGACACAATCGTGGAACTGGTAAAGGTGTTTTGGATAAGTGGAAGATAATGAATAGATGGAGTTTGCTTGTTCTCTCCAATCTCTAACTCAGAAGTCCAAATATGTCTTGCAGGTAATTGCAGGTTTTATCTCCATGATATGTCAAATTCCAAAAGATGTTCTGTATGATAGAGATAATGGCTGCACCATCCTATTTCTTGATGGATCATCTCCTTTCAATCTGTGACAGATTGTGGTTGCACTCTATCATGATTGGATGTGTTGGGATGATTATTTAGTTTGACTCTTCATATGAAAAATAAGCACGGACCACCGAGATTCATGTTTTTTTTTTTTTTTTGTGCCAGACTGTAATGCAAAATTCCACAGCATGAGAGCAGTAAAGTGTTTACACTCTAATTTGTAATTAGCATGCATGTACTACTAGCGAAAGACATCTCTGGCTATAGAGATCCTCTGGGAGAAGATGGACCAAGTAGCCGGGACTGTGGACAGGGAAGTCTGGGCTTCCTGTCTTAGGCTGCTGCCAATCAATGGAATCAAACTACAATTCATATACTACTACCACCACTAATAATAATAATATATTTAAACTGGATTCTTATTTGAGTCAATTGATTGATTTTTTTTCCACAAATAATTATTTGTCGAAAAAAAAAATTATTAATTATTATTTTAATAATTACAATAATTATTATATTTTTCCCACAAATTATTTGTAGAAATAAATAATTATTATCAATTATTATTATTTTAATAATTATTTAAAAAAATCCACACATATTTGTGGAAGAAAATAATTATTATTAATTATTATTATTTTAATAATTATAATAATTATTATACAAATCTTGTGGAAAAAAATATAGTTATATATATATATATATTATGAATATATAATAGTTTAAACTATTTGTAGCCGACTTTTAAGCAATGATGCTGACATTCATTTTTCAACATACTGCTGAGTGATACAAATTTAAATATTGCTATTCCAATTCATTTAATTGGCGCTCCAGAAACATGTCGATTACTTCATGTTACATTTGAAAAGTCTGATAACTGACAAACATCCACATTTATGTTCACTTACGTGTGTGAAGGTTAAGAATGGGATAGGAATCATAAGTAGGTAACTCAGTGGCAACCTCGATGGAACGCTAATGGAATTTTCCAGTAGCAAAAGGTGCTTCCTTAAGCTCTTCCTTTCTTATCTCTATCAACAGAGGATTCAGTGGAGAAAAAAAAAAAGAGGAGCTAGTTTTTAAAGTACATATAAGCCGTTTCCCAATTTAGGGTCCATATCTTCTGAAGGAAGAAGTCCTCCAGCCATGTCTGGAGTGTTGTGAATTGGGATGGTCAAGCCACGTGTTAACAGTTTCACGCATTCCTACAGTCACTTTCACACTCGTATTACCCAATATAGGAGACATATTTAAAATAAGACAAAAAAAAGACAGAACAGACTCAAACATTAGCAATGGGAGTTGTTTTTTTTGCCCACTCTGTACACACTAACTAGCATGTACACAAGTTGTGTTGCTAGTGTTACGTCCCAAAGGTGTCTTGGGCAGAAATGGGGCATTAAAAAAAAGTGTAGAAAGAAAATACCGAGCAAGGGAAAATTAGCACACTAGCAGGTCAATGTAAATATAGTATTTAATTCCAGGAGCAACAGAAAAACAATGAATGTTGTATTTTGGTGTGTCTTCTATTTTGTTTACTTGCTTTATTCAGCTTCATTCTTCTGTAAAGTGTCTTTGAGTATTTTGAAAAGCGCTATACAAATAAAATGTATTGTTATTATTATTAAAACAATCCTCGCAAAACTGGGGACGGAAACAAAAAGCAATCCTTAACACCAGGATGCAAAAGAAATCAGTGAAACAATAATAGTTGACACAAAATGGCACACAGCAAACGGCACGCAGCAAACGGCACACAGTGTGGACACCTGGTCTCACCCACAGCAACACTTCCATACTTCCTGTCTGCCAGCTCCACCTGATTGGCAATCAGGAACACCTGGGATGGACCTTCCAGGTGTGTCACTACTCTGCAGAGGAGAATGGGCGGGGGAAAACACACACAAAAGCATGAAATATTAAATCAGAAATATTGTGACTAATTGTAATCATTTTCAGAAAATAGACACGTTATCAGATTTTCATATCCAACGATAAAATCTGTGACCGTAAATACGTTAACGTAACCCGAAAGCATTGAACCACGGCTGTGAGGAGAAGCTGACGATGCTGGATTTGAAGATCATTGTTCCTCCCATAGGGCTGCACGGTGAATGAGTGTTTAGCGCACCGACCTCACAGTTAGAAGACCCGGGGTTCAATTCCACCCTCGACCATCCCTGTGTGGAGTTTGCATGTTCTCCCCGTGCATGCGTGGGTTTTCTCCGGGTACTCCGGTTTCCTCCCACATTCCAAAAACATGCTAGGTTAATTGACCACTCCAAATTGTCCATAGGTATGAATGTGAGTGTGAATGGTTGTTTGTCTATATGTGCCCTGTGATTGGCTGGCGACCAGTCCAGCGTGTACCCCTCCTCTCGGCTCCAGCACCCCCCCCCAATGAATGAATGAATGTTGACAGATCAGCAAAGCCATTGGATACACAGTTAAGTTAAGCTCAGTTAAGCTTTCGTTTGCAGAGCGCTTAGAGGCTCATTAATTATGCAGCATGTCGGGTGACCCTGCCATGAACTGAAACTTATTACTTTGCGTAACGTGGACGTCAGCTTCGGTAAAGCCAAAGTAATGAACATAAAAAACGGGATCAATTTGTGTTGAGTGGCACGCTTTCTTTTGCAAAACAGTTATCATGGTCTAATTTTTCTAATCAAATGACCCGTTGTCCTGAAGTCCAACGGCCAGCAGTCATTTCCTCCTGCCAACACAAACATACAATATTTTCAGTGTGGCGTGCTGGACATTCAAAGCAGGAGAATGAAATATTGCAAGATTTGGGAATCACATCCCGCTCATATTCCACAAAAACTAGGAAGTCATGAATGATGTGACGTTAGATGTCGGTACTGTTTCTTGTCTTTGTAGTCCAAACAGAACAAATGCGATGACCACAGTCTCCAGAATGATATCAGTCTGGATCCTTCAATGGTGAGGGTACTGTTGTTGTTTTAAGTTCCACTGTATAGGTTCAAGATGAGACTGCAATAAATGAACAAGCAGCATCTTGAATGACCAGTAAAATCGAGCAGACCATGCAAATCCAAAGAAAAACTATTTATGTCGATAAACTACTCATTGAGTTTCTGCTAATTCTAATTTCCAGCACTTCTCTTTTCCTGAAAATGATGTGTTCTGCTAGACAAATCTAAAATGAAACTCTTGGTGGGAACTGTCAAGAAAAATTACCATGTTCCGACTGCGATTTATTCCCAAGGGACACCAGGAAAGATGCAGTATTTTTTACAGTGTGTTCCCATGTGACTGGCTGAAAAATTGTATAAAAGTTAACTGCTAGACTATGATACAGCCGTCAACACATAACACTTGATTGTTAAGTATTTTTTTTGTTTTGTTTTCAGGGCCAAAACGTTGAATATATAAAAAAACTACCCATATATGGGGTAATAACTATAAAAGCAATCTTCACTCGCTAAATGTACTGCAAAAAAGGCCAGTAAGGATAATTCATAATGCCGCCTACAGAGAACATACTAACTCCTTAATTCTAAAATCACAAATACGTTATGGAATGGATTGAGTAAGGACCTCAAACAATGCACAACAATGAGTCAATTCAAGAAACAATACAAGCAGTTGATGTTTGCTAAATACAAAGGTGAAGAGTCTTGAACCAGTCATGGTATATATATCACTATATCACTATATTGACACTTACTATTGTACCCATTATGTCATTGGATGGTCATATCACCTCGTACTTCGGTACGTGACAAAAAATTACAAAATATAAAAATTAAAAAAAAATGTATTATGGAAAGCAGGAAGTGAACAAATGTAACAATTACTGATTGTAATTGTATGGGATTGTATGGGATGCATGTAATCTGATGCATGTTCAAATTAAATAAAACCATTACCATTACCATGATTGGGCTACCTAGAGGAGATGTTCTAGCAGCAGGCTATGGCCAAGCACACACGGTAGGCTCAAAGTGTTTTGAAGCAAAAAGAAGTCATGTTTTATTTAGAGATCGAAGTGCAAAAGATCACAAGCAAGACTGTTCTACTTTAAAATAAGCGTCCCAGGCAGGGACTTGTTGGTCCCTCGGTCAGATGAGTGGTTAAGTCATTGGTGAGAGATTTCTCCAGGAATTGTAATGTTCACTTTCCGGCTCCCGTGGGTGTCTTGGCCTTTTTATTTCCCCTCTGGTAAGCCCGAGTCGCTTCCCTCAGGCTAGCTTGCGGCACTTGTAGTGTGCCATGCTCTTTACTCGGCGACCCGTGTGAATATCCAATGCTGAATTACAGCAGCGTTGAGATATTTCTCCCACTGAGACTTGGGCTACGCCATGAAAATTCCAAGTGAGGAATTGAACAGTGGTTGAACTCAAATGGACAACCATGCAGTCATCCCTCTCCATTTCGCATTTCACATTCATTCATTCATTCATTTTCTACCGCTTTTTCCTCACGAGGGTCTGTCTTCGGGCGAGAGGCGGGGTACACCCTGGACTGGTCGCCAGCCAATCACAGGGCACATATAGACAAACAACCATTCACACTCACATTCATACCTATGGACAATTTGGAGTCTCCAATTAACCTAGCATGTTTTTGGAATGTGGGAGGAAACCGGAGTACCCGGAGAAAACCCACGCATGCACAGGGGAGAACATGCAAACTCCACACAGAAATGGCCGAGGGTGGAATTGAACCCTGGTCTCCTAGCTGTGAGGTCTGCACACTAACCACTAGTCCGCCGTGCCGCTGTTGTTATTTTTAATTTTCAAAAAAACTTTTGTTTGCAAATCTTAAATGTCACTTTTTACTAATTAGGTTTCCTTTCTTTTTGTATTTAAAAGCCTTTATGTCATTAAAAGTACATCAAGGAATTCCACTCTCCGGAATGATGGAATGGCAGGAAGACTAAACTCTGGCTGTGAGAGAATAAAAAGAGTAATCAGACAACAGTGAGGATAAAGTGAAATATAAAGGAGAAAGAAGGATTTCTAACGATGACCAGGCAGAAAAAGGTTAATGGTAGCATGGATGAGCCGCGTTGATCCGTCATAATCCTCCCTTTGCTGTTTAGAAGCCAACCTCATCACAGTGAAACGGCTATTTCTCCGGACTGACCCCACTGAGACGACAATGCGAGTGTGAGAGCATGTATGCTTCAAACCGTTTGTCATCTTGATGTCTTGTCCTGAATGTAACCTTGTAAAATATAGCTGGAGGCTAAATCTTGTTTAATATCCTACACATAACACACACACACGCACACGAATGTGGAGTGTTTTCCGCTGAATTGATTAGAAAGTCATCCTCTTAAAGCGTGAGAGAGTGGAACTCATTTCTAGATGGGAACCCGGAGTCCTAAGGCCAAGCGAGCACATTAAAAATGTACAGCAAGGGGCTGCTTTCCTTTGGCAATGTTCTCCAACTTCCTCCTCACTGACAAGTATCATTCACGTCAGTTCAAAAATTAAAAAAAAATAATTACTTTCAGAGTACAATAAAGAACCATTGATGGCTCCACTTCATTAGGAATGTGACTATATTTGGTTATACAGTAAACCTCGGATATATCGGAAATTCACTCACAACGGACAGATAAAAAAGAACCGATTTTTCTGTCATGTATTTCCAATAAAAATTCATTACATATATCGTTTTTATAACGGATTTCGCCTATTTCGGACAAAATCTCCAGTCCCGTTCCAATGCATTTCCATTAAATTTCCCTTGCATATATCGGATGGCCGCATCGTGGCGCTCCGATTCGCCGAATCGTGACAGGCCGTTATACGACGTCATTTGCAGCGTTTGCAGCGTTGCCTGCGCGTCCAGGTACATTGGAAACATAGTCAAGGAAGTGCCTTTTTATAACGGATAAAATCCGATTTACGCATATACCGGATATAAATCCGATATATGCGTAAAACGGACATTTTCCGGTATACGCATATAACGGATTTCGCTTATATCGGACAAAACCAGTGGGAACAATTGAATCCGATATATCCGAGGTTTACTGTATATGACTGTGGAACCTTGCTTAGTGTCCGCCTCGGTTAGCGTACATTGTCCCGGTTAGCGTACAATATGGCACACACCTTGTTGTGTGAGTATGAGTGAGTCTGTGTTCTTTTTTTTTTGCATCCTATTAGCTAACTTACAAAATGGCAACCGACACTGTTACATCACCTGTCTATATGATCGATATGAACACAAAATATGATTTTATAATCAAAAATTCTGCTTTTACATGCATTTGAACAATACAGTGCAATAATACAGTAATAATAATAAACAAGGTAGGCTTATAGAAAATAGAAATAATTAAGTGTGCAACCGTACAAAGAACAATAACGATGCTTGATGTTGATGTATTGACAGCTACCATAAGACATAATAAGATTGTTACTTATTACACAGTATATCCAGAAGTGGTGATGAATCAAATCCACTGGGGAGGTCATCATATTTGATGAAATGGACTACTCATCACTCCGATGCAAAGAGACTGAGCATATTTATACATCACCCGATTCATTTAGGAGGACCCCTCTACTACTTTGCTCTACTCTTGATTTTTCATTCTTTTTAAATTCAATCTCAAATTTAAAAAGTTTATTTAATGACACGCCTGGGGCATTGTGGCTGGACACAGTGTGTAGTTTCTCCGAGTAATCACTGATTAAAGACCCACAGTCAAATGATGTTGGATTTTGAACATCATGAAATATTTGAAAGACTGGTTAAAAATGTGGAATTGCACAACGCAAGAAAAAGTAAGATTATATTATTATTTCAATGAATAATATTGATCGGCCTTGAGAGTTTGTGGTGTTAGATTGAGCCTAAGTAGGATTCCTTGGCACCTTAGCCACCTTTGTTTACCTTCTCTATGGTGCCTGGCTGGGTGGTGTGTTTAAACTCCGGGACTCTGCGACTTCAGAGATGAGTGGAAGAACTGCAAAATCCCATATCCAATGCTCGATGGAATGCAAAACATCAGCATATTATATGAAACCATAATGTGGGGATATGTCTTGCGTTTTTGTTTGGCTGTTTTCGTATTCTTGAAGACCGATGAGCAGCAATAGACTGAGGTTCTTGTTGTTGTTTATCACAGATCCCCATTAGTCCTATTAGTCCTAAGACTATTCTTCCTGGGGTCCAAAAAATTACATTTCAAACTTCAAACATAATACAATAAAAACAGTCATTACAATTAAATAAAACTAAATCTAAACAAAAATAATCTGAGATGTAATGGAATACAACCCTTAAAATTATTGAAGCCAACCATAACCAGAACAAAAATTATTCCAATTCCCACACTCAGAATTTCAGAATAAATCAACCAACTAGAAACTGACTTCCCTTGGTAGAAAAGGTTTGGACGACCCCGATTTTCAGCATCGCTCATTGGACATTGGACTTCTGACGTTTGGAATTGTATTCCCTTATTAACTCATATCTGTACACAGTTGCAGTTGCGTAAAACCTAACGAGCTGATGAGGGACTTCCAGAAGATGAAGGGCAGACTGATCTTCTGAGACCGGTTCCCAAAAAGAGAGTCACTGCCAGGCTTTTGATTTCAGGAAAGCCTTGCAGGGCGAGAACAGCCTAAGCCAAGTTTCAGTCATTTTTTTCTGATGATTTCACCAAGTATCTTCAGACATTTTTGAGAACGTTTAGAACGTGTACGATAAATAAATATGAACTTAGGTGAGCTGAGTAGCCATCTTCTATACTAAATCGCCACTTTTAAAAGCAGAGTTAATGGTTTCTTATAAATCATTCATTCTTCTTTTGACAGCAGCATATTCCGAAAGCACTTGGTGCTTTCAATGTCCCTCCTTGAATACACCAGATGATGTTTCACTCTCTTGTTTAATACATATCTAGATAATACTTCAACGGGCCTGAAATCTTACATGATCACAGGAATTGGACTCTAACAAGCTCTGAATTTCCCTGACATCATTGCGCATATTAATGCTTAATTGGGTCTTTAAACGATGACACTGTGTTCTCTTCAACTCGTACTTCAAGTACAGCATCTTTGTCATTTATACATGTTTGAGAACAAAACAGCTTTTAGTTTTTTTTATTCCGTAGCAAGGATTGGCGATGTCAGGTCTGATGTCCCAGTGGGCTTCTGCCACCTGTAAACAAGAATGTCCTGCGTCATCGCAAGGCCCACCCAGGGAATTTCAGAGTGGAAGTCATCAGCCATCTAAATGTGTTTTTGGGACACCGGAGGCTTGTTTTTTCTGCATGTTTTTTTGTCCAAAAGAAGACCAAAATGTCTTCTGCATGGCATAGAGAAAAAGATAAGCTCTCATCATGAAAAAAGGGAAATCTTTCTGTGAGGTATGAAAGTGAAAGAAAAACATATTTACATATCAACACCATGCAGTGAGAAATCAATCACTGTCACCACACAGCCTGTTGACTTGGCTTCTTGTGGTTTGTGGATAAAACTCGAGGATAGGCTATCTACACGGGATTCCTTGTTTTACAACGTTCCGTGTGCGGATACAACACGCTCCCATAATTTATTAATTTATGGAGTCGACTTCACCAACGCCTTTAACGCCATCCAGCCTCAGGGATGCAGACACTACCTGACTGGCAGACCTCAGTATGTGAAACTGGAAACTTTGTTGGGATCGGGAGTTTCGGATTATAAATATGTTAAAGATCCAGCAGTACAGTGCAAAATGTAAATTCTTGCAATTTTTTAAATAGTCTTTAAAACTTTGGTCAGGAATGGATATAGTTAATAATAAAATACCTATACTTGTTCATTTAAAGCCTGGACGGAGTTTAAAATTCCTCGTTATTATCCTTACAGCATAATCATTAATCAGAATCTGAGCAGCAATGCACTGAAACCTGTCAGTGTGTTCCATTTTAACATGATGGAACTGCCAGGGGGGTAAACATAATAATAATAATAATGATAATAAAGGTTAATTTACATGGCCAATATTCAACTCACATACGCCAGGCAAGCACATTCTCAATTTGAACAGACGTTGTCTGGCTGCTTCCTGCTTATTTCTGTCATTTATATGCAAAGTAATAGAAGAGTAAACCATCAGTGATGATCGTACAAAGTAACTTAGAAATCGGTAATCAGAAATCAGTCATGGAAGGCCACCCCTGCAAATTGCGGTGATCTAAAATAATAAAAATACTAATAAAGAAAGAAAAGATACCTCAAAGAATTTGAGTTTTTGAGGTTTTGAAAATGGCATCTATCAGCAGTATTTATTAATAGCAAATTCATCAACAAATGAATAGAAGTCATTCAATTTTTGCTACTGATCTTAAGAAAGAGACACACCAACTCCCTTGCTTGACACCCAGGCCCCTTTTTACGTACCATCACCAGTAAAAGCCTGTCCACATAACATGACGGTCCAAACTCTCACACAAGCATTTCAACTTGAACTTTCCAACCCTTTGGTCCTGGTTTTAAGACCCCATAAATACGGTCAAACAAGGTGCTTAATTCTATCACTTGTGACGACATTATTCTCTGCAAATATTCTTTTTTACAAAGACTTTCACAGAAATGCTGATACGACGCTCGGGTCAGGAACCAATTCACCGCAATAAACAAGGGGTTAGTGTATAGTTGTAGTAGAAAAACAATGAAAAACAACATTTTCACTTTCCCCGTTGGCATGCGACACACGTTTCCATGAAGGACTCAGTTGTGTATGCTACACAGACCAGTGTTGAAGATACTGCAGAGCATGAATAAATTAGAAATATATAAGATAAAAAGTGTCGGAAGTGCTCTTTGTGTGTGCCAGCGTTCTCCATGGACACCGTCGGGCTGTTGTTTTGCTTTTGCATTCATAAACGTCTAAACCAAGGCTACTTAACTACATGTTGAATAAGGCCAGTGTTTCAATCATGGAAGGGCCCGAGGGTGCTGTCCTGTTATGCTCACTTGGCGTGAGTAAACATATGTTCATATATCTGCGTCAACATTTTGCTGTTTCGTCTGAAAGTGCCAAGTAGGTTCTATTCCAATACGTTTGTTTCCCCCCCCCACTGCATTTTTATTAAATGCATATTTTAGTCCAATCAATCAAAAAGTAAAAAAAATGTGTCAAAGGGAAAGTTATGCTTGAAAAGCAAGTTTTCTCTTGTTTTTAGTCAGGAACTGGTATTTTCCTGAAACTTACCCATGTTCTATGGCTAATTAGGAAAGAACAGAAAAATGTAGAAACACACTTTTTTTTCTGATGCAAGACGGGAGTCTAATCTCTCTGTTGGTATGCTAAATAATATTAAAAAAATAATAATAAATAATAATAATATAATATAATAATAATAAAAAAAATAAGTCGGGCGGCACGGCAATCGAGTGGTTAGCGCGCAGACCTCACAGCTAGTAGACCAGGGTTCAATTCCACCCTCGACCATCTCTGTGTGGAGTTTGCATGTTCTCCCCGTGCATGCGTGGGTTTTCTCCGGGTACTCCGGTTTCCTCCCACATTCCAAAAACATGCTAGGTTAATTGGCCACTCCAAATTGTCCATAGGTATGAATGTGAGTGTGAATGGTTGTTTGTCTATATGTGCCCTGTGATTGGCTGGCCACCAGTCCAGGGTGTACCCCGCCTCTTGTCCGAAGACAGCTGGGATAGGCTCCAGCACCCCCGCGACCCTTGTGAGGAATAGCAGTAGAAAATGAATGAATGAATGAAAATAAGTCCAAAAATAGCTGGTACTGAAGGTGTGGATTGAATGACTTAAAATGGATCTTCAGTCCTGGTAGAGCCTCATTAAGTGGATAGTGTCAAGACTCTGGAATAATTCAACTGTGCTGCTTGACAGACCTGCGGAAAGTAGACAAGATATTTATGTCTAAGACACATTTAGATCCGGTTTAAATACATAGTCTCTGTCCCACGCTTCTGCTGGTGACAGCAACTGCTTAACTAATAATGCTGGAGTCATATAAGGCGCTCCTAAGAAACACATTATAAAACTAGTCTGGAGCGTTTGATGTCCACCGGGAATGAAAATAACATGAGTGAGTGAAATTAACATTGGCGAACGACTGCTGCATTTGTCTTCTGTGATACATTTGTGCACATGTAAGATCTAGAAATGTGCACATAATTAATTAACACCGCTTCTGCTTTCTTTGGAGGAAATGTGAGCTTCTGTGGCGTTGTTTAATTCAATAATTCTGAATTATTTACATAATTTGCTCCTATCTTAATGAAGACAGCCGCTGTGTGTTTCCGTAAAAATCCTTCCAGTTAATGATGTCCAATTTTGAATGTCACTAACAACATGCTTGTCATAGTGGAACCGGACTGCGCTGCATTATACTGAAAGCTATTTCCTATGTTCTGTTTCTATACAGAAGAGGTGGAATATACTGGGAATTCTGGAATTTTGCAGAACTGTTAACTATTTTATGATTACTATTAATTGTTTCTGATAAAGCTCTTGGATCAGATTGTTGGCCGTTTTAAGTAGGAGACCCTAAAGACTCTGCTCAAGCATAAATGGAAATACTCAGCCGTCTCATCAGAAACACACAAATATGTAGTACTCACATAACCCTAACCCTATAATTATACTCCACACTAAATGCCTGAAAATGCACATACTAACTCCAACTCTAACCATAAGACCGAGTCCAAAGCAGCTTTTTAATGGGCCAATTGAGCAACTGAAGCCGAACATTTAGATCTCTGATCCCGGTCCAATAGCCATCATTTATCTTAGGTGCTAAAACCACATGGGCTCATGAGTACCTTGGTAGTCTTGACTTGCAGACATGACGCAGTGGAAAAGTAGAGCGTGTTCAGACAAATAAGTAATTGTGTACTTCGAAACCATGACAATTACCAACTTGCCCAGAAGCCGCTGTTTGCCATGATCTGGGGCTGATTACTTACAATTATCTGATTAATACCAGGAAGATATTTATAGAAAAATATGTCCTTTTTCTTTGTAAAATCCTACATCCAGGTTTTAACAACCAACCAATGTTATATTAACCTTTATTAATAGTTGTTAATTATTAGTGCTTTAACGGGTCCCCCAGAGTGTCATACAGTAAAAAGAAGGCCACCATTGTTAAAACATGTAAACAATTATAAATGTACTCACCCATTGATGACTGCTGGCGGAGGGAGTTAGTTGACTCTTCTTTTCTTATCTTCTACTAATTAAACTCAGCAGGCCTCTGCACCACTTTCATTGGTCACGTCATCTATGGTCCCGTTCTATTCTGAAATGTAATTTTCTGAAATGCATATGATGCAACTTTGGTGTTTAAAGTGGTCGATCCAGACACTTTTGGTCAAGTCTGCTAGTGGATCCTGTTAGCGGCGAGCAGTGTCAAATAATCTGGCATCATCAACGGGTTTCTAAAGGCTGGATGGACTACTGTGGGACGAAAAGGACAGCACAAGTTCAAGGGCAAATTTGCCTCAAGACAATGAAAGTGAAAGAGAGAGACTGACAAAGTGTGTGATGAAGAAATTATGAGGCTGTTTAACCAGCTGTGTTACACAGACTTTTCGGTATTGTTTGGTAACAAAGATTGATTTACTCAAAAGTTAAATTGCTGTGTACTTAATATCATATCTTACGACTCCTGCGGTTTATAGACAAGTGCAGTCTATGTGTGTAAAAATGGTGTTTCCTTTTTAAATTTAGTGGGTGCATCTTATAGTCAAGTGTATTATATAAATTGCAGTAATTTTTTTTACAAATTGCTCCAGCTTCAGTGCCCCATTATTTATTTTTTTTACAAGAATCCAAGTTTAAATATGTGTTTATTTTGAAAAATAAATAAATCCATAATATAGAATAAGGTTCATGTGGCGATACATGAAATGATGTGCTTTAGTATCATTTTCAGCATCAGAGATTTTACAGTTTCTTTTTAAACATACTTCCCCAAAGATGAAACAAACGTTTGCTGCGATTTGTGACACGTGACGATTGGGAAATCCATGCCAATGCATGGGTCGCTCGCAGCTTCGGTTCTCAACAATCAACCACCATGTAGAAATGAGTGTGCTTAAAAATCCAAGCTCTGTTTAATGACTTGTTATATATATTTATATATTATTCCTACAAATACATGGTTTTCAGCACTTTGTAAAATGTTCACTTTCCTCTGTAAACCAAGAAAGCTAGAAATAACCTAGAGTGAAAAAAAAGACAAGACAAAACCTCTCACAAGTCCCACCCCCGACCCCAAAAAAGTCACATGAACATAACATAATGCAAAAAAATAACACAAAAACCCCAACATCCTGTACAAACACTATGGTCCAATAAGTTAAGAAAATAGTGTCTCTAAAAGGTTTATATTGCTTTATACCTCCAACCCTGTGGAACACCAGGACATTTCTAAGGTGGCATCGCCTTGTGATGTCACTCCAGAGGTTGTCAGGCCAACTGCAGCCAATTGCATGCAGCTGTAGCAGAGGAGAGACAGCCGTGTGTGTCTTGTATGGTCTCACTTTTTGGCAGTAAAAAAATCAAAAGACGAAGGTCCATGACGCTACTACAGCACTGATCCTGAAAGGAACCAAGGATGTCTCACCGGTTATTGTCGCTATACCGTTATTACTCTTTACAGTATTATTACTAGAACTATCACATGACTTCCTGTGTTGTGTCTGTGTGTGTTTGCTTTTCAGTGATCAGTGCTCGGAGCCTGTTTTCTCGAAGGAGAAAGCGGGAAGAGTCAGTAGCTTGGGGTTGGTGTTGGGGTTTGGGGAGCCACCGTCCTGTCCTGAGCCCTCTGCAACACCTAGATCGAAGGAGTCTTTTGAGTCACTAGAAGGCGCTCTCCGCCTCAAGCAGGTGTCTCGGCTGGGCAAGGGAGGGGGCAACCCTAAGCCTGGGTACAGCCCCGATGGGGGCTCGGATCCATCAGGGGGATCCACAGAGATGCAAGGTGGACTCATCTTCTTCTTGCGCCGAGGAGAGGGCAGTGAGGTCTGAATGCGAGTCTGGCTGTGGATTTGCAGACTGTCGGCCTGCGACACAAAACCCGACGACGTGGACGTAGTGCTGTATTGGGGGCGGGACTCCACCACGGAGCAAACCTCCACCGAGTGGCGCCGTGGGTCATCCAGCCAGGAGTAAGGGCGAGGGCGGGGCAGGAGAACGCTGCGGCCTTGGGTGTCGACACTGTGGAACCTCTTCAACGGCCGCAAACAAGGACTCCCGCTCCCTTGACAGTGTGCCTTGCTTTCGTAATCCTCTTTCGCTTCCATGCTGCTGCTGCTGCCGAGTTCATCGGATCGGATGATGTCATCACTCCCAGTCAAGCCACTCCCGATAATGAGCGACACTTCCTGATCCACAGAGGCCTCGTTTTGACGCTGTGGGGTCACTGGTAAGGGCGAAGGAGTCAAGCGAGGCGAGTCCAAGCGGTGTTGTGTGTGCACACTGCTGGGGCGTAAAGGTTTCGGGGATGCGCCGGGCGTGGCTGGGACCAGACAGAAAGCAGGCTGCTGCTGCTGGTGATGGGAGAAGGGTAAAGGTGATGAGGTGGAGGAAGAGGAGGAAGAGGAAGGTGGAGGGAGGCCAAGAGAAGCCATATTCACAAGTCCTTCACTGCTTTCCCGTCCATCTGAACACAGGGCCTCCTGAGAATCAGTAGACACTGCAACCTGCAAGACGGGGCACGGGGACAAAGGTGGGATGAAATATTTAGGACGGGATGGGTGAGGAAGTTGGAGACAAATGTATAATGAAAAGGGGGGTTGGTGGAATCCCGGAGTTGGAGGGATTAGGGATGAGAGAGGGAAACTGGTTAGTGTGAGTTGATGAGGATGAGAAGTCGTAGTTTGGGTCAAAGTTCACAAGCTCGGGAGATTTCCTCGTTCTTATTCTCTACTGGCGCTGCAGCATCCATGTATTATTGCATAGATGGTTTCACACCGTAAGGCTGCTTTCATGGTTGCTCGGTTTGTCGATATTGGTTCACGTTCTTAAAAAATCCAAATAAACCCAAATGCATCACAAAGGACAGCAGCAAATAACAAATGCACTGGAGAGGATGCAAATATTAAGCATGATTACATACTCAAGTGTTTGGTAAGACGTTAGTGTCATCTCGTTATGTGCTACCTAGAATGGTTTTACGATGTTTAGGGTCAAGCCTGATTTGTTCCTAGGGATCTGACTGAATCTGAGTTTTGTTACTGAATTGACACCTGGAAAAAAAACTGCCTCAAGACGCTCCATGTAAACAGACTTAAGTGTGCTTTGCTTTCTCTTGTCCAAATTTGAAACACTTCTATGCTAGGACTACGTTAAAAAGCCATAGCATTTCAGTATGTGGAATCAAACTATGGAATGGATTGAGTAAGGACCTCAAACAATGCACAACGATGAGCCAATTCAAGAAACAATACAAGCAGTTGATGTTTAAATACAAGGATGAAGAGTCTTGAACCAGTCATGATGTGCTATATATATCACTATATTGACACTTACTATGGTACCCATTATGTCATTGGATGCTCATATCACTTCTTACTTCGGTATGTGACAAAAAAAAAAAAAATTATATTAGGAAAGCAGGAAGTGAACAAATGTAACAGTTACTGATTGTAAAAGTACCAGATGGAGGGGTAGGATTTAATAAGCTTTGCTTCTTCCTACTCCTTTTGGACATGTGGAACTGTGAACTGATTATGGGATGCATTCAATTGTAATCTGATGCATGTTCAAATGAAATAAAACCATTACCATTACCATTACCATTCATGTTTCACTTTTTAATGGAACATTTAAAAAGAATAATGCTGAAGTCGGCATTACTTCTTCTTCCACACTACTCTCCACAAAGTATATTTGTGACTAAACGTTCCGTCCTACATTACCTGACTGAGCCTTATGAGAGCTCAGTATGTGCTGGGGCCGAGGTGAAATTAAATGAAATAAAACTATTACCATTACCATATCAGATGAATCAGAAGTTTATGTCAACCTTTAAATCTTTTCTCCCTCACTTGGGTTCATTTTTAAGCAGGTGAAATGTAAATGTGGTATTTATTTGTATGTTCTAATAAATATTACATTGAGCAAAATTGCCCTGTCAATAACTTGAATAATAATCTGTATCATCTAGCAGTAAATAGCCAACTGTATTTGAATGTAATGTTATGAGCCAACTCCAGTCGCGGTTTGTTGGTTCCAGACTCTACTGTGATAAGTAATATCTGCAAAGTAGCATAGAAAACCTACTTTCCAAATATAATTTTTTTTACCATTATTAGAACCCTGCAGACAAACATTTTTCCTTTAATGCCTTTGTTTGGGTTTTTGTGTCCTTATTTTGTATTTACTGCCACTTCTGCTCCGTTCTTGCTTCTTTGTTTTCCTATATCTGCTGCTAATGTTAGTTGTTCTACTTAGGTCAGGTGCACACGGCTTAGTTTGTGGGAGCATAGGATGTGTTACTGCTTATTGTTGCTATCCCTGCCGCTGCACGGCAGTTATTTTGTTATAAAATAGACATTTTACCTGCAATCAGATCTCAATTTCTCACATCCTGCGGTTGTCACCACAATGTCAAAACACTTGACTTGACAACAATTGACAATTAAGGCGGACCTCGGTTTACGTACAAGTTCCGTTCCTATACAGTGATGCAAGTTTGTGTAAACCGGAACGTAATGGAGTCCATGAACTAGCATTGAATCGTCTTCATCCTTAATGATGGTCTCAACAGTCGAGGAGCTGCCAACATTGGTGGGTGTGTCTCTTCTCTTTTTGCAATATTTATTTTCACTTCCATGGTGGCGGCTTTCCTTTTCTTTGACGCATAACGAAGTCCAAAAGTTAACTAATAAGCAATGTTATTCTTATTATATAAGTGTAGCTGCGAAGGCACACTCAAAGGCACACACTGCATACTGGCTGCACACAGTACGTATTCACGTATGGTTTTTAGTGGATCTCATGTTTTTTTTCATTTATGGCAGTGCGTTCATAAACATCAAAAGACTATGAAATGCTGTAAACCAAGGACCACCTGGAATGTTTCACTTAATGCTACGTGTGCCGGTTATTTGCTGCTGTTGATTTTTGATGGCATAATTGAGCTCTGCACAAACAATCCCAATGTGCTGGAATATGACAAATATATATAGATATATATATATATGTAATAATGGCAAACAAAGCTTCTTGGTACAAAGAGCGGTATAAGCAGCGCATCAGATAGAGTGATGCTTTTAGCTTATTGCTTGAACTCTGAACCAGACTACTCCACCCTCTAACCTTTGACCTTCGCACAAAACAACTGTAATTTGCAAGAGGCTGCACGGTCAGCAGAATTTCCAATTATGTTATGAAATGAGATTATGGTTCCGTTGTCTGTGCGAGCGGCCATTAGTCAAGAGGGCGAACAAAACATGTCACTGCAGCAGTTAGTGACAACAACGCTTGTTAAAACTCATAAAATGTCCCTCAAATGTCTTCACTTTGCTGAGGTGTCAATTTTAGTACATTTATATTTGTGGGTAGAGGCACAAGGACATGCATGAGTTTTAAAGAGATTTGCTTTCTCTAAATGGTGTGACCACAGAGACACCCAGTGGTCAAAGACTTGCACACAAAGAGTGCATACTAAAAATAATACTACATATTCATCAGCTGTAGAGATCACCCTGTCAGGTTTAGCAAACTAATCTAGCCAATATAAAAGTTCAAGTGCTCCATTACAAAGTGTCAGAGCACATGCGGTTGTTTTACAATCCCCTGAGTTCTTCTTTTAAAAGGATGCCATAAATTTAGCCAAATGATAAGCTATCCTGGCTTATAGACCTGTCACGATAATCAATTAATTGCATGATAAAAAAAAAAAAAAAACAGTAATTT
The DNA here is from genome assembly GCF_030265055.1 of Doryrhamphus excisus. Taxonomy (NCBI): domain Eukaryota; kingdom Metazoa; phylum Chordata; class Actinopteri; order Syngnathiformes; family Syngnathidae; genus Doryrhamphus; species Doryrhamphus excisus. The sequence continues at coordinate 3,966,599 of NC_080487.1, read as the reverse complement.
TTCCGGCCTTGTGCTTGAGTGTTTGTTTTGCTTCTCTCGCTCTACTAAACAGGCTGGATGACAAGCGTTGGTTCTATAGAGGAATGCATAAATGGACTTTGTGCCTGCAGGTGAGCAAATATCTTGGTTTTAAACAGAATTAACCAGAACGAGCTAATATGTGGTATCTGTGGGAAAGTACTATAGTGATAACGAAGAAAGGGAACGCGACCAATTTGCATGCACACCTCAAACACAACCATCCTGTCCAGTTTTCCCAATTGGAAAAAAACCAAAAACAAACTGCTGCTCCCAACAGTCAACGGTTAGCGAGGCATTTGGTGGGCAAGATAATTCAAAACAAAATAGCACAAATTGGTGCACGAATTGGCTACATGCTAAGCCCCACTGACCAATAACCAATGTTGATTATTTATTGAAGTAATTTTACGTATTTACAGATAATATATCTTTTTCATGTTTTTTTTTTATGAGTTTTATTTATGTGCAATTTTTACTTAAATACCAAGCCCATTTTATTTCCATTTTATTTATTGGTTTTTCAATGTAGTATTGTTTGTTTTTTTTATTTAAAAGCTCTTACCATTCAAATTGCAATGTTAAATACTGCTTTTAATACGATGTACTTACTATGCATTACTATGTTATATAGTATCGCTACATTAATGGAAAAAATGGTCTAAAAATAATGTTGACAATATCATAATCATTTATCATCCAACAAAATCTGTTATCGTGACAGGCCTATAGGCTTATATACATTATCTCACACCCCAATTTGATAATCCAGCAATAAGATTGACCTAAAAGACCATAGCCACAGCCACTTAGAAATTAGGTTGTGAATGGTTGACAGTAAACATTGGAGGAAATGACCAAAAAAAAAAAAAAAATCGAATAAAGAGGAATGAAGCCTGCATATTAGTTAGACTTTGCGTCTTTTGCAATATGAGCATGGTGTCCAGTGTTTCTGAAAGGCCCAGTGGTAGCTAAAGTCTCTTTTTCCCTCACTGTTTCAGAAACAGGAGTATCTGTGTTTGAGCAGTAGCTCAGGGTCAGGCGGTTTTTGGGCCCAACTGAGCTGGGGTCAGATCATAACAGATACAGTATGGAAAATGAGGCAGCAGGTACGTATGGGGGGGGAGGAGGATGGAGAGGAAGAAAGTGGGAGGACACTGTTTAGAGGGGCTACATTTTTTTGGTTTCATGAACCTTCAAATCATATATAGATGCATCTCAATATATTAGAATATCTTTGAAAAGTTTTGATTATTTACTGAGTCTCTTAGTCTCCTCATTTATCGCAGTTAATTAGATTATTAGATTAATTCCAGACCTGAAGGTGATAAATGAATTTCCGTCAAGTAGGATTCCTTACTTATAAATTAAATGTTTTTATAATTAGAGTGTAGAAAACCTGTTTATGACCTTGTAAATGCCCTACGTCATGCCCTATGTCACTGTTACACTCGTATTATCCAATATAGTAGATATATATAATACATAATAATATAACACGTTAGCATTAGGAAGGTTCCTTGTTGCTGTTCCGATTACAGTGGTTATTGTCTCATCGGTGTAATATAATGTCATATTTTTGACATCTGTAGAATGCTATATCATAACATGTCTTTCAGTGAGTTTTCAGAGTGCCTTATATTGTATTTTTATGCCTGACGCTGCTTAATTTAGACCAAAAATATGTATAAAGTGTTAAACTAATTCTCATTTTGGCTAATAAGTCTGCAGTCATGTGGCAATGGACGACCGTGTTCTCATTTATTGAGATGCATCTTGTTGTTTTTCTTATTAATTGTGCTTATATGTAAAAGAACTATACTCATTTGCATATTAACAAAGTCCTTATCTGCATTTGCATTGTCAGTATTCCGAGATAATTTTTTTAGTCTTCATTGCCAAACATTTTTGAAATTCAATGCCTTAAATTCTAAATAATATATATATTTAAAACATATAATATATATTATTTAATAATATGCTTATTTATGTGGAACGGCACTGCATGGTTTGTCCTCATTAGAATCACATATGAGCTGGAGCCTATCCCAGCTGAATCCGGGCGGGAGCAGGGCTACACCCTGACCTGGTCACCAGTGTACATATCGACAAACGGCCATTCCAGCACCTGATTCAATGAATTGGTCATACGTAATATTCAGGGACACAAGATCTTTGAGCAAAGTTCAAATGAACCCTGAGGTGTGCAACAGATGGGGTGTGTCACCTGTCTGCGCAGCTTCCGGCTCACAACATGTGTGTGTCTGGGTGGGGGTAGTCGTGGTATACTTTCAGAGTCGGAGTGGCTGTGGGGGCTGATGGGTCTGAAGAGGTCAGTGGGGATGGTCAGTCGTTGGGAAAACTCTTCTGGTTGCGAACGCACCGAACCACTGGAGCCTAAAAAGCCCAAGCAGGAAGTTATGTGAGGCATAACAAACACGGGAAAAGCACTCAGTAGAGAGCAGAACAGTTCAAGGCTGAACGCCCCCCAAGACAAGAAAAAATTTCCAGTGAGGGGGGTTGCTGGTGTCAAGACCCAACTGCTTACTGTGGTGAAACCATCTTATTTTACTTACTAAATACAAGGATGAAGAGTCTTGAACCAGTCATGATGTGCTATATATATCACTATATTGACACTTACTATGGTAACCATTATGTCATTGTATGGTCATATCACCTCCTACTTCAGTACGAGGTGCATAATTAAAAAAACAAACAAACAAAAAAAAAACCTTAAACTGTATTATGGAAAGCAGGAAGTGAACAAATGTAACAGTTACTGATTGTAAAAGTACCAGATGGAGGGGTAGGATTTAATAAGCTTTGCTTCTTCCTACTCCTTTTGGACATGTGGAACTGTGAACTGATTATGGGATGCATTCAATTGTAATCTGATGCATGTTCAAATGAAATTAAACCATTACCATTACCATTACCATTACCATTACCATTACCTTTACCATTCATGTGTCACTTTTTAATGGAACATTTAAAAAGAATAATGCCGAAGTCGGCATTACTTCTTCTTCCACACTACTCTTCACAAAGTATATTTGTGACTAAACGTTCCGTCCTACATTACCTGACTGAGCCTTATGAGAGCTCAGTATGTGCTGGGGCCGAGGTGAATGTGCAAGAAGCTGTGCTGAAGACTCGGTCGGCTTCCCGAAGGGCTGCAGTGGGAAGAACATGTAGCTGTCGTTGGGTAGCGAGTGTGTGCGTCCCACGGCGGGTTTCCTGACACTCAACAGGTTGTCCTCCAGTGTTACTCCAGGGTTGAGCTGCTCGATCTGCGGAAACAGAAGGCAGTCAGTCAGTCTGCCTTGTGGCTGAAGTCCACTACCGTATAATACAATGAACAAAGAAGCAGAGGTCTTCAGCATACACAGAAAACAGATGTTGGGAGTTGGCTGGTACATGCTGCCACAGATCACAGAAACCTTTTTAAACGTGAATTTACAAGCGATTTCTTTTTGAGCAAAAGCACTCTTTAGGAGTCGTTAAACTGTAGCTTAAGCTTTAAGTCTGATTGTCAGCTGGGGCAATGTCCTGCAGCCTGGCCCACCGGAGATGACACTTTTGACACCCTCGGAGACACACAGCACTCACATATGAAGGGAAAACTAGACTAAAGTAGTAGAAAACAGAGGACAGCACAAAGACAAGGAGGATTATTGACAGGAAAGAACTGTAACGTAGACTCACATGAAAAGCAAAGTGGAGTAAGACAGAAACGTGTGGAAAGGAAGAGAGGAACAGAGAGACAGGAAAAGCTGCAAACTGGCAGGCGCTCTACTCTACCGGACTGAAAACATCAGGCTGGAAAAACGTGGAATGAAAAAGAGAAAAGGAAATTGCAGGACACATGGTTAGATTCACAGAGGCCTTCCAAAGACAATCACCCTTTACTCCCACTCCCAATTCTCGGAGAACTGCCTTTCAACGTATATATTTTACGGAAAGCAAAATATTGCCTTGGTTTTCGTCGCAATATTCCTCCGATATTGCATGTAACAAACTAATCGGTGTGCGCTGTATTGTATTGGAATGGATGCCCAAACATATTGTACCATAGTCAATCAAGGAAATGTAGTTAATCCAACTTGGCAACCAGTTGCTATGCAGCACGGAAGGTTAGTGAGGTGGGCAAGTGGCTTTGGAAGACCCTGGCAAGGAAACACGACTACTACGAGATACTGGAGGAGGAGGAGCAGATATGAAGACAGAAAGGAACTGCGGTCAGTACATTGCATTCCAGACTGCTGAGAAAGAGGGGGTTAAAATCGTCAGCAACCGAGTCCTCTGTCAGAGCTAGGGACCAGGATTTCTCAGAGGCCAGAGAGACAGCGTCCATCTCAGCTAGAGGGATCTAAACAGGAAGAGACAGCGGCTGGTGAGCAAAACACAATGTGCTTGGTACAAAACATAAAATACGATAATGACTTATACCGGGGTGTCCAAAGTGTATTCGGACTACTTTATGAAGGAGGACTTAGGGCCACATTGCAGCGTATCTTTGCCTACACGGTTTCATTAAAAATACAAAAAAGGTCAAAAAGGATTGGACACCCCTGGTATATACAGACATGTATACAGAATATACAGTAGCAACAAGGACATTCCATTACCACATATATACCCTGGGTATTTCATAGAAAGAACAACAATAACAGACCTTGGCTGCGGTGTATCAGACACATACATAGAGTAAAGCCCCACGTCGATGGGACTGCATGGATGTTTCAATGAAGAAAAACAGCTTTGTTCTGAAGGAATTACGTGTTGGAGCATCATAGTTTTGGCTTTGCTGTACCAGGAGGGTCATAGGGGGAATGTTCCGACACACAAAGTCCGATTCTATGGAATACATTACCGTTATCCTTTACAGGCAGCTATTTATAGTGTCTTACCGGTGTGGGAATTATTATTATTATTTTTTTTTAAGTGGCGTTTACAATGCTAATGCACTGTGATTGGTCGCCTAATAGCTTCAGAGCGATATCGGCACCCATTATTTAGTGACTCGGTGATCAATAGCTCATGGATTTAAACATTACACTTCAAGTTCGGGTGGAAGATTTGCGAGTGGATATCCTAACTTTGTTGCAACGGATGACAAAGCAGTACACAAACAAAACACAACAGAGACATGGACTACAGTATGTCACAATATCACATAGACAAAGATACTTTGTGAGTCTGAGTGAGCAGAGGTGAGATCACGGCTGAGATACTAAAAAGTACACTGGAGTGAACTACAGGATTAGAGTGCTAAAGTTATTAAATGTGGAATGGCTCTTGGGCAGCTTGGTACTTGGCAAACATCGCACGGCATGCTGTTCGATTACTAAAAAAAAATAAAATATATGCACAATATGTCCTTGTTTTTCCCTCCATAAATATTTTACAGCTTAATGGAGATTCTGCAGAGTAGAAACAGCATCCATCTTTAAGACATTTAGTGTGGTGAATGGTCATAAAAGACTAATATTTGCCAAAAAGGGTGAGATAATATCACATGTTTTTAATAAAGTACAAAGTGGTTCTAGTAGAAGAAAATACGGGTCTTATTCAATCCTTTTCTAGATTTGTATTTCAGGTCCTGTGATTGGCTGGCGACCAGTCCGGTACTGAGCCAACCACTCAAGAAAAACTGGGATAGGTTCCAGCATACACACAACCCGAGTGAGGACAAGCGGTAAAAAAATGGATGTCTGGAAATCCTTAAGTTAACTAGTAATATTTACAGCAACATTATGACCCCTGTTCAAGTCCCCATGACCTTGAACAGGACACGTGGTAGAAAACGGATGCTTGGATACTAACTGCTTTTATTTGATGCGTCTGTCCATGTCTCTAAATGAAAGTATCAGCACTAGTTAGTTTACTGTTAGTTATTGACCTTTTTGTCGCTGTTGTGCTTGCTGGCCTTGGACGGCAGCGCGTAGTAGCGGCACACAGAGCCAGACAAGTTGTCCATCAAACTCAACTCCCCTTCCATTGAACCCTGGATGACCAGGGAGACCGAGTCAAACTGTGCTCTTCGCTGGACAAACTTAGATAATGCAGAGGGGGGAGAGGGGGAGGCGAGTGGTTGGGGATGAAGAGAAGACGTAGACGTGGACGGGATTTGTTCAGATGTATATGAATAGATGAAGAGAACGAATGATCAGAAAGAAAAAGAGAGAAGCGTTAATCAGACAGAAACACAGATACTGACAATAACTTGTAAAAAAAAGAAATAGTTCCTGTGATTCCTATCATTTTTGCTAAAATGACTGCAGTCTGCCACAAGGAGGCACTACAACATAACAGTGCTGTCATGATAAAGCCATATTTTGTGGAGAGCAACAGAGGAAGACAGATAACATCAAGGGGAAGACCTTATGATAGCAAGAGCTCTAGTTCCTATCCCCTGAAGCTGCCTGGAAATAGAACAAGAAGGCCCTGTGGTCCAGCTTCCCATGGCACTATGGCCTCTCCTTGACTGGCATGTCCTCTCCGGGGACCGGCAACAGCCACACAAAGACACACAAACTGATAGAGTGTATGGTACTGTTGTGTATTTAAAAATGTGACCCACTTTTGAATATTATTGAGCATTATCTACAAGTGGTATGCCCGAATTTAAAACCATCACCTCATTTTGCTAGACCTCAGTTCAGCAAACATTCAAGGAATAATTACACAGTGAATAGCTTATACATGGATTTTTGGTTTTTTTTTTGTTGCATATAGTGAAGCAAAGTATTGGACTGGGTTCCAAATCGCACAATTCCACGCTGACACTTGGCATTTTGAGTGCATGAGTGCACAAAAACTGACAAGTACGACAAAATAATCCACTTATAATAAGTACAGTCATCCCTCACAATATCGCTATCGTTCATTATCTTATCTTATCTTATCTTATCTTATCTAGTCAGCCATGGCTTGTCCGACATGGTAGATTGGAAAAAAAAGTACGTTTTTGGCTTTTAGTTTAAAAAAAAAAACACATTTAAGACTATCTGGTTAGCTCGCGGGCGTCACGGTGGTTGAGTGGTTAGCGCGCAGACCTCATAGCTAGGAGACCAGGGTTCAATTCCACCCTCGGCCATCTCTGTGTGGAGTTTGCATGTTCATGAGTTTGCATTTTCTCCGGGTACTCCGGTTTCCTCCCACATTCCAAAAACATGCTAGGTTAATTGGCCACTCCAAATTGTCCATAGGTATGAATGTGAGTGTGAATGGTTGTTTGTCTATATGTGCCCTGTGATTGGCTGGTCACCAGTCCAGGGTGTACCCCGCCTCTCGCCCGAAGACAGCTGGGATAGGCTCCAGCACCCCCCGCGACCCTCTAGCTCGCTAGTTTACGGCTGTCAGGAGTTGGGCAATGTGGTGTAAACAATAAATAATGTAATAGCAGCGTAAAGATGACCAAAGTCGGTGTTACAGTCGCCAGTCGCATTACCCAATACTCCGAATAATCGAATAAAATAAGCCATTTAAGACAACTCCGCTATATTTTCATGCCAGACATTTATGGTGACTTTGACGGAATATTGTCGGATCCCAAGTCGTCACGAATGCATTTCTACAAATGCAGTGAAGCAGCAGCCATGACTGAGTTACTTCATAAAGCATGCTGAGTACCCCTCAGCGTGGGCCAGGGAATTAATTAATGGGCTGAACCGCACTCACAACAAATGACCTGAGCCGTGGGAGTAATTGTCCTGGTCTTAAAATGTGGACACAGCTTCAGAGAACATTTCATTGTGAAAACTGCACGGACCACTGAGAAGCGAACAAACGGACCCGAGGCATTATGTGAATGTGTGGTTTGTTTTCACGGCGATGAAGCTATCACAAGTCTACATCGCTGTTTTTGGAATTATGTAATTCGCTAAGTGACAAATTTAAGTCCAGAATGGTGACTCAGCTGCTGCTTTAGTCAACAAAATTAGCACATAATTCTATTTTCCGTATCAATGCATAAACATTGCATAATATAATACGCTAAACTTTCCCACACAAAACTTAGTCCTCACCTCCAGAGGTGGCTCCAGGCATGATGGGGGGTCGTCTGTGATGTTCACAGGTTCTCTGGGTATATCAACAGTGGGTGAGTCCCTTTCCTGTCCCGTGTCGACTCCTCCAGTGGACCTCCACGGGGAACCCCCAGAACTTGACCTGTCCAAGCCCAGTGTAAGAGGGTTAAGCTGGGGCGACCTGGTTGCCATGTCTCCTCCATCCGTGTGCAGCTCCAACTCCAACTCGGCCTCCAGATCGGCCTCCTCTTTGGCCTCCTTGTTGCTCTCCTCCAGGTGCTTCATTAAGACGGCAATGACGACGTTGACCAGGACAAATTGAGCGGTCAAGACGAAGGAGACGAAGTAGATGGGAGAGACAACAGTGTTGTAGCAGGTTCCCGTGTCTTGTGCACAATCCCTCAATGTGTCCTGGAACAGGGATGACATTTGGACATTAGTCTCATTCTTGTTATGATGCCTCTGTTGTTGCCGTGGTGACCCTGGATTGGCTACTTTGCTGTATAACACTGAAATTGAAATGAAATGACCATAACCAGTGATAAAGCCTATGATGCTAATATTTTCATGTATTAATAGTTTGGTTGTGCCCTGTGATTGGCTGGCGACCAGTCCAGGGTGTACCCCGCCTCTCGCCCGAAGACAGCTGGGATAGGCTCCAGCACCCCCGCGACCCTCGTGAGGAAAAGCGGTAGAAAATTAATGAATGAATAATAGTTTGGTTTTAAATAATGATACATTTTAAAGATATTCATAAAGCTTTACATGACACGGATGACAAAGGGACTATTGAACATGTATTTTAGATACTAAAAACAAAGAAAGAACGTGGTTATGGCTCACAATAGCTGAATCGTACAAATTGGAGAGGAAAGTCTAGCAAAGTTTGTATAAAATCACGAAAAAGCCAGAATGCAATACAGACGGATGGATACACATCATACCACTACTCTGACATAATTTACGAATATACTCAATCTGTCGCTTGTGAGCCAAGTTTAGACAGGAACAAGAAGCGTATGTGAATAGATACGAGAACAGCAATATTCAATATAGCCGACTTTGCTTCACCTTCATGATCCCATTCCAGTTGTCCCCAGTTGAAACTCTGAAGAGCAGCAAAAACGCCATCCCAAAGTTTTTGAATGTTGCATAGCGGCCCAGGCCCTCACATGGGTGGAGTTCATCACAAACTGGGAATCCAAAAAGAGAAGAATGAATGAGGATAACAACAGGACACAGGTGTCAACTCAAGGCCCAGGGGCCAGATTCGGCCCGCCATGTACATTAAAAAATGCGTTGTATCAATTCTGACAGAAACTTTGTACTGTATGCAAATTGAGTTTTGTATTTTTGTTATTGTGGTGACTCTCGTTGGCAGGCAGAGGTTTCAGTACACTGTATCTTAATGACTAGCATATTTCATGCCAAATGACTGAAAACAGTCTTGGTTGGTGAAGTTTCACCTCAACTGGCTGCATATTACACCAATCTTCCAGAGTTCATTTCAATTGTATGGTTTCCTGGCTTTCAAACACTGTCCACAAATATTCAACAGCGCTGATGTCAGTGCTTTGGGAAGGCCATTCCAGAAGCTTAATGTTAGCCTCTTGGGCCTTGTTCCAAAGTCTGTTTGGGATCATTCATTGTCCTGTTGGAACACTCAAGTGTAGCCAAGCTTCAGACATCAAGCTGTTGATTTGCGGTGACGCTGAAAAAAAACAGCTGCACACCATGACGCTACTACCACCACCACGTTTTGACAGTCGCTGCACAGTTGACCACTCCAAACTGTAACTCGGCCAAATAGCTGAATGTTTCATGTCATTGTCATCTGACCATAAAGCCTTTGGAGTTCCTCAGACTCTGCCATCGTTCTGAGTATTGGTCAGAACAAAGAGTGCCGCTATTTACAAAAGTAAATGTAAACTTAGGACTGGAAGTGTACAGTAAATGACACATGCAAAGAGTGGCCTTACTCAAGTCACCAAACAACTCCACTCCCAAGGCTGCGAAGATGAAGAAGAGAAGCATGAAGAGAAGACCAAGATTCCCCACCTGTGGAGCGCAAAGAAGAAGAAAGGAGCATTAGTCAGAGAACAGAAATCCCGAAAATACGAAATAAACCAGCAACACAGGGAAAATATAAATATCGTATTATTGTGAGGAAGTAAGTGGGAAATTGAGGAAAAAGCAGCCAGAAGATCTAGGAGGACATATATTTATGAAGAATCAAAAGGCATAGGGGTCCATTTAATCCTGCTCTTAGTTTAAGTGAAGAAACATTTCTGTATTTTTGTGTAATGCAAACCAGCATCAAAAAAACTGCATTCACCGCCAATACCCTCGATTATCAGATTCTCTAAAGCTCGATGTTGTATTTCTTTGTTGAAATGCGTAATCATTATAAATTAAAAAAGCAGAGAATCAATGCTGCGAAAATAGGGATGTGTTATTTTCTCACACTCCAAATTATCAGCTGAAACACCCTCCAATCTGCCAGCCATCACTCACTCGGTCTCTTTGCACCTACATTCACTTCCCAATGACTGCACGGGTACGCATATGCAAATACGTGTCTCTCGTTTTGGCTGCAAGCTCAGAGGAAACGCTTTCTTGCACATCCGCTTCTGTTATGATACCAAAAGAGCCATAACAGGAACAATGATGGGCATGGAAAAAGGGTTCAATGCTCGCAATGTACCTGAGGCAGGGCTTGCATAACGGTGTCCAGCAACGCTCTCATTCCCACCGCCATCTTCAAGAGCTTGAGTACTGTAGATAGACAAACAGTCATTAAGTCATTGCACTTCTAACGGGAACCCATATTCTCCTGGTGGCAATGAAGTAACACCCAGTCTCATTCATTATGCATAACAATGCAACATACGTTGCTCGAGGTGCGCGCCTGAAGTTGGATGAGATGACTCCTAGGTGATTAGTGCAGGAACTTACTGAGCACTAAAAACAAGCAAGATGAAAGACAACCCCAAATATCTCCACGTCATTAAAACCCGGGTCACCACTCCAAACAACAAAGACGTAATATAATCTTGAAGATAATTAGTTTTGCCAAAAAAGCTGTTGTTAAACAAGTAATCGGGATGGAACGGTTACTTGCGTCATAGAAACAACAATTTACCTCACACGAGAAAGTAAGTATATTCATCTTGGAATGCTTTTTCTCATTAAATTACTTTTCCCGGCTTTGAAAAGCCCATCCAGCATCAATAAAACGTTCCACAGTTTCCCAGCTGCTGGTAAAGCATGTAACTTGCATATTGAAAACATAGCTCCGAATAGACTCTTGGGATTCGTCAGCATTCTTTAGCTATATTTAAAAGCATCTCTTATAAACTCAGTCGACAAAGTGGATGCTGACGGCTAAAAACGTAAAAACGGTTCCTTCCTTCTATGTGCAGCTTCCTTGCTTGTATATTTTAGCGGGGGCCCCACACACTCATGATGTCTTTAAAGTGTACACTTTACATTTAAGGGGTCAGAAGCTGCTTTAAACCAACTTTCAACTGGATAGCATTCAGATTGCACACCGAGGAGTCATTTCAACTTCAAAATCCCAGGTTTCCACCTCAATCGCTGCCAAATCTAATCCAGGTTTTAATTTGTTGCACTCATGTAGGTTTTTATTACATTCTGTTCTCCCTCCAGAAGAATGAAACTTTAATTCATTTACGCTATTAAGATCGTTGCTGGATAGCAGCTTTTTCACTCATTGATTTTGCAGGTGACAAATGTTAAATCCTTGGCAGAGGTCTACACTTTCTGAGTGCTCCCGTTGCTTGATGATATTTGGCACAAAGTCCTAAATATGAGCAGAAACCACATGCATTGGAAATGTAGCTACCCTTATTTTTTTTAATCTTCTGTTAGTCCTGCGTAGTGTATCATTTCCTTTGACGCACTTTTGTGTGATGTCAAACAATAAAATGGCTGAGTAATATTTGGCACAGGTACATAACATAGCTCAACGTAGCTACATGAGCTTCTCAGATGGAAGATTGAAAATGAATGGCAACTAAAATTAAAATCAATTACAGTACAGCAGTAGTTTTCCAAGTCTTCACTAAGAAGAAAAATAAATAAAACCAAACATAAAATGCAGGGTTTAAATTAAACTATTTCATTATTAAGGCAGGAAAAAATCTGGATCAAGACTTTGACTAGGCGACTCTAAAGTCTTCATTCGGTTTTTCCTCATCCATTCAGAGGTGGACTTGCTGGAATGTTTTGGAACCCGAGTTCATTTCAGCTTGAGGTCACCAATAGATGTACTTTCTGCTTCAGGTTTTTTGTGGTAGACAGCAGAACACAGCAAGTTCTAACGAGTCTTGAAGCAGCAAAAAAAGCCCCAGACCATCACACTACCACCACCATATTTTACTGTTGGTAGGATGTTCTTTTTCTGAATGTGGCATTACTTTTATGCCAGATGTACTGACACACACTTTCCAAAAAGTATTTTTCCAAAGGTCTTCAAGGGGATCATCAAGATGTTTTCAAGAAATCAAGAAAGAGGGTGAACACATTTTCACACCACTGAAGCTAGAGTAAACTTTCACCCTCAAATGCCCCTTTAAACCACTTCCATTCTTTCCCTTCCTGGTGTAATCTATTTTCAGGTAAGAATTATTAATCATTGTCATGTCCTACCTCATTTATTACAGCGTCTGTGTAACTCGCAGCCCGATCCACTTACATCCATTATGCATCTTGGCTCTCCAAAACTACATTTCCTTTCCTTTTACCCTTCAAACTCTCACTGCGGTTTCTCAGCTGATTGTTTTTTTGTGAGTACCATCTGCTAGCTTCCAACCCGACCCAAACCACGCTGAGACCTGCCATATAAAAATGACAAAGCAGGAGACTCCCAGGGTGTGTTACAAAGACATCTTAAAATCACTGGACTGTGATGGAGTGAGTCAGGGAAAAAGGGAGGAGGTGGATGGAGGTTGTTAGATCATACCTCGCGCAATCCTCAGCACTCTCATGATGCGGATTATAGTCGGGTTAATAGGCAGTGAAGCATTGACCTCAATCTCCTCCAGGGTGATACCCATGATGGATAGCAGAACGATGGCCAGATCCAGCTGGTTCCACCTAAACACCAACACAAACCATGCATCACTTCCGTTCATTGGGTCAAAAATTCCGAGTGCTTGATTGTCACACCAATATAACTATTTAAAGGGGACCTATGATGGTAATTTGTGGCCCTTTGTAATGAGTTATGTGGAGTTTGTCCATGGGTGAGAATGGTTGCTTGTTTATATCTGCACCATCCTATGTGTGCCCCGCCTCTCGCCCAATGTCCTCTGGGATACACCCACGACCTTCAGGAGAATTAAGCGGCATAGAGAATGAAAAATGGAAACACAGGAGGAAAGGATTGTGTTTAGACTTACTTCCGCAGTATTACAAAGTACATTTTCACCTAGTTTGAAATGTTTTACATGTTTTTGTGCCTCAGTGGGAGTTGTTAAAGCTGCGTATTCACCGTATATCTTTTTTAATCATCTAGGTCTGCTTGTTGGCTCAGCTAATTACCTGCAGAACAAAGCATAGCATAACTTCCCGGGTTGTTAAAGTGACTAATTTATACTTCTCGGCTGGTCGGGGGTGTCTCTAAATTTTGAGGCTATTAGCATCTTACCACTGCATGGACCGATCGAAAAAGCAAAACATTTTTACTTTTCAGTTTATTCCACCAGAGCTAAGGTAACATGGAAATGTCTTCAGAGTAACGAAGCCAATTAAACACACATCAGTGGCGTAGTTTTCATTTCATAGAGCGAAATGGTGCAAGCACACCAGACTGCTTCACATATCCGACTTATTCAAGTACAAAATGTTTGGAACAAGATAAATGTGTAAAAAGTTAGTGACGATAATGGTGGGTGTTTGTGCTAATCAGGTTTGTCCAGTTCCAGTGTGTGAGTGTGTTATGTCAGAGTCGAGCGCAGCCAAATGCACACAGGAAAGCGGTCTATTCTGGCAAAGAATGCACATGACCTCTACGTGGGTAGATCTGTTCCAAAAACACAATGCCTCCAACTGAGGTCTGTGTGAGACTGTTTGCTCTCATGGGATGCGTGGCAGCACGTGTGTGCTTATTATGGTGTGGTTTTCATTGGAAGCCAGAGATTTCAAAGTCATGAAATCATCTCAGGCAGCTTGTTTTATAGCAGTTTAATGAGGACCTTTTTATTCATACGGGCTTTACCGAAAACCATCCGCAAAAAAAAAAAAAAAAAAAAACCCTCTCTGTGGTACAGTCCATTAAAAGCAGGACTTCCGTTTCAGCAACAGCATCACAGCACGTTATAAACGGGTGTCGGTTTAAATACTAACTTGTCCTTAAAGAAGCGTCGAAAGCCAAACGCCACCAGCTTGAAGACCGACTCCAGAACAAAGATGAGAGTAAAGATGTAGTTACAGATCTTCAGCGCTTCATCCAGCTCCTAATGATTGAGAAAAGAACATCACCTGAAACATTTGGAATCATAATTCGCATATCTACTGACGTCTGAGTGGCGGTAAACATGGTGCACGTGTGTGTGTGTGTAGCGACCAAATCTGCCAACAGAACTACATCTGCCAAGAACCTCACATGTGTACTTCAGCTGCCATCTTGATGGGGAAAAAAAAACAATCCAGGAGGTTATTTTAATCTGTTTGGCAAGCGTAGATGGCTTGTACGTAAGTGAAGTTGCTGTAGCATTTAGATTGCAGATTTGAGCTCAAAGAAAACCAACAATGTAAGAAACTAAGTTGGTAACCGTGGCAACGCTCAGGTTAGGCATCTGACCTTGGGTTGCTGGTAGTGCTCCATGGACATCGTGATGACGTTGAGCCCGATGACGATGGTGATGAACAGGTCCAGGTAGTGGCTGGTACACAGCTTGTGGATAATCAAACGAGTCGGAGAGTAATCTGAGTAGTAGGGCTTACTCTGAGCTTCTGTTGGAAGTTGGGTTTGCAGGGGGGGGGGGGGGGGGGGTGAGGGGGGGGGGGGGTACATTGGAGGAAGAGGAAGGGGAGGGGTGGCATTCATAAAGTGAGATACGAGATAACGTGATGGGACTCTGTGAAGTAGACGTGATGAGTTAAGGAGGAGAGTTGTCAAATCTGGAAAAAAGGTTAGTTAGTTGGGAACATACATAAGATAGTTAAACAAAACATCACTTTAAACGATGGACCAGATAATGAACAGACCAAAGAGACATGTAAACCCTCCTTTGTCTTGCTGTCAGAACTAATTAAATCGATTGGAGATCAAGATCTATTTCAATAAACTTTATCGTTTAATAAGTCTGTTTGAATAAACCCGGAAAAAGGAAGGTGCCGTTATATTCAGACAAGGAGGTTTCACTCTCTCTTCATCTGTTTCTCTGCTCAACCAGCAGCTCACCTCTTTCACATCCATCCTCTCAAGAAAAGGGCATAACGAAGAAGAAACTTCCAGCTTCATTTTCACCTCACCGGGGGAGGATGGCAGGATGTGCTGGGTGTTTCGATGAGGAAGGGATCGTAAGGCTGACCTCTCAGTCACCTTATCACCCCATTGGCTGGAGAAAAGTCTCCGGGGTGTTGTGAAGCTCTCATTCGCCCAATTAGCTTAGGTGCAGCACTGCAGCTGAGTAAGGATGTTCCCCACGGGTGCATGGGTGGTTAGTGTGCGGTTTGTGGTGTGTGCCAAACGTACAGTAGACTACTCTCATTGGGGAATAAGACATAAGGGCTGAATCAGCTTTTAAAGGAAAAAAAAAACTGTCCATCCAAGAAATATATGATTTGGGATTCCGATAAAGATGAACTATAAAATACAATATAGGCCATATGTGTAACATACTGCAAGTGTCCATTCAAATGGCTGTAATTCCATTGTGACACTGCTAGTAATTCATTCATTCATTTTCTACCGCTTTTTCTCACGAGGGTCGCCAGGGTACACTACACCCTGGACTGGTCGCCAGCCAATCACAGGGCACATATAGACAAACAACCATTCACACTCACATTCATACCTATGGACAATTTGGAGTCGCCAATTAACCTAGCATGTTTTTGGAATGTGGGAGGAAACCGGAGTACCCGGAGAAAACCCACGCATGCACGGGGAGAACATGCAAACTCCACACAGAGATGGCCGAGGGTGGAATTGAACCCTGGTCTCCTAGCTGTGAGGTCTGCGCGCTAACAACTAGACCGCTGTGCCGCCCACTGCTAGTAATAAAGAACAAAATAGAAAAAAGTTGTGTTATTTTGCTCTTAGTTGTCTGTCAATTTTCTTAATATGACCCTTAATATTTCCTTATACAGTACATTTATATATCCATGTCTAGTAGAAAGAGTGCAGTTTTACACCAAGTAGATACAGATAAAGTAGTTTTTTGAAGATCTAAGTTTGGCCACAAGCCCGTGTGGGGATGCAATAGCTCCAATCCGCAATTTGCAGGCTCCAGCATATAGTAGGCCAAGGAAAACAAAGTAGCTTTTAAAGAATCGGCTTGGGGGTTAGTGGGTTTGCCGCCATGGACCAAATGTATGTGAACTAAATTGAGATAGATAGATAGTTATTTCTAGGTCAAAGGTACTGATTGGGCCAATGGAGAAGAACAGTGAGGGAGAAGGAGTATCTTATCCACTGAACACTTCAGAGCAAACCTGAATTAAACAATCCCTTCCTCATGTATGCTTTGGAATATTATTCCTGTAAAAATGTCAGAGACAAACCAGGGCAAATTCTGCTTAGGGACTTAAATCTTAGATCTTTTTTACCTGATTTTTGTTTTTATAATAGTAAATGTACATTTTTGTTTAGGGGTAGCAAAAAATAAGATTTAATATGATATGTACATATGCACTGATTGAAGAATGATACATTTTCCAGAGTCTAAGTCCCTTGCTAAGAATCTGCCTTGGGTCATACGCACACATTAAAAAAAAAAAGAAAAGAAAGATGTACCATTAGTTCCAAAAACAACCCCAAGACCGATGTTCCTTTACGGGCTTTCAGAATCATTCACCTTCCATAAGATCAATCACGACTACAGGTGAGGATGCTGAAGGCTTCAGGTGGATTTGGCCAGAGAGTTGCTTTTGGATGCGGCCACTCTCAAAAATATAATCCATACATTTCCGAGGTGGTCTTTTTTTGGGAAATACAGACACGGTAACTCTCCCTTTGTGAAGGACTGATGAATAAGGACCAGCACAGTACAGCACTATGGGAATACTGTGACTGCGTGGGTGAGCGTAGGTTGGATTGGTTATGGTTCTGGAGCACAGTGCTTGTGCCCAGCATGTTGGTGATCATGGGGACGTGCAGGTTGCGGTCTTCAACGTATAGTTGGCCGTGAAACTCAACACGATACTGATATACGTAGCTGCTCCATTTCTGGGTCATCTCTGAATGTATCTTGACGCTGTGGTAGTTGCACGATGGATCCATAACTTCAAGAAAAGTGCGTTTTGGAATGAAAGGTAATGACTATAATACACAAGACCTAAAAAAAAAAAGATTGGGGGTAATATGGATGGCCGTGAAAGGAAGAGCTAGGCATGCAAAGCAGTAAAATTTAGTCTGGATTTACACTACATGGTTCAAGAGATATATTTGGTTTCTCCCATGTGGCCCCCGATTCCGATATGGGTCTTGGTAAAGAGAAAAGAACACATGAAATCAGATGTTCTCAATCTTTTAAATGTGGATAAAAGTCCGATATGAACCAAATGTCTGCCTTTGCTACTGAAGCATATAGTGTATATACTCGATATATACAATACTGCAACATTGTGTACCTGAACAACATACAATCAGAGTGCAGCTTCAATAATTAGTGGATGGGATTGGATGAGTGAAGATGATGCTAACATCTATTATTCATCCATCAAGTGTTTTGATTTGTGTAGATCAAGTGTAGAATTACTACAGCTTCTGTGAGGAATGCTTGATCCAAAGCAGCAAAGTGAGCCTGGAAAATCTGAGTGGAATTCGGATTACAAAGTTCATAGTGTGTCTTTCTTTATAGTGCATCAAAAAAAATCACTAATGGGTTTCAAAATGCTGGACTACTGCGTGGTGAAGAGGACAACTCAAGGTAAAGGGCTAAAGTACCTTGAAACAAAAGTGAGACCAAGAGCGACAATAAAAGAAAGAGGCCGACAAAGTGTGTGACGAAGGAATTATGAGACTGTTCAATTCTGATGTTGAAGTTGAAGAACTTATTGGTTTTGGTCCACAGCGATGGATGACTTTCCTGGTAGGCTACTGTTTAACTTGCACTATTACACACACCGTTTGTCGCTGTTCTGAAATTGGCGCTCTATAGTCCGGAAGTTACGATAATAATAACCTGGTACTAAATTGGGCTCTTAGACCTGCAGTGTAAATCCAGTCTTAAAAACAAAGAAGCACTTCCTCCAATTGCTCTATTTTACTTTTCTACTAAGCTGCTTTTATGCCTCTGCCCTTCGTGGTGAATGGTTCTGGACTAAACCTTTAGACTCTGTCTGCCGTCAGAGTCAAAGACCGGATACAGATATTTGGAATCCAGCAATCCAGAGTCTAAAAACAGATATCAACAAAAACAGTCACTGTAAGACAATAACAACAATAACAACAAAAACTGGAATTCCAAAATGCTCTGCTGCCTTGTGCGATAAATATCAAAATGCCTAAAAAAAAAAAGAGTGTGAAGGAAGGAAAACAATAAGAGAACAGTCATCCGTCATGACTCAAAGTGGAGCGGAGCAGCAGAGCAAATTGTAGAGTCCAGAAGAAAAAGCATCAAAGAAAAAAAAAGAAGACACAGAATCATCCAAAAATGACAAGGCATGAAAACAAACTCTCTCATCTGCACTCACAGATTGACACGTACGTATTGTGCTTGTTCACATGGTTGACACTAGCCGCTCGCACACACACACACACACACACACACACACACACACGCTCACATTGTGCTTGTACACGTGGTAGACAGACACACATACAGTACATTGTCCTGGTTCACAGATAGACTGACACACCTCTTTCTGAGTCATACTTGAGCAATGAACCAACTGAAATGGGGGGACTGGATGGTAAAGGAGTGAGTGGAGGGCGGAGTCACAGGGATAACGGTGATGACAAGGCACAGGATGATGGGAAGCTGGCAGCATCACCCCCCTCCCCTCCCCCCTCTTGTTAAATGCGTGGCTCACTAACCACAAAGAATCCCCGTTGTCGAAGCTAACAGATCCTGTCTACGTACTATGGCGTCCACCCGCAGCATCCTTTTTTTTTTTTTTTTTTGGAGTGGTTTGCATGCACACACAGCAGATGCAAATGGCGTGACACTGAATGTAATGTAGAGCTTAACTTTTCAAACAATCCTCAACTAATTTATTGTGAGAAAACACATATTAGTCATACAAATGAGTGTAAAGTACTCCTGCTGTATTGTATGGGGATTTAGTCTACAGTGTCTTTGCACATTTACTATTTATAGATCTCCATGAGATATATACATATATATAATGTGACCAGACCTTGCCCATATTGGTCTTTTAGTACTCACTGTACATTTCCTTTCCTTGAGATATTTTCTGCCTTTTGAGACTATCTGCAATTCTCTTGTTAACATCCTTGTTGATAAAATATTCATCGAGAAAGTTCTCAACATGCAACATTCATAATGAGCAGCGTTGGAATTTTCCCACCATAAAATATACAGCTTTTCCATGCAAAGGACACTGAATGTTAGCGGTTCCAGTCTCTTTGTTGTAACGTCGTCAGCATATGAAAGCCTATCTGTAATCTGTGTCAACAGATACGGGCGTATAATGTCAAACGGGGTTCACCTTTCGCGGTTACGCCCGCAAATACTCAACAAGCGAGTCACTGAGGAAGAATACACTATGCCTTTTCAAATTTTTAGAGTATTGTGACTGATCTTTCAAGGTACATGGAGTATTGTACTAATGGGTACTAATAGAACCCATAAAGGTTCTGTCGTTAGAGCTTGTTTAAGGATATCCTTATATATATAATAATAAAATACTGCAGTGTAGTGGTCTTATTATTCAGCTACAAAGGTTGCAAGTGATTTTTATTTTTTTAGTACTTTTAATTTGTATTATATTTATTACTGTATTTGGTGTTTCATTCCTTGTACTTCCTTAAGGATACGAGCTGACTTCCATGAAAACTTGCATCGCAGTCTCAGACCACCTGTATATTCATTCAAGAGGACAGTGAGCTTAATTAGCTAATTTAATGGATGTTACATGCATTTATAATGTGAGTTAGAACGTCTCTATGGTGTCTCATCGGAATACGGATGCAGGTCAATGTAGGGCAAAGCATGCCAAAAACACCCTCTGATAACTCAAGCAGTTGCAGTACATTCATGTTGGTGCTGCCCCCCCCGAATGTTGTACTGCAAATTTAACAGGTTTTCTTTCCACCAGAACCACCTGTCTCAAAGTGTTCCCCTAGTCTAGATCTGACCATATTCTAATGCTATATCACACGTCCTTTGAGACCTCCTCTTCCAATCCTCCCTCTCCTATAGCAGCCCTTCCCTAAAGGAGCACTGATATTAATTACACCCCCCCCCCAACCTCACGGAATGGAAGGAATAGAAGACAGAAAGAAAGTCAATGTGAAATTTCCGGCTAGATTTATCTCTGTTCGAGCTGACCCAGATTCAGCGAGGCACCATCATGGGATGGTGTATGCGCTTAGTCAAGAGGCTGATAGTGAGGCAGAGCTAAAGCAAGACAAGGAAAGAGACAGCAAAAGAGAATTCATTGATAAGAAGAGCTACACATGGAATATTTGCATGTATTTTATTTGTATAGCAATATAAATTTACTTAGCCAATAACTAACTAATCTGAAATAAAAGTCATTACCGAAGTGTGACAGCTTTGCATACGATTTACATTAATGTCATGAGACTGAAAAAAAGTTCAGAATGTTAGCAAGTGTCTGATTTGCATAAGGGCTATTAAAAGTTTCATAAGGCCTTTCTCTATCATTATGATTATGAACTCAAGATCGCGTTGAAATGAGGTTTCACTAAATATTCTGTCAAAATGCTATTTTTGTTCTCCTTTGTAGCTTGCATAAGGGTTTTCACTTTCATATAAATATGAAGCAACATGTTATACAAACACTGCGTTGGGGGGGGTGCAGACCTGAGCATGTATCATAATATTTTTGGGATATAAAAAGCTACAAACGTTAAACCATATCATGAAGAATAATGACATTAAATGTGATCTTGCTAATGGACCTCTGCAGATGCTTCCACTGTCACTTTCTTCTCATCTATGTCCCATTCCTGAAGAAACTCCTTCAACTCACTTGCAATGTTTTCACCCGTTTGTTCCTCCGGGAAAAAAAAAAAAAAAAACTTGTGTGGAGACAGAACGACTTCAAAGTCCAGCCGCTGGTTACGTATGTAGTGGACCATGAGGCTAAGATACGGCTACTCCATGTCTGTACATCTGGTCTATCCAAAACAAACCACTTCCACATTACAGATGGAGCAACAATGTCTTTGTCGCTCAGCTCATTTTCTCTATTTTGGTTCTTTTGTTGTTTGCTCTGCTTTCTCCGTCAACGTCAGTGTCCCATAGCAACTAGAAGATGATCGGTTTTTGGTTTAAGGACCACGACACATCATACCGCTAATCTAATGAGATGAGTATAATCTTCATTGTTGGGGTTGCAGCAGCGGCGGCGGTGTATTGCAGTGGACAGTGATGGATTGCAGACAGTATAAAGGAGCTGTGAAAGACAAAGTCACAACAGAGAAAACAGCAAATAGCATGTCCAGCGGACTGAGGGCTGATGGAAGAGAGGCAGGAGGGCGGGGGGACGCGTAATGGGACCCTACCTCCCATGATCACTGAAAACTTAGAACCCCGTGCCACCATGGTGGGCGGTCATGAGGAGTCGGTGGCGGTGTGAGGAGTTAAGGGACAAAACAGAACATGCTGGAAACGCGGTACCTTTTAATGTGCCTTCAGATAGGGCCCAACTCACCCCCGGAACCATTAAATCTAGAGGAATGAGACTAGGTTAGTAAGAAAGCGGGAGGTGAAAGCAAAGGAAGGAAGGGTGGATGAACGATAGACTCGTGAGAGAGTCAAAGAGAAAGAAAGAGGGAAAGAGGGATGGAGTAAGACGAGAAGGAAGCAGCGGAAGATTAAGCTGGTTTAGGTTCCTATACATTTTGTCTTTCCAGAGATTCTGAGTCCACTTCTTCGGATTCGTAGCAGCTATTCAATATAAAAGGAGGAACAGGACCTAACCATCTCATCAGTACACCTTATCTACCGTTTTAGTCTTGGCGAGTTTGCTATAATCCGTTTATCTAACCTGTCGTTCATCTTGAAAGCTAACCGAAAATGTGAGAAGAGCAATCTGCAAAAAAAAGGGTAGCCACACTTGAAATCCCAAAGGAGAAGTAGGGAATATTTGGTGTGGTATGCAAGACTCGGGTATGTTTCCACAAGGGTCAGACATCGATTATGGGTTTTCTTCTTGAATATGAAGTCATCTGTATTTCTCAACACATTAAAATCCAAATCACCATGAAATCAAAGGATCGTATAGCAGAAAATCCACTCGAGAGTCCACTGCCAACACGTGCCTTTCAAATGGTTTAACTGGTACAGACACTCATGGTATTTAATGCTAGCATATGCCAGCAGCTGATTTAGGCGTAAGAGACAGCAGAGTCATAATCAGCCACTCAAGCAATTTATCACCAACTCTTATACAGCCACAGGGGGGAGGGGGACAAGCAGTGATTTAACCCTGGCTTTAATGTCCAGATTGTGGTTAATCCCTGCCCCTGCAGCTGTACTAAAACTACATGCAAAAAAAAAAAAAGAGGGGAAGGGAGGGGGGTCATCTTGTTTTAGATGATGGTATTTTATAACCAAATGACTCCCCCTTCCTCTAGCTCTATTCATTACCATGCAAGCCCCATATGTAAGCACTCAGCGGGCATGCTCAAAGGGGCCAACCCAAGCACGATGTCTACAGTCCATTATACAAGTAAGTGGGGTGGGGGACAAGCGTGGGCTGTCATCTTTCCTCACTCTGCAAACTTTTGGGGAAGCTTTCCTTAAAATCCACCCTCATATGATATATGACGATGGATTTGAATAAAAAGCATCCAGAGCCTGTACCTACGTACGTTTGCAGGGTCAGAGCAAGCGACCGCCAGACAAAAATAGCCACAGGTCGAGGTGCGAGAGGGCGTTTAAGGGATGAAATGGGGCTCTACCACAAAATAAAAGCACTACTTTTGGTACTAGATCACCAGTTGCGTTCTTTCAGACTCGGCCAAACCAAAAAGCAAACAGAAAAAAAAAAAAAAAAAAAAGGCTCAGGCTCAAACCAAGCAGGACTCAGAAAGATGTGGAAAGACTACCGACCAGCAAGCTCCTTCTCCTTACTCCGTCTCTTTTTCTCCATGCGTTTCAGTCTCTTCTCCTCCCTGCGCTTGGCCTCCTCAGCCTCCTGGTGGCGCCGACACTTGTGGAAGTTCTCCACGACGACACCCACAAACATGTTCAGCACAAAGAAGGCCACAATCAGGAGGAAGGAGATGAAGTAAAGCAGCATCCATGGATTGTAGTTCATCACTGGCTGAAACACACATGATATGTACATACGGGTTTGTAGCTGTACATTTAATGCAAACGACTTTAGTTGATCGATTGGTACCTGCTGATCTACTCCTACGGCATCTAGTCCGTCATACATAATATCCACCCAGCCGTCTTTCGATGCCAGGACAAAGAGGGACATCAAGGCCTAACAATGAGAAGACATTTCAAATTGATGCATGAATTGACAAATCAAAAATGACGATGAGAAATGTTGAGAGATTTGACCTGTCCCAGGTTGTCAAAGTTGTACTTGTGTCTGACCCATTTGTAGCTGGATTGTAAACAGTCCGACTTGTTTGTGATGTTCCGCACATCCTCTCCTTGACAAACGAAGAACTTCCCCTTAAAGAGCTGAGAACAAGAACACAGAAACAAGCCAATGAGTGCGTTGTTTAGATATAATAATAATAATAATAATACATACCATAATACAATTCATTATGGGAACACTTTAAAGTCGTTGTTTTGAGTGTTAGGTTGCTGTATGATGAGTTTAGTGTCAGACTCTTATATTGGGTGGCATATTATTTAAACGATTAGTAATGTTCTGAAGTAAATGAGATGTCACGGGATTGAAATTTAGCCAGAAATTAGTTGCAGACTGGAAATTATGTTAAGTTTGATCAAATGTAGAATTACCACAGCTGCTGTTTGGACATTACATCGACACAACTGTTGAACTCTGATGGAAAAAAAACAAAAAACGCTGAAATGCCCTGGGTGGATCAACACCCAGCCCCGTCCTCCTCAATTATTTTTAGATTAAAAGGCATTTTCACTCACTACTACAAACTTTTGGCTGTAAAACCATGTCTCGCTGAGTATCTTTGACCTTTGTTTTAACTCACAACAGTGGTTAAAAGATCAGGCTCAATGTTGGGCAAACCTGAAAAAAAGCTGTTCAGTACATACTGTATGTCGTGTATGAAATTAAATAGAGGTCACTCATTGTTTTGGCAGCATTTTCATAAAGGTCAAAGCTGTTGCTGTAGATGGCACAGAAACCTTTTAATGAGTAGGAACATCCAATCACAGACACACGTTACCATTGCAGCATTAACCTCCCATGACACTACAATATTAAGAGGCTCCGCATTATAAACATGCCAATGGTGGAGAGATAGGAGCCTGTACATCACCAAGGGCATTGTGCCTGTTCGCACAGATTAGTCCTTGGGCAGTTTGCAATGAGATCATAGATAAGAATATTTACCATGGTGGAAATAATTACTTGGTGCCCTGCTGATTTTGTAGGCCTACCTCAGGTAGATACCTTAGGTTAGATTCTTGTAGTCACCAGGGCTGCAACAACAAGAGGAGCATGCATCAAAGCATACTTAAGTAAAAACCAGCTTGTTGCATCGAGCAGGATGGCGGTAAATTTGAATGACTTCAGACTGGCCATCCTCCATGCGGTGACATGTATGGGATCAATCATTACAGCCAAGAATGGAAGACGATGGATGTGATTAACCTCCGGTTCATGCCTACCTTGGGCTTCTCATATGCAGAGGCGACCCTAGCCCCTCAAGACTTTAGGGTCCCTTGCACCAGCGTTCATCAGCATCATGCATAGCGCCACTGCTGTAAATGTTCAAAGTTTGTCAGCCCCCAGAAGCTGTTGCCTGCCCAAGTCTATGGAACGTTGACGGGGGGGAGAGCGATATTTCGAGCCACCATGTCCCTGGAAATGTTCCGTACCATAATGGCAGTGCTCAGATTTGACAATCCCGAGACAAGACGTGCATGTCACTGACAAATTGGCAGCAATCAGGGAGGTATGGGACGTATGGGTGGGATGGCTGTCTCTCATGTACGACACATTTTTATGTCTTATGTAAAAAGGACGTGTAACTGTGGAATACATTTCCTCCAAAAGCTGCTCTCTGCAAGATGTATTAAAGATTACTCATGCATGAATTTATGTATTTGTACATTAGACGAACATTTACTATGACGGAATTCTTGGTATGACTAACTATGCTGGCCCTTCTGACGAGGTCCATTTATAGCTTTACGGGTGGCGGTGAGTGCTTGACATGCGATTCCTTCAAAAAAACGCTTCTTCTCTGCTACGACACTCAACTTGTTCCTTTTGTTATGGCAGACATTTTGGCGCTTCCCTGACAAGGAATGTTTACAAAAAACGTAGACAGATCACATCTCAATATGTATTGCAGATGAAGAAGAAGAGGTTCCAATTTTTTTAAGGTGCACATGAAGGATTTGGAGGAGGTATAGTTCAGATAAAGGTTAATGGGTATTTTCTAGAATTTATACGTACATATAAAATGTTTAGATTGACTGTGTTAAGAAATACATAGCCTGAAATGGCCTTATTGTTTGTTTGATTGACTTTTCTCTCTTTCTCTTTTCTTCAGTAATATTACAGCATTAGTTCTTTTGTTTTTTTTCAGTGTGGCTCAAGTGGTAAAATATTTGTATTTCTTATTTTTCAGACCTGTCCTTATTGTATTTGATTTTTCAGTGTTCCACCTACCTGTACTCCGAGGATGCCAAATATTATGAAGAAAGCACAGCAGATGACCACAATGTTGCCAATGGGCTTTAGTGAAGACATCAGCGTCTCAACGACCAGTTTCAGCCCTGGAGCTCGGCTGATCACACTAAAACACAACATATAAGCTGAATATTAGTGGTGATGATGGTGATGATGGAGCTGTCAGAGCGCTCCAACTACATCCGTCCCACCGGCAGTTTTGTTATTTGGAACAATACGAGCGAAGCAGATCTAAAGATCAATCATTATTATTATTTTCTTTACATTAAAAACAATAACAAATCCTCATGAAGAAAGACTTTTTTAATGTACTGCAGTGAATGCCACAATGAGTTTATAAGATAAGATAAGATAAGCCTTTACTCGTCCTTCAGTGGGGAAATTTGCATTGCACAGCAGCAAGAGTACAGAATCAGTAAAGCAGTACAAAATACACAATATAGAAAAATAAACAATATAAACAACCCAAGTATTAACAAAATCAACAGTTTGATGTACTGTAATCCAGCTCATGGTACCAGTTTCTAAACCAGCTTTTAGAACTTTGTACAAATACAGTGTAACCTTGGTTAGTGTTCGTCCCGGTTAGTTAAAAAATTCAGCAAAAAGTTTGCCTCAGTTCGTATACCTTTCCTGTTATCGTACAAACACGCACGTGTCTCGTTGTGTTGTTGTAATATTTTTGTCACAAAAATTAGCATCGTGTATGCATGGTGACAAGACACAGAAGTCATTGAACCCCAGCCATTGATTGTGTAGTTATTTGCTAACTAACACAGTAACGACACAAGTCTCTGTTTTTGTTATTGATCATTCACGATTAAACAATGCATGTCAACATACAGTATCTCCACGCTGCTAATGTGGTGGCTTTCGCTTTATCAAATAAATCCTGTCTGTGCAAACACTTCTGCAGGAAGAGGGAGAAAAGTGTGAATGTGCATGAAGCGCATTCATGAAGCAGCACCTTTTCAGAGACGCTTCTACAGCTCAATAGTAAATGACACATGACAAAGACCCAGCGAGGAAAAAAAAAAACTGCCAGGGTTGCTAATCTGTGATGCCTTTTCCTTTTCGTCTTTGTCCGTAAAACATGTTTTCCCCTGAGCAGACAGTTGAGTGAAAGCATAGTCAATATCACATTAAGAGAAGACATGAGATAATAAGGAGCCTGGGCTGACCGATGCCACCGATCGATAGCGCTGATCAGAGAGGACAGACGCAATGGCCGCACCTCATCAGTTTACACTTCAGTGTCTCTTCAGTTCCTTTCAATAACTGGTTAGAAGGTCGTAACCCGGCATGTCTGAAGAGGATCCAAAAATGTGTCATCATTTCAGTCAAGCAATGTTAGAGTCTACTTATTTATTTGTATATTTTATTTATAGTTGCCGGGTAAAAAAAAAAGAGTTATTTGCAATTGCAATTTCAACCTTTATAGAGGTGTATGGATGGAAATCTCATAACTCATTTCAATCTGACATTCCACCCAACTGCATCATTTCCTAGCAGTGCATGGTGTGCCCTTGTTTTGTGTTCTATACAAAAAGAGCAAGAACGAGGCTGTCGCTACCCACAACACCTGCATGCACTATATTCTCTCCTCCAGCAGCACATCCCTCACATCGAAAAATGAGAACAACAAGTAGGGCAATAAGTGGCAGGCTTGCTCCCGCAGTGTAAACACTGGATGTAATTAAGGGACTCGGGAAGATAGAAATAAGAGAGGGAGGAGAAGAGGGACGGTGAGTTGTGCGGGTATACAGAGAATAAAAAATGAAGCAGCTGCTATTCTACTTTTTTTCCGCGAAAATGTAGTTTCTTCTGAATGAACTTCCTTTTGTTCACCGTTGAAACACCAATCCACCTGAGATGATCTTGTACGTTCCACTAAATAAGGGAAAAGCCATGGGGGTTGTCACACAAACATGAAGGGAGGAAAAAAAGTGAATTATGCAGCAAGTCAACTGGCGGCAGTCACTGCTGTCAGCTAGGAGTCACTGCAGTCCAAGTGAACGCCCGGGGGGTAATTACATCATCATGAAGTGACGGATGAGCTCAAAGGCTGAGACGACAGGGGTCAACAGCAGGGAATTACGGCAAAACCAACCGTTTGTCAGCACCTGACCTCCCAAAACACCACAAAGAGGTTCCGATCAATCTGCATGAAGTGACATCTGAGAGAATCCAGCAATGGATACACTGAGTCCCGGTGGGGGACCAAGGATGCGTCTTTCTTGGCTGAACTGTCGATTTGATGTAGGCGGTGTTGTGTGGCATTTAAGTGCAACTTGGTAACATGTGGTTTTCAATTCCTGTTTCTTCCTTAAAGGCGACTTCGTACTCCCTCAACTGTGGGCTTGATGAATGGCTGCAGAGGCGTGTGTTTGTGTTCACTTAAACACAGCAGATCAATAGCAGACAGGTGCGCATAAACATATTTTAAGAACGACTAGTCGGGACTAACAACTGGACAGCTCTGGTTGTCAGCTACCCTAGCACGTGAGATATAGATCTGTTGGAGCTGTTATGTAAAAGGAACCTGCGGTGGAACAGCAGTTTAGTTTAGTTATGGCGTACAAGAACAAAAACAAGGGGAAACCAAGCAGCCACAGTCCTAAAAACTACAGAAATATTCCATTTATTGACCTTGAATCCTATATCTTATCTGAAATCAATAACTACTATCAACTACTACAAACGAGGGATGGCTTTATATTGAATATCTTTAGTGAAACACATTTATTTTGATGGCTGCACGGTGGTCTAGTGGTTAGCGCGCAGACTGGGTTCAATTCCACCCTCGACCATCTCTGTGTGGAGTTTGCATGTTCTCCCCGTGCATGCGTGAGTTTTCTCCGGGTACTCCGGTTTCCTCCCACATTCCAAAAACATGCTAGGTTAATTGGCGATTCCAAATTATCCATAGGTATGAATGTGAGTGTGAATGGTTGTTTGTCTATATGTGCCCTGTGATTGGCTGGCCACCAGTCCAGGGTGTACCGCCTCTCGCCTCGCGACCCTCGTGAGGATAAGCAGTAGAAAATGAATGAATTTATTTTGATTCATTGTTATTTTATTTTAATGCTGATTCAGGTTTCCTACCCGTGTGAGCTGTCCCTGCTAAATGGTGCTGAAGGGGAAACACACACAATCTCATATTTAATTCAAACACCTGTTGAGCACACGTCATCTAGAATCGAGCAGTGGAGACAACAAGCTGGCTGTGGAATTAGTGGAGTGGTGTTTGACTTTATGGATGACAGCGCTGCACTGGAAGTGGAATAACTGGAATAATTCTTAGGGAGAGTAATTTGGTATGGTTCTACAGCCTAAGTACAGTAAGTCATAGTACAAATACAGTACAGAATAGTTAAGGTATAAAGTATCCGACTGTACTGCTGCCTTGCATCTTATCTGCCACGTCAACAACAGAAAGTGAGAATTCACTCATCTCAGCTTTTTCCTCTTCATTCTTTTTCTGTCCTCTACTGTTTCTGGTCTCACTTGCTGGCTCGCTCGCTCTGCCCACCCACTCATAGTCTGCCTAATCCTACTTTTCATGCTGTCCTTTTACATTTTTTCCACAAATTACATAGGTGGTTGCCCATTGGCCCCCCGAAATTTAAGGTTGGATAATTTCCTCGAGTAAAAGCTACTTTCTAATCTGACTGTAAGACCCAGCATGCATCTTGGCAGTAATACAACCAGCTTTGCTGCTCGCTGGTGAATTAAGTGTGGCAGGGGACGGGACAGAAAGCACCCGAGAGGATTCTGCATCAGGCAACAGACAATGGCAACAGATTCATTCATTCATTTTCTACTGCTTTTCCTCACGAGGGGGGTGCTGGAGCCTATCCCAGCTGTCTTTGGGCGAGACGCGGGGTACACCTATGGACAATTTGGAGTGGCCAATTAACCTAGTATGTTTTTGGAATGTGGGAGGAAACCGGAGTACCCGGAGAAAACCCCTGGGGAGAACATGCAAACTCCAAACAGAGATGGCCTAGGGTGGAATTGAACCCTGGTCTCCTAGCTGTGAGGTCTGTGCGCTAACCATGGCAACAGATCTACTTGCAAAATGCTTCTTGTTTTTCTGCAGGGCAATTAATGATCTACTTTTATTGTTGTGTGCTAGTGTGCAGTAATATAGTAAGTGATGTACACCATGTAAAGCCCCACCTACAGTTTATATTTTATATATATATATGTATATACAGTTTATAATTTATATTTTAAAACCCTTCAAATGACCAATTATTTTCAATACAATACAAACAAATGCAATACAAATATCTCCCCAAAGAGACCCACGTTGTTACATATACCAAGCTGCTAATATTTGACATTTGAAGTCTACAAAACACATTTAAGGACCATTTGATTTCTTCTGGGAGTCGCTTACCGTAGTGGCCTCAGGGTACGCAACAGCCTGAGTACTCTGAGCATGCCCAGGATCTTGGTACCGGAGTTGGAGAAGAAAGACACCAGGATGTCGATAACGGATATCATCACCAGCATCCCATCCAGAATGTTCCAGCTGCTCCTCAAGTACGACTTATCACCGAAGCACCAACCCAAAGCCACAATCTGAACACAAAATGTAAACATCTTGTCAATGCGGTTACCTGGTGGTAATAACACGGAGTCCAATGTAATTAGCAGAAATCAGCATAGCAATAAAAAGTTCATTATGAGTATATTTATTAACATTGAATCCTATTTCACAGAAATTCACTCATCACGGGTGGGTTTGGAACCAAGAACCTGTGATCAACAAGGGATGGCTGTATTTCAGAAATATCTTTTCTAATGGGATGTCAGCCTTTGCTCACATTGCGAAAAGTGTTCCATTCACATTGTGTACATTTATATGCGATTCGGCCTTTAACAGTTGATTTTAATGGCCAGTTCCGTAATTCCGTCTGCAATTTCTTTAACAGGGAAATATAAAATGCAACACGTCAAGTATAATCAACTTATAAAAACTATAAATATATATTATAAAAACAGATTTTTGGACCCGTGTGGTTTCTAAAAATGTATGACTTTTTTGGCAGAGAAATGACTTGTTTGTTATCAAGCTGTGCTAGTTTACTGAGAAGCGATGTTTAATATCTCATTATATTTATGGAGGGATTGTTTACTTCCTGCTATAAATGTCCACAGGCCCTATTCATCATTTACTCTTCACATTATGCAAGTTCCATTCCGGGATACAGTATAGAATAATTAGGATGTCTTGACTTTTTCGCCTTTAAACTTAAACCAGACCAAACTTTTTTTTTTTCCCCTGAGAGATAAGAAAAGAGGAGGATGAAAAGTATATTTTAATGGTGCTCATCAATGCACAGCATTCCCTACTGTATATACATGCTATATATGAATAATGTATATAATCATCAAAGAAGCTCCTGCCCTGAATTTTGACCAGTAAAGAGGTGACGTGCTGAATTGAACCTCTAACCCCGACAAACGACGACATCCAGTGATTACTTGTCAGAATGGAGAATGTGTGCGTTTTTCTGAGCGAGACGGTCTAATATTTGTGTGGCCGGTAATCACACAGGGGCCAAAAATAGAGAAAGGGGGCTACGGATGACTGACACCCATGAACTTCAGCAAGCAGAGGCATTTGGATCCTGGCGAGACAGTCCAATGTTTACCGTGATGAAACGGCACAAAGGGTGCATGTAGAAATTGTGTTTACTCTTTGTAAGTGTGACCCGCTTTCTCATTTGCTTTTCCCATTTCAGACTCAATTCACTTCCCTCTTTGCCGTGTTTCTCTGGATGTTTTTACAGGCTGATAGCACACATGGTTATTTGGCTGATATAAATTATATGAAACTTAGTAGTTTCAGCCTGGTTTCTCCATTTTATGCAAATCTAAGACAGGAATAAGGGTATCACATGATCTTTTAATGATGCTGGTCTATGGTTGTCAGATGTTATTGTTTTGACGAAATCTTGACCGGTCAACAATGTGTAAGAGAAGTTTAGTGAAGGAAGGAAAACCACAGCATGGAACTTCCATAACCGTCACACAACAAATCAGCAGAAAAACACGTCTCAGGAGGTCACTTATGCTTTATATATGCTTTATACATTTATTTATATACATATAGGATATATGAACAATTACCGGCTTACCTTTACAGTCATTTCAGCCACAAAGATAGCGGTGAAGATGTAGTTGGACAATGTTAGGAAGATCCGCTCCTGTTAACCAAAAGAAAAAAAAAAAACATGATAAAACAATAAGGCCTGAACTTAAGCCTACAATAGGGAAATCCTTTCACCACTTGATGACGCCATCCCATAATAACATCCATTGGAGTTACAAATAGTAGCCAGAAGGCAAGCACAACGTCTTCCATTTAAACAAATCTTTATTCTTCAAGCAAAATGTGGAATTTAGTTACATTTCTGTTTACAGTAAAGTACTCCCAAGCCTGCGTCCTGCCTGGAGCGCCGTGCTTTTTTGATGGAGTGGGATGGGAAGCAATGGGTTTTTTTTTTTTTTTTTTTTAAACGAACAAGCAAGAATAAGATTTGTTCAGAAGCTGCTTATTTAAGCGATTCCATTCTATCTGGGAATCAGTCACCCCCCCCCTACTGTAAATGTCTGTGAGTCTCAGCCTCTCCAAGTGTGTGTAGGTGGCTGTCTTTCCCACGGCCCCCGACTGCCATTGCACATGCTCAAAGGAAGACAACATCACACGCTAACACGAAGATGGGAGTCCTGCTCAGGGCTCTGGGAATGTCAAGAATGGGCTCACTGGGAATACACGCTTGCTTAAAGGGTTTCTAAATTCCTGCCTCCAGCCATTCAGTCTAAATCAGGGCTCTCAAACACGCGGCCTGCGGGACACTAGTTTGAGGCCCCCGCCTTGATATGAAAGTTTAATGTTAGTGCGGCCCGTGCAAGTTTGATATGGATGCTGTATGGTATCATGTAGCTAGAAAAAATTATTACGTTTGATTAATGTTCATGTTAAAGGTTAAATAACTGTTAATAGTTATCCTCCCTATCCGTGTGGAAGTGGTAAGTTTTTGGCTATTTAAGTTTAAAGGAAATAACTTGAAGGCTACCGTTTAGGTCGCTAGCTCTCTAGTTTGCGAGTTAGCATGTGTCTCAAGACCCTGCAGTTGCGCAATATGTTGTAAATAAAAAGAGTATAAATGTGACTATAGTCGTGTTTTGTCATGTCTACAGGGCTCTAATAATGCTTTGTTCATTTTAATCTGAAAAAAATAATTTGTCTACCCACCAACTATATGTGGTTTCTTAAGTTTTTATTATTTGCCGTTTTATTGTTATTATTATATTTATTTATTACTGATTGATTGATTTTCTTTATTCTTGATTTGTTTATTTTATTTATTTTTCATCTTATTTTGTGTAGAAAAATAAAAAGTAAGATAGAACAGTGGAATGTTTTATCAGAGATTTAGTTATATTTAAGTTTAAGGAGTATTTTAATATTTTTGCAGACTAATGATGTTAGACAGCAATTATGAATTATCATCATCTAATACACAATTCTATGCATCCATCCAAATATTGATTTTATTGCACTTTACACAGATTATAGACAGATTTTCTATGTCTACAACAAGTCTACTCCTATTTCTACTTTTTGCATTTTGAAGCTCTACTTAGAACCTCCTTAAGATCCATCCATCTTCTACGCCGCTGATGGGGACACAACTTCATGTGCAAAATGTAAATTCTTGCAATTTTTCAACCCGTCTTAAAATTTTGATCAGAGTGTACTTTCATCCGCTTTGGTGGTCAACGATGTTAAAAAGGAGCAGCAGGGCATCATGATGAAGTGCTCATTTTAGCTCGGCCTGATTTGTAAAGCCCCGCAGTGAGACAGAGGTTAGCTATGACTTATGTGCTGAGTTACGATGCCTAATAATTCAATTCCAGAAGGTAATCTGCTTGAAATGCCAAAACTCCAGTCTGCTGAGATTTAAAAGACCTCTTTGGCAACCCGGAACGCCCGTATATCCATCCTATAACTGGCAACAACTTGGAAGCTCTTTAGCTGTTTGGGATTACATAAAAATTGCAATCAAGAACGATTCTTACGCTCACGAATTGACGTTAATAAGATTTACGTGCAGCAACAACTCTATACTCTATCTAAATTCTCTCGGCTGGGATGGTGAGTGTTGAAAAACCTAGAGTGATTGCACTTCATATCGTTGGTGCTGCTCCGATTCAATTTAGAACCCAAGGCACTGATGGATTGTCCTCTTGCTCAATTAGGAGTCATATATCATAATAAGTGGTATAATCATCCTCCAATTGCTTCCACTGAGCTGAAGGAAGCCCGTATCTCGGCCACATGGAGAACCGTGTCCAAAACAGGACTCTGAGGCTCATTGAATGATTCAGCCAGCATCGGGCAGTAAAATGTTTGCAAAGCAATAACAATGACTACATTTAATGAAACTATATTTTCTTATGCTGGCGTTAAGGGGTGACATAGCGCACTTCACCATAATTGTAGACATTGATTCACACTTGGCTTCAGTAATTCCAACAACCCACACAGGGCTCGACAATAACGTTGTACCGATGGCCCGGGGCAAGTTAAAACAAAATTCGGGCAAGTAAATCCAATCAGTGATATTCCCGTCGGGCAAGTGCACTTTGGCATGCCATACTGCCAGGAGTTTTTTTTAAAGCGGTTCTTGTTGGGTGTTGGTAAAACACGGACTGCGTAATTCCGGTGGTAATTTGCAAACCAATCCTTGCAAAAATGGACCAATCAGAATCGTTTATTTAGACCGCGGGCCGTAATCCACAGTCCGCGTTTTACCCACACCCGTTGTTCGCGATCAACCAATCAGCGATCGTTTGACTACGAAAACATCCGTCATGGCGGCGCTGCCAACGTCGTCTAATTCTGAAGGAAACGAAAAAAGTGATGAACCAGTGCCTCCTAAACAAGTATTTTATTAGCGGCAGCAAATCAAATGATGGCACAGGTGAGTGAATCACATTGCTGTGACAATTTGAAGTGGTCACAATGAAACACCACCCATTAGATCCAATACCAAGTGCTGATTTTGCACAAGTTACAAAATCTAGCGCTTCCATTTCTCTGTGGATTTTTCTCACCTTTGCTTCACAAATTATTGTTTGACCATTGAGCTTTTTTCTGGATTAAAAACACTTTACTAGTACACAAATGTGTCTATTCAATAATGTTTCATTGTGGTGCACAACTTATAAATATCACTGCTTACTATGACTACCATGTGTAAGGTAGTATGGTAGTACTCTCATTTCATCTTTATTTGAGATTCTCATGTGATGCCACAAAAAATTACATACCATTATGGCAGTCTTTTCATTTTACATGGGGCAAGTTCGGGCAAGTAGTTCTCACCTTAAGGATTCCCCATGGGCAAGTCATTTCGGTTTTTAATGTAGAGCCCTGCCACACAAAACACAACTCATGCCACACGGGTACCCAGGCAATGAGGTTTGTACCAGTACAGTAATGACTACAATTGTTTTGTTCTCGGAGGCTTGGTGCAGCGTGCATATCATCACGTTTCAGTAATGGCCTAAAGGGAGTGGGGGGGTGCACACTGGACACAATAACCAGCAGACCAAATATATCGAAAAGCAGTACTCTGTAATGTGAATGTCAGTGTGACTTAGTACTGTGGACATTGTGTATTTGCATAAGTAAAAAAGTGTGTTTGCCTTTACCCCGATGCGCCCCCATGACTTTATGATACTGCCCCCATGTGTTAAACATTCCCTTTCCTGGACATTAGCCACGGTACGACAGCATCAAGATAATTGAATCAATTGAGTCGGCTCAGTCTCCACTGCGGTTCAGAGACAAAACGAGCAGAACAGTGAAATCCACGGAGACCAAAACCACAATTAAAGCTATCTGCAAAACACCCCGCTCAGTGGGGAGAAAAATAATAATCATAGTGCTAATTAGTATGTGTGTGTACAAAACGGATACTCTGTGTTCTGATGTTGTAGAAAAAAGAGGAAAGGACGTGGTTTTGGTGGTTGCGTGTTCGTGTGCTGCAGTCAGGCTTCCAGCCAACTTGCCTCTATTCCAAGTGATGGTGCATTAGTTAAGGATGTGAAACAGGGTATAGCGGCCATTACCTAAAGCTTCTGGCTCGGAGTCAAACAGGAGTGATTCCATGCTTCTGCATCATTCCTTTACTTCTGTAATTGTATGAATGCGAATAAAGGTTTACAAGCACTTCCTCCTTTCCAGTATGGACTTCTGTTTGTGTAGCTACAACTGCCAAGGAGATTACCGTGTGTGTTTATCAGCGTGGGTTGGTTTGTTTCTTTGTGTGCTACTTTCTGTCAACATTTTTTTACATATCCACCTGGGTTTTTATGACAAGCTGGAAGCATCTTGGAAATTATTGATTTAAAGACGTAGCGTACAATACAAAGGGTGGACAGTGAAGACTTGGTTTTTGATGAAAATTATTGCTAAAAATATGCCTCGGTTTTCGTACACGGTCCCGCCAAACAGTGTACTTAAAGTAGTCTGCAAAATTGAGTGCATCCATGTGTTGGTAACTCAGTCTTTCTTCACATTGTGTTGCATTTGGGAAAACCATTCATTCATTCATTCATTCATTTTCTACCGCTTTTTCCTCACGAGGGTGGCGGGAGCCTATCCCAGCTGTCTTCGGGCGAGAGGCGGGGTACACCCTGGACTGGTCGCCAGCCAGCCAATCACAGGGCACATATAGACAAACAACCATTCACACTCACATTCATACCTATGGACAATTTGGAGTGGCCAATTAACCTAGAGTGTTTTTGGAATGTGGGAGGAAACCTGCACACTCCATGCAAAACTCCACACAGAGATGGCAGAGGGTGGAATTGAACACTGGTCTCCTAGCTGTGAGGTCTGCGCGCTAACCACTAGACCGCCGTGCCGCCCTTCGGGAAAACCAAATAACTGGAATTATGTCAACAGACAGCAAAAACATGACGCATGTCGAAGCCTTGGTGGACGTCTGTGCTTTGCATGGATCGGCATGATGGAAGTCGCCCCAACCTACCCCCCAACCGCCCACCCTGATGAGACAGTGAGACTCACAGCGCTGCCGGGGTCGATGTGAGGACGCTCCATGGCAATTGTGATGCAGTTGAGGAAGATGATGACCAACACCACATGGTCGAACATCTTGTGGTTGATGATCTTATTGCACACATCGCGGAACCTGTGAAATAGTGAGATAGATCAGTTGGTAACCACACTCGGTAATCTTGCAACTGAATGCAATTTGGGCAAATGTATTATGTAAAAAATAATATGTACAACCATCATCTGTTTACAAATTTCACGGTTTCACCTATCATTACTTAATAAGGAATATAGATGTCTTAGACTGTATAATATATAACAAGTGTATATTGTATTCACACTCCTCTATATAATGAAGGTCTATTCAATGGGTGTAAATCAACTGGACATTAATTCTATGCAACACCTGAAATCATTGTATACATTGTTAGGAGAGACTTGTATGCACACTGCATACTTTTGAAGTAATAAAAGATCTCATTGAATTCAGGAGCGCTGGAGTCTAAAATACTATACCATAACTCCTTAATGAACCACTGGAGACGGGAGAGTCATTAATTATGCTTGGCTGCCATTGCTTGACTTCTTTTAGCTCCAGACAATAGGAACCCTACTGGAGATTAAACTGCAAAATAAATCAGCTTTGATACTGCTGTACTATAAGTGTACATGGAAGTACGGCACTGCGAGGCTAAGATGTGGATTTGTGGCTTTATTTGGCAATCGTGTCAAGCAGCTAAGCTGGTGTGAGCGGCTGTGTCGTGTGATCATTATTCATAGCGCATACAAACAAGATAGCCTAATGCCACTTTGCTATCTGCACGGCAGCTGTGTCACTTAATAATTCACATATTTTACTTACATTTGGAAGAGCCAGTGGATTTTAAGATTACCTCCAATAAAAAAAAAATGAGTTGAAAGTGGCGTTGACATAGGACCAGTAAGTTTTGCCTGCATTTTTGCCTTTTCCGATAAAAACAGTGACATTTTGGACACCTTCTCTCATTGGCAATGCATTTTTGTGAATGTGAAAAATTATGTCAATAGTAATAGTACCCGGACCCTTTGTAAATTGTATGTAAATTGCATTCAGTGACATGAATGACATATTTCGGGAACAGCTAATCATTTCTTCAGCGCTACAGTGGAGATAAATCAATTTTATGTTAAATGGTGTATAAATGTAAATGCTACACATCATTTTTTCCCCTCATTTACTGTAATTGCAACAGAGACCTCCCTCCGGTCTGTCACTTATAATCTTGCCAACGGCGTTTGATTTGCTGTTCAATTAACTGGCTTCATTGTGTTGAGTCTGGTTCATGCAATCATCTAATCATACGCTACATAGGTGACAATATCATCTATAATCCTATTGTTGAACGACCACTATTCTTCCCAACCCAATTATGCAGCACACGTTAAAGTCTGGTGTACAGTATATAGGGGACTATGCCTGCAGTACTAATCCAATGCACTGCTAGAATCTAAGCAAGTTGAGGTGATCCTGTGTATGTGAGGGAAGCTGCTGGACTCCACCATCCCACTACAATGTGGGTTCTTTATGGAATTGTGAGCACAGATGGACAACAGCGGTGCTTTAAGGACAAAATAGACGGCATGCAGAGCCTGTGTCCTCGCCAAACCTTGACGCCTGCCACAGCTTGCGATCCTTTTTCACTTACAGTATAAGAAATTATCAATTTGTGATATTGGCTATCCTGTTCAAGGATGTAGCAGAAGCTGCAGCCTATTCCAGATAACGGATTTCACCAGAGCCTCTCACCAGACAGCTGCGTAGACGTCAGCTGCTGTACAGGAACTACTAACTAACAGTAGCCCAAATATATACATCTTTTGCTCTATATACGGATTGCTTTACCATTTTTCAGAAAAGACATACTGGACTCGATCGCCACAACAACAGGCTTTTGTTGCAGGTTTGAATTTTCTCACAAAAGGCCCAATAATCCCTAATAAAAACACGGACGGCTATTGCGGTTGTAACCAATGCCAAGCTCTGAACCCCCGACATCACTTCCTGTCTGCTCGCTACACTCAGCTCCCCCTAATTTAAGCATGGTCGAACGTTACTGTCCTCAAGGCACAGTCCCTTTAAGCAGAGAATCTAGGGTTGCCAGACGTACTTTTCTACTAATTACGATTTGATAAATGATCCAATGTTTTATGAAGCTGTTTAAATCAGAATGTTGCTATGATGCTATGATGTTAGCACCAGGGGACATTGTGTTACTTGTTGCAACCAGCAAACCCGACACCTCTAAACACATGGAAGCTCGGAACGGATTAACGCCCCGGGAGGGGAGGAGGCGTGAAGAAAGAGGACGCGGAGCAGAGAGTGGGAGAGTGCCACGGATTCGGCACGTGACTGAGATAACACGCAGCACTTTGAAAGAGAAACTCCCTTTGCTCCTGCTTACTCACGCCTGACACGGCAGAAACGTACGGATAAAAAGAAGCTTCTGAAGTAAACATTTGGAAGGGAATAGAAAATGATGCTGTGCTCTTATTGAGACCAAAAGCATGGGATGTCAGTCACACGTGAAATCCGCTTCTTGTCAGGTTGGGGGCTGAGTTGTGCCCTTTTACTTGCATTCATAAGCTGTGCAA
The DNA here is from genome assembly GCF_030265055.1 of Doryrhamphus excisus. Lineage (NCBI taxonomy): Eukaryota > Metazoa > Chordata > Actinopteri > Syngnathiformes > Syngnathidae > Doryrhamphus > Doryrhamphus excisus. Next base: position 3,926,588 of record NC_080487.1, on the reverse strand, counting down.
ACATGTTTTGCCCTCCAAAACAGTACACATTAAGTTCAACCACTACCAAAATTGGGTATGGAAGTCCAAGCTTTTACCTTGACTCTGGAGAGAAGAGGTAGAGCGACCAGGTGTCTCTTTGTCGACACCACTCGGGTTGTTTCCTCTCCAGCCAGTGAAACAATCTGGCAATACGTCCCTTTAGAAAAACACATTGATTTTATTATTCATATTTCGTTATAACATTTTAAGTAAGTACTGCAACTAGAAAGCAAAAGGCGCCCAGTACTATACGGTACTGATATGTGGAAACAATACCATTTGTGCACCGAACTGTTGGATCATGCAGCATACAACACATTTTCATATCAGTTAATGTCAATAAAATGACTATACGTATATGGTAGATGCATATTTGAAGCTCAATTAAGTAGGGTTTAATTTGATGTATTTTGTTGCAAATGTTTGTGTTGTAATCTGGCACTCCGCAGTATACGCTTCACTCATTGGTCTAGTTGAATAAAGAAGTCATATTTGTACACATGCACAGAAACAAACCAGATTGGCCTCTTCCTCTGCATTCTCCTCTTCAGTATTCTCCTCCAACGAGACCTGTGCCGGGCCCACCAAAGAGGGAGTGCCCTTCCCATTGCAGTCGCTATGCTCCCCAAGCCGAAACGTCATCGGTAAAGGCGGTCTGGAGCTGTACATGCTGGCTGAGCGATACAGGTAGGGTACCTGCATGGGATCAGGAACGGCATGTACAACTTCAAAACACACTGATGTTCATACCAATTTATATGCTATTTAAGAGATTCCAATTCCATTATAATTATAATGTCATGGTTTGAATGGAAATCACGTACCTGCAGTAGAGCATCGGGGGGTAAATCCATGGAGCGCCGAGTCTCTATTGACTCCATTCTCCGATGACAGGGCCCTTTCTGAGTTTGGGACATGGAGTCTGTCCTGGCCAAGGAAGCGTCATCCTCCTCCAGCCCACCTCCTCCCTCTCCTCCGTCCTCACCTTCTTCTGAGCCGGAGCCTCCCTCCTCCGATAGCAGTGACTGGCGTTCCCCAGATTGCCGCTCCTGGCGTTTGAGGGACGGTGCACGACCTAGGCTGTTCCAGCTGGATCTGCGGCTGTTCCTGCCGCTACCGGTGCTCCAGGGGCCATAAAGGGGCATCTTTTGGTTAAAAACATGAGAACATGTTGTCAAGCCAAAATGAAACACAATTAAGCTTGAACTAAACTAAAGACAGAATGCAAAACTGTAAAGTCCATTTTTTCCAACAACTGACTCAAAAAAAATTGCAATTTTGTCCCAACAGAATTTATGACTAGAAAAGTATTCATCTACTTTATGAAGACTGATGATAAGAATGAGAAGAGAGTCACTAACCATTGACTTGTCATAAGAGCCCGGGTCTATGGAGACACTGCTGCTTCGGCGGGACTCGCAGCCCAGGATGGGGTCAACCCCCGCTGGCAACTTAGGTACTGGCATAGGGGTGGCTGCTGTGTGGGTAATTAGCGGAGGAGTCAGGCTGGTCTTTAGATCCACATGACCATTGACAGGCACTATTGTAAAAGAAAGAAAGATGAATAAAGTTTGTTGTTGGATTTGTGCAGGCTGAGTCATGTGAGCATGGGTGTCACTTCGGTAAACCCTCAGTTATGTAGCAGTTTCATTTGAAAAGCGAAAGCTACTGATATTGAACCCAATGAATATTTCAGTGGCATATTAATCTTATGGGATGTGTGGGAGAGATTATTATGTTTGGCAGCCCCACAAATACATGACACGTGGAAGTAATGCAACTTTAATAATGCAACAGCCTCGAAGATGTGTATTCGGCTACCCCAGTTAGCTTAGCAGTATTACCCAGACCATGTGAAGGTTCCGAAGGGAGATGATACGGCACAAGTGGGATTTGAACTCCATACTGCGCTATTCCTGCTGGGCTTTTCCGTCTGCAAAAGCAGTAATTAGAGGGAATGGGAGCCGGCGGTTGTGAAATTATGGATGAGGCTTCTGTTGGTTTGATGTTGTGCAAGGGGAAAGCCGTGCACGTGCCCACTGAGTTGGCTTGTAAACCGTGACTGATACCAGCGGGTGCAGGAAATGCTCCACAGGCTATTCTTAATATCCTTAATATGACTTTGGCATATTATTCTGATCTAGCAAAAAACATTGCTTACTGTTTCACTGGCATATTTCAGGGATCTTAAGAAAGAAATAACAAGCAAGGGGACAAGCCAGCAGTTAAAACTGCAAACAGATGGCTTAATACAAGTTCTGGCTGTATGTTGTCATACTGGAGATTAGGGTTAAGACCACCTGAGAGGAATTGTATAGTTGTGGACTCCAAAATGAAGGTCCTTGTGTTTTTTTCTTCACCACAGTCATGACTATATGATTTGCTTGTGAATTAACACCTTGTTTATAAATGTACTCTCCATGCATGGCTCACCTGCAGATGCCGATAAATCTCTGTTAACATCCTCCATGCTCCGTGCAAAGGAATCGATCTCGGAACCTGATTTAGAGGCATCACCCTTCACAGAAAAATACACAAAGAAAAACCATTTAAAATGTGAAATTGGTCAGAAAGCGCATGATTGGACGTTGCCTCTTAGTGCAGATCCCTGCTGAGCATTGTCTCAGTCAGTAATGTGTCGGACGTGATCTGGGAATCAGTCACAGAGGCAACATGACTCTGTGAACAGGTAGAGTCTACCACAGCTCGAAGATTAAACGATACAGAGAGGAAGACAAAGTTTGTTGAACATGCAAAGGTAACAAATGGAGTTCACTGAAAGAAAAAAATACAACAAACACACTGATACACAATGACAGTAACATGCATGGGAGGTCATTTTGGGATCATTTTTATTTGACTGATGCCAAAATTGTTATTGTGGTTGCAACACACCTTTTACCATTGTTGGAAGACCCAATACATAAATGTCTAAACTGTTTTTGTTTAAGACAATTTGGATTACATGAATCTCTAGTCAAGCTTCACATGTTCAGTCCTCTACCACTGTGGGAGAGTGAATAAGCAGATAAGTACGATCTATTTTGCATTTTATTGACTCCAAATCTTCCAAATTGTGGGACTACTGCATCGTCTTTTGTAAGAAAATGGAGCTCTCATTTACATGTTATTTTGCAATAAAATCCCTGTGTGCCTTACATCAATTTCCTGATTTCCCCAGACAGGTGGAGTGTGAGAAAATTAGGTAAGGGGTGCTAATAGACCAGTGGCATAATCACATGAAGGGTACTTAGAACCATCTGTGGTTGCATGGAGTTATCACAGTATGGCGGTGTTTGCCCCAGTCCTGGTTTCTTATTTTTGGCATGTTTGTCACACTTAAATGTGTCAGATCGTCAAAGAAATGAAAACACAACTGCTGCTGGGCAAGAAGAACATTAAGGCCCATCTCAATTTTGCCAGAAAACCCCATTTCAGAAAGACAACATCATACCGACAGTAAAATATGGTGGTGGTAGTGTGATGGTCTGGGGCTGTTTTGCTGCTTCAGCAAATGCCATTACACAAATGTACATTTTTAAAGAACTGATGTATAATTAATTCTAATTATTGAGAAATAGTCACAGGAAATCATGAACAAAGTTCTAATGTTTTAAAATCAACATAAGAGCTATATAGCATAGCACTGAGCATTTTGGGAATAAATAATACTGGTTGGAGTGCAGTCGGATCTTCTTTCGGCGTCTCCTTGAATAAACGCGATTTATTACTAAGGGAATATAATCACACATCTGAGGTTAAATAAGCGAGTAGAAAGGTGGACATGATGTTGGTTTGGAGCAAATGGGGGCGATGGTCTTGAGGGAAATCCTTGATGATGAAATAGCTGGGATGTTTAGACAGCTTGTTTACACTCTGCCACCCCAATTTGGGCATGGTGGCGAGAGCAGGAGATAGGCCAGACCAGACCGTCGGCGGATAGCCAGACATTAATAGACACTAACAGCTCACAGGAGGATCACAATTACTTGGCCTCAAACCGGGGGTTCTACATGGCAGAAGGATGTTGACAGAAGGAAGAGGATTCATTGTTTGCATGTTTTCTCTCAAATAGGTTTCTTCTGCAGTTGTGTTTTGAAATTTCGCAGCCAAAAGCGCCGCGGGTTGATGAGAAAACTCTTAACAATGACAATAAAATTTGCTTTGAAATGTTTTGTGCCACAAAAATACATTACTTTCAGGTTTTAGTATTATTTTTATGAAATGCATGATTTTTTAAAATACTTCACATATTCACTTAGCGCACTTATCACTTATGGTTTTAAGCATTAAGGTAGCGATCCGATGTTATATTATTATTAGCACTATGACACTCATACTGTTAAATTAGCTTGTACATATGTGTTTAATGTTCATTCATTCATTCATTCATTTTCTACCGCTTTTTCCTCACGAGGCTCACGGGGGTGCTGGAGCCTATCCCAGCTGTCTTTGGGCGAGAGGCAGGGTACACCCTGGACTGGTCGCCAGCCAATCACAGGGCACATATAGACAAACAACCATTCACACTCACATTCATACCATTGGACAATTTGGAGTAGCCAATTAACCTAGCATGTTTTTTGGAATGTGGGAGGAAACCGGAGTACCCGGAGAAAACCCACACATGCACAGGGAGAACATGCAAACTCCACACAGAGATGGCCGAGGGTGGAATCGAACCCTGGTCCTCCTAGCTGTGAGGTCTGCGCATGTTTACTGTTGTGATTGTATATTACAAAGCCATTGTCAGCAGTCATCACTTTTAAGCCACAGATGTCAAACTCAAGGCCCGAGCGTCAGGCTCTGTTAAAGGACCCGCATCGTGCAAACAGTGCTGACCAACCCCCGCATCCCTTATTAGCTCTCATCCTTTAGTCCTGTTGGATTTATCTGGCAGTGCTGGAGACTCCCAGTAAGCTGCCAGCCTCTCTTCACTGTCCTAACCTCCAGCCTGATAAAACGAGAGACTAAAAGGAAGATTGTTGCCAACCAACGCCTTTGCAGTGATCTTACCCGGCGGCTGTAAAGAAAAAGGAGCAGGGGAGAGGTTTGGTGGGAGGTAAGCAATCAACCTGAGGTTTAATGCTGCTTTTAAAGAGGGTCAAAAACATCTTTAAAAAAAATATGTACACAGTAAAGTAATGCAATTACTGCAGTTGTTGTCCTTAAAGCCACTCAGAGCAATCATTCACTGCTAGTTAGTTTTAACAGCAGAGACAGCATGCAGGAAGCAGGGGGTGGAGCACTTTGAGACGTGACATGCCTTCTAGCCAGCAGCCATATTGGAGGTCCTTGACACACAACCATGTAACACTCAAAAGGTATAAGTTGAATATAAAATCATGTACTAGTACAAGTTTGAAATGAAAATATACAGTATATATTTTAACGCATTTCGCCTGAGCTAAGCATCTCATTGGAGGACAAGCGGCATACAAAATTGATGGATGAATGATGCTGCAATGCTGCATCTGGGAGGCTGACATCATTGCAGCACCCCGGCACCAAAGAATGTGTTGCTCTGGTGCAACTGATTATGGGAAAACTTTAAGAGTTGTTTATATTTTTTCATGTTAATCTTGTATTGGTACATGTTTGTATATTCTCAGGTTCTGAGTTTTAAGTTGCTGTGTGGTGAATTTAGTAAGATGAGTCAGACTGTTATCTTGTATACTGTTATATATAATGACGCCCAGTGATTTGTAATGGGTTGACAAGATCGTCTTGCCGCAGGTTTAAGAAAAAAAATTAATTAATTATTTTTTTTAAAGAAATAAATAGTAACTTATACAATGGACATTATGGTAAATTTCACAAGCTTGTACAAACCTCTGATAATAAAACTGTTTAAAAAAACAATAAAGAAAAAAATATATTTTTGAAGCATCAGGAAAAAATACTTTGGATGACTTTAGATAGATTTATCATTATTGTTATTATGATTATTATTATATTTCTCAACATAGGTACACAATTTCATTGTTTTCCTCTGAGCATTATTACCCCATATGATTTAATAGCGTCATCATCGGCTGTTCAAATCGCTTGATCAAGCGGAGTTTTTTATTTTTTTTTTCGAGTATATGATTATTTTTTGCGGTGGACCATCAGGCTGTGGTATTTGAAAGACATGTGACATAGCCCCAAAGTCTCTGCAGGGAAGGATGAAGGGAGGGTAACAAGGATGGGGAAGGACTGTTAGCAGAGGAAGTGCAGGGAGAAAGGACGGAGCTGCCGTGCTTTACCGTACATACCCCTGCGTCTATAGGCAGTTGAATTAGACTCAGTTGGGCATGCAAATCCTCCCGCTTGGACACTTCCTACAACGGAAGTGTTTGGTTCAGCCGGCAGGGGAAAAAGCACAGAAGTGAGATGCACCACAGCAGTTCACAAGAGCAGACGCAAAGTTCAAGGTTATTCGGGCTCCTTAATAACGCTCTGATGTCACCATGCAACATGTCACAGCCAACTTCCTGTCCCAGTGCATGGTGAGCAGTATGAGCTGCACTCCTAGACATCAGCAGCCTCACTAACAGGAAGCGAGGTCAGGGTGTCAAACTGAAGAGCACATGAATGTTTTGGTTTTGCTGAGAAACCAGCCATGGCATGTAATCCTTACATATAAAATATGACAACAGATTGCACTGTCAATGCATGCTCAGAACACATGCAGCCTTTGTGCAGGTTTCAGGTGGATGTGCTTGGGTATGTTTGAGACCCCCTATTATTTATGTTCCAAGACCTCCAGAAAATGCAGAAAAAACACAAATAACGGACTCACCCTAAAATGTCTATTTGATATTCTAAACCTTATAATAGTTAATGGACATGTTGTGTGTACATATCTAACTGTGTGTCAGTGAAAAGAAAAACATATTAGTAAAAGAGATTTTTGCTGCTGTTGAAAAGAAACTGTGTTAAGACACCAAGAACGCGAGAAGACAATCAATACATCATTCCAAGTCTAAGAAGAATGAACACAATATTTGTGAAAAGCTTCACTTTACCTCAGTTTGGAAGCCTTCAACCAAGATGGCCACCAGCAGGTTGAACAGAACGTAGTTACCGAAGGTCATGAGGGCAATGAAGTAGAGAGCTGCGACGGGAGATGTGGACGCCATGCCGTTATATAATACCTTGTTCCAGTCTTCTTGTGTTAGTATCTAGAAGATAGGACGAGCAAAGGTTTCGGTTTTATTCAGTCAAGTCATGTCACTACACATTTTAGCCTTTCATGCTAAAGATGAACAAAGTACAATTTACCACTTGGATATTCTTAATAAATCATATATTTCTAGTTCAGGCCCTGCTGGTGTAATAGTACATGCTGCTGCTTTTCGAAAAGCGGATGCCCATGGGTTCCATTGTTGACACGGGTGGGGGCTAAACCTAAGCCAAATTGAACATGCAATTGACTTGCTGTGGTGCCCCCAAATGGAAAAAAGTCAAAACACAAAATAACATTATAATTATAATAATAACAAAAATTAGTGCTGTCCATCGAATAAACTAAAATAATATTTAATTGTGATTAATCATTTTTTTGTCCCTAATTAACTCATACTTAATCACACTTAATACGAGGAATTGTTTTATATAAAAAATACTATACAGTTAGAAATCCCAAAGATGTTTAATGCACGTTTAATGCGAACAGAAATGTGTCCCACTTTGTTTGATGGTCCTTGAACGAACCATCTTAACTTTCTCCCATGCTGCACAGATGTACTGCTCTTTTTTTTTCCATTTTCTTTCACCTCATTTGGTCCCAAATGTTGATACTATGTGGTGTAATGATACCATTTGATGACCTTATTGAGTGCTAACTCCAGGCTCATACTGGTGGATGGTGGCTCTGTGTTCATTTTGTCTTTTAATTTCATGTTATTCCTGCAATAGTTTTACAATACATAAAAAATGTCCTGATAATAAAGGTTGATACTTACCTGGAAAACCGTCACAATGGCCCACAGGAGAGAGTCAAAGTTTTTCCTGTCTGGTAGAGTGTCTCCATCCCGCTCTGAACCAAACTTACAACCAAACAGATGCATCCCCAGGATACTGAGAGAAGGATAGATGACAACAAACGGTGGGGGGGCGTCAAACTCACCCAGAGTCACTCATCACTTGTATTATTTAGGTAGTTTTCAGGGCAACATTTTGATTGTAACACTCATTGGCTCAGAATCACCAGGCTGTCAATGCATAATTAAATGCAGAAATGTTCAGCACCATGGAGAGCTCCACAAAAGATGTCCCACAGTTGTCAGCACAAAAGAACCTCAAAATAATTGGTCACACAAATGGTTGTATCGAGGAAATGTGAAGTTATCAAAGAAGCGTGATCATACGCGTTATACATCAAACTTAAGGTATTCTTACACAACAGAATTTGACGAGCGTGAGCCTGCTAGTTCAGCGTCCAAAACACCTTCCGGTTTGTTTACGTATTTTTTTTTATACATTTTTGCAAATTGTGGTTTATATGTGTTTATTTTGTTAATTGATGGTTTTATGGGTTTCCAACAAAACTTGCTAAACGTGATTTGTTTGTAATTCAACTATAATTATTGTCTATGAATTGTGTTTGGTGTTAATATTTGGATTTACTAACAAACTAACTTTTTTCATTCAGTCTGATTGTATTTAAGCTCATTCGCCATTCTATATATGTTTCATAACGTAATGCAATCCCATTAAAATCCAAAAAAACATAAGCTAAGTTTGTTGTCAGCTGAGGATAGCAGTTTGGCAAGGTTTAGCTACTAAAATGAGCTACCATTGAATGTATAGCCTAGTGGAACAACAACATGAGTGTAAATAGCTGTGAATACATCTTCCACAGTATGTGTATTGTCTACAATGTACCTAATGTATGTACCTACCTGAAGATGAAGATGAAGAGCATGAGCAGCATGCAGAAGGTGGCTACGTTGTCCATGGTCTTCATCAGCACCACCAGCTGCCTCTGCAGGGCCGGCATAAACCGAACCAGCTTCAGAACCCGCATGAGCCGGAAGGTCCTCAGCACGGAAAGACCACCACCCTGCTGGCCAACAATCTCCCACACGCTGTCGGAGAACAAGATGACATGAATGCATAAAAGGCAATATAAACGGTATAGCTTCACACTAAGGACTCGACTCACCTGATGACCACAATGATGCCATCAAATATATTGTAGGGGTTCTTGATGTAGCCAAAAGGCCCGTAGACCAGGACCTTTAACAGCATCTCGAGGGAGAATAGGCTGGTGAACACAATGTTACTGATCTCCAAGGCATTGGTCAGTTCATCAGGCTGGAGGGAAAAGAAGAGAAGAGTGGACTAATCAGTACGTTGCCAGACATACTTCATTGTTGCGACTACTCTCTCCCGGAGCCTCAACATTTGAATGCACCAAACATCCTAACATTTGGAAACTGATTGATAAACATGTTTTTTTTTGTTGCAAACCTAATAGTTCAACCCTAAATTGTAGATTCCTGCTAATAGGACTTAATAAATGCTATGTAGGCCAATGGCTACTATTGCAAAAGGTGCAAAAAGACAAACACAAACCCCTCAACGCAAATCAATACACTTGGAAATGTCTTGAAACGGAACTATTGTACAATGGACCAGCCAGGAAGATTGACAGGTTTTTGAGAAGTAAGATGTTGCTGTTAGTGATATTTATGTCTTTAGACTCTGGTACTTGTTTGTACGTAAAAGACAACCGCAATGAAGCATGATGAAAATAACCAGACCGGCAAATAAAAACATTTATTTATGTACGAAGGAAATCTCTAAACCTGCTGTGTCACAGCTGCAAAGGCAAAATATGCCAGACACACACACACACACACATAAAATGTGAATGGTATAAATGTGTCTTTTCATGCTCACAATGACACGTGTGCAACCTTTGTCTCACAGCACGACAGACATGAAGGCCAATCACAAAGCTGCAGCAGAATGTGTCTGGGATGTCGGCTTGGAGCTCATCAGAGAATTGAGCTGCCGCTCACATCAAGATCAAACAACTGGCACATACTGTATGTGTGTTGTGTGCACTATAGAGGATTAAAAAAAAATAAAAATAAAGCGAGCAGGCGCAGACAGAAAAGAGAAAGAGCCAAGCGATAAAAGGGGAGGCACATCCAAACGACACGGTATGTAAATCAGACCTCTGTTGCCACTTTCAGCTATTATGGCAGAGGAGAAAAGAGCTGAATGCTGTTATGCGTCTGTGGACTGTGCAACAACCCCAGACAAGCTCCAAAAAACCTTTCATCTCCATCCAATAAACAGTTTACACAACTCAAACATGGTGTCATTTGCACACATTGCACAGACATGACAAAGATGGAAGGTGTGGAAGGGATGATCTATGTTATTGGCACGGTCCCCATCCAGCTACTTTTAAGCAAAAGGTGTGCATAATGTACTAAACGGTATGTGTGTAATACGTCCCCGTGTGTGTATATTTCACTTTTAGTAATCCACTTAGTGTCTGTGTATTCCCAGGCTGGACTGTGAGGTCATGTAATGTAATGTAAACACAGTGTGTTGTCATTGAGTCTGTCTCGGTGGGCTGCCATTAATCACTCTACACCGTGACCGTGTAAGCGTGGATATGCAGGGAAAGGGACATCAACATCAATATTGTAAAAAAAAAACAAAAAAACTTTTCATTATGATACACTTTGTTGTCCTGTATGCAGGTTTATTCATTATCACAGCCGGAAATCCACTTGTTAAAACACCCCCCCCCCCCCCCCCCCCTCATCTGCACAAAACTTTAGTGAGAGTGTTTGACCAAGCAAAAGTTTGCAACGACATGACATTGCACAGTATTAAGTCATCACTCCCACAAGAATCGAGTGTAACAATAGCGCCCGCGGCACAAAAACGGACTGGCAATACTAAGGCCTAACATTGCACCATCAATTATAGTACTTCACAAAGTACCCATTCCTTCATTTGAACACTTCTCACACTTAAATACTTCAAATCATTAAAGAAAATTGCAACCATCGATCATCACAGAAGTTGGAGTCTCCTAATTATATTAATAATTTTGTGAATGTAGGCTAAAGGATGTCATTTTCCTGTCGGTGCGAGTTGGCGTTTTGACTAATGGGCAATTATTGGGATTCACCATCCAGCCAAGAAACAGGTGGATTTCATTCATTCATTCATTTTCTACTGCTTATCCTCACGAGGGTCGCGGGGGGTGCTGTAACCTATCCCGGCTGTCTTCGGGCGAGAGGCGGGGTACACCCTGGACTGGTCGCTAGCCAATCACAGGGCACATATAGACAAACAACCATTCACACTCACATTCATACCTATGGACAATTTGGAGTGGCCAATTAACCTAGCATGTTTTTGGGATGTGGGAGGAAACCGGGGAGATGCACGGGGAGAACATGCAAACTCCACACAGAGATGGTCGAGGGTGGGATTGAACTCAGCTCTCCTAGCTGTGAGGTCTGCGCGCTAACCACTCGAACACCGTGCAGAAATCCCAGGTGGATTTTGTGTGTCATCTTTCAACTTTTTCTGACTTTTGCCCAGAAGATGGACCATCAACGGCAGTTTGATGGACCAACCAATCGAGGGAAGGATGTGCCGTTTGTAAAGACCACTACCTCAGCAGAAGGAACATCAAGAAAAATCGAGAAAGCTATCTTGGATGGTCTGGGACGACTTAAGGGGAACAGAGATATCGATCAGGAACACTTACTCCCCTGAAGCTGCTATTCTCTTCAGTCTGATTTATTGTTGATCCAATTATATTCTGCTTAATATATTTGTAATACATTTTATAAATGGAACGGTGGTATTTTGTGATGTAAAACATAGCCATCTCATTTCATCAGTCTGTATTGTTTCTATGCAAACCTCTTGACGTTGACAAGATTGTCAAGATGCTCATCATCCACTGGGTTCTTCTAACTGTTGTGTTTGGCAGGTAAATGTAATCACACATAGTTGATAGCATAATGTCGCTCATGGAATTCCTCATATTTGCAGCTGAGACACACACAAAAAATATATATGCTAACCGGAGCGTGCATTAACCGACTTTCCACCACAGTAAGGGTACATCGAAATTCCTGACATCACCCGAAGAGGAATGATATCCTTCCATTGGAGCTTACTTCCTGAAAACTAAACAATGTCTGTTTCATCTCACCTGTTTTTCACTGTCTGTCTTTTGAATCTCTTTTCAGTTTACAGACACATTTATCTGATTTATCTGACTGCTTTATTTAATCCATCGGGATCAGGGCGGCAGCCATAAATACTTCATAAGGACACAAGTTCAAAGGGGAATCAAGTGCATGCAGACTTAGATGTCTGCATTCTTTTATATTCATGTTGTGAACTGAAACATGTGCAATTATGCCATGAATATTGAGGTCCCCCCCGCATTTATTAACAGGCCACCCATATAAACCTACTGAATACATTTGAAACCCATACCCATGCAAATACAAGCCATGTAGAAGTCTCTAGTCGATGCGCATGATACGCCAGAACAAGAAGTACAATCTTTATGAGCTGAGATTTGGACCGCAGACATCTGGCACTGAGAATGATCATTATTTTTTCTCCCCACTGTTCCTGCTTTGCTATTGTTTAATCTTGTATAGTACACATTCCTTAGACATCAGGCAAGAGAGTTAAACAATAACACGTATTCCTCTGCTTGTGTGCTTCAAGTTCACAACATTATATAATCATTTCTTAATGCAATAATGACGACTGACGTGTGAGCGTTCGCAAAAAAGAGATTAATGCCTACATGTGTTACAAGTGTGTAAGTGAGAAACCGCTCTTGTTTCTCTAATTGCCTGACTGAATGGCCGTTTCCTGCCTAAAGAGGTAAAGTGTGCTTGATGAGGTATGGTGTAATCTGGTTAGCGCGAATGTAATACCACCTAATCTGATGTGATATAATCCAAATGGAATGCCGCACTCAGACTGCTAATGATGCAGCACTTGGTGAGTGTGTGTCGGCTTAATCAAGTGGGCGTACTTGCTCAGGAGGAAGTCATTTAAAGCATGAAATAGAGAGGCATGCACTCACACCCGGTGGTTATTGGCTGATTGGGCTTGTTGTACGGATGTTTACTCATGATCCTGATCATGAATGAGCAGAATAATGCAGGCTGTGTTTGGTCAAAGTCTTGTCTAGTCAGCAAATGGCGGTACAAAAAGACAGTCATTCATTCATTTTCTACCGCTTATCCCCACGAGGGTCGCCAGCCAATCACAGGGCACATATAGACAAACAACCATTCACACTCACATTCATACCTATGGACAATTAAGTTGACAATTAAACTAGCATGTTTTTGGAATGTGGGAGGAAACCGGAGTACCCGGAGAAAACCCACGCATGCACGGGGAGAACATGCACAACTCCACACAGAGATTGCCGAGGGTGGAATTGAACCTGGGTCTCCTAGCTGTGAGGTCTGCGCGACCATCGTTTCTAATTGTAAATTCTTCTTCATTCCAATGAACCCCTTAAATGGTTTCATTGGGTGAACTTCCCAATGCACATGATATGGAACCAGAAAATAATAATAATAATGTTGCTCATATGTATGTGTTTTACATGTGTGAGACTACAGAAACAATAGAGGACATACAATATGTACCCTCTAAATGCACTAATTGGTCGTTAGTAAGTTACATATCATTCAACAATATGTTTGCAACATCAATATAAGAGGGCAACAATCTATCCATCCAAGTCCACAAAAAAAGAGCTGGCAAAGTGAAGGCAGACTGTGATTTAACATCTCACTGAATCAGGAAATAACTGGACCCACTCCATTGATTCCATCATTCGGCTTAACGGCTTTCAGGGCTGGAAAAAAAAAAACCTTTCTTCAAAAACTCAGGTTTTCAGAGCTGTTGCACCTCAGCAGAATGCAAATTGTAGGTCATACAACAGGAAGCAGTTGGGAACTTTTTTGGGCTGCGACACCATGAAGGACACATACTGTAAATTGTATTTCTGTGAGATATTTTAGATATGGAATGCAACTACATTTGTGCAAGACTGATATTTTTAGAATATAATAAGTCTCTGATTATATCGTTTTTTATAATGTTATTATACTGAAGCTAAACAATAATAAATAAAATAAATACATTTTTCGCACCGTGTGCCGTATTTTTCTTCTTTCCTTTTGCCATCTTGTTTGACAAAAAGGGTTTACTTTGCAGAATAAACAAGGAAGAAAGTTTACCTCTCCACCTCTCAATGACCCGGGAGGCTACCGTATCATCCAATAATAATAAGGTTTTGGTGTCTGATCCCGAAATAAATATTGGCTAATTTGCATCGAAACACAAGCGACAACAAGGGCAACAAGGGAAGGGAGAGGGACTGACAAGGTGTGTGATGAAGGAATTACAGTATGTGGCTGTTTAGTTGTGATGCTGAAGAAGACGACTTAAGTGGTTTTAGTTCCCAGCAGATGGCGGCCATAAGTGACTTTCCTGGTAGGCTACTGGTTTACTAGACATTTACACACTCAAAAAAATATTTCCGTGTAACAGTACTAAATATCCCACGTTAGGATGTACACACCAGCAGCTTAAAGACAGGTGAGGCCTGTGGTTTTCGTACATTTCAATTTTCTCCTGAACTTCTGGAATTAATTCATGTGGAGATGAGCTGCGACTCAGTCCAAAAATAAAAACCTGAGATTTTTTTTCCAATCATAATAATCTATCATCAATTTCTTGACATATCTGTATAGCTTTAGTGTGGTTGTTAAATAAAGGTGATTAATATGCATATAATTGCTGTGGTGCTCCCAGGCATAAAGTACCTCCACTACAACCTGTGAGGAGTAAGGAGGAGACTAAAGAAACAGGAAATGAGGCTGTTGATGAAAGACAGTTGAGATGAATATGAAAAGAAGGAGACTGGTACTTTTTGGAGAAAGTTTCTTAGGCTAAGTGATAGAGAGAGTCTGACCTTCCCAAATAAATAGACCGTGGGGTTGTGTCACATAGTTGGCATACGCACAATCAGTCCATCATCTGCACCATAAATGGTAATGTGCTTCAACAACATGGAGATAAAGCAGACACCCTCTCCTAAATTGTCCGAGCCGTCCGCCTCCACTCTTCATCCCATAATCTCTCCTCTATACCTTCACCTCCAAGTCCTTACACTCTGTCATCCCTATCCAACACTTTATTTCATCATCCTTTGCCCCCGCCTCGGCTACAGATACACTTTCACATCTGGCATTTTAAATTCTCTGCACTTGCTTGCTGTCCTCGTACTTAGTGCACGTGTGTGTTTATGAGAAAGGCATATGACAGAGTCGGGGGGGGCTCTGTTATGTATCATCAATGCTGTTGATCCATACACTGACGGTGTGCAGAGTAACAACACATCTGCGCTTGAAGGACACGGGGGATGTCCAGCATCTCCATCCATGATGATCCATACAATCAAGGAGCTACTTGATATTTCAGACTTGAGTTTGCAGCTTGACATAAATCACAAGTGGACGTCGAGTCATTTTATTGTGTGAACATAAATCTGTTTAGGGACTCACTCAGTGGGAACCATGTAGCGATATGACAACTATTTGTTACAGGAATTAGAAACACACATGACAACGCTCTAAACATAATGGCTTGTATAGTCGCCGCTATAGTGTTTGTACGCCAGATGGTTTGTTTCACAAATGCGTTTGCATAAATGCATGAAGCATAAATCCATCTGGGGAAAACATTTTAGTCAGGGACTTAAAAAAGGTGTGTTAAAAAAAGAGTGCAAAAAACGAAAATTGGCCAATGATGTATTGCGTCAGTAAATGAAAGGATTTTTCCATGTAAGGAATGGATTTTTTATATACTGTCACAAAAGTAAACACTCTCTATTCTGGTCAAATACGTGTAAAAGGTGAAAATTGGAATTCTGAAACATTGCAATGGAAAAAATTCATTCATTCATTTTCTACCGCTTATCCTCACAAGGGTTGCGGGGGGTAATGGAGTCTATCCCAGCTGTCTTTGGGCGAGAGGCGGGGTACACCCTGGACTGGTGGCCAGCCAATCACAGGGCACATATAGACAAACAACCATTCACACTCACATTCATACCTATGGACAATTTGGAGTCGCTAATTCACCTAGCATGTTTTTGGAATGTGGGAGGAAACCGGAGTACCCGGAGAAAACCCACGCAAACAGAACATGCAAACTCCACACAGAGATGGCTGACAGTGGAATCGAACTCGGGTCTCCTAGCTGTGTGCCCTGCGCGCTAACCACTCGCCCGGCAATGGAAAAAATGAAAATTGAAAAAAACTAAAAGAGACTTCATAGGGCCTTTAGTATGCGGTTCATTTGACAAGTACTGTTCATCAGGCACATCTTATACTGTATATCATGGGCCATTCAGAACACTAGCAAATACTAAACATATGCGTACAAGTACTCCACACTGTTGCTTCCAGCGGTGGAGCATTAATCATGACATAGCAACATAGCTCCTGGTCTTCACCAAGCAGTAATTCCATAGGAACAACTAAAGTAAAACCCGAATAGCAGACTTGGCTGGATGATACTTGGATAGAAAACAAAACAAAGCCCTTTTCCATGTGGAGTGAATTACGTTTGAAAAACCGCTAGATCTGTGATCCCTGCTTCTACTGGATGTCAATTGATTCACAATCAATGATCTGTCTCCTGTTTGGAAACCGAAGAGATCCAATTGAAAGTTGAATAAAAGACTTAGGAAGAGTGGTGTGAAAGGAACCCCGAAGCACAGTAGACTGAATAACAAAAAGGATGACAACAGTGGAGAAAATAGGAAATAAAAACGAGGGAATGCACAAGAAGAAAGTAGAAACAATAAAGTGCAAAACAAATACTGGAAGGTGGAGCAGAGAAAGCTTTAAAACTTCCTGTGGCTGTGCTAAAGAGGATGCCATCTGGATTTGTTTATAGGCACTGGGTCAGGGACCCAAAGTAACCCAAAAAAACAGAGCACATTGGAATCTCATTCCCCTAAAATAATGATGAGGTTGCATCACTTCCACGCCATCTGTATCAAAGAACGTTTGACAAGCTTCAACTTCAATTGGGCATAAGTGACCGTTATTATCGCTCTGACTTTCCCGTCCTCTGATTCATAGTGCAGACCGATACCGGACTTTTGGCATTGTTACCCCTCTATCTCTTGTCCACCGTTGCCTGCACCCTGGTCCCTCTCTTCCAGCTTTGCTGGGGCCCAGTCAGTGTACAGTGATTCAGCATGGTGCTAAGCATTGAAGCCAGTTACAGTACTGGAGTGAGTTTATGCCGTGACAGTTTCAAGTACACTAAACAAAACTGGAAATTACTAAATATAAAACATTTTGGACAGTTATATGCTTGGAACTATCTGGTGTTTAAATATCTTCAATTCGCTGTTACTATAGGCCGTAATATTAACGGCCATATCGAGTGTGTACGATCCGGGGAACAGTGAAATATTTCTACTATGTCAATTGTTGGGCCTTCCCCCTCTTCTCTCGCTCATCTCCTCGCACAGACTCATCCCCCCGTTTTCTCTCTCCCACATGGCTACAATTATGCTGGTGTAAATAAACAAGTCCAGAGAGAGACATCACGAATTCCAGTTGGGCTCGTGGGAGCAGTGCAGCTTACGCAATCACATAGAAAGACACAAACATACACAGCAGATCTTTAACTTCAACTCATCAGTCACTCCCTCATCTCCGGTTAGGCAGAGATGAGATCGTTTGCCCATTTTTTTTTTTACTTTTAGGGAAGATGCAACAAAAATATGCAGTGAAATGCAAAAGCCGCATGTTGTCACACTCACCTGCTCATGATACTCGATCCCCATGCTCAGCGTGTTGATAAGGATGGCAATCATGATCCCTCTTCCGAAGTACTTGCTATCAACGATCTTCCGGAACGTGTCGCACACCAGCCTCCAGAAGCGCACAACCTTTCCGGCTGTTTTACCCAGCCTGAAGGGCTTCTTCCGTGGCTGCCGGCTGTCTCGCCTGTCCCTGCGACGCAAGTCCTGGCTGAACTCATAAACACCCTCGCTGTCCGAGTCTCCGGGTGTCTCATTGCCCTCTGTGCCGCCCTCAGACTCGTTGGCGAGGGCCTTTGCGCAGTAAGGGCAACTCTCAGGGTCCAGTGTCAACACCGCTGCGTCCATGGCGCTGCCCATGGTGCTGAGGTCACGGGCCGACAGCTGGCAGGATGGCTGGGCTGCAGCTGAGTGAGAGAGTGGAGTAAATGACTGTGATTGTGATAAATAGCATGCATGAAGTGTTTAATATAAAATGTCAAAACAAATAAAAGAATCTATTGTGAAGAACATTATTTTTGGATGGTTGCGTGTGGGTCAGAGCGAGTTTGTTCGACAGTGATGGGCAATGCGTGAGCATCGTCCCCGCAGACTGTGCTGCGGCCTGGATGGCTGGCAGCCAGTGTTTCCACCGTCTGTATAACCTGAGCGGATCTGGCCTGACTTTTGCTGAGCACACTGCCTTTTAGAACTTGGCCAGAGGCAGAATAAGTCGGTTGCCAGCTACAACATGAAGCATTAACATTTGACTGTAATTACAATGTTTTCTCTCTCACTCACGAAAAAAACAACAACTCTGGATAGCATTCTAGTTGAGACTTAATCACAACATATTTCTATCTGAATCAATAAGGTGATGGCATGGAAAGAAGCGTAATTTGTTTTCTTTCAACAGACAAAAACGCTGACCGAATAGAATAAATCACCCTTGTAATTCTCATACTTCATTAAATTGTCCAATTGTTATCTCCGCCAAGCTGGAAAAAACATGCGTGCGAGAGGTATTGTTTTGATTGTTGTTGGTTTGTTAGTTTGTTTGCGGTATTACACAAAAACTGACAACTGATTTCCACGAAACTTTGCGGCGCTATGGCCCATGCTGAGCAAGAAAATACAATTTTGGTGCACATACGGGTGAGTCTCTTTTTGTCTTTTGAGTTATGACAGAACCATTACCACACCCCAAAATGCAGCCGTCTAATTTTCATATCTTGGTTAATCCCAGTGAAGCAGAAGTAGCTTGCTAACCAACACAAAACAATGCAAAACATATTGTTCTCTTTAGTTATAGAAATGTGTCTTCTCTTTATATTTTGATATATTTATAGTCTGCAGGGCTCTACATTAAAAAACAAAAATTACTTGCCTATGGGGAATCCTTAAGGTTACTTGCCCAAACTTGCCCCATGTAAAATGAAAAGACTGCCATAATGATATCATCTAATTTTTGTGGCATCACATGAGAATCTCAAATAAAAATTTAATTATTATTAATTTTTGTGGTTGTTTTATTTTTATTCAAACTGGGTTATTCTTTTTTTGTTCTATTAAATCTGGATTGTCTAGAGACTTCTAGGCACTTTGCCTTGATAAATAAAAGTACATTCATGATTGAATAAACATTGTGCTTATTAAATAATAAATGACAACACAAGTTATTGGGTGATTCAATGTGATTCACTCACCTGTGCTATCATTTGATTTGCTGCGGCTAATAAAATACTCGTTTAGGAGGCACTGTTTCATCACTTTTTGGTGTTTTTTTTCAGAAGTTGTTGAAGAATTAGACGATGTTGGCAGGGACGCCATGATAGATGTTTTTGTAGTCAAACGATTGCTGATTGGTTGATCGCGAACAAGAACGGGTGTGGGTAAAACGCGGACTGTGGTCTAAATAAACGATTCTGATTGGTCCATTTCAAGATTTGCAAGGATTGTTTTGCAAATTACCACCGAAATTACGCAGTCCGTAATTTCACCCAACAAGAACCGCTTTAAAAAAAAACTCTTCTCAGTATGGCATGCCAAAGTGCACTTCCCCGACAGGAATATCACTGATTCGATTTACTTGCCCGAATTTTGTTTTAACTTGCCCCGAGCCATCGGTACATTGTTACTGTCGAGCTCTGAGTCTACTCAAGGGGTGAGATTTTTTTGGTACATTCCCTTCGGGGTGTTTTAAAAACTTTAAAATGACTTTGGCATCAAATGACTTTGGTCTTATGGCATCAAACTTGAATCCACATTTTTGCCAAGATCAGCCCTCAGATTCATCCCTCGACTCAGAACATTGACAGAACCAAAAGCAGCAATGATCTACCTGCTGGGTTGAGGGTGTCCACCAAGCTCTGCCGCCTCCTGCCATGGTTTATCGGTGGGATGTTGAGGCTGATATTTGTGAGCGTGCTCGTTGCGACGCTTCCTCGTCTGGACTCTGCGAGAGCTCTTGCCTGCAGGGTGGGGTAATTCTTGGGCCCGGGAGCAGCAAAGGGCACAGAGTTCCGCTTCATGGCCCTTGATGTTGAAACTGGTGTCAAAGAGAACTGGCCTGGTGTTTGCCATAGGGTTGTGGTCGAGGGCGTACAGCAAAGAGTTTCGAGGTGGAATACTCCAAGAGTGGAATGCGAATCGGTAAATCCTGCTAGATTTGCGTCCGCCGTTGCTGACGCTGTTGGCAGTGGCACGGCTAAAGCGACAGCCCCCCCAGTATTGTTATGAGAAGAAGACTCCACATCTCGACCTTCCAGACAGCGGACGTTGGCCCCTCCTCGTACACTACCATTGCCAAGATGGTAATGGTAATGTGGGTGCACCATGTGCTGAACCGACAATGACCCCTGCTTGGAAGACTTCCTCCTTCTCCTTTGGGTTTGCCTTTGCTGGGGTTCTACTGGAGGCGGAGAGGCAGCGATGTTGAGTCCTGCTCGGCGAGCTAAGAACCTGCAAACGTGGGCCACCTGTCTCGCCCCTTTATGGATGACATGGACCAGGTACTTGAGGAGTTCGTCATAGCAGGAGCCCGGCTCGGAGAGGGAGGCCAAGGTGCTGGCATTGGACAAGAAGCGTACTCTCTGCTCCTTCATCAGCTGACTCTCTCTCTGCTTTGTTTCTGAGAACTGAGTGGCAATGACGACCAGGCATAGATTGATCATGAAGAACGAGCCAATCTAAGAACAAGGAAAAGTTGTTATCCCAGCAGTCGTGACAAATACATGAAAAGAGGAACTTATGCAATCATCAGGAGGTAGCACTTACGATAATGAGTAGGATGAAGTAGATGAAGTTGTAGAAGGAGTGAGCATCCATCACGAAATACATGATGTCCACCCAGCCCTCCAGAGTAATCACCTGAAGGAAAACAAACAATACAATATAAAAAAAATAAAACAATACGATGTACAATTTGAGAAAGTACTTACGATGAAGCTCCTAATTATCATTTTTACTCAAAGAACCGAACACAAACACAAACTAAACCGGCACAATCACAACCTGGATAAAAGGTTTCAAACTCAAAACTTCCCTGCTGTAACGCAACATTGCTAATCACTCAACCACCGTGATGACCCTCCAAAAATCCAACTGAAAACTAATCCCCCCAGTTTTCTCTGGCATGTTTCACCACACACAGACAAACTCCAATAACAGTCACACCAGTGGGAGAACTAATCCCCAATCTGGCTTTTGTCCTCCATGACACTCATCGCCTGACAGAAATATATGAAAACAGACAAAAGCTTTGCAGATGATGTGGAGATAGCTAACAAATGGGGTGGAAAATTGAGGCAGTGTGATTATGCGGCGGATGTGATGTCCCGTTAATCGTTTAAAGCCATATTCCGATGACATACCAGCTGCCGCAGGGCAATTAGCAAACCTTTTGCCACCTCTTTGTTACAATCTGGTTTTCCATCCCTCTTTACTTAAACCTTGTTAGTTTGCCTTTGAGTAATTATTATTACTATTATAAGTATTATTCGGGCGGCACGGCGGTCTAGTGGTTAGCGCGCAGATCTCACAGCAAGGAGACCAGGGTTCAATTCCACCCTCGGCTGTGTGGAGTTTGCATGTTCTCCCCGTGCATGCGTGGGTTTTTTTCTGGGTACTCCGGTTTCCTCCCACATTCCAAAAACATGCTAGGTTAATTGGCCACTCCAAATTGTCCATAGGTATGAATGTGAGTGTGAATTTGTCTATATGTGCCCTGTGATTCCAGTCCAGGGTGTACCCCGCCTCTCGCCCAAAGACAGCTGGGATAGGCTCCAGCACCCCCCGCGACCCTCGTGAGGAAAAAGCGGTAGAAAATGAATGAATGAATAAGTATTATTCCACCCGCCTTACCTGAAATATGGCGATCCAGGCATAGCAGATGTTGTCAAAGTTGATGGCCCCCTTGAAGGGGTTAACCAAACCGGCAGAGCAGTTGGTGTAGTACTGGTTCCAGTTGACGCAGGTGGTGTTATCAGTGCTGTTGTACGAGTACATGTCGAGATTGCATTGCAGGCCTGCCTCGTCATAGAGCTTGGGCACCGAGCCGCAGTCCCTCATGCCGTTCTCTCGGGGCTGGGAGCAGATGAAAGGATTCTCATCATCGTTTTCGGTGTGGTAGTATTTCTCAAGCTCCACAGACAGAGGACTGGGGAGAAATTAGAGGACATTGCTATTAGTGGCGTATACGTTTAATCAGAGTAAACATTTTATATTTTTACTTTTTTTTTTAATCTTGCTTAAAAGTCTTGGATGATTAATAAGGACAAAATGATTGGAAACGCTCCAATGTTGAGCTGGGACAGAAGAATGAAGAAAAACAAGAGCAAATATAGCATCAAAGTAACACTGGAGGTCATTGGTTTGTCTGAAATGTTTTGAAAGTGTGTGTGGTCTTGGTAGATTAGAAAAATACACACTTTCTCTGGTTGAATTTTTTTGCAAATACATCATTCAAAAGCAATGCATGTCTGCTTGTCAATTAATAAAACACGTCCCAACTTTCTGCACTCTGATACATTTTGGGGAAATGCTGGGTATACAATGTAACTGACTAAAATTAGGGTGAATATAACATGGGCTCATTGGATGGGGACCAGTCCAGGGTGTACGCCTGCTGGGATAGGCTCCAGCAACCCTCGTGAGGATAAGTGGTAGAAAATGAATGAATAACATGGCCTCACTTTATTGTTCATTCTTCTCTGCACATTTCATTACCGTGATGAGACTCCATCAATGCTAACCTTATTGACTAAAGGTCATGACCCGGATGGGCTTGTTTGGGTCAAGGTCCCCCCCAAGACCTGACCCATCTCCCCTAAACCAATCCACAGCAGGCCTATTAGCCGACTCATCTTTATTTATCTCAGTCCTATTAAGCAAATAACAATGAACACATAAATCCTATAACTGTGCACTTGCCCCCACATGGAATGAAAGCAACAGGATCAATAAGGTGAATATCAGTAAACGGGTCTCGCAAACAATGGCTCGTTAACGTTGATTGGTTTTGTGATGCCTCATTTTGTCACAGCCATCTTTTAACCTCAATTCTAACCTTTTCCTTAATAATAAGGTACTCACAAGGAGAAGTTATCCTCTACAAAGCAGCGATTTCTGAGCAGGCCGGCCCATAGCTGGACTCCCACGATGCCGAATATGAAGAAGACAAAGAAGCAAAGCAGCAGCACGTTGCCCAGCATGGGCAGAGTGTCGAGCAGCAAGGTTACCAGGATGCGCATACCTGAGACGAGACACAAGGACTTTATTTATTTTTCAGTATAACATTTTTTTTAAAGTGACATCAAAAATGAGTACAAAACATTGAACATGATACTGACATACTGAGACAATAGAAAGCTATTAGTTGTGTGCCGCGGATGGGCACACGCTACATGAAAACCCTCTCTGGCTTTGCGTTCAATAAAACATGTGCACATACCGCAAAAACTAAACAATACACAACTTTCCCGGTACCTTAAACGCACCTTTTATCACCTCGGTCACATTAGATTGCATAAGGATTTATTTTTGGAGTGAAAGTAAACTGTTTGTATTGAATAAAGAGTATTTTTGAAAATATACAGTAGATATAGAACAAAATGACTCAAAAGTAGAGTCCAAAAAAATACAAAAAAATAAAAATTAAAAAAAAATTAAAAAAGTAGAGTCCACAAGTACTGACATATGTGGATGAGTGACGATGTAAGGAGTACCTCATACCTGTGTAGTCTTTCACGGGCCTTCTACTACCAAACACAAACCATACACACCAGCATCCCCAACCAATGATTGTCCTGAGATGTTTAGAAGTTGCTTAGCAACGCCTGACTTCAGGTGTTCAATTAGGACCTTGGGTTTTGCCGATTGTTTGTCAATGGCGAATGCACACTGAACACGCTCAACTTAGCCAAGTCATAAAATGACCGAGGTGGTCGCCTCTCCCAAGTTCTTAATGAAAACAAACACAAAAACCCACATTCCAAGCCATCCATCTTTCATATTTGATAACAATCATTTCCTCCTCCACCTGTGCGCCTCCGACCTCGATGCGGGTGGCCGCTGTGCTGAAACGTAGCAAGAAGGCAGGTGGCCGTGTAAGATCAGGGAACTATCCGCTAGAAAGAAAATGAGGTTTTGCTAACTCTGCTCTCCTGACTGGCTATGTTCAGCTCTAGTCAGGGTTATAATCTTTGTATTTTCAAGCTAATGGCCTCTTTCAGTCCAGAGCCTGTGTACACCTGCGTCTCTTCTCATTTGAGCCAAATCGAAAATAACTAGCTCGATATCAGCGGTTCCTGACAAAGATGCCCAGGAAAGAAAATAAGCAAGTGCTTTTGTTTTGGCCACAATTGTGAACGAAAAATAAAACATATGAAAAAAGTCAAGTCATACACTTTTAGTAAGCGTTTGTGGCTGACACTTTTGCAGCATGTGGTATGAAAAGACTCAAGTGTGATTATTTAATTTGAGGTATTTTAAAGAATATTTTTCTTTTTTCTCTCACTTTTATTTTTCAATCTCACTGAAACAATACCATAACATTGGCTGTATAGTTGGAGTGGTTCCTGGACTGGACTCCGTACGATACAATGACTAGTAATGAACTGGTTGCTCTTGGCACGTAGTTGGGTGCCTCAAGCTGGGTGAGGGTGGTTGGATGTGGGGTTTTCATTCTGGTAGACAAGGAATAATATATGTTTTGTTGGGATGAGGTTGGAATCTGGGTGGTTTAGGGGGGTGGGACTAGATAAGTTTTGACTTCTTCCCATTCCCTTTCGAACATGTGTATGTTTATATGTACATAGGTATTTTTATTAGTGTTGATTTATGTTTGGGAGGACGCATCCATCCATCCATCCATCATCTTCTCCGGCATGTCCGGGTCCAGGGGCAGCAGTCTAAGGGAAATCCAGACTTCCTGATCCGCAACCACCAGGAGGGCCCCAAGGCATTCCCAAGCCAGCTCGAATCAAATCAAATCAGGAAACACAATGGTCGTTTGTATCTGTAATCTCGTTCTTCGGTCACGGCCATAAGTGAGGTCGAAGTAAATAAACGTAAAAAGATTCCATCAAATTAACCTATTCAAGAACTATTTCAACTAATTTCCCGCTACCTGAATGATCTCAATGTAAATATAATGTGCATCAACAAAGATAAAGAATCACGTTTTCTCAGCACTCTTTGACAAATCACGTAAACCCGCAATCCCCAGGCTATTTGGAAAGGACAACATGACTCTGTCGTGTTCGGATTGAACGTGTAACTGCTTAATCTTTCTTTCAACAACAGAACACCCCTTTGCATGCTCACAGCGTGGGGGGGCCGGATACTTTGCACAGTGCACATTGAAAATCTTTCAACAGCTTAGAAAAGAAAAGCATTACACAGAATTCCTTTGCTTTCATCCACTGGCAACCGTCTCGTGTCGTGTCTGCCCTCAAATACAAAGTCCGACTCTCCGTCTTCAAAGGGACCTTCTTGTCAGCAACACAACTAAACTTAGACGCGACTACGACCTACTGTGGAAAGTACATTAGGTTGTTCTTTCAAGATCTTTAATCCATGCGTTTGCCAAAGACAAGAACACACTCAGAGCTGGAAGCTGGGAGGTCAATGACGATGTTGTCTTTGGGGGATGATATGGAAGGAAGTCAATGTGCATGGCATAATTCTACACATGTACTGTCCAAAAAAGATGAATCACTATTCTGCTGGGGAGTAATAACAGGTGATGCATTCTAGGGTGAGCATGCAGGCAAATATATGCATGTTTCTGATTGATGAGGCTTTCGGCAAAGGTCAGACATTGTATCCAAACAATGAAGAAAGGCTATTCTGGGTTCAGGATTATAAACACAAAAGGAGTGTGATTGTGTGCAGTCATAATCATCTCTTCTCGATGGACACCAGATCATCAGTCAGTACTGTTCAGGTCACCATTAACGCCCCCCCCCAAAACAGGCAAAGTGCTTCCCTTCATCAATTAGTCAGCCATTATTCCGTTCCTTGTGAAAGCGCTCGTTAATATGACGGGTGGTAAAACAAGTGCTGGTTCTCAGTTGACTGCATTATTTGAAAATGGAACTACAGTAGAACCTCTAAAAGTCTAAAATCTTTGGATCTTTGTTGCATTCTTTCGGTAGAAGGACATGGTGAATATGTACAATTATTACAATTATGACAAGACTGAATTGAGGTCCATTCATGAATTTATCTCCATGGACCGGAACAATCACAAGCCACAGTCAACAATGAAATAACATTACATAACATAACATTAACATTAAATAACATTAAATAATTTTAACATAACATTAACATTAAATAACATTAAATAATTTTTACATAACATTAACATAACATTAAAAAAATTTCAATAACCAGAAAAGAGTGAGGGAGTGAACGGTGGTGTCGCGAAGGATGACTCTACTGTATTCAGGTTCAAGAAAGGACTCAGCTGACCTCCAAATGCACACTAATAGCTTTTTACATTATACAGCAGCTGAGGTGGTGTACTGTATATCACCTGCCTGCCCATATACTATACATATATATACTATATATATATAGTACATGTATGGTATGGGTCCATGTTAGATTTAATGGGCGACTTGTAATTGCACTTATAATTGAGATGTATTTTATGCTTGACTAAGTTTACATTATTACACATGCCATTTACTTTTTATAGCACTTACAATGCCTGTTTATCTACATTAACTTGGGACAGCCTATTGATAACTGTGTAGGTATTTGCTCCTATATTGGATACAGACTTTGCAGTTTATGTGGCTCCAATTGGCTGACCTATGTCGGCATAAGCAGTTGTCAAAATTATCAAAAAATAGCTTTGACCACATTTCGTAGATACGCAAATCTTTATTTGATGGCGAACAACCTAAAAAAATAATGAATGGCTGCATTATTATTGTGGTAGGATGCAGGTTAATATTGCCATGTTAAATCCCTTGATGCTTACAGTATGCAAATTGCCCCCACTCTCTATGTGTCACCACACGGATGTCCCATGAGTCTAATGAGAATGACATCTCCGAGTTGGAGTTGTCCAAGGCAAGTTCTATTCATGTGAAGCCATCTGTGGTATATATGCACAGCTAACCTAGGGGAGGAGATATTACATCCAACATCTGGGAGTAGGAGATAAAGTAGGCAGCCCGGCCTGAGTCCGAATGACTGGACTGGAGCCACATTTACTACTGTCCCAGTCACGAGATTAATCACACGTACAGCTACTGCCTTGTGGTTATCATGGTGCAAAAGTTCCCAGCACCTTCTGTAATGGAACATTCTAAGTCAAACGCTACCCATTGGGCAACCGGGATTGTCCTCATAATTGGTCAGATTTACAATTCATTTTCTAACAGGGAACATTGAAATGTAATGGAAATAATCGTCACCACCATGACACCATTTAGTAACAGAAACAATATCTATTGTTGTACTCAAGTAAAAATAAAAAGTCAAATTATGCAGCTTTTGGATGTACTGCTCGTACAGATGCACGTTTGTTGTCAAAGTTTTGCGACGAATGTTTAGCGATAATTGACGGAATAGCCAAATTTTTCAACTACTTTTGCTAATGGTAATGGTTTTATTTCATTTGAAAATGCATCAGATTACAATTGAGTGCATCCCATAATCAGTTCACAGTTCCACATGTCCAAAAGGAGTAGGAAGAAGCAAAGCTTATTAAATCCTACCCATCCATCTGGTACTTTTACAATCAGTAACTGTTACATTTCTTCATTTCCATCTTTCCAAATTTCGTTGAAGTTTTTTTTTTTTTAATTCATTTTTATTTTTGTAATTAATTAATGTATTTATTTATTTGTGTTAAGTTTAATGTGGTGCTGTAATATTTTATGGCATCAAAAAGCCAGTTGCATACCATCCCTTTAAACTGTAAAACCCAACAACGACAAGTGAGAGTGTGCATAGTGATAGTAGACAAAAGTACTGTTGTGTCCGACTCTGAAAAGGGCAACCTAAGGCTTTGTCCTTTTTAGTGTTTTTCATAAGTGAGAAAACTGCTGAGTGAAAAAGTGGCTGCCTGCATCAATGCCATAAATCTCCTCTTACACACAAGGAGATGAATTCATTCAGCATCCAGAGTGCCCGTGTATTTAAATTGGGTAAGTGCACCTCAGAATAGCTGGAGCTCAACAAACATCTCCACTCAGATTTATGATGGAAGCTTCTTTAGAGTTCTTGATTAGACTGCTGAAGGGATGAAAAAACAGGACAGAGGACAAATATCAGCCTCGGCAAACACATCCATGCAGTAAATGACATTTTCCGCACAGGGCTGGACCACCAATTCAAATGAGGATGAGGAATGGTTGAATGCGTCATAATGTATCAATATGTGTGAAGCAAACGTGTGCTACATTTGTAAAAAAAAAAAAAAAAAATGTTTAGACATTTTGCCTAAATATATATGGCAAAATTTGTATCAAAGTGAAAGTTATGCTTGAAATGTGTCTTTTCACAATAAGCCTTTTATTTCTCGAGAACTGATATTTTGCCGAAACTTACCTCTGTTCTACAGCTGATTACTAAAGAACGAATAAAAGGTAGGAAGAAACTTTTTTCCTGATGAAAATTGTTTAGAAATTTTGCCTAAATATATATGGCTAAATTTGTGTCAAAGGGAAAGTTATGCTTGAAATGTGTCTTTTCACAATAATCCTTTTATTTCTTGAGAACTGATATTTTGCCGAAACTTACCTCTGTTCTACAGCTGATTACTAAGGAACAAAGAAAAGGTAGGAAGAAACTTTTTTTCCTGATGAAAATTGTTTAGACATTTTGCCTAAATTTGTATCAAAGTGAAAGTTATGCTTGAAATGTGTCTTTTCACAATAATCCTTTTATTTCTTGAGAACTGATATTTTGCCGAAACTTACCTCTGTTCTACAGCTGATTACTAAAGAACGGAGAAAAGGTAGGAAGAAACTTTTTTTCCTGATGAAAGATGAAGACGAACACAATATTCTGGACACAAAAATGTCCGGTACAGAGAGGGACGGCTTATGAAAAATGACTGGGCTTGAATGAGTTAATAAGAAATCCTTCTTGTATCTGGAACCAATTAACTGTGATAAATGAGGGACAGCTGAATATACTTTTTCGGATTTTTGTTCCGAGTGGTCAAGCACTTACTTGGCACCCTGTTGATGGCTCGTAGTGGTCTCAACACGCGGACTGTCCTCACTGCTGAAAAGCTGACATTCTGCAGGTTGAGGGAATACTCCAACATCCTGCAACATACACAACCAAGTCAATTTTGTTCACGTCACATTTAACAAAAGTTATCTAAGGTATACATTAAAGAAAACCAAACGATCCCTTTGTTAGGAATTACTTTGGCGATAGAGGAAAGGAAAAATTCCCATTAAGGAAGGAACCTCAAACAGAAATGAGACAGTTAAACGGAACGGAGAGCGATAGAGAATCCTTGTGACAATGCTTGTATTACACATTTGAATCAATTGACCGCCCTAATATACAGTCTGTGTATTGCATCAAGAAAATGCTCTCTCACCGTCAGTGGGCAAGTAGTAATTGATGCTCTAATAAGCCCAATCAAATCTAAATTCTTGCCTTCAACGACAAATGTAATGCATGTGTTCTGGCAAACAATATGCTTTGATTCCTAAGCTCAATGGAGCGCGACCACAGTGCATGTGTTTGCGCTTGTATATGGAGCGCAGCACACACGCAATGTTTGTGGGCCTGATAAACACGCATGCATTCACACGCACGCTTGCAAAATCAGCTTTAAAAAAAAAAAGCAGAGCGAGGTGTGCGTGCATCCCCAATGGCGTTATCGATAGCGGAGAGAGGAGAAGCGTGGCGTCAGCAGCACACAAAAGAGCAACATGAGATGAGTCTGGCTCGTAAGGCTGAGACTCCTAACGGTCTTCCAGGCGGCTCCTTGGAGGCTCCAAGGTGGATGATGGGAGGTTAGGACAAGATCATTGAGCAATGTTTTTCTTGTGTCCTGATCAGACTTTGTCATTGTGTCTTCTCGCACTGTGGAGCATATGTTGAGCACATGTGCAGCTCAAGGGGTGTGCGGGTGAAGGAATTCCCTCCTTACACACACTCCAAGTCTGTCTGTCTCGCAAATTTAGAACACATGCGAGCAGTGTGCGTACACATGTGCAAACCCTACAATCTCCTGTATCGGAGGTATGAATGTGTGTGTCATGTCGTGACACTGGAGGTAAATATATATAATTAACTTCCAGTTCAGTTTGAATCAGTTAGGTTCCACCATGTGCAAAAATGTGTCATTTAGGTCAACATAGTATATAGAGGCAGAGGAACTTCAGTCTCACCAGAGTGTCCGAGGTCTACCTAAGGTCTACCCAAGGCAGGGGTCTCAAACTCAATTTACTTGGGGTCCACTGGAGCTCGGGCCTGGGTGAGACTGGGCCACATCAGGTTTTCCCCCCCCAAAAAACCAATAAAAAAACACATTTATTAAAAACAAATTTTTTTTTAAAACTTCGCTTTGGTTCCAATTTTCTACAAGAAAAGCTCTGATAAAACATTCCACTGTTCTCAAATATCTTACTTTTTATTTTTCTACACAAAATAAGATGAAAAGTAAATAAATCAAGAATAAAGAAAATCAATCAATCAGTAATAAATAAATAAATATAATAATAATAATAAAACGGCAAATAATAAAAACTTAAGAAACCACATATAGTTGGTGGGTAGACAAATTATTTTTTTCAGATTAAAATGAACAAAGCATTATTAGAGCCCTGTAGACATGACAAAACAGGACTATAGTCACATTTATACTCTTTTTATTTACAACATATTGCGCAACTGCAGGGTCTTGAGACACATGCTAACTCGCAAACTAGAGAGCTAGCGACCTAAACGGTAGCCTTCAAGTTATTTCCTTTAAACTTAAATAGCCAAAAACTTACCACTTCCACACGGATAGGGAGGATAACTATTAACAGTTATTTAACCTTTAACATGAACATTAATCAAACGTAATAATTTTTTCTGGGTACATGATACCATACAGAATCCATATCAAACTTGCGCGGGCCGCACTAACATTAAACTTTCATATCAAGGCGGGGGCCTCAAACTAGTGTCCTGCGGGCCACATTTGGCCCACGAGCCGTGTGTTTGAGACCCCTGACCTAAGATCTCCTTCCGGTTAGACAAGCCTGAATGCAAGATCCCAATGAAACTGGCTCTTCACTGCTGTGGCGAATCCCAGATGACCAGGCTCCTCACCCCACCTTTAAAGGTGTGCCCATCCACCCAGAATCAGCCACCGGTTTCCAAAATCTGGTCCTTACCGTCACGAGTCATGACCACAGCGTAGTGCTTCTCAATTATTTTCTGCACCAGCATTCTGTATACAATCACTTGTTTAGAAAGAGTAGTAAAGTAATACAAATACGCTGAGATAACATCTGCAGCAACTTAAAACCATGTCTAAATTTAGTCCCCCAAGGGGGCCTGCCACTATTTGAGAAGCACTGCCACAGGTGAAGGTCAAGGCAATGCAACCAGTGAGTCAATCGTCCATCCAGAACCTCAAATTCTTACAACGATACAACTGTATCATCTGTGTTGCACAAATAATGAGGATGACAGAAAGTTGTGTGCAAGCTTGTGTTGATTATGGTGATGGGGGGGGGCAGGCAGGCAAGCCCGACATTGACAGAGTTTGCGTGCAGAGAATTCCCAACTTCAGCCCAAGAAGCACAGTTCCACACACACAGAGTTGAGGTTGAGGATAAAAGGCGAGGTTTTGCATCTTGTCATTCATACTAATTGGATACTTATGCACAAGTCTTAATGTAGAGAGATCCTTGCAAGGACAAACTCAGCACGTTGTAATGAGATGCAAATAAATCATGCAATGAAAGGTGCTGGCAGACGCGCGGCGTGCACTAAAACAGACACTCGCTTTCTTTTTGCAGATGGTGAACATGTGCTATTATGGCACAGCACGTGATACCCTTCATTGAAAACAAACGTAAATGTGCATGCACACATGCTGACATAGGATTAGTGATGTATGACAGGCAAAGTGCAGATGAGCGATACCATACATCACATGTCTCCTTCCTTGTCCTAAGTTCACCTCCATCTGTATTTGTCTTCTTATCCTGTCTATCCCACTCACAGTTCATACTGTACTTGTATTCTTCTCATTTTTAAAAAGATGAATGCGTTTTGTAAACTGCAAAAACAACAAGTTAATTAGGAAGCAAATCAAATGTGTCAAACATTCCCAAAAGCTAAAAAAAAAAAAAAAAAAAAGTTTGCAATGATTGTGTTTGTTAAAATACCAATAAATCACGTTTGTTGATTAGGTTCAATTGAAAATACAAAATGAACGGCTGCCAAATTGTGAGCTTGATACAACGATGACAAAACAAAAGCAGATCTTTCCGTGTGACTGATACAAAATACCAGATGAGATTTTTATTTTTGATTCTTTTTTTGATGAGTGAAGCTGCACGCTAAGATCAATGTTTATTTCAAGCCGTGATGTAATAACTTCTTTGTTGGTCTTCAGCATTGGTTTCTATTGCTTAATAGCATTCCTTTGTCGCCTTAAACAAAGATGAGTCCACTTCCCTTCAGTCAATAAAATGTATCAAACACAAAACAATGAATATGAATGAAAATTATAGCTACACGCCAATGCACGGAGGAGGTTTTAAAAACCATGGTAATATGAAAGTAAGCGCATGTAGCGTCATTTAGCCGAAGTGGAATGGAGGACAATCATGAGGAAAAGACAGATGGAGTGTTTTCATGCTGATCTGATAGAAAGCCTCTCAGCAGCAACACTTTCACTGTCAGCCCACTCTCATACTTATGTGCTTATGATGTCCACCATTATGGTGAAAGACTCCACAACAGTGTGACCTTGGTTCATGTTTAACTGCTTGACCCAGTGCAGAGAGGTCGGAGGTCATAAGAGAAACTTGACGTGAGTGAACAGCAAATAGAACATACATTAATACGGCATTTGAAGTACAGACACTTGACGGAGTATGCTACTTTTTGCCAGCAATGCTTATGTTATAAGTTATAACATAAAAGAAAAAAAAAGGTCAGTAAGGATAATTCATAATGCCGCCTACAGAGAACATACTAACTCCTTATTTCTAAAATCACAAATACTTAAACTTGCTGATATAGTTCATCTTCAAACAGCTAAAATAATGCATTCAATCATTCATTCATTTTCTACCGCTTTTTCGAGGCTCGCGGGGGTGCTGGAGCCTATCCCAGCTGTCTTTTGGGCGAGAGGTGGGGCACACCCTGGACTGGTCGCCAGCCAATCACAGGGCACATATAGACAAACAACCATTCACACTCACATTCATACCTATGGACAATTTGGAGTCGCTAAAATAATGCATAAGGCTAAAAATAACCAATTACCTAAAAATGTCATCTAATACTTCTCTACAAGAGAAGAGGAGAAATATGATCTCAGGGAAGAACTACATTTGAAACACTTCGGTATATGACAAAAAATTTAAAAAAAACCTTAAACCATATTAGGAAAGCAGGAAGTGAACAAATGTAACAGTTACTATTGTAAAAGTACCAGATGGAGGGGTAGAATTTAATAAGCTTTGCTTCTTCCTACTCCTTTTGGACATGTGGAACTGTGAACTGATTATGGGATGCACTCAATTGGAATCTGATGCATGTTCAAAACCATTACCATATAAGTTATAACATATAAGTTATGGAATCATTCCCAGACCAAAATGTACATCTTTTTCCTCTTGCATGTCCAGAAACGTGTCTGCCAAGCTTGCTGAGCAGATTGCGGTAAGACTTGCCAATGGTTCGGAGTGTGTTTTCTACAGAAATGGTACTCATATTAGTAAGAGTATTACTATTGATATCGTTATGCAAGAGTCCACAGAGCGCCTAATGAAATCTGGGGCAGAATAAACAGGGTTGAAGGGGTGTTTGTCTTCATACTTTGTGATATACTATACTATAAACTTATAGTACAACCTCTGTCCCTTTGTCTACTATCCCTATCACTGATAATCTACAGCCAATATGTTGACCCATTGTACTTGCAAGACAATCTTGCTAATGGAGAGGAACCTGGGCAAGGAAATGCAGCAGTCCTGCTCTGACGTTGTCTTTGTGTGGCTCGCTTAGTGAGGGAGGGGGTGTGTGGTTGGCAGTGGATACTTTGTTTAACGGCCATCATTGTTCATCAGTGCTATATCCTTGTCTGTGTCCTTTCTCTCTCTCTCTCCTCCGGACGTCACTTGTCCACACATTCTCAGTATCACTACCATTGGAGGAATAGTAAAACATCAAAAGAAGTAGTAATACTAGGAATAAAATAAAACATGATATGCCAATCCGGTATGTGTACAAGCCCATCCATTCGACGATGGATGGATCAAAGTTGTGTCTGCACCTTTTTCTCCTTTGTTTTCTTACCTCCACAAGTGTCTATCAAGTTCTCATCCTCTCTCATATGGTGTTTCCCTCCCTTCTATTGATTTTCCTAGTCTCCTTCAGCTTTTATACTCTACCTTACATTCCGTACCCCTCCAACTAGACTGGAGGAGACCCATACTGCATCGATAAATCACTGAGAGGAAGAAAGAAGGAGAGAAGAAGACACTCAGGATTCAGGTTCAATGCATCTCACTTGCCTCCTACGGTGAGGCACATCCCAGGGTGGGAATGGAAGAGGATGTGTTCGATATTTCAAGCCATTAAAAAGGTGCTAAACTTGCATTTTAAATGTCAATACACCACGGCTTCAGACTAATTCAATATTACTCCAGTGGTGGTTAGAAGGTCATTTTCATGGTGGCTTTTTTACTTCAATGACTTTGTAGGCGTGACTACCAGGTCCAATACAATGGCCGAAGAGGGTCGTGTCCCGATACCTTTGACCACAAAGTGTACTAAAGGGAATATTTGATAACACATACAGCAAAGGCTATATATCCGGACGTTCATTAGAAATAAAAGACGTCATTCATCAGCCCAATCATGTGCGGCACATTGTTCACGCCAAGGTAGAGTACAGAAGACGAATATCTGGTTTCAAGCTGCTTTAATGAAAGATTCATGGCCAAAGGGTGAGTCTAAGCGAATCGAGCAAAACCAAGAAGACAGCCTGAGTGACTATTTTCGGCTGCGGTGTCTCTCCTCACACATCAGACGGGATTAAAAATTGAAAGGAGTAAAATGAAGCTGATACTTGGGCTTCTATTCCTTTCTCTGCCAATCTATCGCCCTTCCTTCTTGGTAGTACCCCTGAACTCCTTCTCCGCCCCCCACCCAGATCACTCTTTCTTTGGCTGCCTAAGCGGAGTCTCATGGAGGAGTAAGCGTTAAGTCAAATGTGTAGGGTACGCTCTATGCTTAACTGGACTTCCACAACACCAGTCAATGGAAACACTCCTGACAAGTCATTTTAATTGTAAAACACTTAGAGTAAAGTTAATTTTAAAGTCAATCAATCGTTATCATTCAAAGCCAAACTGCTAAAACTTAAATATTACTAAGAAAGTGTGGAAAAAACACATTGTTTGACATTTCCCCACAGTTGCTACAGAAAGAAGCACAGCAGGAAGTACGCTACAGGAAGAAGATGATGTGTGAAAACGTCTAGGTTGATCTGAAAACATCCCGGTCACATAGTACACTACACATGCAGACTAGTTAGTAAGTATTAGTACACATTTTTCACATGTACTAGATCCATGTACTGTATGCGTGACACGTGCAAGCATCGGTAATGACTTGTGTGGCCTCTACTGCAACATTGTGACATGTGAATAAAACTCAATTCCAGCTCAGTGGTTATGTATGTGCTCCCATAAATTAATTAAAAACTTGACTTTGGTCCAGAAACACGAGACTCACTGGAGACTCACATTTATACTCTTTTTATTTACAACATATTGCGCAACTGCAGGGTCTTGAGACACATGCTAACTCGCAAACTAGAGAGCTAGCGACCTAAACGGTAGCCTTCAAGTTATTTCCTTTAAACTTAAATAGCCAAAAACTTACCACTTCCACACGGATAGGGAGGATAACTATTAACAGTTATTTAACCTTTAACATGAACATTAATCAAACGTAAAAAAAAATTCTGGGTACATGATACCATACAGCATCCATATCAAACTTGCGCGGGCCGCACTAACATTAAACTTTCATATCAAGGCGGGGGCCTCAAACTGGTGTCCTGCGGGGCCGCGTGTTTGAGACCCCTGTTTTAAAGTATCTGCTCCTATAAAACTGACAGTAATTATAAGTGTTGTGGTCTTATTATTGAAATGGAGAGGTTGCTTTTATTTTTTGTTACTTTTTATTCTATGCTTTACTATTTTAATTCAGTTTCATTTCATGTCATCGACGTGCTCGTGACGACTATCGTGGAGCCAATGCATGTGGCAACATGGACGTCGACTTTACTTTTCAACCTCTGCATGTCAGAGATTAGGATTTGCTTTTTAATTTGGCAGAAAACAAAGACAGTTCAATGCGGTGCCAACATGAACACTAATAGCCCTCCTCGTCATCATCATCATCATCATCATCGTCATCATCATCATATCTTTGTACAGCCGCATCCACGCTGCTAGAGTCAATTACGACAACGTGAGCCATGTTTTGTGACTTACCCAGCCAGCACAATGAAGAAATCCAAGCGGTTCCATGTGTCTCCAAGGTAACATTTCTTGCCAAAAATGCCCAGAGCCACCATCTTGATCACCATCTCAATGGCAAAGAAGGCAAAGATAAAGTCATCAAAATCCTGCGGACATAAACCAACACAAAACAGCAAAGTTAGCCTTTTATATCGAGAAGAAAAGTGATGCTGCAAGGTCATAGACAACCATAATAACAATTAGGAATTATGAAAAGGCATATTTTGGTGCACACCGGTTCTTGAGGACTAGTAAGGTTTTTATTTCATAATCATGAGCTATGAAAACACTCAAGACAAGCTTGTCCAGCCATTGGAAATTTCAGGATATCATTACTCAAAATAACAGTTTGACTCATTAAGATGACAATCTGCTATCCGCTTGAAACAATTACTGATAAAACGCTGATAAATATTCCCCAATATGAACTTTGAACCCAGCTTTGGAACCAAAATAACCCAAGTTCACACCCTGGCAGAGAAATAAAGCCATAATGAAAATTGTGACTGGTACATACAAGATTGGATTGACCGCTGACCTTAACTGCCTCGGCCATAATGTCTCCAATAGTGCTTGTCGTGTTTTCATCAACAGACTTATTACTTTGTGGTGAGAGCTTTCTCTTGTGCATTGTCGCCAGGATCCTTCTTGAGCCGTGTTCCAAGCTCATTACACATGACTCATGTATACATGACGGAGTGACAAGTCAAAACAAAACTGTCCTTTTTAACATCAGGAAATATGATCATGATCATATTAGATGGGGAAAACAAGAGCAAGAAGGAAAATTTAGAAATTTAAATGAATAAGAGAGAAGGACCAGATGAGGAATTTAGAGATGAGAGGGGAGAAGAATGCAGACCGAAGTAAAAAAAAAAAAAAAAAATATGAGAAACATTCTGGAAGCGTTTCAAACCACAGGACACCCACAGATGGATGAGTCATCCAAACATGAACAGAGAAATGTATAAATATATACAAATCTGTTAAGTTTAGAACAAAGCCAACCTCTTGTTCCTTGTAAATTGGCTGTCAAGTTGAATGCAGACGTCCACACAAGGAAGTGCATATTTCACATCACGGAAGTTGAGCGTCTAACTTCTAGTGGGGAGCCATGTTTTGAGGGGAAAGCCATGTTAATGGTAACGTGTAAAGGTGGAGAGAGCGGCACCCAAATAGAAGGACAATGAACATGCTGCACGGTGGTCGAGTGGTTAGCGCGCAGACAGCTAGGATACCAGGGTACAATTCCACCCTTGTGGAGTTTGCATGTTCTCCTTGTGCATGCGTGGGTTTTTTCCGGGTACTCCGGTTTCCTCCCACATTCCAAAAACATGCTAGGTTAATTAGCGACTCCAAATTGTCCATAGGTATGAATGTGAGTGTGAATGGTTGTTTGTCTATATGTGCCCTGTGATTGGCTGGCGACCAGTCCAGGGTGTACCCCGTCTCTCGCCCGAAGACAGCTGGGATAGGCTCCAGCATCCCTGCGACTCTTGTGAGGATAAGCGGTAGAAAATGAATGAATGAATTTCCATTATGGAAGGTGGTGGAGCCACATTCCATAATTGATGGCATTGATGATATGGGATATCGAAGATGTTCACCCATGCATGTGCCCGGGCAAGTATACCATACTCAAGCCCGCCCTCCAACCGTCCTTGGGTGCGGCACTGAATGCTCACATTAGTCAAGGAATACAGACTTTAGGTGTCATGCCTTCCCGAGCACAGCACAGCATTACAGAGTGTGAGTGCCCCTTTGTTCGTTACCAGGATTACACAAAAACGACACATTCGCACCTTTCTGCCTGCCTTCAAGGAAGAGGAGATACCGGCGGGACACATATAAATCCAATATCTTCACTCCAACAAACATTTTTGGAATATTGCCAAAATGTTGCCAAAGGGGAAACGGGACATTTGCATTACGGTCTAAGAAAATTACAGAGTTAATTCGACTACATCATTCAGCCATCCTCCAATGGAGACAAGTCGTGCAAAATTGGATGTTGGCGTTGCAGTGTGAAAGAGACCAATAAATGAATGCACAGAGCTAAATCTATTTTAAAACTCTAAAAGACGGAACATGCAAATTGTATTACAATGCAATAGTAACATAAACTTGTAAGATCCTTTTTCAGTATTCTATACCGCTCATGAAAATAAAAGCGTATTTTAAAAGTGTTTTACATCGTCGGAGCAGACATCACAGACTCATCCTTCTATATTTGTTCCAAACAAACCTTTGTTGGCGCTGCCAAAAATGGAACCCCCGCCACCCTATCTTCCTGTGTACCACATCAACCCTGTAAAATCTCACCAGACGCATGCAGTTAATAACAACATTGAAAGCTTCATAGCCCCAACTTTGGCGACGGGACAAACTATTAAGTGAAGTGTCAAAATGAAAAGTGTCCTGGTGTTGGGTCGCCATGAACTACCAGAACAGCTTCAGTGCACCTTGGCGTCGGTTCAATGAGCCTCAACTCTCTCCTCCAGTGATCAACACAATCCATCTAAAAGCCATCTGCTTTAGTTTTGGAATTTTGTCTTGTGAAACCGTTTTTTTTTTTTATTTACACAAAACACATTTGTAGCTATTTTCTGTGAAATCCGATCAATCCATTAGAACTAAAATGAGAGTTAGACAGAGCAAAGAAAGGGACAAAGAGCTGACAGAGGCAGAAGTATTAAGTGTGTTATATAAAATAATAAACATATTTTGAGATGATGGTGCATGCCATGCAGAGGCTCGTCTCCTTGATGTATTCTTGGAGTCCTGTTGTTTTCTCCTGACTGGTGCCTGTGACAGCCATTAATATCTCACTAGAATGTGAAAGGTGTATCCACTATCCATCCATCCATCCATCCATTTTCCTCCGCTTATCCGGGTCTGGGTCGCGGGGGCAGCAGTCTTAGTAGGGAAGCCCAGACTTCCCGGTCCCCGGCTACCTCCTCCAGCTCCACCGGGAGGACACCAAGGCGTTCCCAGGCCAGCTGTGAGACATAATCCCTCCAGCGTGTCCTAGGTCTGCCCTGGGGCCTTTTTCCCGGCTGGGCATGCCCGGAACACCTCACCAAGGGAGGCGTCCGGGAGGCATCCGGACTAGATGCCCGAGCCACCTCAACTGACTCCTCTCGATGTGAAGGAGAAGCGGCTCTACTCTGAGCCCCTCCCGGATGGCTGAGCTCCTCACCCTACCATGTCCCAAGAACCAGAACACAAAAAGCACCGGACCCTTATGCTTGCCCCCGTAGGTGGTGGGTCTACGAGGGGGATGTAATGACATTATATGACAAAAATGAAGTAAATCCCTTAGTGGTTGTTGGTGTGGTCACTAAGCTGCATAATTATTTTTGTCTGTAGGATTTCACACGGAAGCGAATTGCGATTTGATGTGAGCTTTGTTGTCCTTTTGATATTGTTGAAAGGTTGACACATTATTTGCTCAACACAACAAAACAATGTGTTGACAGTAACTTTACAGTCTTTGTTCATTTATTCTATGTTGTCGTCAAAATTGAGTTTTTTTTCTGCCAGTGACATAAAAGTTGAATATTTTGTGAATTGTGTCACTCCTCATCTCTGCTTTGGTGTGATTCATCTGGGAACTAATGGCATTCCTCCTCCTCAAACTTTCTCATTGCTCTATTTTTTATTTTCTTCCCCTTTTCTTTCACGGCACTTCCCAGTTAGTATGATTACATTTTCAAAGTAATGAATTGAGTGCATTTGCTGTGCATACTGATGGAGCGAATCATTTTTGATATCATCGTATTATAATTTCCACAGCACGATTACAGTATGAGAGTGTCTATTTCCCTTATTTCTTTCCCGCAGCCCATGTGATACCCCATGCGTGTGTATGTGGATTTGCCTGAGAGCAAAAGTAAACACACGTGTTCACCGAGCAGCAGGCTGCACTGTGTGGTATCAACATGTCAAGGCAGTGCCAGCATTAGGCACCCTCTCGTCACCTCTTGAATGCAGCCTTTAAGTCCAAAGTGTGCTGAGTCGCTAATGCTGAGAGCACTTAATGCACGCTCGGTGTGTGTGTGTGTGTGTGTGTGTGTGTGTGTGTGTGTGAAAGAGGCTATTAAATACAGTGTGGCAGCCCAGATTGGAGTGCCACAGCAACATCTGTGGATCTAAAACACTCTGCACACGGTTCAAATATTACCGCATGATTCTATACATGAATATACGGCATACTGCGGCTACAGGGGTAAAAAGTAAGTCACAAGCAAGCAAGCTTTGCACCAGAAGAGAGGAAAATGCACACAAAAGCAAAAACC
Organism: Doryrhamphus excisus; assembly: GCF_030265055.1. NCBI lineage: Eukaryota > Metazoa > Chordata > Actinopteri > Syngnathiformes > Syngnathidae > Doryrhamphus > Doryrhamphus excisus. The sequence continues at coordinate 3,885,171 of NC_080487.1, read as the reverse complement.
GCAAAAAAAAAAAAAAAAACTGGCCTAAAGCAAGACAGGAAAAAGAAAACCAGCTAGCGTTCGCTGACCCTACTACCGACCTCTCCTGGGGGAAGCAGGAATTTACTTCCTAAAATAATGGTCCCTGATCTTTTTCCGCTTGCACAGAAAGATGAATCATCATTTCAATTGGCATCATCAAACAAAAAAGTCCTAGTCTAAGACTTTGGGATCACTGGAGGATACCTGACTTTCCCAAAAAGTTGTACAGTGAAAAAGTTCAAGTTGATTCAACAGTTGAACAACTCATCGCGTCGGCTCCACTGTGTTATTATTAAAAAATGCCCACTTAAGTAAGTCTCAGGAAACTGAACAAAATATGCATGTTGCTACTGTTACCATGACGAGTCACAGAGATGCTTTTAAGATGGAAAACTTAACCCCAACATTAACATCCAACCAAAAAGACTACTAATAAACACATCTTGTCTCAGATAAGTTTTCCTAGTGGGCTTAACCTCTACGTTTAGTGGCCAGAGGTGGTCATTTGTTCTGGTCTTTGTTTGGGAAATGTTCCTAAGGAGTAAAATAACCACAACACAATAATGAAGCAAATTAAGCAATGTCAGCATAATTGAAGGAGAATACAAGAACATTATGAAACAATAATCGGGCACCTGATAACATCAGCAGTGCACTACTGTACTGAGACGAATAAAAACAATAGAATTAGAGGAAATAGTGTTCTGGAAAAAGTTGCATGAATGCTGCCACTGAAATTCAGAAATAAGTGAATCATAATTAATACCGCACAACATAAAGAGCTATATTTGATGGAGTATTTGTTGACCCATTCCAAAAACATATTTTTTGTGGCAAGTTTATGTTTCAGTGTTGAGGGTTTTTGACACTTTGAATTTTTTTTCTTCTCACGAGGGGTCGCGGGGGGTGCTGGAGCCTATCCCAGCTGTCTTCGGACGAGTGGCGGGGTACACCCTGGACCCTGGTAGACAAACAACCATTCACACTCACATTCATACCTATGGACAATTTGGAGTTGCCAATTAACCTGGCATGTTTTTATTGTAGTAAATACATCTGTATCTTATACTTTTGATGATGTGTGTCTTTATTTGAGGAGCCCAGAGAGGGGCTGACGTCATTGCAGCACCCCAATGAATGCGTTGCTCAGATGCAATACAGTATGGGAAAACTTTTAAGGAGTTGTTTTTTTTATATTGGTACATGTTTGTAAATTTGACTGTGAAGTTGCTGTATGATGACTTTAGTGACTTATATTGTTATATACAATATTTTTATACAGTCACCAATTAACCTAGCATGTTTTTGGAATATAGGAGGAAACCGGAGTACCCGGAGAAAACCCACGCATGCACATGGAGAACATGCAAACTCCACAAAGAGATGGCTGTGGGTGGAATTGAACCCTGGTCTCCTAGCTGTGAGGTCTGCGCGCTAACCACTCGACCACCGTGCAGCCCTAAAATCAAACAATGTTTCTGAATCGCAAATAATGGTAGTAGAACTCAACTAAGTTCAGCAATGCAATGTATGATTTACAAAGTATTTAAAGAAAAAAAAAAAAGGCATCACTTCCCGACTTCATCTAAAAACCTTTGCCAAAAATAAATGTCAGCCTGTATGTATGCTAATTCTGCCTGCCACACGTCTGAATGCTATTATCAAGGGTCGGAGACTCTCATCACAGACACAAACAAATGGACAGACAAGCGCACGGCCATGCATATATTACAGCAGCATATGCCTCATAAGTTGAGGACAATAAGGAAGCTCACTCTCATCCACCATTCAAAAGGTCTCAGGGTTTATACATTCAAAGCAACATGTCGCCAGTACCCGGGTCCGTGAATCAGCCTTGTTAGTATGTGAGCAGAGCATAGAGACACGGCTCCCGGCTCATTTTCTCTCCCATATTTGTCATTTTGCATGCTCTTATCTGTAATTTCAATGCTGTGCTGTGTCATCGGTCTTTGTAGCGTTCTTGGCTGAGTGCTTCATGGAGGCGCAAATGACACGAGGCACACGGCGATGGCACTTTTACAAAGTACACTCAATTGTATAATCAAACACTGTGACTTTTTGGTTGGAGAACAACAACATATTTAAGCGTGAAGATGGTCTGTCTCTCTTCTATTGATAATTGAGTTTTTCTTACCTTTTTGCAAGAACACATTGCTCTCTGCAGTACAATACTGTTTTCTGATGAAAATGAGGGTCTCATCTTTCATTTGGTATACAGTATACCGTGTCAATACAACCCAAGAACACAATATTCTGTGTGCTGGCGGCCTTCTATAAATGGCTGTGATTGAATGAGTTAATTGGGCTCACCTGGCAAATTAATTATACAGCTGTTGGAGGTTCATGTCAGTAATCAAAGAGCCACAAGACACAAGGTCATCCATGGATTCCATGAAAAACGCAAAGTATGTTTATGATACTAAAATCCTACTTCCATAATAATTTGGAACAGGTGTTTATCACACATATTTTTATATTATAAGTTACAAGTCCAAATCATCTACTCTTACTATGAACATAAAAACAAGTGGGCAGATAACTGCTGTTGTAGATTGGTTCATGAAAGCAGAACCATAAAGATAAAAGTTGCATATCCAAAGGAATATACGTCAAGGTGGGATGAGAGTGCTCACAACACAATCACAAGAACAACAGAGCACTGTTCAGATTGAATATATTTAAAACCGCTTTGCAACCACATTATCAGCTCACTGCACAGATGAACAGTGCCAGATAACAAGCTGATCTATTCCACCGCATGCATGCTGCTCACTCTGCTTGACTCTCTCATCCGACGCACAAAATGATTCCTTTGGAAAAACAGGGGGAAAAAAACAAAACAAAAAAAAACAATGCTGTTCCATTAGTATTGGCTTTGTGTTAAAGACAGGCCACAACTTAATGGAAACGCCTCCACACAAAGCTTTGTTTATTTCCATTTGCAGTAATGCAAATGGGGGGACCTACAAAGGCCAGACACGCTGGACAATTTTTTTTTTTCGAAAGACATGGAATGCATTTAAAACAAGATGAGCCACATTTCTTTGTTTGCATGAATAAATATACAATTATGAAAAATAATCAGAGCCTGCTGGCGCATTAGGCAATAGGAGGCTGATGTCATTGCAGCTCCGCAATTAATGCTTTGCTCAGACGTGAAAACTTTAAAAGTTGTTAGTTTGTTTCCCCAACTCATATTCATACAGGTGTGTATATTTCTCAGGTATATCTTTTGAGTGTTAAGTTGCTGTGTGGTGAGTTTAGTGTTTTGTTTCAAGATGATACCTTGAGTCAGACTGTTATACTGTTACAGTGTAATATAAAATTAGGCTTATTATGAGTGCACTGATTGCTTGTGATTGGCTGCTGCCAAATAAAGCTACCGTTTCCACACTGACTCGCCAGCGTCACAGTATTTAAAGTAGTAGTTCTGAAGTAAAGGAGATGTCACAAGACGAGAACTCAACTAACAAAGTCATCCCTGAAGATGGCAAAAATGTGTTAAGATATTAAGGCAGTTTGGACAGAATACAGCATAGTAAAACAAGCTCATAAAAAGTAAAAAAATGTCTTACCTGTAATATTTTGCATCTTTCGGAGTTGCAGTCGATGTCCTCACAGGGATGAAACATTCCCAAGGTGACACAGTTCAGCAGGATCACCAACATGGATGCTCGTTCAAACCATGTATAGGAAAAGGCAGTCAAGGAGCACAAGGGACAAATAACAGCACACAAAACACAAAACATTGACGCCTTAAAAATAAGTTCTTCTCTCAGCTTTCCCCGGTGACCTTAAGGAAAAACCACGCTGACATTGGACGCTCACCTGTGGCTGTTGGGAAATTCACAACACCAGTTTTCACCTTGTTAACTTAGAACCTTTATCGCAAGGTTGGATAAAAAACATTCAGGTGCTGGGTATGCACTTAAAACACACACACACTCACACAAAATGCATGAGTAAGGCAAAAACAAAAACAACAGATGCTGACAAGCTCGGTAAGATCATGATGAAGCATCTGGCATTGGAGTTGGAGAGAATGTGAAGGCATCTTGATGCGGAGCACATTACTTTAATTGATTCTACTTAGGCGTCTCTATCGGAGGCCTGTTTGCACTAATGCCGGTCTAAACTAGGTGAAACCAATCAGGATAGCAGAAAAAAACAACTAAAAAGTAGGACTATGCAGACTCCATGCATTCTCCCATTGTTTCCTCAAAGTCTACAAAGTGCAGATCAAATCGGTGTGATCATAAATGCAGCCCATACTTACTTATTATTTTTAACACAATATACGCCGGTAATATTTCAGTATAGAATACATACATTCTGAAGTCACACATATTTGGAGATTCATATTCACATAATATGACAGTCCAGTCAGCATCCCAGTTTAACAACATTACGATGAACCTGTCACCCATCCGTAAGTGTGTTTATATGTGCCAGATGTGTGATCTAAAAAGGGAAATGTCCCACAAAAGACAGATGACCCATCTTCCTGTTATTACGTTAGTCCCAACTTACTCATTTATCCTACCAAGCTATAATGTAGTTAGGTCAGCATGGACCTGACAAAAGGGGCAAAAGTAACAACAATACCATTCGTCATGTTGCAGACAAACGCAACCATGCTGATGGGAGTCTTATAAATATTGTATTATCAGTCCTTCCCGAGATTTTGGAGGTCTTTTTTGAGATTGTTTGAGCCCTAAACACAAATTTCAATGAAAGCAAAATACAAATTACATAAGAAAGTGCAATCCATTGTCGTCAAACAACGGATGTACACATTCAAGGGCTACAAATGACAAAAATGGAAACCATTTGCCAAAATGTGCCAGGAGATTGCAATGTTTGGAGTTTTTGGTCCGATCATAACATTGCGTAATCATGGAGTGTCAATCAATGTCATGATATTTGATGAGGAGAAATAAACAGGTGTGATTTAATTCTTGCCTACACTTTGTACCTCGGTACAGGATGAAAAATTACAAAATCAAAAAAAATCAAAAAAAATAAAAAAAATTACAATAAATAAAAAAAATAGATAGATAAATAAATAAAAACTGTATTAAGGAAAGCAGGAAGTGAACAAATGTAACAGTTACCGATTGTAAAAGTACCAGATGGAGGGGTAGGATTTAATAAGCTTTGCTTCTTCCTACTCCTTTTGGACATGTGGAACTGTGAACTATTATGGGATGCACTCAATTGTAATCTGATGCATGTTCAAATGAAATCAAACCATTACCATTACCATTACCATTACCATTACCATTACAGGTGTGCAACTAGAGTTACTTGTAAAATTAATTTACATTTTACATAACATTAATTAACATTTAACATTAACATTAATTAACATTTAACGATAAAATGTTTCTTAAAACATTATCTTTTTGAAAGTATTGAAAAGTTTCACACTCAGTTTCAGTTTGAACGCTGCAGCAGATTTATTCAATTCCCATTATTTGTCATGGGGGTAATTAATAAAAAATATGAATACATCAAGTTGGACGACCATCTGGAATGGATTGTGTTCAAGTCAGCACATCAGGTGTAATTCATTTTCCAGACAATAAGTTACTCACTAATTATAGAAGTCGGAGTTCATGGTCACCTCCTCCACTGACTTAGGTAGAGGAGGTACAACAAAGACTGACTGGCCTTTTTGGACTTTGAACATCGACAAATTCATCTGCACCTCGGTGAGGTGACCTCACTGGACAGATTGGACTTGAAGATTGGCACCAGACATAAATAAATACATGAGCTGAAGAATTATTCACATTGAACATTGATACAGGGCCTAAAAGTGATAGATGGTGGCTCTCATACAAGATTGAACCCAGGTATTGAATAATACATGCAGACTGGAGGCGAAATTGGAGGAGATGGCCACAAAGAACCTCAGTAGCATCAGTTGGTTAATGATGGCTGCTTGTGAAGGCAAGCGCGGGATTATGTCATACACAGGAGGAAGCGCAGAAGGTGCTGCGAGTCCAAAGGGATGCAATTAAAAAGATCCGTAGTTACTGGGATCATTAAACAGGAAACAAAAATCCTCAACTATCGACTTTTTAGGGAGCACAAAATGTTGTTGACGTGCAAAAATGCATTGGCCAAAATTTAGAAGGTGGGTCATATAAACTTCTTATACTCGTTACTTCTATAATTAATCAATAAAGTTCAACACAGGCTCCAGATTCATAAAATGAGAAAAACTAAGACTTTAGAGGTGTGGTATAATGACTAAATCTCGTTGCATTTATCTAGTTATCCTCCCTATCCGTGTGGAAGTGGTAAGTTTTTGGCTATTTAAGTTTAAAGGAAATAACTTGAAGGCTACCGTTTAGGTCGCTAGCTCTCTAGTTTGCGAGTTAGCATGTGTCTCAAGACCCTGCAGTTGCGCAATATGTTGTAAATAAAAAGAGTATAAATGTGACTATAGTCGTGTTTTGTCATGTCTACAGGGCTCTAATAATGCTTTGTTCATTTTAATCTGAAAAAAATAATTTGTCTACCCATCAACTATATGTGGTTTCTTAAGTTTTTATTATTTGCCGTTTTATTATTATTATATTTAGTTACTACTGATTGATTGATTTTATTTATTATTGATTTGTTTATTTATTTTTCATCCTATTTTGTGCAGAAAAATAAAAATTTGAAAATCGGAACCAAAGTTTGTATATTTTTCTGTTTTTAATAAATGCGTTTTTTTTTTTTTTTTTGGAAAACCTGATGCGGCCCAGCCTTGCCCAGAGCCTAGCTCCAGTGGTCCCCAGGTAAATTGAGTTTGAGACCCCTGCTCTATGTTATTTAGGACCGACGGATGATTGGACCTTATTCCAGCTGGATTTTGGCAATTGGCAGACTACACCCTTGACTGGTTGCTAGTTTATCGCACGGCAGCATAAAAGTTAGCTATATTAACCACGAGATTTATACCAATGCTTCCCCTCCTGAATAAACAGAATGAAGATATAGATTATAGATTAATTTACAGATTTATCCAGGATGAATAAATGTTGTATCTGGTGATTGTTTATCATACAAATTACAAACTCATAGACATGCCGTACTGCTGCACTGCAGATCCTGTCAAGTGTTGAAATGTATTGTTTATTTGAGGTTTTAAGACCAAACAAAATGAGAGAAATCCTGAGCAGAAGCGAAAAGGAAGCCACACTCTGAGAGCTTAAACACAAAGCAAGACATTAAATATGTACAACATGACTAATTTAATCAATAACTCTTCCTCTCCTGCCCACAGTCCCTTCCTCCCTCTCAGCAGCTGTGGGGGTTATAATTAAACGATAAAGAAAGAATGTTTGCATTGTTCTGCAAGAGTGTGAACACTCATACACACATGCAGGCGAGGCGCACACCTTCACGGTGTCAGCGTATAAACTAGCAGCGACGCCCTGAGGGACGGATTCAATTAGAGAAAATATACACAAGGATATGCTCTGTCAAAACTCTGAGAAGTAGAAGCTTGCTCTGCACCACACACACACACACACACACACACACACACACACACACACACACATCACAGAGGAAGCATGATAACAACTCATCAGCACCTCTACAAGTATCCTCCTGTGGATTCTTCACAGCATCTCACACACTCTTCCGTCTTAAACACACATTTGAGCTCCTTCTTTTACTTGCCGAAAGAAGAAAAACAACAGTAGACCAGAAAAAAGTACCAAGACGGAGAAAAGAATCAGGTACTCCTGCAAAGACAAAAGTTAGCATCGTGTCCATGATCCAGTTTTGTCCCTACATCCACAAGATTTGTCAAGTCAGATGCTGGACTCAGGAAAGGACCAACCAACTGATTTGGAAACAATTATGTAAATACAAAAATCCATCAGATTTGTATCACAAATAACATCAGATCAACAAGAACTGGTGCCGATAAAACCACAAAGCTTTAGTCTGTGTTTCTTTTAAAAAGACCTAAGGCAACGAGGGTCCAATCCCCAGTCTGTGACAATGTGGTCTGTCTCGCTATGTGCCCTGTGATTGACTGGCAACCTGTCGAGAGTCTCGAATGCCTTGCATTTGGGATAGACCCCAGCTCCCTGCAACCCTGAACAGGATGAACGCTGGGATAGGCTCCAGCCTCGTGAGGAAAAAGCAGTAGAAAATGAATGAATGAGTGACTGAGAAACTTAATGAGGGAATGCCACAGAATGCCACAATCGACATACAGTAAACCTCGGATATATCGTACTCGGATATATCGGAAATTCGCTCACAACGGACAGATAAAAAAGAACCAATTTTTCTGTAATGCATTTCCAATAAAAATTCATTGCATATATCGGATTTTTTATAACGGATTTCGCCTATTTCGGACAAAATCTCCAGTCCCGTTCCAATGCATTTCCATTAAATTTCCCTCGCATATATCGGATGGCCGCATCGTGGCGCTGCGATTCGCCGAATCGTGACAGGCCGCTATACGACGTCATTTGCAGCGTTTGCAGCATTGCCTGCACGTCCAGGTACATTGGAAACATAGTCAAGGAAGTGCCTTTTTATAACGGATAAAATCCGATTTACACATATACCGGATATAAATCTGATATATGCGTAAAACTGACATTTTCCGGTATACGCATATAACGGATTTCGCTTATATCGGACAAAACCAGTGGGAACAATTGAATCCGATATATCCGAGGTTTACTGTATGACTTCTTCCCTACTAAATGTTAACCACATCATGTATGATGAATTTAAACTTTTTGAGCCGTATCGCCAACAAGTGCGGTTTGATTTCTTTGTAGCTCATGTAGATGGTCTCATTTTTGGTGTGACTGTGTCATATCCAATGGAGAGTATGGATGAGTGGTATGCAGCACAGTGGTGTGTGTGGATAGTGGTTTTGCTGAGATGAATGCTGGATCACGTCCTGTGTGAGTTACAGTAAACACAATGGATGATATCTATTCAAGGAGACGTGTCTCTATTGATTGGAGTCGAACTGTGCGGGTTTCATCTTGTCCTGCTGCGATTCATTTGCCTAGTCTCTAGTCTCGTGAAACACAAACAGTATGATCTGTGGAGAACTTTCATGACTTAACATTCCATTTGCTGATCACACATTTCCAGAAGTAATTACCATATTGATCTGATATACGACAATATTTGTTTCTTTGGAAAGAATTCTGAAAAAGATGGATTACAATATATCCGAGGTGTCATATTGTGATCCTGGAGGGATGCTGCCACGGCACAGAGACCCACTAAGTTTCTCAAAGGTGGGCAAGACGGTAAACAACGAGGTAGGAGTTATGATGCCAACTTTACCATCAACTTTTGATGCCAGCTCAGGAATAAGGTAAGGTGTAGAGAAGGCATGCCCAGAAAGACGTGCTTAAAAATGTACATAGTCAGAAAAGACTTAGCGTGGTCCACAAACTGATCACTTCCACAAGATGGACTGGAAGGTTTGGGAATATGTGACTGAGAAACGGGCGGCACGGCGGTCGAGTGGTTAGCGCGCAGACCTCACAGCTAGGAGACCTGTGTTCAATTCCACCCTCGGCCATCTCTGTGTGGAGTTTGCATGTTCTCCCTGTGCATGCGTGGGTTTTCTCTGGGGACTCCGGTTTCCTCCCTCCAAATTGTCCATAGGTATGAATGGGAGTGTGAATGGTTGTTTGTCTATATGTGCCCTGTGATTGGCTGGCGACCAGTCCAGGGTCTACCCCGCCTCTCGCCCGAAGACAGCTGGGATAGGCTCCAGCACCCCCGCGACCCTTATGAGGATAAGCAGTAGAAAATGACTGAATGAATATATAATATCAATAGGTGCATCATACTCAGTACTTCTTACAGACAGCATATGGGTGTCAGCATATACAAAGACATACATTCCTATTCAGTTCACATAGAAGACAACACCCAGTGACAGTATACACAATACATCTCACAATGCACCTCACATAAATATAAACCTCATCTCACAACTTCACACCGGACTTAAGGTAGCGATGCAACGATGCATTCCACAAAATGTTTATGCCACAGTACACTATTTATAATCCTTAAAGTGCCCGTGCCGATGTATTAGAACGTCCCTAAGCTCAAGTGCATGCATTATGAAAAAGCTTGCACTAAAGAATCTATGGTACATAAAATGTCCATGCAACAACACACTGGGACATTTCAACCCTGCATCACATAACAGGCTCCATGTTATAAAGTGTTGACTTCACTTCTTCTGAATACCAATTCAAACTTTGTATCACTTCAGTTACCACAACTGCTGGCTTGATGCAAGCTTATGAAATTCTGGCGTCACAACCCCACATTATGTTCATGAGAATGATTCAGATGAAAGCACCAGAGGATGATCACACATTTCTCCTCTTGATTAAAAACTCACTCGGCCTTGAAGTAAAAAGTGCTACAAGGAAGCATGTGTGAAAGTGAAGGTGGCACAAGTGCAGTGACATTCAGGCATGCATCATAAGGGACATGTGTGTGTGTGTGTGTGTGTGTGTGTGTGTGTGTGAGGGTGTTCCCTCATTATAAGCTGTCGCTAAGACTGGAAAGAGCAGTCCAAAATGAAAGCGCAAGAAGAAATGAGCATATAGAAGTAGAAGAAGATTCTAAGAAACGGCTCCTTGTGGTCTTGACGTTTAATCTGCAACTTTTAAAGACGGATGTGATGGAAGGAAAAGACGGAAAGATCTCATTGAAACGTCAATCTGCCATGCTGTCATTAGTAGTCCTGTCCTGAGTAGCATGTAGCCAGCCGCAGCCACAAAATGTTAAATCCTTCATTCATTAATATTCAGATTGAGGTCGGTGGACGCCATTTAAATAATTAATCAGGCATCGGGTTAGACCTCATTAATCTACCATATATTTTATTCTTCAAGGTATTTTTGACTTCCGATGTTGTGACAACACTCAAGCACAAGAAAATGCTCCAGTTCACAAAGCCAGGTCCAGTTATGCATGCTTGGATGACTTTGGTGTGGAAGAATCGACCTCAACCCAGCACACACCTATAGGAGGGAATGTGATGTATAATGATTACAAAAAATGAGTACATGTTGGCAGGTCCGCACTAACATAGGCATGGGGGGCAGCTCCATCACCCCTCTTCCCATTCCATATTCCACCAAACTGCTGCAAGTATTTTCCGGCTCTTTGATGAGTTTTCTTGTGCTGTCAATGCACATCTCTGACAGTAATGTCATACTCAGGCTGTTTTCTTGAACATTCTTCCCAAAAAGTTTTTTTTTTTTTTTCAAGATACCAAAATAACATTAAAGAAACAAGTTGAAAAGGAACCGAGAGGGAAGGATGTTCATGAAATATTGAGGCTTCCCGCTGCAGGGCTTTGTAATGTGCAACCTGTCATTGTGTCTAAGGGTGAGCAAGTGCTTTTTTTTCCACGTCGACATCAACGCATCTTCCTGGGTCCCCAGCTGAATCATTGTATCAGATGACTGGGTGATATTTGTATCATCCATGAAGGGCTGACCTAATTCTGTACTTTACCCATAAAGACGTTCTGCAGACAGCATGGTGGAGGTGTAGGGGACACCTCTGGGTCACAGCACAGAGGGTCTGGGTTCGAATGTCAGCTAGGAACTTTTCTGCTAGCATGGATTTTTGTCTAAATTGAGGTTTAGGTTAAGTGTGGATTCTAAGGTGTGATCATAAATATAATACACTAATACTATTTAGTTGTGTATATGTGCACTGTCACTGACTGGTGACCAGTTTAAGGTGTACCACCTCTTTAACCCAAAGTAAGTTAAGTAGACACCCAAAACTAGAACACATACATTAAAGAATAAGGAATACTGATCAATGTATATGCAGAAAACAATGTGAAATACTTATAAAATACAAATGGATAGATGTTATTGTTGTAGTTTTACACCTTCTCGTCGCTATCAAACATTTGGTCTAATATATTGAATAATATGAATGTAAAGGTAACTATAGGGGTGCTATTTCATGCCCTGAGGGCTCTAATAATATATATATATATATTTTAAAGTTGCATTTAAAATGTTGAAAACAGGTTTTCTGTGCTCTAACTAGGAAAATATTAGATTTATAAATATGAATCCAACTTTGTAAAAATGTACTTGTCACAGTTGGGTCTGGAACCGATTAACTGCCATAATCGAGGGATTATGTACTGTCAAATGGCTGGAATTCCGAAATGATAAGTACCATATTTTTGTGAAATGATCTATTTTGTTGGTATATAAACGCAAAATAGGGCTGCACAGCAGGAGAGTGGTTAGCGCATAGGCCTCACAGCAAGGAGACCCGAGTTCAATTCCACCCTCGGCCATCTCTGTGTGGAGTTTGGACTCCGGTTTCCTCCCACATTCCAAAAACATTAATTGGGTTAATTGGCGACCCCAAATTGTCCATAGGTATGAATGTGAGTGTGAATGGTTGTCTATATGTGCCCTGTGATTGGTTGGCCACCAGTCCAGGGTGTAACCCGCCTCTCATCCGAAGACAGCTGGGATAGGCTCCAGCACCCCTGCAACCCTTGTGAGGATAAATATAAAAATAAAATAGTCCCAATCCAGATACTTTACCTGTAGACTCTACTGACTTTAATGCACAATTTAAAAAAAGAATCCAAAGCGCCAAATGTTAAGTTGCAGTGACAGGACTGAGCACCATCTCTGAAGTGGTCATTTAAGATGCCTCCACTGAGTTTGGAGTGGCAAGGCGCTCAACAAAAGGCTCTTAACTTGTGTATCAGTAATGAGATCTGCGTAGAAAAGTGAGCAATAACTGAGTGGACGGGGATGATGAATGATTTGGAAGGGTTAGAGGTCAGAGATAAAGGGAAGGAGGTGAAAAACGGTGCCTTTGTGAAAGGATGAAATAAGACTGACAGGTGAAATGTGCAAAACTGAAAGACAGAGTGGGGAAAAGAAAGGAAGCGCCTGAGTCATTGCATACGTTTGACAGCTGAAGACGGCCACAGGTTAGAAAAGGGACCACCTCAAACACCACTAATAAAATTCAACTATCCGTCCAAGAGGCTGTCCGTTTTTTAAAAAAGACAGCCACTTCCACAGCCCCTGCTCATGAATATATGGATGCATATTGTGCAGCAGTGGGGATAATCACACAATAGAATATGCATGGTCAAATTCAAATCAGCTTCATTTTATTAGGTAGTCAATTCATTTACCGTAAGCTAGTCATCGGCTACAACTCATGAGTTTTAAACGTATGCAGCATAGAGGATTGCTGAAATGCTAAATTCACAAGGATTACCCTCAACACACACACACACAGACATCTCTCTCATCAGGCAGGAAACACCCCTGTATCTTGCCGCTGCGGACGATGAGTTGCTAAGCAACGCAGGCTTTCATTGGGAAGTATTGTGAAGTCACGTCTCTGTTACTGTGGCGTCTGGAGCTGAGGCGATGGAACAGCGCTGTGCAGCGCAACTATAACTTTTGGAGCACAATGTCAATAACATCATTAACCACAGAAACCGTTTGAGAATGTGAGACATGATGTCATCGCCGCTCGAAGATGATCCATGCTCTCCATGTCCGTGTTCTAACGGGCCAGAAATGATCATCGACAATCAGAAGTTACATTTGTAACTCTTTTTTGGATCGAGGTTTAGATTATTGTCCAAATACAAAACCACCAATGATGAGAAGGTAAGCAAAGAACAGCAGTTATTGTTACGTTGCCAGATAAGCGATTAAAGGGAGAAGTCAGAGGTCCTGCAGTGGTCAATTAAACTTCCACTGGAAGAGGAGCTGCATCAATAGGTCAGGTAGAGGCCAGGAAGCAATCAAAATATGGGAAACGGCCTTTTAAAATAAATAAATAAATAAGCGGATGCAAAACATATCCCTTAAAAAAAAGTTGCGATATGAGAAAATCCCTTCCAGTCGGGAACTAGCTTGATTAACAAGCGTTTATCTTTATCATTGCTAATCTGGCTCAGAACAGAGTCCAAGTTAATGTTAGATAACGTTGCAAAAGCACGCTATGGTAATCTCAACACACACATACACACTGCATGCATACAGTATATACAGTATATACATACGCGGTTTATAAAATGAAGCAGTGGTAGTACAAAATACACAGCTCTGGATATACTATAACTTTCCAGCTCATATCAATCATCTTTTAGTTTATTATACATCGCATCAATGTCTGTTTTACCCGACGACAGTGACAGCATATCCATCTTGGTTAAAAGCTGCAAAAAAGTCTCAAAAGTAGTGAATGGTGGTGAATGTCAGTTTGCTAATTTAGAAAAGAGTCATGCTATACTTGAAATATTAAAAATATATCCCGTAATTTCCGGACTATAGAGCGCACCTGATTATAAGCGTCACCCACTACATTTTTAGAGGAAAACCGATTTTGTGCATACACAAACCGCACCTGTATATAAGCCGCATGTGCCCACATTAAAACATGTAAACATATTTGCAAAGACAGAGCGTCTCAGCGTCTCACCATCGATTTGTTTATGCCAAGTTTACGTGCAGCAGCTCTGTTTCCTTCTTTATCGGACAGCTCGATTGCTTTTGGCTTGAAAGCTGCGTCATGTGCCTTTCTTTTTGCATTTTCCATGATGAGGATATGTTCACGCTAATTTAATTTATGCACAAGACAAGAAGTTGCAGTCTTCCTCGACGCATATATTCCACCGGTCTTAATCTTACCTTTTCTACTCGAGAGAAATTTTACAAAAATTACATAAATCGACCACATCACTGAATAAGCCGCAGGGTTGAAAGTTTGGGAAAAAAAAAGTAGCGGCTTATAGTCCGGAATTTACGGTATATCTTGCACTGCAACGATATATCTCAGAATCAGCTTTGACAACATCCTGTGATCACTTCTTCATCAAACGTGCATAATCATTATCACTGCTGCAATCTCTACTCTGGTCTCTTCTTCCAGCCAAGCCAGTCTTCTGGCACTGAAGAAGAAACCAAAGCTTAAGGCTCCAATAGATGTTCAGAAAGGGAGAGCAAGGTAGGTCGTAAGTATGCAAGAAGGAGAAAAGCCCATAAACCTCACTGACTCAAAGAGCTTTGCCAAACTGAAAGCATGCTTTGCACATGACTCAAAACCTTTTCTTTAGCTTTCCTGAACCCACGGGTCTGTGCTAGAACGCTCCCGACCGGAGCTTCTCCGTTGCAACAAATGCAACAACAGCGAATTTAAATCCTTTCAACATAAGCTTCTTGACACCACACCGCTCGGCGGTCATGTCGTTGTCACAAAGTGCAAACGGCTGCTGAAAAACCTGACGTAACCTCTGCAGACCTCGGCTGTAACAAAGCCATCACCCAGTGCTCCAAAACCACAAGCTCCACTGTGGAGTACATGTGGAGGCTGCTGAAGGAGCGCCACACCGTGGGTGGGTTTTAATGCAATACCCAGACCTTTGCTTGCTCTCTCTCACGCACCCTCAGACAAGACAAGCAAGGTCAAACACTCACATATGATGGCTGCCTAAAAATGTGAAGAAATACATGGCGTGCAAACAGTGTTGATCTCTCCATGACAACAAAGAAAATGTTTACGCTGCTAACCAGGCAGCCCCTGACTTCTGGCAGGGGGCCGGTTTCTATGGTAAGGAAGTCTGCATTTCAATGTTTGGGCATCATAGGTTCTCAGAGTGTTGCTGTTATGTACAGTTCAAGAATGTGAGCACATGTGGTCGTGATTACACACACACACACACACACACACACACAGACATACACACTAATGATATTGTCTGTTTCCAAATTGGCCAATGACATGACTTTAAAGCAGCAATAAACATTCTAATTGGCTTTTTATTATGGATGACTGGACAAAATAAATACTAACCAACAATGAATGTTGTATTTATATGAAGTGGAATTGACTTCATATTTCTATCAGCTGACCATTCAATAACCTATAATCGTCCAGTCTTGTTGTGCCTTTATTCATTCATTCATTCATTTTCTACCGCTTTTTCCTCAGGAGGGTCGCTGGAGCCTATCCCAGCTGTCTTTTGGGTTTGCTGGAGCCTATCCCAGCTGTCTTGGGGGGTTGCTGGAGCCGATCCCAGCTGTCTTTTGGGTTTGCTGGAGCCTATCCCAGCTGTCTTTGGGGTTGCTGGAGCCTATCCCAGCTGTCTTTGGGGTTGCTGGAGCCTATCCCAGCTGTCTTTGGGGTTGCTGGAGCCTATCCCAGCTGTCTTTGGGGTTGCTGGAGCCTATCCCAGCTGTCTTTGGGGTTGCTGGAGCCTATCCCAGCTGTCTTGGGGGGCTGCTGGAGCCTATCCCAGCTGTCTTCGGGCGAGAGGCGGGGTACAAACTGGACTGGTCACCAGCCAATCACAGGGCACATATAGACAAACAACCATTCACACTTACATTCATACCTATGGACAATTTGGAGTCGGCAATTAACCTAGCATGTTTTTGGAATGTGGGAATGTGTACCTGCCAGGATGTCTACCTTACCATGTATCTACAGTCAAGTCCTAACCAACCAAATTATGAGCTAACTTTCCTACCTACCAATAATTGTACAGACCGAAAAACATACTTACCAACGTTATCTAGCAATTATTCTGCCTACCTGCCAACCTACCTACTAACCAGCAAATCTACTGTATGTACAAACCAATGATATACCCAAGTGACTTGCCTACCTATCAACCAAATCCTTGTTGCAATTCCTTCTTCATATACAGTAGATTGTACCATTCCGTATAAATGGCCCACTTGTTATCATGAACTAATTTCTCTGCTCTACCAGTACACACACACACACAAACACACACACACACACACACACACACACACACACACAGAAACCCAAATGTAATCCAGGTGCAGCCCTCACAGAGTGATGCAGTGGGGAGTAGCTGTCGGCAAACCTCGGTAATGAGGGAATACCAGAGAGTAGCAGGAGGGAAAAGAATGGAAAGAAACATGGATGGATGGATTGTTGGATGGAGGGCACATACGGAGGAAAGAATCGGGGACGGAGTCAAACCCCAAACAAACGTAAACAAGAGAAACAAAGCAGCCCTGTTGAAAGTTAGAAAGATGCTAAAGCCTGTCAAATGTCAAGAGGGTACTCGAACGTCACCAGGTTATTAAACCTTCCCAAATGTGACTTGTTTGATGTACTTCTTTAGTTTGGTGTATGTTAATATTAGACTAAATGTGGTACAAAGGCGGTCGAGTGGTTAGCGTGCAGGGTTCAATAACTATAGGGATGCTATTTCATGTCCTGAGGGCTCTAAAAAAAAATATATATATATATATATTAAAGTTGCATTTAAAATGTTGAAAACAGTTTTTCTGGTGCTCTAGCTATGAAAATATTGGATTTATAAATATGAATCCAACTTTGTAAAAATGTACTTGTCACAGTTGGGTCTGGAACCGATTAACTCCGATAAACGAGGGATTATGTACTGTCAAATGGCTGGAATTCCGAAATGATAAGTATCATATTTTTGTGAAATGATCTATTTTGGTGGTATATAAAAGCAAAGTAGGGCTGCACAGCAGGAGAGTGGTTAGCGCACATGCCTCACAGCTAGGAGACCCGAGTTCAATTCCACCCTCGGCCATCTCTGTGTGGAGTTTGCATGTTCTCCCCATGCATGCGTGGGTTTTCTCCGGGTACTCCGGTTTCCTCCCACATTCCAAAAACATGCTAGGTTAATTAGCGACTCCAAATTGTCCATAGGTATGAATGTGAGTGTGAATGGTTGTTTGTCTATATGTGCCCTGTGATTGGCTGGCCACCAGTCCAGGGTGTACCCCGCCTTTTGCCTGAAGACAGCTGGGATAGGCTCCAGCACCCCCGCGACCCTCGTGAGGAAAAAGCGGTAGAATGGTGCTCAGAAACTTAGAAGCTACAGTACATTGTGTGAAATGGCTGATGTTTTTTTTTTGGTCTTCCCAGGTGCACCCCGATATAAACAATACCTCTTTCACTCCATCACCAAAGAGATGAGAGGGGGTCTGATGTGCCGCACAGTTCAATCCCCAAAAAGATATATCTTCATAAACACAAAGGTTCTTTCACACACACACACGGGCATATGTTTGGGTAAGTGTCTATTGATCCTTTCACTTACTGATGAGGTACAAACGTTGTTAAAAAGTATCCTGCCATGAGCATTCAAACTTTAAACCAATTGATTTATTGCTTTATACTTGTAAAAGAAAAACAAAATAATTAAAAAAAAACAGTTCTGAGTTTTTCAAATGAACGCAGCACTGCAGCCATCTTGTTTATGTGCGTGCTCCACAGCAGAAGAAGATGCCAGCGTCTTTGTCACATCCAAAAGAATGGACACAGAGTCATTTGTCAAGTCGGATTTTTTTCAAGGATTTTTTTCAATATATTTCACTTTTGAGAAGCCAAACTCAAGCCAAAAAAAAGAATATAATTACAAAACATTTAACTAAAATGTCTTTAAAATTATGAAAATTCAAGAGGCAAGATGCCATGGAGTACAATGAACTCTGCCTAGCAACAAGTGGCCCAGTATACTAATAAAATGTTAAATTGTGAAAAAAAATATTGTCATTAACACTATAATTACTTATAACATTATTAAAATTATTTAAGTAATTAAATTGATTATTTCAGAATTATTATTTCAGATTATTATAGTGATTATTTGTATGCATAATTTCTTAAATAAAATAATATTACAAAAAAAAAAAAAAGAGAAGCCAAACTCCCTACCTGGCGACTGCCTGGAACTACGTTCTTCATTACCAATATCTGACCACAACTGGGGACCCAGAGAGGGGTAAGTCGCAGTTGATGGACTACACTGCTGATGTCATACAACTTCATGTCAAAAACTATCACTTTAAGCCTGATTATTTAACTTTATGTGACTTTTAAATTAGGCAGTGTTTGCCATGGCTATGTAGCTCTAATCACCATTATAATTGCATTCACTAACAATTTCCCCAAGACTAATAGGAAAGCCAACTTGGTGTACCACTCCGGAGGCCGACATTTCTGTTTATTTTCAGTGGAATAATGGAGCAGATCGATGAACAGTGGGCCCTGCTTGATTGCTCTGCCTAAATGTCACACCGGGTCCCCTTAGGAGCCGTTGGCATCGCCTGCTAACACACCGCCGCAAATATAACAATCTAACTCACTTGGTCTCACACAATTACGCAGACAATTACACATCTGCCTATTTGTCCACTAGTAGTCCTCACTTGGGGAGCAACATAGAAGCGGGGACAAACAGAAAGGAACTGACACCCTCTCTCTCGCTATAATAATTAGCTTGTAATAAGCAGACATTGAAGTGTGTGTCCATGACTTTATATTATGTCTTATTTAACTTATTTTTTTCTATTATGTCTGCAATATTGGATAATACAAGTTTATAGGTGACTATAGGGGTGTTATTTCATATCTAGAGGGCTCTAATAATGTTACCAATGTATTCAGATCATTGTAAACAGGTTTTGTATGCTGTAACTATGAAAATATTTGAATTATAAATAAGGAATCCTACTTCACGGAGATTCTGGAACTAATTCGCCGCAATAAATATGTATATTTATGTATGTATATTATGTTTTATATATAATAATCATGCTACATGAATCTCCCTGACAAGAATAATCATTACAACTACCAACAACACATCTCCAAACGTGTTTTATATCCATTGAAATGACGTAAAAGAAGATGGGGAAAAAGCACTGAATGTCGGGTAAATAAAGATAAAAACCCCTGCAAGTATTTGCAGTGATCAATTCCCATTTGCATTACAGGCAACACTCTTTTCCAGTTTGTTTGTTTTTTTTTTCCCCCGATTCTTTATCACACACTTTATGTCTCCTTTCTCTACTTAGGGCTGACAGAGCACAGGCATAATGCATCCTTTCATTCAGATGGAGTAGAGGAAGTAAAATGTACCCAATGTCCGCATCGCCGGGGCCATTGATCAGCAGCTACACACTCGCTGTTGGATACAGAAATGGCTGTTTAAAAAAACAAGTACTGCATGCGATCTACGGGGAGTGGAATGTAACAGGTCTTTCTTCTCACATCCAGTAATTCATTTTTGCACTTTTACTCACTGCCCCCCCCCTTTAAATTATCAGCGTGTGTTTGATGCAGAATCAATAGTCTTTCATTCAACGGCTATAAAAGAGTAATGGCCTAACCAGAAGACTTATGGTTGACAACAGTTTGATTGCGTCGGTACATTAAAAAGTTGGCAAGCAGCGGCTCCCATCAGTCTCTTGTCTATTTTAAATGAGATCAAAATATGTGTTTAGACAGTAGATTCGCTGTTCCGTTAGCTCACCAGGAATTTGTCTCCGTGACAGAAGATTGAAGAAAATCTATCCTGTACAAGGTAAATCCTAATTAACAAAGGATTTCCATAAAGCTTGTGGATTTACTGTCTCGGGCTTGTTGTAAACTCACATACAAGTAAGACGATAGGGTTGTTCAAATTAGCACACGACCACAAGAGAAACTTTGGCTTGCTTGGAAAACTAATCAAAAACCAGGAGCAGGTTGGATTCTCAAAGACGTCTGAATGCCAGGAGGAGTTTTGTCTGAAAAATACGTCTTCAATCACAGCAGAAATATGAAAGCCACAAGTGTGAAACGAAGTAAATGCAACTTTTCAGAGATATTCCACAGCTCGGTGCGGCTTCAAACAGATGATTTCAATTTGGCTGGCAAAGCAATGCAAACAAAATGGTACAATCAACACCATGACAAAAAAAATGAAAGTTACAGCGGGACAAAAAAAAATTGTCAATGACAGTATTTTATTATCACAGACTACAATCCTGCTATAACAATAATAATTCACATTGCTGATCTTCACCTCCTCATACCCAAATAACAACCAAACTAGTACAAATAAACCTATAGCCATGACATACAATAAAAGAAAATGAAAGTAAAGCGGCGGTGTCTTGCTCATGGCCAAGTAATACAGCTTGGTGTGTTTATATTTGGTTGGTCATGACTTTCAACCTACATCCAATATCCCTTCGGACCCGCTGTTGTCACTGAACTTAATGAAGTCAATGACGTATTTGCAGACACTCCGGAAAGCAATGGCAACTCTGGCTCTATTATTAAGAGCATCAGTCGTGGAAAAAAACCTCCTTGGAATTAGGGGAATCCTTAGGGATTGTCTTCCTACTGACACGGACATCAAAACGCAACATGCAGTTATGGCTAAAGCTCGAGGGGGAAAATCCAATCATGAAATAAAGTCAAGTCGGTTTTATTTTCCTGTTTTTCTGAAGATAATTGTTGGTGTGGCTTTGTTGTCAGAGTAGACTGATTGTGGTATGGTTTAGAGTGAAGACAGTAACCGGACTCTTATTATTTTTTTTCCATGGATTTTCATGCTATTTCTGGATTATCTTGATGTTTATGATGCACTGGGAAATTATTGGCGTGTTTGTCACCGAAATGAGGTAACAAATACAGGCATCCCTCACCAAATATGCTCATCCTCTAATTCAGTGATTCTCAACTGGGTTTGGTTCAATGCCAAGTGGTGACACAACTCTGAGGTTAATTCAAATCTATCAGTCTGGAAAAGGATATAAAGTCTTTTCTAAAGTTTTGGGACCGCAGGAACCGAACCACAGTAAGAGCTATTATCCACAAATGGTGAAAACATGGAACAGTGATGAACCTTCCCAACCAAAATGACCACAACGACTCATCCATGAGGTCACAAAAGACCCCACAGCAACATCCTAAGACCTGCAGGCATCAGTTGCCTCGTCTAAGGTCAGTGTTCATGACTCCACCATATGGAAGACATTGGGTAAAAACGGCCTGCATTGTAAAAACAACATTAAGGCTCATATCAATTTTACCGTAAAACATCTTGATGATCCCTCGGAATTTTTGGGAAAATACTCAATACAAACGTTGAGCTTTTTGGAAGGTGTGTGCCACATTGAATGTTTGCTTCCCAAGCGTCATACCGAAAGTGACGCGAACTGCGTCTGGGTCACGTGGTTGCAAGGCTTGCCTCTGGGCAAAGCTGGGCCGCATCAGGTTTTCCAAAAAAAACAAAACAAACGCATTTATTAAAAACAGAAAAATATACAAACTTTTTCAGTGCTTTGGTTCCGATTTTCTACAATAAAAGCTCTGATAAAACATTCCACTGTTCTCAAATATCTTAATTTTTATTTTTCTGCACAAAATAAGATGAAAAATAAATAAACAAATCAAGAATAAAGAAAATCAATCAATCAGTAATCAATAAATATAATAATAATAATAATAAAACAGCAAATAATACAAACTTAAGAACCACATACAGTTGGTGGGTAGACAAATTATTTTTTCATATTAAAATGAACAAAGCATTATTAGAGCCCTGTAGACATGACAAAACACGACTATAGTCACATTTATACTCTTTTTATTTACAACATATTGCGCAACTGCAGGGTCTTGAGACACATGCTAACTCGCAAACTAGAGAGCTAGCGACCTAAACGGTAGCCTTCAAGTTATTTCCTTTAAACTTAAATAGCCAAAAACTTACCACTTCCACACGGATAGGGAGGATAACTATTAACAGTTATTTAACCTTTAACATGAACATTAATCAAACGTAATAATTTTTCTGGGTACATGATACCATACAGCATCCATATCAAACTTGCGCGGGCCGCACTAACATTAAACTTTCATATCAAGGCGGGGCCTCAAACTAGTGTCCTGTGGGCCACATTTGGCCCGCGGGCCGCATGTTTGAGACCCCTGTCTTTGACTTTTGTAAAATTGTTGACAAATTCTATGTTTACAGCCTTTAATTCCACACCAACCACAAATGCCTGCATGTGTAAGTTGGAGACCTAAAGTCTTGCGATAGGAGTTGAACCATGCAAAATGCAAATCTCCATCACATTCTATACAGCCGATACATGACAGCCCACAGCAGCACCGGTTCTTGGTTTGAAGTTCACGTCTAGACAGAGGAGTCGAATGTTTCCTCCAGACATTCGCTGTCAAAATTTAAAAGGAAAAAGTGAGAGTCGTGACTTCCTAATGCTGCCAAAAAATACCGCCGTTGCAAAAGCCGAGAGCATAAAATCTTGCTGCATTTACTGGATCCTTTTTTTTTTTCCAGACACACAATCAAAAAACACATTTCTATTCAGCCTTTAGCACATCTTCTGCATCTTTGTTTCTGTAACACATTATATTAATGACTTCTTGGGCTGTTAGCAAGTAGCCACAAAATTACCATATGCATGAATGAATGGTTGTAATTATCTACCTACAATGTGATGCCAACTATAAGGAAAGGACTAAACAAACAGCAGAGCCGAGCTACTTGAAAGCAATTAACAGATGTTTATGAGTTAAGTAGAATGGGATATTCATTTTATTATGCAGTCGCACCAATTAGCTAAACGTCTCTTGAGCATCTCCATCTTCTGATTTCTCATCGAGTGCAAATGGAGCGGCTTCTATGACGTCAAGTGTTCTGAAGTGTAAATGGCCATTGGCTGAATTTGTGTTTCGAAACGTGCAGGTGCTTTTATCTAAAGCAGGGGTCTCAAACACGCGGCCCGTGGGCCAAATGTGGCCCGCAGGACACTAGTTTGAGGCCCCCGCCTTGATATGAAAGTTTAATGTTAGTGCATCCCGCGCAAGTTTGATATGGATGCTGTATGGTATCATGAAACCAGAAAAAAATACTACGTTTGATTAATGTTCATGTTAAAGGTTAAATAACTGTTAATAGTTATCCTCCCTATCCGTGTGGAAGTGGTAAGTTTTTGGCTATTTAAGTTTAAAGGAAAATAATTTGAAGGCTACCGTTTAGGTCGCTAGCTCTCTAGTTTGCGAGTTAGCATGTGTCTCAAGACTGTGTCTTTTTTGGGAAAACCTGATGCGGCCCAGCCTTGCCCAGACCCTAGCTCCAGTGGCCCCCTGGTAAATTGAGTTTGAGAGCCCTGATCTAAAGGTAGCATACGGGATCCGTACATCATGCACAAAGGTAGTTGAATGTATTGCTTCTAACGACCTGCCCATCTCCATCATCGAGATATGCGTCATAAAAAATGGTTAAAACCTTTTCAGTTGCATATTCCTTAATAACATTGTCAAAGTATCGGTAGGCAAAATCGTATCGGAAGCCAAAAATGCTAATGAGGGCATCCCTAAGATGAACCAAAATGGAAATATTTACCAGCATTGCCTCAGTAAGTTGTGCAAGCCGTGCATCTGCAGCAAAAGAGCAGCTGAAACACTTCAATGCCGACCTTCAGTCACAAACCGACTGTAGTACTTTAGAAATACATTAATATGATTTCAAAAAAAATTAATCACAGTGTGATTGAGGCAGTGCGATATTTCTAAAATAGAATGTGAGGAAAAAAAAAACTCCATATAGAAACAATCAGGACCTGCAAAAATGATCCTTATAGATTCAGCACACAGGCAAACAAACAGTACAGTAGAATTTACCAAACACATACACACAGTGCTCACTTACATCTGGTTTGTGTTACCCGCATTGACGGTGGGGAAGTGCATTGGCGCCCTGCTCCTATTGGTCCATTGCTGCAGGCAGTAGTTCTTAATTGGCTATCATAGTGCAAGACCCCGTGGTACCAACAGAAATCACCCTACCACGCTAGGTAAGAAACTTTTTAGGTAAATATGGTTGCTAAAGTTGTAAATTTGAGCCCATTTGTAGCCCTTATTCTCTTTTCTTTTTTTTGTTTATTCAGAAAATACAAAAATAATGCGACCAATGAGCTGGGACTATGTTTAAAAGGGACCTATTCCACTTTTCTGTCCTATAAATGCTCTTACAATGTTGTATTTTCTTGTTAAATGATGCCAAGGTTAGATAATAAGGTTTGGAAGTGAGCCCTGAAATACGTTTTGGATGGCTATGCACGCTCATTTTTTTTTTCCCCGAGTGTGACCAATCACGGCTTAGTGGGCGTACCTGCAAGAGGGCGGGAGGTGGAGTAAATTAAACAGATCCTTTGGGCAGGAAGTTCATGGAAACACTGCAGAAAGAGGTGCAGAATCTGGAAGATCTAGAAAGCTTTCCGTGTGTAGCTGCTCTATAGGAATCCCCGACTCAATACAAAGCACCGAAAATGAGCATTATAGGTCCTCTTTTAACAAAGTGGCGCTACATGCAAGTCCAGCATCAAAATGGGGTATAAAGGCCAAACAGCAGCTAAACAATTTCACTGTATGAATGCGTTGTCCATTTTTCAGGTACGGTGACTCCGGGTCATCAACTGCCATTTGAATCCATTAAAGGCTCTGAATACAAGCAAGCTGCATGAAGCTGCCAGCTCCCATTAAGGAAAAAGCTTCATAATTCTCACAGAAGAAAAGCCTTTGATAGAGAACCACAGAGTGAAAATACTACCCACAGGTTTGACACAATGAACACGGTAGTGGAAAATAGGCAAGAAACATGGCAGAAAAGATTGCAATTATAAAGCAAGTCATAAAGTGAAGGAACATGAGAGCGACTTGACATGCCAGGCGAGAGGTTTGCTTGCTTGAGTGTGTTTGTCAGTCTAATGTCCAGAGAGGGTAAAAGCCCTCATGAAGCCACTTGAGTCAAAGGCATATTGCCCAACACATCTAACAGCATAGGTCAAAAAGCATAGGGAATATGCATGACATTGTGCATGCTAACAAGGACAAAAAGCCGATCACTAATAACATTATAAAGGACAATTAAACGTATAACCACAACATGATTAGAAACAAGCGAGTGCACTTTGACTCCAAGCAGGAAGCTGCTGTGGGACTCTGCTGCTAAGTGGACCATCATTCACTAACGTATCTGTGTCCTCACCTGTGGTGCGTGGACGGATGAGCACCATACCGCGGTACTCCAGCTAATGCTCACCAAATGCACATACGGTGAAAAGAGTCAATTGCTGCGTCTGCAGTTTGGGCAGGATAGCTCACTCAATACTCTTTTATAGCGGCTTTAATCCACCTATAGCGTTTGGCAGGATTCACGCAACGCCATTTAAAGTTAGAATGTGTAACTATTTTGGTATATATTATATAGCAGATTTGACTTATTTGAATAGTGTGTTGCTTTGTGATGAGGGAAAAACAGGACATGGCTGTTGTCATGGCAACTGTGACTTCTGCAGTGTATATATAATTGGTGGACCAGCCAGGACACTTCTCATCTTGAGCTCATTCATTCATTCATTCATTCATTTTCTGCCGCTTTTTCCTCACAAGGGTCGCGGGGGGTGTTGGAGCCTATCCCAGCTGTCTACACCCTGGACTGGTGGCCAGCCAATCACAGGGCACATATAGACAAACAACCATTCACACTCACATTCATACCTATGGACAATTTGGAGTCGGCAATTAACCTAGCATGTTTTTTTTTTTTTTGGAATGTGGGAGGAAACCGGAGTACCCGGAGAAAACCCACGCATGCACGGGGAGAACATGCAAAATCCACACAGAGATGGCCGAGGGTGGAATCGAACATCTTGAGCTCATACTTAGAACAATTGTTTCAAGCAATATTAGGTATTTTATTCTTTTGACATATTTTAACTTGACTTGAACTTACAC
Source organism: Doryrhamphus excisus (assembly GCF_030265055.1). NCBI lineage: Eukaryota > Metazoa > Chordata > Actinopteri > Syngnathiformes > Syngnathidae > Doryrhamphus > Doryrhamphus excisus. The sequence continues at coordinate 3,858,480 of NC_080487.1, read as the reverse complement.
TATTGGCTGTCTGTTCAAAATTATTGTTTTTTGGTTTTTTTCTTAAGACAGAAAACAGGGAAAAGTCCTGTGGAATGCAAAGGCTTTTTTTTCTGCATCCAGCTTTTATTGGTGCTGCATTTCAAGGTGGATTTAGCTTTGGGCCACAACAGTGACAGCTTGATTCAACTGCATGATTTCCTTGAGTTTTATGACGCATACACACAAACACACTCACACACAAAGACTCATCACAAACAACTGCACAAGTGTGTGCGTGTATTTGGTCATAAATTGACACCAACACGAGGAGGTGTGCCCAAAATAAGAGAACATAAGGTGTTTAGATTAGATGAGAAGGAAATGGCAGATGATCACTCCCTGAGGAACTGCTTACATGGAGTCTAATGTGACTCCCGGGAATGACGATGATGAAGATTATTTGTAATCAGTCACCAACCGCTGCTGGGATTGCTATGCAGACACTCAAGTGTGTTCATTTGGGGATGGCACTTTGACAGCTGAGCAAGCAATACTTATAATAAATCATTTTTCATTTGATTTTCCATGCTGCTACTGCAAGCTAACTAGCCAAGGTGTTTTTAAATTGCATCACATGACTGAAGACCCTTATATGTGGTTTTAACCCCTTTATAGTCCTACTGTAAGATGTTCAAAACTGTGCATAAGCAGATTTATGGGAAGCAGTAATTACAAAATGAATAAAGACTTCTCAGGAAGTGCGCGACACTCACAGAAGAGTTGATTATTGTACCAAGCAGGAGCGATCTCAAAATCAGCACCTTTTGCGTTGTTTATACAAAGTCAAAGAACATAAGCTGAATATGAATCTGCAGCGATTCAGCATGGCAGGAAGTGATTAAGATGAATTTAGTGCTCAATAACAAATCGGGAAAAATGTGTTGTCAACATTAAAATCGCATCGCATCGCATCAGAGTGATAAGGAAATGCAATTTCATAAATATGCATGCGTGCATATGCCCGGCTGCACAACCAGGACCGCATTGGCGAGGAAGAATTCCCCCGTGTTGCCACACAGAATCGCAGGTCCCCTCCCACGCTGTCAAAGCTAACCACACATTAACTCACAGCAGTGATGCAGCATGACCCAGCGTGTTGCCCTATATTCAAGCACCAATCCATTACTCCTATAGCGGACGGGGCTGCGAGCGTGGCCCGTGTATTTGACACACATTAGCCCCCCCGTGACCACCAATCCAGGCGGTTGTCAGTTGGTCTGGACTGAAGTGGCAGCGCAAGGCCGCTTCCTAATCCTACGTCTCATTCATCACAGATAATAAAATAAGATTAAAAATTGATCTTTGGGGGCACAAGGCTAGAGGCTGATTAGGGTAAATATTTATACAATGTCCGCACATCACTAGATGGCTATTTAGTAGTAAGAATGAGCTTTCACTATGTGGGGGAAACTCATCAGAGTGCATGAAGATAAATGTGCCCACTGGTGAACATCTGACCTGATTCCAGCATTGTGGAATCGACTATATTTCATGCAGTTTTTCCACCAATCAGACAGATGCATGCATTCCATCAGAGAACTGATGTGGACTTGATACCTATAGTTGCTTTTAAAAACAAATGTTCGGTCATTGGTTGACTAGGGTAGAACTAAATTTGAAACACTTCTATGCTAGGACTACGTTAAAAAGCCATAGCATTTCAGTATGTGGAATCAAACTATGGAATGGATTGAGTAAGGACCTCAAACAATGCACAACGATGAGCCAATTCAAGAAACAATACAAGCAGTTGATGTTTGCTAAATACAAGGATGAAGAGTCTTGAACCAGTCATGATGTGCTATATACATGTCACTATATTGACACTTACTATGGTAACTATTATGTCATTGGATGGTCATATCACCTCGTACTTTGGTACATGACAAAAAATTTAATTTAATTTAATTTAATTTAATTTAATTTAATTTAATTTAATTTAATTTAATTTAATTTAATTTAATTTAATTTAATTTAATTTAATTTAATTCACTTTAATTTAATTTAAAAAACCCTATCTATATTAGGAAAGAAGGAAGTGAACAAATGTAACAGTTATTGATTGTAAAAGTACCAGATGGAGGGGTAGGATTTAATAAGCTTTGCTTCTTCCTACTCCTTTTGGACATGTGGAACTGTGAACTGATTATGGGATGCACTCAATTGTAATCTGATGCATGTTCAAATGAAATAAAACCATTACCATTACCATTACCATTACTAGTAGTTCACACAGCTGACAATGCTGCTCTGCACTGCTGACTAGTTCAGTCCAGTCATTATCTGGGGTAGGCTTCAGCCCCTAACCGTGGAACAAAAAAAAAGGCTATTCATCCACACAAAATACATACATGTTATGAATAATCAAATCACTCCTCTGAATAGATCGGCCCCACAGGATAGCACACGTGTTCGGATTTGATCACGCTAATGGTCACACTTTCTCATCCACACCTGAGCTTCACGCTCACACACAAATATGCATGAAGCTCAGTAGAGCTGGATACAAAAACAACAGCATTGTGAGTTTCACATCAGAAGCAACACTCGGCCTTGTTATGTTGCTGGAGACCAAGCCAGACAATGCTGAAGAAGCACCAAATCAGAGCCATAATTATTAGCTTTTTTTCCAGGCGTGTCATTTTTACAATTACCGCCATCTTTCTGCTTCAGTTGACGCTTATGCAGCAACATAATTTAACTGTTGAAGTACGACATAAAACGCTTCTACGTCGTGGAGATATGAGCAGATCATTTTCTTCACGCACTCTGACAAGTACCATTATCACATCACATCTATTTTCAAAATAGCTCCACTACTTGTGAAAAAAAAACCAAGAGGAAACATGGACGAACATGGAAACTGATTTTTTTTTTTTTATGTTTGGAACCATGAAGGGATGGGATCCACCAAGAAGATGTAAGCCCACTCTACCGCAGAGTGATGGGCTGCAGACAATTTAAACCAATATAAAACCATGAAATTAAATATACAGGACCTGTTTGTCTGTGTGAGCTGACTCATACTTGAGCAGGAAAGACAAAATGGGAATTAGCACCCCCCCCCACAAAAAAAAAAAAACAACAGCAAAAAAACAAATGAGCATTCATAGCAGCCCACTGCCTTGTCTGCTAACATTTTTATGGCTTTCTGAAACAGATGAATTGTCTTTACATTATTCCTGATGCAAAAAATTGTTTCGGTGTACATCCGTTTTGGATAAAGTACAACACTTTGTAACAAATGAATAATGCTAACCAAGGTCCTACTGCAAATGTCTTTTCAAATCACGATTAAGGGTTATGTTTTTGCCATAAATTGTTCAATTGTGTGAGTACTATTGGCTGACTCCAAGCAGCAGAATAACACCAGTCAATGGAGAATACATACAGTAGAAGTCAATGTGGTTTTATGTTTTTTACATTACATTTGAATGGTATGTATTCTCAGCTGGGCAATTTTCAGGATCACATTCCCCTAACTTTACAAATCCTGAACACCTTATGAATATGAAGTGTATAACGTTCTCTTTTTATTTCAACAGAGTGTGATTCAATAGTGTGGCAACACTGAGAAAGTCATTATTTAATGCCTGGAGTTCAAACTAAAATACTTTATAGTGACTGTGTAGGCAGTTTCTTCATATTAGTGGAAGTTATCACACACACACACACAATACACTTGACGCAATGTGTGTTTGCCATTTGCTCCTTTTCTCACGACAGCTGCTGCAAAAGTTCAGGACTTTGTTTTGTGTGAAGTGTTTGTGGCTCAGAGTTACGCACCAGTTTTTACTGAAAACTTTACAGGAGGAATTTATGTGCAGAGTTGCGAGCTTGGATACGAACTGGGTACCTTCACACCTGTAATTAGGAAATATATGGAAAGACTATTGCCTAAAATCAATGCTGTATTCTGGCCTTGACCTCGATCATCCCTCTACCGCCATCTTCACTAATATAGGCATACCCCAAGGTTGGGTTCCGAGTCCCCTTTCTAATCATTGTATGCAAAAAATACAAACAAAAGACAGAAAATACAAAATACAGTCGTCTCTTGCCACATAGCGGTTCAAATTTTACAGCATATATTAATTCATAAATCATGCTGTTTTGTAGAAAATATTGAATATTGAAGCAAGTGTGCATTTTCTGCTGAAATGAAGGGTAAAAATGTCTTAAATTGCTTCTTTTGTCTGATTATATCTACTATATTGGCTGTTGTAATGCAAAGGTGACTATATGGATGTCATTTCATTTTCTACAGGACTCGAATAATGTTAAAAAATTAAGGTTTTTAATAATTTCTAATTTTTATTAATTTCGTTTATGAATAAATAATACTACTCCACGACAATTCACTCATCTCAGTCGATAAATGGCCTCTTGGTTGAAGTAGTTGGCCCCATTTTTATTTTATATATAACACAAAACAGCCTTTCATTTACTGTGTCTAAATAAACATATAAGTCATAATCTTTTCTTCGTGTTTCTTTCTTTGCCCAGGATCAGGATGACGCCATTAGCTCAGGCCACGTCGGATTGCAACCGCCAACACCCTCAACACACTCAAAGCTAATGCGACACAACCAGTCTTCCCATCACCTGAGCCAAAACCATTATCCAACCCTGCCACTTGAATTACCATTTCTTCATAGATGGCTTTACATCAATAATATCAATGAATCCTCCTGGTGACATATTGTCCAATGCAAACCTTTTGCAAGGTTACACAAGTCCATCCCATTGGGTTCCCTTTAAATGACCATTAAAGACACACGTCAAAAGACATAGACGAAAGCACTCGGATTTTTGTCCTTCTCCTGTAATGTATAGATGTCAGTGCAGCACCATTAAAGTAATGAGTCTGGTGCACAATATACAGTATAATCAAGGCAACTCAATAAGGGCACACTGACCACGACTGGCAATTAACCACAAGAGCAGCCATCGGGAAGAAGCCACGGTTGGGTCAGTAAGTCAAAGGGATGGGATCAGTGAATATAGTGATCCTACATGCATGGGCATGTGCTGCATGGTTTGCATGCATGCATCTCCATGTTTTCTCCCGCCTCAACATCAGGGGAAATCAGAAACACATGTTCTGAATTCACAACATGTAATAAAATCCCACTTCCTAACCAGTGGCAGGTCTCCAACGTCATATATCACAGTTTTGTGTCTTGTCTCAGCGAGGACACACTGCTACTGAATACATTTATCAACTTGGACTGCAACACAATTCCACCATGAGGAGTGTCAACAAAGCTCTAAATTGAAACTGTATCGAAACGTTGTCTAAAAATTGTCTATCCCGACCCAAACGGTCATAACAGATCCCAAGATCCCAAGTTCTGGTTTAGGTTTCTTTGAGGTTTTCGAGTGTAGTCCTAGACTTGCTCTATAAGTAAAATGCCTTGTGACTACTTTTGTTGCAAATTTCCAATATATAAATAAATGGAGGGCGGCACGGCGATCTAGTGGTTAGCGCGCAGACCTCACAGCTAGGAGACCAGGGTTCAATTCCACCCTCGGCCATCTCTGTGTGGAGTTTGCATGTTCTCCCCGTGCATGCGTGGGTTTCCTCCCACATTCCAAAAACATGCTAGGTTAATTGGCCACTCCAAATTGTCCATAGGTATGAATGTGAGTGTGAATGGTTGTTTGTCTATATGTGCCCTGTGATTGGCTGGAGACCAGTCCAGGGTGTACCCCGCCTCTCGCCCGAAGACAGCTGGGATAGGCTCCAGCACCCCCGCGACCCTCGTGAGGAAAAAGCGGTAGAAAATGAATGAATGAATGAATAAATAAATGGATATGATACACAGTCGTCCCTTATTTATCCTGGTTAGTTTCTTCAAGACCCAACTATGATAAGTGACTTTCACATTAGATGCATATGTCAAATATTTATATATATATTGTGTCGAAAAAGTGTAACCAAAACAGGATTTTTTTTTTGTTTGTTTTGCTTGTTTCATTACAACAGCACTAGCTTGACTTTGCTTTTGTGTAATTTTGCAAAAAAGATGAATTGTCGTGTAAATGTACCTTAATAGTGCTTCAAAATATCAGGGGTCACTTAAGAATTTCTGGCCGGGAGCAGACAGTAAAATTGTCTCGTGAAATCTGGAGGGAAGCCATGCTCATGCCAACACTTGGTGTCCGGGGACCCAACACGTACACAGAAACAGCCTTGCTGGTTGCCAGGGTTGATACGATGCCACACTCAACGCCACTGTATATGCATTGTCCGTCCTCGTGGCCCCCCGACAATAGCAATGGAAGGCATTAGAAGCCAACAAAACAAAACATAGTTTAGCCCGAGAAGCTCAACAAAGCATGTAGGATGGGGAAAAGAGAGATTAGAGCAGGCGGCGGAAAAAGTGTGAAAAGAAGAACAAGGACAGGAAGCAGAAGAAATCTCTCCCTCAGGATTTCCCAACTGTTTGGAACCCTGTGGTGCATTCACTGTCGACAATGATGTGTATCGTCTGTCCTCCATTCTGCCTTGTGATCTTTGATGATGCACTTTTTAGTGACATGATTATGTATTTGAACGCGGGTGTCCAAAGTGTGGCCCGGGGGACATTTGTTGCTCCGGGCCACATTCTAAGAATATTATTTAACAAAAAAAAAAAAACCAAGAAAGGTTTCCAAGAAATACGAGAAAAAAAGTTGTAATCTAAGAAGAAAAGGTTGTAATATTATGAGGAAAATTAACAAAATTTTAGTAGTATAAAGTTGAAATATTCAAGTAAGATATTACTTAAACTTGTAATATTATGAAAAACAAACACACACACAAAAATAAAGTTATAATCTTTGGAAAATTAGGTTGGGGAAAAATTTGTAATGTACAAATAATTGTAAAAAAAAACAAAACAAAACTAAACCCACAAACTCTGAATGTCCTAAACCGACAAAGAGGTCCATCATTTTTTATTTTATTTCTTAGCTTTGTTTTGAAACCAATGAAATGCTTGAAGGTGATTATGTTGCCATAAAGTTAAGAATGCATTAAATTGTTTTTCACACATCACTACCATGTGTACATTTGGTGAGCGACTCTGGACTGTACCATCTACAAAATAACGTATCCGCCATGAGCAGGGTTGCGAGATGGCTATAGATACTGTAGATATATAGATATAGATACATAGAGAACCAATTCTCTCGGTAGGGGTTGGACTCTCCTCCACTCGGCAGTGCAAGGCACCGAGCATATGAGGGCAAACTAATGACCCATGCCGTGTGACTTTTGGGGTCCCCCCGGTGGAACCTCCCACAAATGGGGGGGGGATGGATCCTCACTGTTGTTGGCCCTTATGCACCAAACAACAGCACAGAGTACCCAACTTGGGGGGGTGCTAGAGAGTACCCATACAAGAGTTCTGCTCGGGGACTGCAATTCCAACAGAGGTAAAACCTGGAAAGATGGAATTGGGAGTAATAACCACCCCCCCCCCCCCCCCCCCCCCAATCTGTAATGTGTTTGCTGATTGCTGATAATGCGAACCCTGACAGAGCAGAAGGGTACACTCATTTGGCAGACGCCTAACCAGAAAATGTTCGGAGCAAAGAAAATCCCTGGAATTCCGTCAAGTACAAAGAAGGGTAAGTCTTCTTGATGAAGTCTAAGCATGTCTGTGCCTACAGGGATCTCCATAATTAGACAAAGCACATAGTGAAGAACCAAAACAAACCGTGATGTCACGCTTTTTCTTCTCTGCCTGAACAATTTCATTTTCTCTATCAGCACGCAATTTGTTACTTTAAAGAAATGCTTGAATAATATTTTCCATACTTGCATATAACATAGTTACCAATAAAGAGTTTATGTAACAAGCTTAAAATATATTTGCAGTAAATCCAAGTGAGCTTGAAGCAATAGCAGATAAAGAGATGGAGAATACAGCAAATAAGTGGCGATCCTAATCTTTGTGTGTTTGTGTGATGAGTCAGCCTCTAACTTAAACACCCGTTATAATCACAACATCAACACAGCACGAGGCGCTCGGCGCCGACAAAAACATTCCCACACTGACTTTACCCCGGATGAGGACATGAGTGTACATCTCTGTGCCTGCAGCAGCTAGCTCGGTTTTTCAGTGTTATTGTTTCAGCGCTGGTAAGAGGTCAAAAAGGAAACAAAATAACTGCTTTCTTAGATTTTGGTTTGTTCGTTGCGATTGATTATTCATGCATGAATATTGAAAGGCAATACAGCGTTTATGAATCACTCATCAATCATCAATCAATCACTCTCACTTCAGTTCCAGTTGCATCAAATGCATGAAGTAGATAAACAATTGTATGTTTATTAAAAATGAAAAAAAAACAGGAGCCAAAGCATAGACCCTTGAGGTACACCATCCGTATCATAAGCAAAGCACTTTTCGGTTTGTATCTGTCTGCTCATGTGGAGTGGCTTCACGTTTGTTTTGGAGATGAGGCAGTGTTGTATGCACAGTCAAGACAACCACCGATAAGATTAGCAGCCCTACTTCACTTATCACTGATTCAGACGGACACACTCCTCTCATATTGACTTGACTTTCCGGTATTAAAATGACTGATGAAGCACATGTGTAACTCTACATGTCATCATGTCAACAATCATCTCTACAATCATCAATCAATCACTCTCACTTCAGTTCCAGTTGCATCAAATGCATGAAGTAGATAAACAATTGTATGTTTATATAAAAAAAAAAAAACGGAGCCAAAGCATAGACCCTTGAGGTACACCATCCGTATCATAAGCAAAGCACTTTTCGGTTTGTATCTGTCTGCTCATGTGGAGTGGCTTCACGTTTGTTTTGGAGATGAGGCAGTGTTGTATGCACAGTCAAGACAACCACCGATAAGATTAGCAGCCCTACTTCACTTATCACCGATTCAGACGGACACACTCCTCTCACATTGACTTGACTTGCTGGGATTAAAATGACTGATGAAGCACATGTGTAACTCTACATGTGTGATTATTTTTGAAGCCGCATTTGATATCAATTAATGTTAAGAACCCACAACAAAGACCAGTGTTCTGCACACACACAAATCCAGGTAGGGAGGGAATCGATTTTTTTTTTATTATTATTTAAGGTACTCCAATTATCAGAAAAGATTATGAATTTGCCACCTCTCTCTGGGGTCTTGACAAGAAAGCCTGATCTCCTCATGCATTAAAATCATGCTGGATTAGTGATTTATGTCAGTAACCAGGCCCCAAGGACGTAACCCACTGAAAGCCACATCTGTTGTAGCTTTCTCCCTCTTCAGCTTGCTATGTTGGAGCAGAACTGAATCAAGTATTGGCACCTAAAAATGCAGTAGCTCCATTTAAAAATCTGTCTGTTTTGCTTTGGCTCTGCCACTACTCTCGTCTCATCTAAGAGGTCTCCGGGGGGAAACCAGAAATAATGACCTATGACCTCAGACGCAGATGACAGAGGTTGTGGGACGACTCTCTGACGTCAAGAAATCTAGATTAAGAGAGGTTGTTTACTCAGCTGACGGACTTGAGGCACGGAAGGAGAGTGGGAGCCAAGTGGGAGAAATAGATGAGCAACGGCATAAATCAATGCTGACAGAGGTACAGAGATGTAAATTCCATGACAAATAGCAGAGCGACACAGTTTAAATATCCAGAGAAATAATGGGAAAGAGGTGGGAAGATGAAAGCAAACGTGGTCATGATTCAATTGACCCTCTCAGGGATGTGAATGCGACCAAACTTGGTGCTTCCACTTTGATGTGGAGAGATGGTGCAAATCACTGCAATATGGCCAGTGAAAATACCAAAAGATTGGAGACAGGCAGGATAGAATTCAAACTGAGCAACAGAAAAAGATGAGCGAAGGTGAAGGTCCTTGGAAGAGAAGATGATGTAGGCAAGAGATGTGATTTCACAAATATCTGCAAGAATCACATCCCTCCATCCATCCATTTTATATGCCGCTTATCCTATAGAAAAGGACTATTCTATTCTATTCACAAGAATCCAGGGTATGCTGGAACCTATCCCAGCTGTCGGTCGCCAGCCAATCACAGGGCAAACATAAACAAACATTCACATTCATACCTATGGACAACTTGGAAGTCGCCAATGAACCTAACATGTTTTTGGAATGGTTGAGGAAACCGGAGAACATGCAAACTCAACACAGAGAATCAAACCCACGTCTTCCCGATCTCCCGACTGTGTGGCCTACTACGCGCTAACCACCGCATGCTAACCGTGCAGCCGTAACAATCACAACAGTATTTATGAAATACCGGCATTCAAACTTTTTGAGAGACAAATATAATTTATTATAATGGCCTAAGTATTGTCAGATATTTGTTCTTGGATGACGAAGCCTTCTCTGGCAATACCTCCAGAATTATTATGTTAAAGTACTTACAGCTGCAGAAAGACACAGCTGACGGACTCACAAAAGCATGATGGATCACAGTTATTAGGATCAAAACGTGAAAGTATCTGCACGGAATGCTGGTTGGGCTCACAATATTTTGGATTTTTGGAGCTGGAGATCTTTTCCAACTTCAACCCTATCAGCTAGGGCCGGGGGTCTCAAACACGCGGCCCGCGGGCCAAATGTGGCCCGCAGGACACTAGTTTGAGGCCCCGGCCTTGATATGAAAGTTTAATGTTAGTGCGGCCCGCGCAAGTTTGATATGGATGCTGTATGGTATCATGTACCCAGAAAAAATTATTACGTTTGATTAATGTTCATGTTAAAGGTTAAATAACTGTTAATAGTTATCCTCCCTATCCGTGTGGAAGTGGTACGTTTTTGGCTATTTAAATTTAAAGGAAATAACTTGAAGGCTACCGTTTAGGTCGCTAGCTCTCAGATGTAGATACATGATGATACAGATGATTTCCAAGATCTTTACGAGGATCTTCTGGAGTTTGGAAGCATAGGACACAAAAACCCGACATGATGGCTCTGATATGAATTGCATCCTTTCAATAATCATTGATGTGCTATTCTCAAAATATGTACATAATTGTATTCCTACAATGTGCCTTGGGCCGATACAAGTTATGGGCCGCAAATGGCCCCTGGTTGCACTTTGGACACCTTTGTGACTTGTAATGGAAGCAAACACATACTTTCATTGTGAGACAGCAAGTAAAACATAGTAATAACATAATAAATACATTTTTGATGGATTGTCCGTGAAGGCCATGCCATAATTTACCCCCCACAGAAACAAGCTGTCACACTGACAAACTAGTTGTGACATTTCTATACGGATGAATTACTATGTTGTACTACTATGTTACTATGTTGATGGATGGATGGGGGGGGGGCGAGTTTATCCGTAGTAAATGGCCTCGCCCGACCCCAAGCACACTCTCCCATCTCAGCATACTACTGTACTGCTGAGACACAGTCATCCATCACACTTAACCACACCCAAACATACGTGTATAGACGCCAGGCACATGCAACCTATTGAAAGGACACACACACACACACACGCTTGTAGTATTTGTATTCCCGCTCCATCCCTTCAGACGTTCCCTTGTGGTCATTAGCGTCACATGTGAGCTGGAGCCTACCCCAGCTGCCTTTGGACGAGAGGTGGGGTACACCAGGCTGGTTGCCAACCAATCACAGGGAACACATAGACTCAATTTGAAACTCAATTTACTTGGGGGCCACTGGAGCTCTGGTCTGGGTGGGACTGGGCTGCATCAGGTCCCCCCCCCCCCCAAAAAAAAGAAAAAACGCATTTATTAAAAACAAAAAAATTTAAAAAACTTTGCTTTGGTTCCAATTTTCTACAATAAAAGCTCTGATCAAACATCCCACTGTTCTCAAATATCTTAATTTTTATTTTTCCACACAAAATAAGATGAAAAATAAATAAACAAATCAAGAATAAAGAAAATCAATCAATCAGTAATCAATAAATAAATATAATAATAATAATAATAAAACGGCAAATAATAAAAACTTGAGAAACCACATATAGTTGGTGGGTAGACAAATTATTTTTTTCAGATTAAAATGAACAAAGCATTATTAGAGCCCTGTAGACATGACAAAACACGACTATAGTCACATTTATACTCTTTTTTATTTACAACATATTGCGCAACTGCAGGGTCTTGAGACACATGCTAACTCGCAAACTAGAGAGCTAGCGACCTAAACGGTAGCCTTCAAGTTATTTCCTTTAAACTTAAATAGCCAAAAACTTACCACTTCCACACAGATAGGGAGGATAACTATTAATAGTTATTTAACCTTTAACATGAACATTAATCAAACGTAATATTTTTTTTCTGGGTACATGATACCATACAGCATCCATATCAAACATTAAATTTTCATATCAAGGTGGGGGCCTCAAACTAGTGTCCTGCGGGCCACATTTGACCCGCGGGCCGCGTGTTTGAGACCCCTGATTTAGAGTATCTAATTAATCTAACATGCTGTTTTTGGAATGCGGGAGGAAGCCGGAGCGCTTTCCAAGCATATCAGAAATCATTGCATCTGAGGCTCTTTGTGCATTAGAACCCCGATAGACACAGAACACATTTTAATGAGTGTGGAGAAAATAAAGGCAAAATAGACCTGAAGGCTTTTTATGTGATGAGATAGTTGCTGCTGGTAGCCCACCGCTGCTCTGTAAAACAATAAAAGCCCATTATGTCTACATTCCTCAGCTGCTTGTAAAACCCGCTTGCATGTTTTAATGAAGGTTTTGTCTCTTTTTCCTTACGCAAGGCCCTTCTCCCTCTTTTCTTTCCGTCTGGGGACCGGCTCTGTTGTCTTTGCTACTCTTACATCTTAACACATGCTCACACTGACACACTTGCAACAATCAGATTATACCCCCTGCAGTGTCTTCACCCCATGCCTTAGAAGACCAGGTAGCTCTTTATTTGACAGGAGCCAATCACAAGCAGTGAAAAAACTCGCCATTGGAAGAGATAATAGGAGATAATAATAATAATTTACATGATAAATTAAGGGCTTGAGTGGTTAGCGTGCAGACCTCACAGCTAGGAGACCAGGGTTCAATTCCACCCTCGGCCATCTCTGTGTGTTTGCATGTTCTCCCCATGCATGCGTGGGTTTTCTCCGTGTACTCCGGTTTCCTCCCACATTCCAAAAACATGCTAGGTTAATTAGCGACTCCAATTTGTCCATAGGTATGAATGTGAGTGTGAATGGTTGTTTGTATATATGTGCACTGTGATTAGCTGTCCACCAGTCCGGGGTGTACGAAGACAGCTGGGATAGGCTCCAGCACCCCCGCGAAATGAATGAATGAATGAATGAATAATAAAATAAGCATATACGCATTGATGTATGGATGTTGTGTGCTATCCCCATAATATCCCAATACTTAGTAATACTAAGTATTGTGTATGTCCATGGCTCAAAATAGATTTTAAACCTTCAACTCTGTCTTAGTAATAACACTAATGGATGAAGTCAATAACACGATTAAGACAAATCTTTGACAATTCAGAGGTCATCAAACTAATTTATCTTATGTAACCTTAGCTAGAAATAAGCCCTTTTATGTCCAAATAATTGATGACATGCCTAATGCTACGAGTTATTCCACCAAGAGCAATAAAAGGATGCGTGTTTAATCAAAGGTGTGTGGTCCTGCACTCAAAACACTTCCTGGTTGGCAAGTTTGGGGAGACACTGTACTTTGTCGGCTCCGCAGCAGCTCTGTCTTCCATCACTGTTTTTTATTAAGAGGGTAAAGTACCTGCAGTTTTTTTTTGGTTTTGTTTTGAAGCTCTGCTGTGTGTCCGCTCTCTTTACTTCACTGTAACATCCTTAATAACTGTCTGCCAAGTCTTAGCCCCCCCCCGCCCGATGCGGTCTACTCTTTCATCTCGCTTTCTGCCACTTCAGTCCCCCAATCCCCGTCGTCCAACCGCACACACAAACCGCCACCACTAGCCCGTTCTCTTTTCCTCGTCCTTACTGTGGTTTCTCCAATGTATAGGAATTATTTCTCGCCAGCTTCAGTCACAAATCAATTCCCTCCTGAGTCCATCACCCCTCCCTTTGCTTCTGTGTTTTGCCATCCTCCATTTTCTACCTTCACCTCTATTATCTATGCCTCATTTTTTCTTAAAAAAAAACAAATCCATAGCATCCTAACTCACATGGAAGTCTGCTATTTCTTTCATTATCTCTTATTATATCATTCTTATCTAGCAATTTGTTCCTGTCTATACTCCCCAACGCTGCTCTTCTTATTCCCATCAGGCATTCTCCAATGACTGTCTTTTATGGGAAGTGGAAGAAGGCAGCATCTTGAGTTGATGTACTAGTATGGTTAAAGAGATGAAGCAAACAAAGGGAGAGCAACAACTAATCCCTTAATGGTTGGTTTTTACCTCCCTTCAAATGTGGAGAACCAGTGGTTTGATTGAAGCAGTATTCCAGAAATATACAATTACTGTTGTCCCATACAGTAATGTTGTCCCATTCACTGTGCAAACGACAATAAGATATCTCCAAGGGGAGCTAATAGGCTCGGCAAGCTAACGGGATGCTAACAAGGACAACATTACAACCATTATTGTACGCTAAATGAAGAATGCACTCAAACCGAGGCAAATTTGTGATGTAAATTTTCCATGTTAACCGAAACCGCTGCTAACCGGGGCGGATGCTAACTGAGGTTTCACTGTATATCAGGGGTCTTAAACTAAATTTACCTGGGGGCCACTGGAGCTAGGGTCTGGGCAAGGCTGGGCCGCATCAGGTTTTCAAAAAAAAAAAAATGCATTTATTAAAAACAGAAAAATATACAAACTTTTTCAGTGCTTTGGTTCCGATTTTCTACAATAAAAGCTCTGATAAAACATTCCACTGTTCTCAGATATCTTAATTTTTATTTTTCTGCACAAAATAAGATGAAAAATAAATAAACAAATCAAGAATAAAGAAAATCAATCAATCAGTAATAAATTTAAAAAAAATAATAATAATTTTTTTTAATTTTAATAAATAATATAAAATATAATATAATATAATATATATTATATTGTATTTATATAAATATAAATATATATAAATATAATATAATAAAATATATTTAAATAAAATAATTTTAAATTTATTAAAATTTCCATTTTAATAAATGGAAAACCTGATGCGGCCCAGTCTCACTCAGACCCGAGCTCCAGTGGCCCCCAAGTAAACTGAGTTTGAGACCCCTGATCTACATGCAACATATCTACATCTATATAGTGCACCTCTTTACAGCTGCTACAAAATAGAATTATAGAAATTCATATCTGAACCGTTTGACTTTCCATGTTTCACACACTCTTCAATCTGCTCCACCGCTTTACTGTTTGAGGCTGATGGCGAAACAAGCGTCCTGTCGCCGCACCATTGAATAAACGCGTCACCGTCGATATATATCTCATTCTCTTCATCAATCTCACGTGAAGCGTCATCCATACTTGAGCAGATGCTGCCATGTCTGCTGCTGCTGCGTTGGAGAACATGACTAAAAGGATATGACCGTGGGAGGCAATGATGGCAACCGCTAATACGAGAACAAAAAGAGTGAAATCCCTCACCGAAGCCCAACTTTATGCGCTCACACCTACACACTCCCGCACCATAAGAAAGAAACAAATTGCAAAAGCCTTTCTCCTGAACATGTATTCAATAATTCCTGCACTCGCATGAGAGTCATGCATATTTCATTAAACCAGTGCCCCCCCTCCACCCCGCACCGTCTTCTCAAGCGCACACACACCATCCACCCACACACATGCTGTAATGTCCTTATTGACAGCCATGTTGCTGACTCAGGGCTCCGAGGGGGTTAAAGTCCTACGGTTGCTGTTGCTGCTGATTGGGCATCTGCACAACACATACACACACACACACACACACACGTGTGCATGCGGACAAGTAGCACCACTCCAAGGCAAACATTCTCTATATCAAGGATCTTCTAAGAACTCTTCAACCCCCCCCACCCTCCTGTTTGCATATGTCAGGCAAGACAAGGATGAGGCTTTGATCAAAAGTTTATGAAGGCTTCCCTCGCTGCACGTGTCTGTGTGCATGTGTGTGTGTGTGTCTGTGTGCATGTGTGTGTGTGTGTATGCATGCGCTCCTATGATGGGCAAAAAGGTTCTGATGACATATCATTCAGCTGTCAGCATATGAGAACAGAAGCAGCAATAAACACACACAGACACACACAGCAATGTGATATATATGAATAGGATTCATTCATTCAAGTGTACAATATGTGTAATACTACATTTTGGTTACTGCAATTCTACATCTTGTTACTGTATAGGTTATTGTTTTGATGTACATAGTCATTCATTCATTCATATTCTACCGCTTGTACTATACTACATTTATTCTGAACAGCACTTTTATATTTATATTGGTATTCCTTGTTTTATTTTTATACTTTTCCTTATTCTTATTTTTACTTTCTACTTATTGCACTCAAATTTTGTGTTATGTAATACAATGACAATAAAGGCCATTCCTATTCTGATTCTGATTCTGATTCAATTACGGGAGGGTAAGGTGACCTTGATTGTTTATATTAGAAATTCAATTGGTTGTGTAGTTTTTGTGTAATATTATCAGCTGACTATACTATTTTATTAAATAGACTATAATAAAAAAAAAATAGTAACACCATACAAAAAAGGCCACTTTAATCATCTACAGTCATCCCTCGCTACCTGGCGGGTCAAACATCATGACCTCACTCTGTTGCGTTTTTTCAAAAATTCAATCATTAATAATGTCCCATGGTTGACTATGGCCCATTATAAATCCAAACATATTTTAATACAATTAGTATGTGGTAGTGTGGTCAGTAATGTTACATTGATGAGACATTACCTGTCATTACATTACACTGCAGCGAGTCAGCAATGGATGCAGAATCCGACATGACATTAAAAAAAAGTTCTCCTCCTATTCAGTGTGGAAGTGGTGTGTTTTTGGCTTCTTTCTTTTTCCTTCTTCCTCACAGTTTCAAACATTTCTTAAGAAGATTCAGTACAAAGCCAAAAGTGGTGCAGCAGTGTCCATTATTTTACAAATGTACGTGCGGCAGATGCAGGTCAGAGTCAGACATATTTTGTTTAATGCCATGCAATCGACCCAGAGATACACCAACAAGGAACTTTCCAAATACTAACATGTGAGTTATTATATCTTATTATTGCTTGTCATGTTTCCTATATCCGGTGACACAAGTGTGAAGGTGACCACGAGGTGTTATTTCATTATGCCTTCCTCCCGGCCTCCATGCTGTAGACTAAATGAGCTGCTACCACCTCAAATCTTTCCAAAGGGAACCATTAAGTTCCATCCCATCGCTTTGGACTTTCCTCACTTGAGTTCATTTCAGCATTTGCGGTGCCATACCTGGTGGCTAAATGTGTCCCCAGACAGAGTTCTCTCTGTCTTCTTAACTGGCGTTTGTTTTCTCACATAGAACATCCAACAATGCTTCTCCTAGCCTTCCCCAAGTCTACACACACACGCACACACAAGTACAACTCAGTGGTCCCAATTGTAAAGAAAACCTTAGCGTCATGGGCAGGAAGGCTGATTGAGACCACAGGAGAAATGAGGAAGGACAGGTGAGGTAACACTAAACGAAACGATAACAAGGCAGAGAGTTTTGGAAGGAAGTGAAGAGGAGGAGATGAGTGTCCACACTCTCCGTCCTACACACAAGCACCCCCACAGCGGCCATAACACCTCGACTCCTCCAGCCAAAACAATGGTTGCATCCACTGCAAACACAACGCAACAAAGAAACATTGGAAGAAGCCTCCAGTATATTAAAAAAAAATCATATTACCATAGCAACCATAATTGAGAAGGGCTTGGGAGGCAAGGTGAGGGAGAAACAAACAAGAGTAAAAATGGATCAAATCCATCCAAGCTGGACTACGGTGGATTGTTACAGCTGTCAACCCGTCTAGCACAGCTCCTAAGGTGTCAGGTAGTGGGTTGACACAGCCACGTTAGCTAAACAATAAGGTTTAATAATTATAATTTAATAATAATTAATAAATAAATAATTAAAAATATAATTAAAAATAAAAATAAATTTTAAAAAAATAAATAATAAATTGTATTTTTAAATATTAAAAAAATAAATAATAAATTGTATTTTTAAATATTAAATAAAATAAAAAATATTATTATTAAATATGATTTAAAATAAATAATTAAAAATAACAATTAAAAATACATAAATAATAATAATAATAATAATTAATGAGGAATATTTTAAGGATTACCTTGGAGTGTCCAAAATGGTCTTTTTTATGGGTAAGTCTATTATTCCTATATTTTCCTATTTGACAGCAGAAAACAGAGAACATGCACATTATGTTGCGCAACATTCAGAAAGGACGGTTCTACATTACAAGTCTTTATTTACATGAGAAACGAGGACACCTCTCCTAATTCCCTAATAACTCATTCTTCACTTTCCACCATTTCTTCACCTAAAAAACTCTATCATTTTTTCCTCCCTTCTCACTCAATCCTGTTGGTCATATCTACCACCTTTTCTGACCATTTTTCCCCTTCGCCGTCTCCTTGGGGCAAAGATGTGCTGAATAATTCAGAGTGGGGTCTGATTTATGAGAGTGCTCGTAAGTGGCCAGACATCCCAGCCGTGCTCATCAGTCTGGCGGGTCATTATGGCTAAAGAGCGGCACAGCCGCCGCCTAATCTCCAATGACACGCCGCTCATCCCCGAGTCTTGTACAACATCGGCGCTGTGGGTAGGAGGAGACACACCCTTGGAAGCCTGCTAGCGCTTTGGTTCTGGGTATTCTATTGTTGTCACAAACAACAGCTAAAAAGAATCTCTATGAAAAATAATATCCAGGTCTTTGCATTGGGTTAGAAATAGCCAAAAAGCACATTTCTAATCATAGTAATCATTGCTGTATATTACAATCTGCTGTTATATAGAAGTCCCGGCGGGGACAGTCATGTGGTGCTATTGTAACTGCAAAGTGAAAACGTATGATTAAAATTCTTACAGACTCATTAAATGAAATCATTTTGAGGTAATTGCAGTATAGAGAAATTGAATAATTACTCATTATACGAGGGCTTCCCCCTGTAAGATATTTCACGCCGTTGGAAGTCATCGCCCCCACTTAAAAAGCAAGTACTTTGGATGACATGATGTGTTCATTTTCCATGACGACAAAAACATCCCAAAAACATCTAATATACTCACATTATTTACAGCGCAATAGACACAATTTTGCGCTGAGTGCATGTCAAGTACAGTAAAGTAGAACCTTGGTCAGCATCATGGATTTGTTCCTCTAACCAAAATGGACACTAACCAAATACATTTTTCACATAAGAAATCATTCATTCATTTTCTACCGATTTTCCTCACAAGGGTCGCGGGGGGTGCTGGAGCCTATCCCAGCTGTCTTCCGGCGAGAGGCAGGGTACACCCTGGACTGGTGGCCAGCCAATCACAGGGCACATATAGACAAACAACCATTCACACTCACATTCAATTAAAAATTAACCTAGCATGTTTTTGGAATGTGGGAAGAAACCGGAGTACCCAGAGAACATGCACGGGGAGAACATGCAAACTCCACACAGAGATGGCCGAGGGTGGAATCGAACTCGGGTCTCCTTGCTGT
Organism: Doryrhamphus excisus; assembly: GCF_030265055.1. Lineage (NCBI taxonomy): Eukaryota > Metazoa > Chordata > Actinopteri > Syngnathiformes > Syngnathidae > Doryrhamphus > Doryrhamphus excisus. The sequence continues at coordinate 3,838,760 of NC_080487.1, read as the reverse complement.
GAGACCTGTGCGCTAACCACTCGGGTCACCGTGCAGCCGTCTACTTATTCATTCATTCATTCATTTTCTACCGCTTTTCCTCACAAGAGTCGCGGGGGTGCTGGAGCCTATCCCAGCTGTCTTGGGGCGAGAGGCGGGGTACACGCTGGACTGGTGGCCAGCCAATCACAGGGCACATATAGACAAACAACCATTCACACTCACATTCATACCTATGGACAAATTGGAGTCACCAATTAACCTAGCATGTTTTTGGAATGTGGGAGGAAACCGGAGTACCCAGAGAAAACCCATGCATGCAAACTCCACACAGAGATAGCCGAGGGTGGAATTGAACCCTGCTGTGAGGTCTGCGTGCTAACCACTCGTCCACCGTGCAGCCCCAAATAATTGGTTTTACAAAAATATTTTTTAGCAATTTGAAATGCATATAAATATATACGTATAAGCGATGAATGAACCATCATTGACGACATGATTCCAGACAATGTGACAGCGAGATCAAAGGTCAAAGTATCATGTTCAGTAGCAAGGGGCTACCAACGCTGGATCGGGTGTCCAAGACAATGCAATCAGGGCGTAAAGTCTCATTTAACTGTGAGGGTGATATATAATGTCCACTTGAAACTGCATTAGAGGGCTGGGGATCTCAATAATGCAAACGCATGGAGACTCACAGACTATGGTTCTCTGTATGTACTGAAACCAGGGTTCATTTGCTTTGTTATGGCAGACAAGCTGTGAACACGATCCTAACAAGCATCGAAGCTTGAAATCCAACAAAGGGAGGTGACCAACGGTTTGTTCCTCTGACGTCCCGTCACAAATTCCTAGAAGTCAAAAGTACAATCTGAAAGTATATTAAATGGTATGTGTTGTATTGTGGAACAAATGGTGGCTGAGCACTGATACATTCATTACTATTTGGTCTCCACCAGAAGCTATTCCACAACCCCCTGATTCCATCACATCACACCCATCCTACAGCACCTTCACTGGCTCCCGGTCAAAGCAAAGAATCGATGACAAACTCCTCCGGTATAGCTTAAAGGCCATCCAAGACCTCACCCCTCGTTATCTCTTTGACCTCCCCCACATTGCCAGTCCTCTTCCATCCACCTCACTGTGCCCCCCTGCCCCAGCCTCCCGCCATGGGGACCCATCTGGAACACTTTAGCATCAGATATCCAAACTATTGATTCACTCTACATGTTTGATTCCAGACTAAAGCCATCATTCAAGACTGACTGCTTTTACACCGTCCTTCATTTCTTCCTTTGTTGCTTTATCTGTATTTTGTAGAGTGTCCTTGAGTAATCCTAACCTTTGAATACTTGATTAGCATGCCTTTTTTTCATCCATCGTCGTCGGATAAATTGCCACTATGTGGTTTCCCAAAAGCTGTGATTGGCCGGTGACCAGTCCAGGGTGTACCCCACCCCTAGTGAGGATAAGTGGCATAGAAAAAAGGAGCCTCTTTTAAGCATCAACGTTGGCAGAATTTTTTGTCCCGCATCAACGTTTGCAGAGAATCTTTACAAAATGTCTTCCTCTGAAACAGCGACAAGTCCCACACAATGGAGGCCATGTTTGTTTACCAGTGAGCTCAATGGAAGTTTGCCTTTTCCAGCACGTCACAGAAAGGGAGCGCTTCATTTTCTCACTGCAACACACCTACAGCACAGTATAGGTAATCTCGCCCCGTTTTGCGGCCCCCAAATGGCCCCTGGGGGCTGCACTTGTGACATATTGCAAAGCCAAGTCCAGTCGTCCAAGGACCAGACAGGGCTTCCCTCTGTGTCTGCATCTTCATCAGTGTCAGGAATCACAGCAAAGCAGCCACACGACACAAAGCAGGCACTCCCTGGTTGCTCGTGGGCCATGTTATTATTACTACTATAAGAAGACTAATAAAGATGAGGTATTATAAAATGATATAGACCAGTTTGCATATCATTGCCGTAGCAGAAGAGAGGAGTTGAGGGAATTGGGATAATGATACAGTGGTGACGAAGAGAAAATATTAATCAAGACATAAAGCAGATCCTATTTCATCTTGAATACTGAATAGAGCGTACCCTTGGGTTAGGGCTCGTCGTTTTCTTCTCATTTCTCACAGAAATGAATATAAGACAATTGTGAATGTGACGCAGCTCTAGAATGCAACACAATCTGTAATATGGGCAGGAGATTTTGGTACACGTATTACTACATTATAAAACTCACTTTCAGCTTAATCCGCATGTGGTGCCATCCATAAGGAGCCACTGGGATCTTCAAAACGTACTTTGGTAGACGCTAATTAACTCCCACCGTCCCCTTATTTTAGACATTGTACTGCTTGGTGGAAATCCGGTGATAAAATAATCAGTGACACGTTCCAGGCCAACGGCTTACACTTGTTTCCTGTGACCTTGCCAGCGCTTTCATGCGTGCTACGCTCCAACAACACAGGACTTGATCCCATTCCCTCGTGGATCGGAGCACAGGTGTAGTCCTTCCCTGGGATGCCAAGGTTCAGAGCGTTGGAGCTAAACGCTGGGATACTGCTTCAATCTGATTCCGCAGCATCCGCTATCACATCGTCACCCTGGAGACATTAAGCTGTAATGGCTGTGAAACTGTAAATGTCACAATGATTTGGGCCAAACGCCGGGAGAGAGCCTGATAGTGTGTGTGTGTGTGTGTGCGTGTCATTTAAGTGCCTGAGCAAAACAGAGGAAAAGGGCAATGAAATTATTAGAATGTGATTGGTAAGTACACAGACAATACATACAGTATACATACACACACACACAGCACAGTCAGGCATATACGCTCATCTGTAATATAGTTGCCTGGAAGTGATAAAAAGCCAATAACTACATAATAACTATTTTTTTTTGCTGGCGATTGATTCAAATAATCAGGTTTAAATTATTGATTATTGGTTATTGATCGATTTGCAATACCTTTAGTATTGCAAATCGATCAATAACCTCTAATGACACAACATGCCACAACCCAAATGTCATCAATAGTGACATTAACAAATTCATTAAGAAAACCTCGTCTAAAGAAAGCTTTTTTGGAATTTTACCCATCATCCACATTATTATTGTTTCTTTCATTCATTCATTCATTTTCTACCGCTTATCCTCACGAGGGTCACGGGGGGTGCTGGAGCCTATCCCAACTGTCTTCGGGCGAGAGGCGGGGTACACCCTGGACTGGTCGCCAGCCAATCACAGGGCACATATAGACAAACAACCATTCACACTCACATTCATACCTATGGACAATTTGGAGTGGTCAATTAACCTAGCATGTTTTTGGAATGTGGGAGGAAACCGGAGTACCCGGAGAAAACCCACGCATGCACGGGCAGAACATGCAAACTCCACACAGAAATGGCCGAGGGTGGAATTGAACCCAGGTCTCCTAGCTGTGAGGTCTGTGCGCTAACCACACGACCGCCGTGCAGCCTTGTTTCTCTTTTCTGTGCATTTTAAAGATATAAAAACAGATAAAAAGAATCAGCTCATTACTGCATCTAACTCCTCGTACAACACATATCACATATTAACCAAGATACAACAACATTGTTGTTATTATTATATATTATTATTATATATTATTATTATTATTATTATTATTATTATTATTATTATTATTATTATTATTATTATTATTATTATTATTATTATTATTATTATTATCATCATGAACTCCTTCAATCCTAGCCATTTTTCTGAAGACATCCCCTCCAGTTCCACCTTTTTCCGTTCTTTAGTAATCAGCAATAGAACATCATTTCATTAAAGTATGAGTTCTCAATAACAAAAAAAAGATATGTTTCAAGCATAACTTTGACACAAATTTTGCACAATTTTCACAATGGAAAAAATGTTGGCCGACGTTGTTCGCCATTTCCACCCGTATACGTCAGGAGGGGATTGTTCAGTGTTTATAGTGACTTTGTGCCACAATTGAGCGTTCAATCAAGTAATTCCACACACAAACGTTCCTTCTCACGATGACAACAGTCACCATCAATGAAGAGAATGTACCTACTACTAAAATAAATCCCTGTTTTGGATGTTGGATGAAATATTGTATATCAGGAGTTAAACACCAATCATTCCCTTTCTGGTTATCATCCCGCGGTGCAGACACGGTCATTAAACGTCCTCAGCAAGAGTCTTATTACCTGTTTATAGTCAAATGTGCATCCAAAACTCAGACTGAACAAATCATTATCACGCTCCATTGTCACAGTTTGCTGCACAACATTTCAACATTCAAAGAAAAGCGTTGCTGGCCCCCAAAGCACCCATGGGAGCCCTTCCAAAAGGCCACACACATGCACCCAGTCCCCCCCACAAGCTCTCACAGAAGAAACCAACGGACATATCATGACTCTTATATAAGCTCCCCACCCCCTGATGTATTTATAACCGTCGTTTGTTATCTATAATAAGACATATCTTTTTTTTTCTGGCTCCTTCACCAGACTCCTTCTGCTGGAAAATCCTGATTAGTGTCCTGATGACTTGACATAGAACGATCGAGACACAGGATGGGAACAAGAGAGCGAGAGACGCAGGGAAAGTGTAAGCTGACAAAAAAAAAAGATGTATAGAGGTGTGAATCTTCACCGGGCTGAATGTAAGTCGTTCAATCTTTTCTACTCTATCAACACCAGCACTCACTCAAAGAGATTTGACATGAAACACTCATTCAATTTAATCCAACCTACTCCACCCAAAAATAAATAAAAATTCAATACTAATTGTGAATACATCAATTTTCCCATCATGCATCAACAATTCAACGATAAGTATCTTGCCTACAATCCACCACGCACACAACCAACCGAGGTGATAACCTCCAAGCCACTTAAAGGCGCAGGAGAGCGTGTGCCTGTTCTGGCTGCTGTGATAAGGCCACAAGTCAGTCTGCACAGTGTCATACGCCACCTGTGTCCCTAGTTAGCACCAAATCCAAAATGGTGTACTTGTGCCAGACATAGCATCCCCTGCTGTGTTGCTCAGCAACGTATCAATCTGTCCGGGGAGGGAAGAATTCTGCAAATGGGAGAAGTAGTTATCAGTGGAGCTACAGCATGAGCAGCGCATATAGAACGGGAATGTGCGGAATGTCTATAATTCGCTATGGTCTAAAAAAAAAATATATATATATATATAAATAAGAAGCCTTGTTTAAAAAAAATAGGTGTGATTATGTTTGGAAATATGTGAGGACTTTGCAAAGCAGAGATGCGGAGAAATGTGAAATAGACTGCAAGCACGGGGTAGTCAAAATGGGATTGTTAAAGATAACGCAATTCAGGTGCATGATGAGATTTGGTTGTGTAAGAGTAAGTATAGAACTCGCCCACCCCCGTCTTCCTTCTGCTACTCTAACCCATCTCCTCCTCCTCCTCCTCCTTCTCCTGCTGCCACAAGTCTTCTACAATGGGCTAATGAGAAAAAGCTGGAAAATCCTGGAATCAGTCCTATGTAAACTTAGTGATTTAGAACAGCCCCAAGAAAAGAAGGAGGGTAAAGAAGGAAGTACAAAATACACGCATGTGAAGTTTTCTAGCCATATCTACCAAGGTATGTTATGTAGCATACCTTGATATTAATGTCGCCGTTGGTTCATTTTTGGTGCAGTAAGGGTTCAGATTTAAATGCAATTGCAATCTGCTGGAAGGACAATTGCAAATAAATACAATAATTATACTACAATATTCATCATAGCCTGGTCTGCCTGGCATACAGATTTTTGCTAATGGTAATAGTTTTATTTCATTTGAACATGCATCACATTACAATTGAGTGCATCCCATAATCAGTTCACAGTTCCACATGTCCAAAAGGAGTAGGAAGAAGCAAAGCTTATTAAATCCTACCCCTCCATCTGGTACTTTTACAATCAGTAACTGTTACATTTGTTCACTTCCTGCTTTCCTAATATAGTTTAAGTTTTTTTTTATTTTTTATTTTTTTGGTACGTACCGAAGTACGAGGTGATATGACCATACAATGACATAATGGATTGACATTGACATGACATTTTGGATGACATTTTTAGGTAATTGGTTATTTTTAGCCTTATGCATTATTTTAGCTGTTTGAAGATTAACTATATCAGCAAGTTTAAGTATTTTTGATTTTAGAAATAAGGAGTTAGTATGTTCTCTGTAGGCGGCATTATGAATTATCCTTACTGGCCTTTTTTGCAGTACATTTAGCGAGTGAAGATTGCTTTTATAGTTATTACCGAATATTTCCACACAATAAGTAAGATATGGTAGAACCAGATTATTAAATCTACAGTCTTACATGATCACAGCATGTATATAAAACAATAAAAGGTTGTTAGATGATGTGCATTGTTAGCTTGCTCATATTAACTCGTTTTCTGACATTGTAACGCACAAATATGTGTTCATGTTTCACATAAGGATTATGTATGATGGCCAAAATTCCCCAAAATGTGCAGTTCCCCTTTTCACCACCTCCTGTCATCAGATGCACACCTCTTTCCTCCGTTTATTACTCCTACGCCTTTGTTGTCCTTTCTCTCAGAATATGCAGCATTCATTTGCTAACTAGGCCACCATTGTTACATGGGTGGAAGAGCGCCGCATAGAGAAGTCATAGAGGAGAAATAAAACAACAACAACAAATAAAAGCCGCTGTGGCCTGAGCCTGATTCACAAGCAAAGAGAGCCGATCAGTCTTGATGGTTTACTTTGTTCTTTGGGCCGTCGGCACTGTGGTTGTAGTGTCTAGAGTGTGTATAAAGTCCAATTCAGTCTAGATTCAGTTAGAGGGCTCTAACAATGTTTAAAAAAAACTTTTTAAATGGTTATCAATAGGTTTTCTATGCTCTAACTATGAAAATATTCCATTAAAAATAAGGAAACCTACTTGGTGAGCTGACTGTACAAACAGTAAATCAGGTTGAATTGCTAAAGATACACTATACACTATACCTGTACCACTTTAGTACATACAGTATGTCAAGTTATGTGCAACACTGATTCGAAAACTTCAATAAATGCCGCGCCAACAAGCAGTTTATTGAAGCAACGCTTAATTTGCAGCAAACAGTTGCCGGAATTTAGGGAACATTGTTCTTCAAAAAAAAAAACATAATAAACAAGCAGTGGGTTGTATCTAACTGGGGTAGAAATGGAAAAGGAGTTTTTTTTGTGCCCAGCCTGCTTGGAGTTTTAACAGCAAACAAATCTCCTCATTAAGAACATACCTCATACTGAGTAGTCTGCTGACACCTTACTGCTGTCTGAGCTCCGTCTCCAGCACGTGATCTGGAGTTGCTATACCATATCCACTTCCCAAAGTTCTTCTTTCATGTCATTGCACATGCAAAATACATGTAAGGCACATCACATGTCCCGCCACCCACACATGCGTGCTAAACGTCTTTGCGTGGTTACGTATGCATGCGGGTACAAGAAGTTCCGAGGATGTCTGAAATGCTACACAGAAGGAAGAAGACGGGGAAAAAAATGAAAGTAAAGTGGTAGGTGGGCAGACAATACTCTCAAAATCCCTCGCAGAGCAACTGATTCTGATTCTATTTTTTACCATTCTCGAACTCCTCCACTGTTTTTGGAGGCTTTCAAAGATGGCACGAGGACGGCTGCTCGCTCTCGAGCCAAACTGCAGCTTTTTAGACTCCACAGGAGAAGAAGAAAGGCAGTGCTTTGGGGAGGTAAAGATATGCACAAGGAGGTGGAGTTGGTGGGGGGGGGGGGGAATATTGGCAAAGACGGGGGGGCAGGAGACATTTTCTGCTGATTAAGTAAGTGTTTGCTTCAGCTTCCATTATTTGACAGAAGCATCGGAGCCACGAGCAACAAATGTGATGTCAAGAGCAGGAGAGCAAAGCGCTGCAACACAAATGGCCGCCACACACTTGAGGGAAGACCTGGCTCTCCTCTGTGTGTGTGCCGTGCGGTGACGCTAATACAAGCGAGCTTGAAGGTGGTGACCTCCCACAATGTTATGGACCATGTAATCCTGTGCTTATATCAGTGAGAGCAAAGGATAGAGAACACTGGATGCCTTCCCGTGACACCTTCTCTGTCTTGGCACAACATCCAGCACCCCGCCAAAGCGGGTTAGACACCTACAGGACTCCTGTGGAAGTGCGTGTGTGTTGCTTACACAACCCCCCCCCCTTCTCCACACACACAAAAGCATTTTGCCTCTGCATCAGATTCTGCAGGAATTGTTTGCAAAACCAGTAGAGGGAATTTCAAGCAGGCAACGTGCCGGGCAAAACAGCTTTAGAGCACGCACCCAAGGGGTCTTCAATTAGACCCTAAATACCTATGTGAGTATCCAGGGGTCCTAATTACTTCAGACTGTTAAAAATGGCTGGGAGCCGTCTGAGGCCAGGGGTTTACCCAAGACATGCCTGTTTAGAATAGAACCAGACAGGTTTTTCTTGGAGAAATGTTTCTGCTGTGCAGTCTGGAAAGGAAAGCACGGCGGAACCTCAGTTGCCGCAGACATCATACAATTTGGATTTGGACATAATGTTTGGTGAAAATGCGCTTAAGTCGGCCTTTAAATCACCATTGTGCATGACATCAGCACATTTAGTCAGTGTATCAGTGTTTATTACAGTGGCTAACTTATTTTTTTTACATGTTCAAACATTGTCCATTTACATTCATTACTACAGTAAACCTCGGATATATCGGACTCGGATATATCGGAAATTCGCTCACAACGGACAGATAAAAAAGAACCAATTTTTCTGTAATGCATTTCCAATAAAAATTCATTGCATATATTGGATTTTTTATAACGGATTTCGCCTATTTCGGACAAAATCTCCAGTCCCGTTCCAATGCATTTCCATTAAATTTCCCTCGCATGGCGCTCCGATTCGCAGACACATACTGTAGTATCTCGGAAAGTGTGTGTTCTTCTAACCGACCTGCTTGTGTTGTGAGGCGTATATGCTCGATAGAGATCATAAATAATGTGGCGTCATACCAGCACACACAATGGAGTCCACTACACTGACCATTCCTCCTCTCATGTGTTTATTTAGTGCATCATTTGTTTTGCCTTTTTTGTCTCCGATCTGCATCAAAAGTCTTATGGAAACCCTGCATAGTCCTGCTCACTAACCGACCACTCAGCAATCAAAGCATAACCACCATAAGTGGAGGAAAATGTGCACCAAATTGGAAAAAAAAAAAAAACTAGCTTAACTGCATGGTGGAAACTGGACGATTCTTTTACAGCATAAGACTGGAGGCAGAGCCTGCCGCTAGCGATACTGTGGGTGTATTTATGGAGGGAATAAGAGAGACAAACTTCAGGAGTCATTGGTGGAAGCAAGAGTGCAGAGAGTGGCGGGCAGTATGTGGAAGGCAGCAGCAGCAGCAGTAGCAGAGGAGGACACGGATCAAGAGTGAAAACAGTTAAAAATATTGCAAAAGATCCATCTGCTCCCCAGGTAAGCAGCATGAGTGTACACACACACACACACACACACACATGCAGATCAATCACGACAGCATTACAGAACCAGTGACCTTTTCCTAAATCAGTACTGATACGCACTAAAGGGCAAACACAACAAGAAAGAGCACACACACACAAAAAGAAAAAAAATCAAACATTGTTAAAAATCTACCCAACTGGCCTGATGCTTTAAAACACTTTGTATCGCAACCCTGCATTGGGTGTTTTATGCCAGCATTCCTTCACTCGTTGGTCAACACATGTGTTTTACTCTTGCAGATATGTAAACCACTGCCAAAAACCTCCTAATCAACAACTGAAACCCTGAACCAGAGATGGTCATCTCAGATGCAACATCAGTGACTAGTGACCTCCCGGATGGGAAACACAGCAGAAAGCAACCAAGTCCAATAATTCTCTCAGTACACTTCAATAAGTATACTTCAGTCCCTGAGTGCACTAAGATACACAGCATTTTTTTGTATACTGCCTGGCCTCATTAGGGTTAAAGCTGAGCTGGAGTCAGGTGAGTGGTGGGGTCACTAGCCAATCACAATGCATGTATATATACCCATACTTATTCACTGATACTCATATTCACACCCATGGACGATTTACAGTATCTGCTTAACCTAATGCCACACGCTGGAGACACATTCAGGAGATCGGGAAGACCTGGGTTCAAATCTCCGCTTGGGAGATCCTGTTCTCCCTGTGTGTGCGTGGGTTTTCTCCGGGTACTCCGGTTTCCTACCACATTCCAAAAACATGCTAGGTTAATTAATTGGCGACTCCAAATTGTCCATAGGTATGAATGTGAGTGTGAATGGTTGTTTGTCTATATGTGCCCTGTGGTTGGCTGGCAAGACCAGTCCAGACCAGTACCGAGGTTTACCCCGCCTCTCACCCAAAGACAGCTGGAATAGGCTCCAGCATGTCTGTGACCCTGGTAATGAACAGAAAAAAGCCATGCATGGGGAGAGAATGTTAACTCCACACAGAGATGCCCAAGTAGAGATTCGAACCTTCGGACCACCTCCAAGGTAACCATAAGGTAGAGTACAGCAGGGAATGATCGACGATAAAGAAGAGTATTTAAAAAAAAAAAAGCACCACGGTTGTGCTTCCACTTTAATTTAAGGAGTGCTGGTTTGCGCACGCTCTGACAAACAAAAGACACTCAAAAACGGCAGACGAGTGGTTAGCGTGCAGACCTCACAGCTAGGAGACCCGAGTTCAATCCCACCCTCGGCCATCTCTGTGTGGAGTTTGCATGTTCTCCCCGTGCATGTGTGGATTTTCTCCGGGTACTCCGGTTTCCTCCCACATTCCAAAAACATGCTAGGTTAATTAGCCACTCCAAATTGTCCATAGGTATGAATGTGAGTGTGAATGGTTGTTTGTCTATATGTGCCCTGTGAAGTGGCTGTACCCCGCTTCTTGCTCAAAAACAGCTGGGATAGGCTCCAGCACGCCCCGCAACCCTCGTGAGGACAAGCGGTATAAAATGAATGAATGAATGATGAAGATGTATAAGGTAACTTCGGTACAAAAAGCATTTACATGAAACCTGGAAAAAGAGGAATAGCGACGGGGGCGATTGGGAATAAAATTGAAATGACATGAACACACAGAAACACAACACCTAGAAACCTGCTGGCAGATACGCATCAGGCCAAGGCATCACTCCTGCCAAGCGCGGCTCCCTCACATCCAGCTCCCATACATCACCCTCATCACACGTACGCAGCGGAACAACCTGAAACGCATTATTTGCTGCCCTCCACCCTGAGGGAGAGAAAGGGAGGCGGGCGGTTGGGAGAAAGTCTCCTGTGCTTCCTTTCTTATCGCTTGAGTCACTGCAGCTCTGTGCAACTTATGAATCAATAACACACTTGGGGAGAATAATTCAATAAGACGCCGTTACCCCAGGTGAGTATCACAAAACCAATTCCAACAGCAGCCCACCTCCTCCTTTTGGTACAGGCCTCCCTGACAGCCCGTCACGTGAGATTGATAGATTTTCTTCTCTGGCTGTCATTCTGTTTAATCGACATGAAGCCAAAAAGCGCCTTTGAGGAGTCAAAGCACTCACGAGGGAAGGATTGAGATGGAAGAAAAGTGTACAAGACACATTTATGCTTCCGAGCCAACACTTCCATCAGCAGTCCACCACACAGACTCTCCACTGCCCTGAAGGTCAGCTGAGAAAGACGCACACAACACAAACAGGTGTTTCTTACCTGGATCATGGACTCCTATCTGAAGAGTTTTTTTTTTTTTTTTAAAGGATATGGGTTGCACACCATCTTGAGACACCAGCTCCGAGGACGTGTGGTCTGCTTCATGTAGAAGAAAACCACCGGGGCCAAGGTAGGGTGAGGCAGGCTTTCCTCCCCGGATACTGATGCTTCATCCCCGGTTGAAGAAGTCCCGTCTGGGGCTGGAGACGCCGGTTCCACCATCACCTCACTTCGCTCCACGGTAGCTCCAGTCCCTTCCCCGGATAGGTCGTTAAGCCGGATGAAAGTCCTCGGCAAAGAGGAGCGGCACTCCGAGTCCCTGGAGTCGGGGGTACTGGAGATGTGTCCCCCATCCTCGGCCATCATTCACCTCCTGCAAGGAAGGGCGACCATGAGCATGATGACATTAAATAAATATCCTTGTATTATGGTAAACATATCATTCATACTTCTTATTTATCGTCCAAAACTGGTGCTGCATTGCAGAACATCAAAATTAATATGTTAATACCATTTTTTAAAACATTGATTAAAATTATTACTGCAGTTTTGTATACCATTTGAGTTAATGACTGCAATAAAAGCTATTAAATATTTAAATTGCTACAAACATTACCTGAATTGGACTGGGTAGATGTATCTAAAGCGCACTCAGTCATCGCATGATCAGTTTTGCGGCTGCACAAAGTCCACACCAGCCTGGAAATGAGCCAAACAACCTTTTGGTGGCAAGGAGAGAAGATCTGGATGACAAAATCGGGTTCTGTGCAGGTCTTTGCTGGACCGGAGAGACTTCCAAGTGGCTCGCTGGCGCACCGGGTCCGTCTCTGCAGCCTCGCTGCGGTGCGCAGGGGGGGGCCCCCTGAGCCCCAGGTGTTCCCAACCTCTCGCCAGGGGCCTCAGTAGCACTTCTTAACATCCACTAGTGGGGATTTTTATGAAAAGGTCTAGGTCCGGGACTGCGGCGTTAAGCCTTTTTTTTAAATGAATATATAAACACGGTGCGCAAACTTCTGCGGAATCCTTTCTTCAGATGGTCCAAAAAAGGAGAAATAACAACAACGAAAAAAGAATATGCGTTCCTCTTTTAGATGAAGTACACTCCAACACTTTTCATTGCATCCACAGGCAGTTTTAGCGCATATTCCGCATCAGAGTTTTCAAAATCCCTCGACGTTGCCGAGCTTGAAGTAGAGTTGGATTTTTAAAACATCACAGAGCATCTTTCCTCTTGGTTTCAACCCGGACACTTCCGCTCTCACCCTTGTCTCCTCCAGAACTGTCTTCGGTCGGTTCCGTCCATCAGCAAGGCTTCCACAGCTGGATGAGAGAGGGAGGGATGGAGGGAAGGAGTGATCCGAACTTCTCAATCCCCGCCCACAGAGCGCCTCCTCTAAGCCAATTAACGCGCAGTCGCTTCCAGAGCTCGTCTCTTATTGGCTGAAGGAGCTGCCGTGCAAAGTAAGAGAGTCGAAGGGAGGGGGCGCAAACAGCTGGAAGCTTATGTCAACTGTCAGCCAATCAGAGGCGAGGCAGTGAAGGCATCTCAGCAACGGTGCTTAGTGATTGGTGGATAACTTTATTATGAGAACTTGTAGAAGGGACGGAGTTGCCTCAGGGTGTAATGTAACGTACTTGCTGGTACAATACAAGCTAAATATGTCATCTAAACTATTGGCATAGAGTAATACACCAATGTTTTGAGTAGAGTACTACATAGAACAGTGGTTCTCTACTTTTTCTCGGTGAAATACCTCCTGTTGAATATTTATTTATATTTATATTTATTTTGTATTTATATGTATTACTGTCCAAAACAGTGGTCATCTGTAGTGGTCTTATTATTATGATTATTATTTGTAGGGTAATATTACAATATTGTAATATAATAGAATTATTATTATGGCAACATTAACTTCAATTGTAAACAATGATGAATTAATTAAAAAAATACCTGTAACGCTTTGTGTCAATAACTCCCAACTTAAAAGTCCCATCTTTTGGAATATAATAAAGATGTATCCTTATATGCAAACACAAATTTGTGAATAAAATCTATTTAATATTGTTTATGTACAGATTTTTCCCCATATTCTGTCTCTCTGAGTTACAATATAAATACCTACTGTTCATATTGTGTGATGTGGTAAACCTATAGAATCATTAGAGGATCAAATTCATACATTCCACACTATATGGATACATAAATCCCCTCATGTACCCGTGGAGTGCCTTCAAGTACCTCCAGGGTGTGAATTGTCTGTGGCATGTATGCCAGTGACCACTAGAGGAAGATGTTTCCTCAGGTCGTCTTTGCAGCTGATAATAAAAAATAATGCAGAATAATGGCGGCCTGAGGTGGAAACACAGACGCAATGATGCACTATGTAGCATATAAAGATGGTATACGCCTGGGTTAAAGCTGCACACAATGCTTTTCATTAAAACACACTATTATTGATTTGAAGGAAGAAGCCAATCAATGAGAAGAACCAATTTCCTTTGCTAGAACATTTGTGGCAGCTATAGTGTTGTTTTTGCACTTGTGGTTATTAATCACTTGGGACTTTATTTTAGGCGTTGTTGAAAATAAGATTGAACGTCTCACGTGTGCAAACACATGACCTAATAGCACATGCAGGAGCACTACAGGAGGAGGAGGAGGAGGAGGAGGAGGAACGGAGTGGGACTTTTTACTGTTGCTGTCAATAGAACCTGCTCAGACTGAGTTGTTAATTGTGGCATTTCTTAATAGAGTATTGATCCAGCCCTGGTCAGCCTGTTAGGCGGCAACGGGGCTCTGTCCTGATTGGTTCGAGCAACACAATTAGGACTCCTTTTTGTGTAAAGTTCATTAATAATGTGCAGCACAATTAAGCCTCTATTATTCATAAAATGGAATAAAACATTGGTTTCATACCCGAGTTGATGGATGTGATTGGGTTATTTTACCTCGGTAAGATCATCACTCTTTGGGTGTAACGAACTTCTAACCAAAGTTCATCCTGTCCTCATTCCGCCGTGATGAACTTCGTTGTCAAAGAAGATCTGTCAGAGGGAGGGAGAAAATAATTGTCACCTGGAGGTTGACAGGAAGCTATGAACAAAAGAGCAACAGCTGCTCCTCAAGATGCCTGACAGAAGAAAGAACATCAAAACTTTTAACTTTTAAAAAAGCTGCTTTTATGTGCTATATGCTATATAAAATAGCACAGTTCAATGTTAAATGTTATTACATTCGTGTCTTCAATCATCATGGCAAGTTTATGTTTCTGAAATCAAAAGCAATGAGGCCTTTATTAGTGATTAGAGCTTGGATCTGGGAACGCCCATATAAGGAAGTCCGGCTCAGTGTGACCAAACATATTTCAGGGCTCACTTCCAAATGCGCAAACATCATTATCTTAAATTTTGGATTAGTTTAACATGATAATACAACATTCCAAGAACATTTATTGGTCAGAAAATATACATAATAGGACCTATTGTGTAGCACAATAATGTAAGCAGGATGAGGAGGATATAGCAACAAAAGTTCTCCTATTTGGTAATGACAGAGAAGGAATGCAGGTGGATCACAAGCATTAGCCTGCTGCTGTGTTTAATGTAATTGAACTCCTATTCATGACACAGGAAGAGATGATATATGTGTCCCACGAGGTGGTCCACGTGGTGACATGCATTGTGGCGTCTGATGCACAGTCCGGTGGGCCCTGCACAATTGATTGGTTAAGATTAGACTACGCTGTGTAAAACTCTCTCATACCTTCTCTCCTCCCTCTTTGCCACTTCTGGGAGGTACGGAGGCGTGGGTGCGCCGTGCTGTGCCAGACTATAAGGTTTACAAAGACCAAACTTTGTGTCTGGGGTACAAAGATAGAGATTGTTGGTTATGTAATACTTTATGTGTAGTTACTAAGCACTACTACAGTAGCGTGTCGGTCTATGATGAAATAATCCCCAATATATATGGATGTTAATGAAGTGTTTCCTCTTTCAACAGACGGTGGGCTTTCCCGGTGTTAGGAACACAAAAGCTGATCCGTGTCAGCGATATCGTGTCCTCATGGGTGAAGAACATCGTGTTCCTCATCAAGTACATGCCAATTGTATGAAACCATAAACTGATGGCCATCAAACGAATCTGATACGTGATCATCACTCATTATATGTGTGCGTTAGTGTGTGTGTGTGTGTGTGTGACTGCACTCTACCCATGCTATTGAACGCTCATTAGTCTTTTCCCTGCAGGAGTGAGGCTTGTCCAAAAGAGGTAATTACTATATTGATCATTCTGCTCCAGCATTCCTCCTATAGTTACAGTCGTGAACACTAATGGCTAAAGCGTACTGTTGTTTTTACTGTACGACCTCATCTGCAACGCTTGAAGTGCTCGGACTCTACTGACCACCTGAGAGCCATGACTAGAGAAGCACCGACTATGCTTCCATGTCCTAAATTAGTTGGATTCCTCAAGTCATTTGGTTTCTCCATTTTTCTCACCTCACTGTGACATCCCAGTTTACATGCATGTTTTCCAATGCCATTATTGGCCAGGGTTGTGTATGATGTCCAAAGACTCAGATTTACTTTTTCTTTGGCTTTTTGCACCTTAAAAAGCTGCTCACACTGCAGCCTCTCAGGGATTACATCACATGCAGCATGCATGAGTTAATGCCCCCCCAAAAACAGTGGAAACCAGGACATTTGCGTCATTTTATTCAAATAAATAAACAAAAAAAAAAACAAGACGGCCTGGAGAGGATATGAAAACTGGACATTTCCAGGCAAAACAGGATCTTTGGTCCCCCTGGAAGTCACCCCAGGTGAGGTTATTTAGAAATGTTGTCCTGTATGGATGTAATTTCCCCAACAATACATAAGGACACGCTCCACCAGCAGAGTCGCATGAACAAATGCAAATGTAGCCATTTAGTTTCGCCCCCGCGTGTAACCTCCAAACGAGAAAATAATGCAATGCACTTTTTGTGACTCAATTTGTTGCGTTAATGCTTGTGTGTGGGGGTGTCCAGCGGCAGCTCAAAACACACAAAAAAAACCACTATAATTTACAAATAAACTTTTCTTGTGAATATGAAACAAGATTTTCAAAAGTGGTTAGCACGTCAGTAGAGATCTGGGTTCAAATTGCAATTGTTCAATTTGCATGTTGTGCATTTCTGCGGGTATTCCGGCTTCCCATTGGCCATTACCATTATCATTAGCGTAATGCAAATGTGCAATATTTCCATCACTGCCTCTGTTACTACCTCAATCATATTTACTTATTTGACAACCCAATACAATACACTCATATGTGACTTTACTCATCTGTATACACCAGTCACTATTTGCACTATGACCCATTTATCATTGCACTAAAATTAATATATCTGCAATATGTCTGCTCCTGCATATGCTCCTGTGCAATATTATGTGTATATTTTGGATATCTTGTATATATCTTGTTAAATTGTCTTTTTTACTCTACTTTTATATACTTTTTTTTAACTTGACTACTGCACTGAAAGGAGAAGCTCTCCAATCTCGTTGTACATCTTGTATAATGACAATAAAGGCCATCCCACGTTCCAAAAACATGCATGTTGGGTGAATGGATGCCTCTAAATTGACCATGAATGTATCTCCATGTGCTCTGCCATTGGCATTGGCTCATGTGTTAG
Organism: Doryrhamphus excisus; assembly: GCF_030265055.1. NCBI lineage: Eukaryota > Metazoa > Chordata > Actinopteri > Syngnathiformes > Syngnathidae > Doryrhamphus > Doryrhamphus excisus. Next base: position 3,821,333 of record NC_080487.1, on the reverse strand, counting down.
TTTAGTTTGTGTCTTCTTCCAGCCCTGAAGACCACACTTTTATCACTCTGGCTACTTTTTATCCTTATCAACTGTCATTTTGACAGACATCTTACCAAAAGGAATCCCCATTGGGGTTCTTTTATTACAGGGACAGTGCTAATAAGATGGCTTGACTATATATATATATAAATATATATATATGTGTGTGTTCGGTTGGTGTGTGTGTGCATCTGTCTGTGCTCCCGACCCATGACCTCAAAATGATCTACAGCTGCTACCTGCCAATTGTGCCTGACAAGCAACCTACCTATACCGTCTCCCCAACCAGTGGGCAGACGCTTTACATGAATACACACACATATACACACACATATACACACATACTGCAGTAACACTTTGAATCCAGTGGAGATGAATGACAAAACTTCAAGTCTTCAATTTCTTCTAACAACACTGACATGTTATGAGAACTAGAAAAGCCATTGTGTGTGTATGTTTAGTGTCAATGTGTGTGCGCCACAGGTTAGTAAATTATGGAAATGTTCTCCTACTTACAATATCCACATCTGTTGCGCCCGGGTTCCACCCTCCGTCTTCCCTCTGAAGTGTGTCCAGGTGATCCATTCCTGTCTGGCCAGCTTCATCATCATCACACTTCTTGACGAAATCAGGCAGCCTCATTTGCATAATACGCCGCTGCAACTGTAGAAAGGCGAATTGGAAGGAAACCTCCTTGAAGTCTGGATGCCCATCTCTCCAGTGGGAGGTTCTTTTACTGTATTTGATGGTGGAAACAAAGCACACGTTCTGTTTAGTTCTTCCAAAGTATATACAGATGCATATGGATCATTTGGAATATCTATGAAAAGTATGTGAAAGGTTTCCCTCTTCATAAAAGGAAGGGCAAAAACTGTTTATGACGTTTAAATACATTCCAGCCCTCGAGACATCAATAGCACCCCTATAGTCACCTTTACACTCGTATTATCTAATATAGTAGCCAAAATATCAGAAAATAAAACAAGAATCACACTAAAGACCCAAAAATTCGAAAACGACCATTTGAGCACAACTGAGTAAGATGCCATAATGTCATATTTGGTGCTCATAACAGGCTCCATGCACACATATTAACTGTTATAACATCATTAAAAGTCAATTCCGCACAACAAGAGGTCTTGAAATGATGTTTTGGTGAAAGCAAACCTGGAGAAGGGAACATTTGAACAGCTGCTGCATCTGCTTTAGCACCTTACTGTGACCTCGCTGGCAGAAGGAAATTGAATCTCAAATGGAACATCTGGGAACAGCACCTACAAATTACCACCGAGAACCCCCGACTTCCAACTCCACTTAAAAGTAAACGGACCTTCGGCCAACATTGCAGTCATATTTATAATCATTTTTGATATATGAACATATATGGTCATGTTTTAACTTTGCTTCCATTAGGTTTTAATGGCTTCCAGCAGTTCAACTGATGTGCAATTGAATAATTGAGGAAGTCAGTTATTGGTGCCTCGACATTTTGTTTAAAGAAAAAAGAAATAATAAAGAGCGTCCGCTACTTTCCAGACTGCATCTTTTCATAAACAGAGCACATTTCTCTACACGTTGTCCCATTTAGACAAAAATAATCTGACATTCCAGTCACGCGACAGATATGGGCCCTCATGGAGGCAAAATATATCTGGTCATGTGGAAGTTCAAGATTGTAGTCTACATCGACAAAGAAACGATCACATTCGTCATTCCGTAACTGCAGACAACTAAACAACAAGCATTTCCTGTCTTTTTCTTCCCCTTCTTGTCAAAAAAAGTGTCGTCTTTCTCCATAACAAGGCAGGGATTTGGGTCTCTGTACATGTCAATACTAAATTAAATCCACAATAAATATATTGAAGCAGGAAATGTGTTATGCTACCGACTAAAGCAAACATCCTGCTGAATTTATTCCTCCCATTTTTCAAGCTACTCAGGGGAAAATAATACTCTCAGTTGAGCCCGCCAGGCCAAATACATTTTTGACTTGAGTGTTGGCTGTCTGGCTATTGAATAAAAAACATATGATATGAGATTATTTCCCAAACCGCATTTCAAGGTGGTCTTAAAAGTCCAATTCCAAATCCGAGTCTGGTTCACAGTATCTTATGCGTCACTTAACTGCACATTCCCATGTGTGTGTGTGTCCTTTCCTGATGACATTGAACATCCCACTGCACGGTGAAACATGCCAGGACCGGCGGTCGGATTTGTTATAAGAGTTACTAAGATTCCTACTAACGGAGCACGTATGTAAAATTGTATCTATAATCTGAGGTGAGGGCTGCACGGTGGACGAGTGGTTAGCGTGCAGACCTCACAGCGAGGAGACCAGGGTTCAATTCCACCCGCGGCCATCTCTGTTTGGAGTTTGCATGTACCCGTTTTCTCCGGGTACTCCGGTTTCCTCCCACATTCCAAAAACATGCTAGGTTAATTGTTGACTCCAAATTGTCCATAGGTATGAATATGAGTGTGAATGGTTGTTTGTCTATATGTGCCCTGTGATTGGCTGGCCACCAGGTGAAAGCATCAAAAATAGCATGTCAAAGCATTTGTGTCAGAGAGCGGTAGAATGGAGTCATGTAAGCAACTAGCAGGCATTACAGTGGAACCTCGGTTAGCGTCCGCCCCGGTTAGCATACTTTTTTGGTTAACATCAATCAATTACGCCTCTGTTTGCGTGCATTCTTTGTGCATGGCTTGTGTTGTTGTTAATATATTGCAGGAGTCCATCTGTATTCTTAATATTAATATGCTTTAATGCTTTAATCTATTCAAAAAGTCCCAGTAGCGTACATACTATGATACTGAGAACAGTACAATGCTCGACATCACCCAACGTGAGGAAGCTCAGGTGTACAAAAAATGTATATGATATGTCAGGAAGACTGACTGATAGACAGCTGTGAGCTATTTATGGATATAATAGTATATGTGTGATGTATGTAGCGTGTAACCTGGAGAGACATACGCAGGGGGGTTCTCTGAGAGCATCTCCTCTGTCATAGTGGTCACACTTCATTACTCTGGAGGGAAGAAACAGAAGACGTCAGGAACGGATGTGTGCATCTGTGTAAGCGTGTGTGAGTCGGCAATTTGGCCGGCCTCCATCTTTCTTCTTCAACGCTCTGGAGAAAGTTAGGACCGCAATAGCGAGATGCCACGCAAAGCGTTGCCTCTCGGCTGTAAAACATCCAGAAGAAAAATGAACTACAGTTTTTATCCATGTTCATTGTGGTCACACTGCTGGTTATGGAGTTAAGATGTCTCATCAAAAAGGAATTCCACTTCCTCTTTATCAATCATTGTCTGGTAAGGAGTTTGCAGATGTGACCTGTTTGAAGTATACGTCTGGGTTCATACAGCCTATATTACATAATTGGCAACACGTGGAATTAAAGTTTGGAATTATTGTACTAATAATGACCAAATAGTGAGAGGGTTCGACAGTCATATTGCAGAGAATACTAAAGAAACTTCAGTCATCCTTCAATGATGTTTAAAAGCTTAAGCGGGAAGACAAGGACAGTCCGACATCCCAAACAAAATATTGTTGTTTGGGAAATACATGTTGAAATGTTGCTGTGATTGGCTGGCCACCAGTCCAGGGTGTACCCCGCCTCTCGCCCGAAGATAGCTGGGATAGGCTCCAGCACCCCCGCGACCCTCGTGAGGATAAGCTGTAGAAAATGAAGTAAAGTGAACAAACCGGCACTTAAACAAAGGAACCCATGAGACGTGTATTGTACTTTCTGTGTGTCAAGGCTGTATTATGTGTATTGTGCCAATTTGACAATAGAAAACAAACTAAAAAGCACCGCGGCCTCGCTATCTCGTGTGGAGCATAGAAGTCCATACGACAGCTCCACACATAACGCAAAAGTGGAAGTGGAGAAGAAAAGTAGAGAAATGTAGAGTTTGGTCGTAAGGGATTTAATGAGCATACCTTTCTCTCATGAAGCTTTCACCTAACTAGGCTACCATGATGAACTAGTTGGCGCGTTCCCCCTCAGCCTCCATCGCTCTACTTACCTTCCTTTCCGCTACACAAACTGGGGCCTGGCATCACATGATAAATCTATGGGAAGAAGAGAAGAGATGGGGTGGACAGTGGACTGAAATGATAAAACACCTTCTACGATTGTTTTTTTTCTTACTTACATTTACTTTTTTTCCCAATAAAAATGAACATTATATACTGTTGATACAGTATTAGTGATGCAAAATGATTGATGGACTTCTCTGAAATGGCTAATGAGAAAGTATGAGCTCAATCTCATGCGACCGTACATTAAAAATCATCTACCTTTAGCACAGGGGTCTCAAACTCTAGGGTCTGGGTGAGACTGGGCCGCATCAGGTTTTCCAAAAAAAAAAAAAAAAACGCATTTATTAAAAACAGAAAAATGAATAAACTTTGCTTTGGTTCCGATTTTCTACAAGAAAAGCTCTGATAAAACATTCCACTGTTCTCAAATATCTTAATTTTTATTTTTCTACACAAAATAAGATGAAAAATAAATAAACAAATCAAGAATAAAGAAAATCAATCAATCAGTAATAAATAAATATAATAATAATAATAAAACAGCAAATAATAAAAACTTAAGAAACCACATATTGTTGGTGGGTAGACAAATCCTTTTTTTCAGATTAAAATGAACAAAGCATTATTAGAGCCCTGTAGACATGACAAAACACGACTATAGTCACATTTATACTCTTTTTATTTACAACATATTGCGCAACTGCAGGGTCTTGAGACACATGCTAACTCGCAAACTAGAGAGCTAGCGACCTAAACGGTAGCCTTCAAGTTATTTCCTTTAAACTTAAATAGCCAAAAACTTACCACTTCCACACGGATAGGGAGGATAACTATTAACAGTTATTTAACCTTTAACATGAACATTAATCAAACGTATTATTTTTTTCTGGGTACATGATACCATACAGCATCCATATCTAGTGTCAAACTAGTGTCCGCCTGCTTTAGCAGCTGGTGCAAAAAGTCTCCTTGCCGAAAAGGAAGGACTCACATTCCACACAACACATGAAAACTAATATTCTAAGGCAATGACAGTACAAAAAATAACGAAAAAAAAATCAATATTTCTCTGACCCACCTCATATTTTTCTCTGCGTGGTGGAGCCTGAATGACTGACCTGTCGGCTTCCTTTCCTTCTTTCATTTGGCCTTTTCTTCCAATCCCATTTTCTTATCATACATATTAATATAATCCACTCCCTCCTGGTCACCTGCACACAATGCAAATGCAAAGCTCTGGTCATGCACGGTCAACTTTGTTCTGTTAAAGGAATAATAGGACTTACATAGACATATACATACAACCTCACCTATCTGGAGTTCAGTTATGAAATGATCATGAAGAACTAGTATTGTTTTTGGCTGCTATCCTGCCATAGAGGCTTTTTTTGGTCTTTCACACAGGGCACTGAACACATCATGCAGTGATTTCTCTCCTTTTCTTCCCCTCCTCTCACTCCTCGGTTCTTCTCTGTGAGGAGCATCAACACAAGATGATGCTCAGGATAGTAATGTTTGTGAGACATGCTTGGCAACATTTCCATAGAGGACATACTGTAATATGATCACACGTTCACAATTTATGAATTAATCCTGTTAGTTCAGTCCTTTCATTCATTCATTCATTCATTCGCTACAACTTATTGTTTCTGGTAATGTGTTAAGGTTGTTAATGTTTTACAACATCATTTCCTCTTCTGTCACTGCAGTGAGGAACATCAAACTGGGAATTCTGCTTATGGTATTGTTCCAGGACCATGACGAGGGCTTTAGGATTTTTATTCTTACAGGTTTGGTTCTTTCAATTTGCCCATTTTGACATTTTTAACATTTTTCACCTATGAAATATTGGGTGTAGCCTGCTTACTGAGAGCCATGCTTGATAATGTTATTTAACATTTAATTGGATGAGTTTTCTTTCCAGCTCCCCAATCTTATGGTTGCTAGGCAACCCAGAGTTCCAGTCAGGGATTACTCAGGTGTCCAGACCAACCCCTGCAAAGTTCAAGTGACACAATCAATACTACCAAAAAGAACGAATGCATTGTCTGGCTTACCTGCATTCTCATGTTCTGACAGTTGTTGGTTAAATGTAAACACGGCGATATCTACTGTGGCCGATGGAGGCAAACACGCGGCAACATCCAAACAGAAATGATCTGAAGGCAAAAACACAAAAACAAAATGCTGCCATCTCATAAACTACGGGATCCAAAAGAATGATTGGCAGAAAGACAAACAAAGCCCTTCTCCCAAAACACAAGTTCATGGAACAAAACCGAAGTTAGCCATGCATGCTTCCAGGAGGACAAGACTAGAGGGATGTATGTCTTTAAAGAGTCTTTAAAGCAGGACGCCCAGTAGAAAATAGGCAGAATGAAAAGGCCTTTGGCTGTAAAACGTGATTGCTCTATATAACTAGTACGGTCAAATATGTCTTTAAAGATGGATGTCCACTATAATCAGAAATGGGTGGATTAAATTCACCTCATTTTACTATTATCTACTATAAATGTATGTCACATGACCTAACCTGCTAACCTTCAGGCTTGCTTATTAATGAAAAAAAGCATGACGGCGTTACATAAATGGAGAATGTCTGTTTTGGAACTTCACTGACCCATTTTGTTTTTTTACAATGAAGACATTGACGATAATTCTATCTCTACTTGCCCCCCACACTGACTGCCCGTCCCGCTGGCCTTGCGGCGTCCGGTTGGATGCACCCCACCGCTCATGACTGCCTTTGTGATGCTCCTGTAGACCAGGACCGTCTGAGCTATGATCCAATTCTGTTGTCTTGCTACGTCTGTTGTGTTTACCCGTAGCTGGCTAAGATGTCAACGCAATGGAGGAGAGACGGGATACTTTATGGAACTATAATATTCACTTTTTCATATTTTTCCTGTATAATACATATTTTGACACTGGAAATGTAAATTATTTATTTTCACATGTAGTGAAAATAAAGATGTGGGCTTCCTCTTGTGTCTGAACACAGGGTTTTGGCAATATTGGTATAATAATAATAATAGCTGCACGGCGACGAAGTGGTTAACGCATAGACGTCACAGCTAGGAGACCCAAGTTCAATTCCACCCTCGGCCATCTCTGTGTGGAGTTTGCATGTTCTGCCCGTGCATGCGTGGGTTTTCTCCGGGTACTCCGGTTTCCTCCCACATTCCAAAAACATGGTAGGTTAATTGGTGACTCCAAATTGTCCATAGGTATGAATGTGAGTGTGAATGGTTGTTTGTCTATATGTGCCCTGTGATTGGCTGGCCACCAGTCCAGGGTGTACCCCGCCTCTCGCCCTAACACAACTGGGCAAGGATAAGCGGTAGAAAATGAATGAATGAATAATAATAATGTCATAATAATAATAATAATGTTGGTATAAGTCCACCTCCCACATTCAACATGATGTTTAAACTTGATATTAGCTCCATGTTTATTCCTATAAGCAGCCTCACAACTTTCTCAGCCATGTCTCAGAACATGAGGGGATCTTTTTTTAAAAGATGCAACAGCATCTTTGTGAACTCACTGAACGCTCCTGCTCGGTCTGCGTCTCTGTTGTCAGCCCCCTGTGGCCTCATTATCACACAGACAGGCAAGAGACACAGCAACCATATCTGGAATAAGGCACAATAACACGACTGCACACACACACTTTTCACTCAAATAGCATACGCAACACTCTACCCTGCTATGTCCCCATTCCAACCAAAATAAAAACATGAAAACAAGTGCATGTATGTGTATTTAACAGTAAAATAATATATTTTCCAAACTAGGGAACTAAGATCAATTGATGACCTTTGGGAAAATACTCTAAACTTGGAAGGTGTGTGTCCTGTTAAATCTCATTTCAGAATAAAAAAATATCACAGTAAAATATAGTGGTGGTAGTGTGATGGTCTGGGGCTGTGTTGCTGCTTCAGGACCTGGAAGACTCGCACAATGTAAAAGTAGGCAAGATGGGTGGAGTGAGAGACAGGGCTGAGGGAATAGAAAGTGACAAAAAAAAGAAGTGGACTGTTCCCACTGTGAAAGGTAAAAAAAAAAGTAACAGTTGAAAGTGACAAAATAGAACAAGAGGATTGTTTCTACCTCAAAACCAAGTTAAAACACCTTCCGTGGTTTCCTCTGGAAAAAAAAAGAGGTTACATGGATTAAATGTTGTGAATGAAAAAGTGGATAAGGAGGAGAAGCGGAGTGGATAAGGTGGCAACTTTCCTCAGGCGAGCAGAGTGATACGGCGCTCCTACTGTGACAGGATGAAACATCTTGTTTGTCTCCTTCGCTTCCAGAGCCCAGAGCAGGAACCTGCGAGCCAAACTCCCTCTCCTCAACATCAGCAGCCCATCTGTCTCCTCCTTTCATATACACACACACACACACACACACACACAAGAGCATTCCCATGTGGCCATTCTCCCTATACAACATAAAGTCACACAGGGTTTACATTATCTTCATTCAGCCTGCTGGCATTCGAGAGAGATAGAGGGACTTTCTCTGCCTGAGTATAAATAGTACAAAAGTCGGACTCTGCTCAGGCTGGAGTTTTCCCATTTCAGATGGATTTACACATAAAAATAGACTAACTTTATTTTATAGTATTAAATACGTATATGAGTAAGAATATAAAATAATCAACCTGAATTGCATTGTGCAGATTTTGACCTACCAACAAAAGCAGCATGGATGTATTTGTGTATGATTATGTTGCATCAATACAAACAGAGAGGCGGTACCAATATGATTCAGGGGGTGGACAATTCCATTGATGCCATAGTGCGTCCAAAGGGTGTCCAAAGACCTGCAGATTGTTTAGTTAAGTTAAATAGTTTTGTTGCTGAGATCAAGTTAGTCATTTAAAAATGACATTTCGATTGGTATTGATATTAATTGGATTTATATTAATTGCTATATCTGCATTTATCCAGATTGTCACCAAGAGCTCATGCACTACTTCAGCACAAAATATACTGACAATGGGTTATATATATATATATATATATTATTTATTAGCTGTTAAATTATGCCAAAATGATTAGTGTGAAAAAACAACAAAGCTAGTGTTGGCCTTAGACGTGTAAATATGGCGTCTATCTGCATTCATGTAAAAGATTCACCTCACACAGCCGCATTGAGTTGAGATTGCGGTGAAGTGAGCGAGAGCAGATGGTAACAGGGCATCTCATTAGAGAGCAGCTCGCTCACTGTGACACGATTACAGATGACGTCAAACGCACGTACATACATACCATGAAGTTTTAAAAAACGGTCGCCCACAGATATGCATGCACACACACACACACCGGCGTGAAGGCAGCCCTTGTCAGATCCATGCGACGTGGGAGCTAGAGGAAGGGGCTTGGAAGAAGGAAAACAATGTTGGTTCAAGCTTAGGTTAAGATCTATTAAAAGTGTGTTGCTTCCCTCGGAGGAAACACATCACACCGCACAAAAGGCCATTTTGCACAAGCACTACATATTTAGAGTGAGCTCACAGTGTAGCTTATTGTTTTTTTGTTTTTTTTAACAGACTTTGTATACCTTAATGACTTTATATGGCTTCTAACTTTAAACTGATATTTGACGAATTAATGAAGTGGAATAATTAACATGCTACGGAGAGAAGTCTAATCTTGTGGCAAAAAAAATGATCATTTAACCTGCTACAGACAGCAAAACAAGCTGCTCATCGTTTGAGTCTTTAAAGCTGCTTTAAGTCAAGTCAAGAAAGGTGTCAAGCGATTATTCTGCCTGCGTTCCCACATGTCCATCCAGTAGAAGCCTGCGGAGTTCCTGGGGGTCTGTGACGGGCAGTGAGCAGGTGAAGTCCTGGCATACGTAGGCGGTGGCCACTCCACCCTGCTGGGTCATGGAGGAGAGTGCAGGCAGACGCTGGCACAGGAAACTGTCTGCATTGCCGTCTAAAAGCATCAAGACCTGCCAAATGGTACAAGAGAAACGTGAGACACAGTTTGGGGAAATAGTTTGATACCCTGGACTGATCGCCAGGCAATCACCAATTCTTTCGTCCACTGTGTTGCTAAAACGAGTGGGGTTATTTAACACTTAACATTCCTTAGTCATTAGAGAACATGTCACAGCCTAGCCCAGGGGTGGGCAAACTTTTTGACTCGCGGGCCGCATTGATTTAACAAAATTGACAGGGGGCCAGACTATATATTTTACGCATATAATTCTAACAGTCCACCTGGAATGATTGTATCTGTAAGTGTCATGCAACCTGCTATGTATATGTGCTTGTGTCCTTTTTTCAGGAGCACTTTGTAAACAGCAGATCACATCAAATAAACAAATTGATTAAAAAAAAAAACTACCTAAACCATCAAAAGGTTGGCTAAAGCCATGATGTCAGGTTGTATGTTAAGTTTGGAAAGAACGTGCGGGCCATATTTAAACACTTGGCGGGCCGGATGTGGCCCCCGGGCCGTAGTTTGCCCACCCCTGGCCTAGCCTCTTCCTGGGGTCTCTATAGACCTCGCAGAGTCCACATAGGACCACTGTCCACAACCTGTCAGCCTTGTGCTGTCATTCAGCGATGGACTGAATGGGTCCTAAGGAGCGCCACTCAGGCCGTTAAATGCCCACTGATGCCAATAAACATCAGCATCTCTAATGCCTAGAATCAATTTGTAGGTGAAATTGCCAGTGTCCTCTATTTGAAGGCTGTCACAGTATTTCTATCACCATTTCTATAAATACTTTTATTATTCTGGTGAGCATAAGAAACCCGAAGAATGGAAAATTATGATTCACACTATAGGTGACATTGATTCCTGATTGTAAACAATTCTCAGATATTAAGACACACGCACACACAAAGGGGAACACCGAGGGGGGAAAAAATGTGATGGAATGTGTTCATGACGGTGCGACTGTTGCTAAGGAGACAGAATGAGGATTTCCATGCAGAGCCCGAACCTTTTCCTTTTTGTCGTGATGCTTTGTTTTGCCTGTCAGCATCATGCTGTCCCTATGTGAGCCCAGACCACATGCAGCAGCACAGACTCACAACTTAAAGGTCAATGCTGTAGTGGGTCCGTGTCACGATAATGTTGAAACATCCACAGGAGCTACGCAAGGACTGTATAAGATTGAACGGACGGTCACCATTACACAGGGAGATACTTTTAGATAATGTATACAGGTCCTGTGAATGAGGAGTGGGTTCTTGGAGGCTGTTTTTTTCACAATGTAGTCGGATTTGGGGGAAAACACATCATTATTGTTACTTGAGAAAGTCGACAGTGCTTATTATGTAAATGTTGAAAAAGTAATATATATATGTGTAGTAACAATATATTATTAGTGTCTCATCACAATTTCAGTGAATGTTATTGTTATCGAAAGCAGTATAACAAATACGTCTTATTAAGTAAGCACTTCATTGATTTATTTCAAACATCTTTTGGTGGGTGTCATGAACACTTTCAACATTCATTTTTAATGGGACAGGAAAATATCAATGAATGTTTTGAGGCTTCCTGTAAGCTGATGGCATGTTGTTATTTAAACTTCAAACTTGCCAGTTGCAACCGAATAAGCAGCAGCTCTGCTGGTGGCCTTAATTGCTTCAAAATGTGACTGAACATTAATCCAAACCACAAAGACCAGTGAATGACTGTTATTGCCATTCCTAGAGACATAAGACAAAAATAATAATAATACCAAGTGAAATGCAAAACATAATTCTTCAATGGATGTTTTCCGAGCTAAAGTCTAACGAGGTATTTCAGCATACCTTATGTTGTTTATCGCCACCGCCAAACCCTTTTCAAGTATTTTCTTCCGTACAGCTTTAGGATTATCTGACTTCTGACGCTTCACTGTATGTAAACTTTAGCAGCTCTTGTTCGTAGCATATTAGCAGCATGTCCATTTAATGGAAAAACTCCCCATGGGAACACGTGGGTCTTGCATGATGTGTACTGAAACAATGTGTGTGACTGTGTGTTAAATTGTAGCAGACATTTGGCCACGCGTGAGGGTGCAGACAACCTGCATCAACAACTCCCACCCATTGAATGTCCCCACACTGACAGCTCCTTCCCACTCTCCCGGTTTCTTCTTCTTGAGGAAGCAACCCACTTTAAAAGAACACAGTGTACCTGTGCAGACAGTAACATACAAACACACCCTCGACTTATAATCAAGCTAGAACGCAAACAACTCCGAGGCAGATCACTCGCTGTCAACCGAGGCACAGAATCCATGAAACACAAACACATTTTAGAGAAGCGCTGTCATTCCACGGGAAGAGCGATGATGGTGGCTGTGAACGGGGCCATGTGCAGCAGAGCATGAGGATATTTACTTCCTCAATCCATCCCTCACTGTCCCTTGTTTTGAATCTCTCCCCCCCCCCACACACACATACATATATGAAGGGAGAAGCCAAGTCATCATAACAACCAGGCATCTGGACTCCAGCCCCAGGACAGACACATACACACTCACACTTGGACAGCTTGGAAACGCTGGTGATGGTGGGAGTCGGCTTTGCAGGACCACATGCACTGCACACATCATCCGTCATTCCTTGACATCTATTTTACCAGCCAGCTCCACCCCGCCCCCCCCCCCCCCCCCCCCATCTGAATTTTCACTGTAAAACTCGGTGAAATTGTAGGTGGCAGGACAAATAATAAGCAAAGAAAAATAATGGAGGAATCTTGCAGGATTATTAGCTCACATATCTGCCAGCCTGTACATGTTATTGACTGCAGTGGGTATTTATGGTTCCCTTGGTCATTAGTATCCTTGTTCCACACCTCCATAAATTAGAAAGAATGCATAGGATGAATAGAAAAGTTGGAGTGGGAAAAACAGAACATTTTCAATAAATGACTGTTTCAAAGTGAAGGGTGGATATAAAAGTTCCAAGCTGTTCTTAAGAAAAATGAAGCCTATCAAATTGACTAAACGGTCCACATAGATGCAAATACCCAAAGAAATAAAGTTGCTTTCTAATGTTTCAGTCTCGGGGAACAAATGTGAACTCGCGAGCAAGCGACCATGTTCCAGTGGCGGGCTCTGTCCTATGTCACGTTTGGTATCAGTTCTCACCAGTTGACAGTCTCCACTGGAGTCTCTCCACTAAATCACTGCGGTCGGCTGTAAGTTGTGATGACGCCTTAGTGTCTGAGTGGAATTAAGGAGCAAGCTCCTCAATCAGTCGCTGACACCTACGACATGTGTCATCAGCTTGTGCTGCATTCGGGATGAGAGCAAATTCTCCAGTCGGGTTTAAAAATGTGCGATCAAAGTGTTACAGATTGCCGTGTTTTGTTTCTTATAGCTGCACTATCCAGTTACTTTCCGATTCGTGGAAAATTACGTAAGACTAAGACCATACAGGATTAACATAACTCAAATGAAACCTGAAGAATGAAACCTTTAGCTTTGATTACGGCACCATCACAAAATGTATTTCAGCTCAGAATTGCAATAATATATTGCATTGATAAAGGTAGATCCGAACACTACAAGTTTCCCCACTGTCTTTCCACTTTTTAATACAGTTCTTAACCCAATTTTCATACTTTGGATAATCTTTTTCAATGTTTTCCTCTGCTTGACAGTGACTAGATTCTTCTGAAACAGATTAACATCTTTTCCACGACCGAAAATGTGTCTTTCAACATAGTTGTTCAACAAATGAGGAGCTACTCACTGCATCAGTTAGGGTTAGATAAGTTGTTGTCAGCTGAAATATAATCACCCATGCAGTAATTATTCCAAGGGGAGGCTCTTGCCTATTTGCGTACTTCAATGCAGGTGGTGATGTTTTTTTGTCCAGGCGGTGTGTATTAACAAGCGCGTAGAAGACCGGATATTTCAGGATAGGTTTAGTCCAATGACTATGACTAGCATAGTCAACACACAATTAATTATCAATGCCACACAATTGACATGATTAACTCATTTGCTACCAAAGACGTATTCATAAGTTGTTGTTTTTTTTACCCAAACACCCGATCCCAAAGACACATCTATACTTCTTTTATGTATTTTGCGCAAAATCATCAAAAATGTTGGCATTTGGCAACCCATGCCAACACAGGCTTCATCAATTACAGTTCTTTGACGATTTGAAGAGGATTTATCAGGACTTTATCAAGACTGCCGACCAATAAAAATAAAAGTGATGGAAGCAAATGGACATCTGGAAAAGCGTGGGTGTAAATGTATGTGTATGTTTTACTCTTCATCTGTTGAGCGTGGGTCTTATTTACCAAGCAGAGATTCGGATAAGCGCGGAGCATCAACTGCAGCAGAGATACAGACGAAATACAACCACATGGAGGATTACCTCTCAAACAACACCGCTAATACTCGCCGTGATCCGCTGGACCCTGGACACACCTCCCTCATAGCTTTATGGATGCATTGAGAAAAGGTGGAATTACTACACAGGAATAGGGAAATGTAATATTTCAGATTAGTGACGGGAGTTTGTGCAGACATTATTATTTAAGTATGTGCCAAACCAAGACAATGAGAGTTAGCTGGTCTCTCGGTGCTTTACAGTATTGCTGAAAACAGCATTTCTGTTTGGGACTTTTCTCACGGCTCTAATCACCTGTTCGACTGGTTATTGGGATTAGCAGGTCATTACCACAGAGCCGGGGCATCCATTCAAAGCACATACCTCTCCAGACAATAAACACACGGCTGCTGTTACAGGTGAAGGGGGACTGTGATGGAAGGAGACCGGGGTAGTAATGGCACATCATACGGTTGAGAGGGAGCTAAAATACAAAAGACTCCAGTGAAACCAAGCTGCTCTAATCACACTCTGTTCTCTTTCTTGGACTAGTAGTTAGCCTCTGGCTGGATTCTTCAAGCCTGCCCATCATTTTGTGTCTGCTTCTTGCTGCCTTCCTCTATGGACTTGTTAAGGATATCCTGATGTTTCCCTCCAGCGTCCCTAGTTCATAAAGTCCTAAGGAGCTACTACTACTACTACATCTGTCCTGCTCTCTTCTTCCTCTCCGGGGATTGTGAAATAAAAAAGACAATCAAGCAAAAAAAAAAAAAAAAAAAGCATGGGGCAGTGCCTTTTTCAAGAATGAACAGTTATAAAAGGCGAATCTCAGTAAGAACATCTGTGTGCAGGAACTGACCGTACTTGTGTGGGTTTTGGGGCACCCAGGCTTTCAAGGTTAATTGGAGACTCCAAGTTGCCTGTAGGTGTGAATGTGAATGTGAATGCTTGTCTATACGGTATGTGCTCTGCCATTGACTGCTCACCCGCAACCCTTAATGAGGAAAAGAGGCATAGAAAATGCATGGATGGAATAATGAACTGGACGATCATTCAGTATGTTTTTTTTTTTTTTGTTTTTTTTTAATCGGGATGAATCACAAGGAAATCCCTAATCCTGAAATAAAGGTCTCAGAGAGAAGATGTGTGTTTGTGTGTGCACTCTGGGCACTCAGTCAGCAAAAATTTAAATTAGACATTTTCTCAGTTCAGGGCTTCCTAATGTACTGTGTAACAGAACACACGTATTTATCTCATCTAATTGCAGACTTAATACCTTTCACACCTTAATTGCCATTTGATGCCCCTCCTTTTATGCCTTATTAATAATTGTATTGTTCATGAATTATCATTTTCTTCTGCTGTGAAGTTTCCATAGGAGAAGCAAGGCAGTCTCCTGAGTGACCTTGTCAGAAACGTATTTATGAGATTGGACATTTGCCATGTTGGATGGGATCTCACCATCTCCAGCAATGTGTGTACATGTTTGTGCGTAGGTGTGTGTGTGTACGTAACAACTAATGGGCAGCAGCTCTCCCAACATCTGGACAGACCGTATATACACACATATATATATATATATATATATACAGTATTGTACATATACACAATGTATGTTTCCATGTAAGGAGAGAGTGCACTATTTTTGAGGATCCTGGTAACATCCTCACTAATAAGGAGCATTTTACTCAACAATACATTTGAAAGTGGATAGACATGTTTAACTAATTTATAAGACCCCCTGTGACAAAAAAGACATAATATAAACGTTTTAGACATCTTTCAAAAACTTGTTTAGAACTAAAAGTGTTAGGAATGAGGAATTCCAAACTGACTGAGAAGTCAGAAATGAATCAAGCATACCATTAAGACACTAAATCTAAGTTTTTTTTAATTATTTAAAACTAATTGGTAACAATAATAATTCACATTTTGATGCCAACTTCTCCACCACTTCGTCATTATGGTCATGGGTAAACTGGAGCTTATCCCAGCGGATTGCAGGCAAGAGGCGTGGTACACCCTGGACTGATGATCAGATAACGGCAAAGCAAAGACAAGCAACCATTCTCACTCATATTCACACCTATAGACAATTAAGAGTCTCCATATTCATGTGTGAGGAAGCCGGCGCTACCAAACAAAACCCACGCACGCACAGGAAGAACATGGAAACTCCGTACTGAGATGCCAAAACACAGATTGACTCCTACTTAGTGGTGTATTAACAATAACAATTTATATTGATGGAAGAAACTACCCAAAACAGTTAGGAGGTTTACTAACTTTGGCCAACCTTGCTGAAAGCCCCCCCTCTTTCTGAGAGAAGATCTCTAGACACCAGGAGACAATCCAGTGTGATAAAGTTGACGGTAACAAGGCTCAGCATGTGCCTGGCTCTGGCCTGGGTGTGATAGTCCATCCATGCATCCCCCCTTAATAAAAGAGCCATGCTGATAACGTCTGTATCGGCCTCCCTTTTGGTCTTTTCTCTCCCTGTGGGAAATCTGCGGTGACCCGATGCAACTGCAACCTTATGAGTCATTGTGCTTCCAATAGAGTGTGAGCGTGTGTAGTGAGAATGAAATAAACAGATGCTTTAATTTGCTCATCTAATTTTGGCTTTCGGTGCTTCTAATAAACACAGCCTAGTACAAAGTTTTAATTTGCTTTGTGAAGTTGAAGTTGCTGTAGAGGCAAGTTTTTTACTTGTGTGTGTTTTCATTCTGGTGGATGGTTACTTTTTTGCTTAGTTTGTCTTTGATAATTACTTAGAGAAATATGTTTAGTTAAAATCAGACTTGTGTTGTCCAAAGGCAAAGAATACAGTATGCACATGGAAATTCTCTAAAACTAGATATGTGTCCCAAAATGCACTAAGGCATTAAATTGTTATCTTCCTGTTTTTTTTTTATATATTCTTGCTAATTGCAAGACCTTTTTAGTGCCAACGACTGATCATTTACAAGAGAATTGAGGGGTGTTTTTATTTGCAAACAACAAACAACTCTCTGCAATTCAAAGTGTTATTTTATATTTAGTAACGCCTTAGAAATGTAACCAAAGGGAACACAAATGTCAGTTATCCATCCAGAACTGAAGTCTAACAGAGTCTGACAGCTGCTTTAGAAATTTAAGACAAAGCGTTGACATCAGGACCAGCAGGGTGACCTCAAAGCTTGACTTTTACAGACCCACACTTACACCAGACAAACCCTCGGGCTGCCCCTGCTTTCGTCCCTCTCGGCGCGTGTGCCCGTGTTTTCACTTGCATGTCCCAAAGGTTACCACTAAATGTTCTGCCGCCTCTGTGATGTTCAGTGAACTTGCTGATGTTAGAAAGACTCAAAACTTTTATCCCACCAGTTGGGAATGGATGCAATGTATGGTTGGCAATGCTTAAGCAAACCCAATCTAAAATACTCACCTTGTGTGGTAAGAAGAGAGAGTTAACTGCATCTAAAAGACTTTTGGTATCCGGGGAATCCCTTTCGCCACATATCACAATCTGAAGACAAAACAGGACAAGCGAGTGAGTAAGTGAGAAAGACAAGTGAGCAAGACATCAAAATGAGAGAGCATGATTAGAGTGGAATCAAAAGGGAAAAGGTGGTACCTATGAGGGGGCTACAAGGGGGTGCGGTGACAGAGGTCAGTGTTGTATTTGTAGCATTAACAAGGGAGGCAGGTGTTGTCGGTGCAACTTCAGCACCTCACCTCGCCCTTGAGCTCGTTACCCTCGCCCCCCAGCACCGATTCTTCCTTCACAGGTCATGTGTTGGGAGAAAGTTAACTATATTGTCTGCACTTGTTTTGTACATGTGTGTCTTCTCTTCACAGTTTGTATCTGCTTTTTGCCACTTTCTGCCTAGAGGATGAATTTGCATTATCCACTTGAGTATGCATCATTTTTCCCACTGGCGAAAACAGGTGGTCCCACTAAAAGGCTTTGTTTACTAGTTAGCAGACATGGCATCTATAATTTTTGGTGGTGAAAGAGCAAAGGTAAAAGCTGAAATATTTTATTGATTTCACACAATTTGTGTAATGCGGGGAGAAGTTTGGGAGAATAACCTGCTTGAGCGTGTAGTGCTGTGCCATAAGAGCCCGGACCATCTCAGGTAGTGCAATGGGAACATTGGTTAGGCGGTCAGAGAAGGCCGCCAGCAGCTGTTGGGATCTCTGGAGCCATTCCTGTCTTCCAGTGTACTGGGACAGACGTAAGAGACTGGAAGCTGAAACAGAGTTGGCGCTAGGCTCTGCGCCATCCTGATCTGAAAGACACAAACACACTACATTACATGCATTCAAAAGATACTTGTGATACCATCATGACAGCGGGAAAAAATTCTAACGTGATTTTCTTTCTTTAATATTTCAAGGTTCAAGTTTTTATTTTCCCTGTTATGTTTATTCTTATTAAATTGTGAATTACTTTTTTTCTCTTAATATTTTCACTTTATTCTTGTAAAATTACGACAGATTTTTAGTTTTTTCACCCCCTTTTCTTGTTAAATTATATTTTTAGAATGTGCTGCTGGCCGTGGACCGCAAATGTCCCCCGGACACCCGTGTAAAGCATTCCGTCTGGACATAACCAATCCACAATCGCTATGTGTTGTGTGATGAGACTTGCTGATGACCTTTCACGTAGCCCTGTTAAGTGATTGGTTCTTATCTATTATCAGCGTCCAATGAAAGCCTGCAGACCATCTTCTCAGAACCGACAACCTAATTCATGTCTGCTTCTCAACATGGCTGCCCACAGCAAAGACAATCTGACAACCAAAGAAGTGTCCCATTGTTTCCATTCCAAATGCAAACTAACTGGATGTTGACCAACCCAGAACAAAAACACGACTCAGCCACCCACCTGACCCTGTTGTAGCATACAGTTTATAAAGGTAATCGATCTGCAATAGATCATGACAGAAGCTATGCTATATTTGAATTTATTAAAGCGCTGAAGCATTTTTTTTTTTGCAAATTGGATCATTAATAGAATGTATTCAGGGCCATCTTCGTAGATATTCCATTAGTCCTTCCCTGCATTCCCAAACTGGTTAATTACAGCCGCTAAGAGTTCTATCAATAGTTTGTTTCCAACCCAAAATCATGATGTCAGAAAATCAATAGCTGTGTTTAGCATGGCAGGTAACCATTTGTGACCATTCCAACTAAGATGACTACCCAATCAAGAGTCGATGACTGATCTAAAAGAGGAATTGAAATGAATAAATGATGGGAATGAGTGATTTGATCACCTTCAATGGGCAAATGCCTATGATACTATTCCCACCTTCTTTAAGTTGCAGGAGAACAGTGCCATCACTGGGATCGCTGCAGAAGTAGCCTCCACCCAGTGCGTCCCAGAACAGCGCATCCTGCCTGAGCTGCAGCTCTTCGGCCCACTGCAACCACTCCGTCTGCAGTGTGGCCTCATATAGGTCCAGCAACCCACAAATAACGAAGGCGTAATCATCCAGGAAGCCAGAAATTGGAGGTGAGCTGAAGAAAAGAAAGATTGACAAAGGTCAGAAATGTTGCAGTATGCACGATTCCTGATATGATGTACAGCAAATTTGTGTGCCAGTTGTATAAAATCTTTTACCTACACCTGTGCAATCTACTTTTAAGTTGGTGCCTCTTAAAATGTAAATTTCCACTTCACTAGCCAACATCTAAACTCACTCAATGTCGCCTATCTTGATCTAGTTTCCTTTTCACATACATCACTTCCAGGAACCATAACCCCAGCACCAAATCTGGGCTCCCCACACAGCATTCCCCTCCAGTTCCCACAGTAACAGCATGTATGGGTGAGTGCAAGCGGATGGACGGTGACAAGGGGTCAGATAGCACAGTGTTAGTAAAGGAGTGGTGGACAGAGCCATGCAGACTAAAAGGAGCGGTCAAGTGGCTGAAAACAGGACTTTGGAGGACATGGAGAGACTTTTAGTGGTCATATCGAGATGAAGAGTCATAACAATGCCCCTTTATTCTCCCAGACAGACAGCCCGAGTCATCTGTCCAAGGGGGGGGGGGGGGGGGGGGGGCAAGTAAGGGCTCTTGTATTGTGCAGGAACAAGGCCAATTTTGAGAGATGCATTGTGACAGTGGGGCCGAATTTTAAAACAAAACAAGTGGCTACGAAGCACCTACGAAGACAGCATGTAGAATTTCAGAGTTTTCATAAATGTGAGATAAAGATAACGCCTCTACTAATCTGCTTCTCCATTTGCTTGAGAAAAACATATCAAACCCACCACCATAAATTTGACAGAAAATAAAAATGACATAAATGTAATTCTTCCAAAAGTGTTTTATATCGTTTTACTGATTGAATTAAAATCCGTCAATTGTGACTCACCATACTCAAGCCAGTAAAAACATTATCAATCAACCAGTGCAAAGAAAAAAAAATCTATAGCGTCAGCGCACCAACATATCAGCAACCTATTAACCCAGTTTGTTGCAGTCCCAGCCATTGCTGCTGGTAAATGAGTCCACAGCTCATATGTGCCCTGTATGACATACATAAAAGCTAAACCAAGCTTGAGAAAACTGCCATGATAAGCATTCTCCATGCTGACACACGAGTGGATTTGACAATAATGAATGAGGGCGGTGCTGTGGATGAAGGCCATGGTGTTAAAGCGCAAGTGTGTAGCTCTTCATGTGTGTTTAAAAATGAATGTGTTTTGTCTTGTGCGTTGCGGGACTCCTGGCATATTTGTTTTTTCTGCTGATGCAGTGGCATTACACACTCACTCATTCACATTAACTAGGGCAGAGTACAGTGCTGTCCAACAGAACCGGGACACCTGCAGTGGTGTGGGACCATATACAAGATAATGTGTCGGTTACTATACGGTATGTACTATATTACCGCTGTAATGGGGTGGATTGTATGGTGTGGTATGTTTATCTGTTACAGACATGCATAACAAGTCATGTGAAGGAACATCACATGATTACATTTGCACAATTCAAATTCATGTGCAGAGTCGGTCTGAAAAGGGAAAAGCAGATCTTCCATTTAATCGTCCACCTTCCCCTTGTCTATTACTGATCAGTTATTTCCACTTCCTGTATGACATTAGATATTGTGCTACATTCGTCTACCCTCTTCTGCTTCGGTGCTGACACTTTTGGTAGATTCTTTCGCTTACATCTGCTGCACCTCCATCTGGTCTCCACGGTAACAGGATCGCAGAATGGTCTGCATCCCTGCGTCCCACAGATGCTCTTTAAGGAAGTGGCCGGCCAGCTCCGCCCTCTCTAGCAGGGCCTTGTCCCCAAGCACGGCGCCAACACGGGCATAGGCTGACAGCATGAGCCCTGCGGAATGTAAAAAAAATGACATGATGATGATGATGACGATGAAGACAACGGTGCTTTGCTGTAAAAGCACTATTTGCTTTACTTAACAGACCATGTCCTCATGTAACCACTCAAAAGCTCTTTGAAGTTTTATCATCAATTCCATTTCGGCGCCCTCTTTGCATAATATTCCTTCCCTCTTTTTCACCGTCCTGCCTCTTTCATGTGGTGAATCAAAGCCTGGGGAGGGCGCTTGGTCTTCAAAGTGTGGTGGTAGAGGACAGGTGACTAATGGTGGGGATGGGGGAAGTCTTGTGTCTAATTGGAATGTTCCCGGGAATGTAGGGCCTCATTAGCTCGCTAATACAAACTGTCCACTGATAGATGCTGAGAGGGAAGCAAATGAGGCAAACCTTTGTAAAAAAATAAAAATAAAAAATAAAAATACAAATGACGCTTTTGACTTGAGCCTCTATTATAGAGATCCTGCACCTGTGAATTTCACAGTGAACACCATGAAGCAGGACAATATGATAACCACGTGCATCATGTGTTTCACATGTTTAGCTTTTTAATTTAACTGCCAATTGGTTGAGTCTTGAAGCAACTGAAGCAAAACAAAGTTGCAATAAGCAAAATTCACCGCGTGTGCTTTTGTCTTGACTTTACCATTCCAGGAGGCCAGCATCTTGGTGTCCAGATGTGGTCGTGGGCGAGTCTTCCTCACTTCTGCCATTTTGGCTCTGGCCGATGCCAAAAGCTCATTGACCATCTCCACAGTAATGCCAAAGCGTGCAGCTGTTAACTCTGCAGAATACCGCACAATCAGCACATTCTGGCCCTGCAGCTCCTCATGAGGGTCCTAGAAATATACAGAACATGAATATGAACTCACACATACTGCAGATGTTGGGTTTTAGTTGCTGCTTTGGGCTTCAGTTGAAAATAAATGATGTGCTATACATATCACAATATTGACAGTTACTATGGTACCCATTATGTCATTGGATGGTCATATCACCTCGAACGTGACAATAACTTAAACTATATTAGGAAAGCAGGAAGTGAACAAATGGAACAGTTACTGATGGAGGGGTAGGATTTAATAAGCTTTGCTTCTTCCTACTCCTTTTGGACATGTGGAACTGTGAACTGACAATGGGATGCACTCAATTGTAATCTAATGTATGTTCAAATGAAATAAAACCATTACCATTACCATTAAATAGCTTGAATTCATAGCTCACCTGCTCAGGGGCAACATTGCCAAGCTCCTTCACCCCATAGTGGTGCATGAAAATATCTCCCAATGTTGCAGAGCCACTGGCACCCTCCACCACATCTGCCAACAGCTGCCGAACCTCTGAGGCTGTCCAAACGCAAAAAGCCCCCTCACGCTTTTCCGAGCCTCCCGATGATGGGATAGAGTCTGCATCCTCTGCACTGTAGAAGCCTCCAGACTGACAGAGGATGTGGAGATAGTCAGTTGATGTTTTATTGTCACATGATTGAATGATGACAAAATATACAGTAAATGTCCAAATGTCACATTAGTACAGTGGAACCACTAAAGCCGAAGACCCTTATGCTCTTACTAATATGGAAGATTACGTTGTCATGTTTTTCTCAGAATTCACACAATAAAATTCAAATTCCACCATTTTCAGTCTGAAAAAACAAATGAACAAATTAACTCTTGCCCCCTACTCAACATTCATTCTACATTTCAGCTTCAGAATTCATATGCAATTTCTACTGAATTTAAGTTGAGTTCTTTTTATATTTTACCAGTATCATTCATTCATGTCTCCTTAAAAGAAAAAAATATGTTAAAGCGCTACTTTTTAAAAATGCTTGTCATTGAGTTAAAATAAAAAGAAATGACTTGTTGTGCGTTTAATCATTAGCATATAATTACATCATTAATATTACAGTATCTAACGATTACAGCAGGTGGGGCTTAATTTTGTGGCCTATTTGTTGTCAACGCATTCATCAACAGAGAAAAAAAAAAAACATGGCTGACCCTTAGAGAATGCAAAAGTTTAAGAGGATATTTGTCAGGTCGCATCTCTGGCATGAAACTCCTTGTGGAATTTATGGGTCATGAAAGCGCTTTGTCAGCAGTATGAAGAAGCTGCAACAACAGGCTGCAGGTTGCACTGCTCTCCGTACCTCAATAAGTCATGGTGAACATACATACGCACTGGTGCGATCATTTTTTTCCTCACCATTGTCAGTTTATTTGTGGATAAAGGCTACCTGCACATTTTCAAGTGAAAATTTTAAGACTTTTAAGAAAAAAAGTGCGACTTATAGTCGGGGAAAAAAAAATGCTAATAGGTCTTTACTAATTTAGAATACACAGATTTGCAGAACAGGCTGCATGAATCTATTCTTAGACATGTAAACTTCTAAGGGCGTGTTCAGTGGTCAAAAGGCAAGCATATTGACAGGTCCGTGGATCACTGATTATGCAATGGACATGGTCACTAGTCCGAAAGAAGACTAGCATCTCTTCAGCAATTAGTCGCAATGTAATTCCCCCCCCCCCCCCCCCGAGCAGGACTTAAACAATAACACAATGGGAAGCAAGCTGTGATGAATTTAAAGCAGGTGGGACAAGACAATGAATACGTATGTTTAGCTTTCAAGTGGAGTTACGTAAGAAGAGCACCCCTGATGCCCAACTAAAAAGACAACCCTGTAGATTATTCACCTGGTCACTCAGATCTCTGGAGACGTAAAGTAGTATGTCTTTGGCCACATCTGCAAAGAACTGCTCACCTGATACCTGGAAGAAAACAACATACAACACACCTGCTAACGAGTCGTGATTAAACATTAGCATGACCTTCAAGGTGCTGTGATTTATATGCGGTGTGAGCGCTGAGGTGGCTAATTAAACTCAAGCGTGTGTGCATCTGTTCATATATGAAGTGTGCCGCATATGTGTGCCTGAAATAACTTTTTATTTTTAATGGCGGCTCGCTCTGGAAAGGAGGCCAAAACAGCGTAGGCTCCAGGCTGAATTACAAACAAAAGCAATACAATTTTATGTTGTATGCAGTTCGTCTTAGAAGGCCGGGATCGCTGTAATAAAAAACAATAAGCACTAAAGAAATTCTGCGATACAGTGAATCCGCAAAAGGTGAACCACGATAGAGCGAGGGAACGCCGTAATCACTTTGATGAGAGCAAGTGGTGTTCGGTTAAATAAATCAGTAAATGAAGTCTCACACAAACACACACCTGGAACGCCGTTATGTAGGCAACAGCGAGCTGGGCCTGGTCGTACAACATCTTTTCAAAGTGGGGAACGTGCCAAGAAGAATCTGTAGAGTAACGATGAAAACCCTGAGACAGAGAAACAGACGTAAAGAACAATTGGGAGCATGAGAGATTATAGCCTCTTATGCTCATGCAAAAGCAATAACATGGAGTTGTGTGTCTTTAATGAAAAATACACCTGCGCTATATGGTCATGGATGCCACCGAGCGCCATCATGCGAAGAGTATGCATAGCCATCTGGAGAGCCTCAACCCCCTCTGACGTGGAGCGATTCACAGACCAGTAAGACATCAGAAACATCAAGTTCACTGTAAGGGAAAACATTTTGGAATGAGCCAAACACAGACTGAGGTCGACTGTGGGTTGCTGTGGCGCTACTTACCTGGCGTGGGGAACTTGGGAGCATCTCTGAAGCCTCCGTACTCTTCTTCATAAGAGCGGACGAGCTGCTGGAAACAGCGACAAGCCACATCGGGGGCCAAGGGAGGACTCTCACCTGGGTGCGCAGCCACAGTTGTGCCTTTTTTCAGAGCTTCAAGGATCCTGTCGCCACTGGACTCCAAGTTGGAACGGTTGTTCTGCCACTGAGCAAATCAGAACAACATAGCCAAGTGTGCCCAAATGGCTGCACCACCGTGAGCAACAACACTACCTGTTCTATGATTCTGAAGAGGACTGTCTTAAAGCCGGGTCTTCTTCCATGGTCTCTGGGTGGAAAGTAGGTGCCTCCAATAAAAGGCCGAAGATCAGGGGTTAACCAAACACTCATGGGCCATCCTCCGCCTCCACTTGTTGCCTGGATGCATCAGAGAACCCACAAACCATGACAAATGACTGGAATAGTTGACAGTATAGAGGTGCGTAAACAAACATGTACAAAGCACCTGTACGAAGGTCATGTACACCTTGTCAACATCTGGTCTCTCTTCTCGGTCTACTTTGATGCAGACAAAGTTCTCATTGAGGATTTTGCCAATGTCCTCATCTTCGAACGACTCCCGCTCCATAACATGGCACCAGTGGCATGTTGAGTAGCCCACTAGAGGTCAGAGGTTCAAGGTCAGAGTTGGTAGAATCATACATGTTCCTTGAACAAAATATAATAAGATGTGAGCAAATGAAATATTGTAGGTGTCAACATGTACTATAAGTGCTATTTGAATGCTCTTGGAAACATGCAGTGGGTTGTGAGTTAAAAATATTTCTCTTTCACCTGATAAAAAGATTGGTTTGTCTTCACTTCGTGCCTTGTTGAAAGCATCCTGCCCCCATGGATACCTGCAAGAACGGGTTAAGTCAATATCAGAACCGATTCTGAAATGTGGTTAAACAATCCTCACCAGTCAACTGGGTTATGTGCATGTTGTAGCAGGTAGGGTGACCTCTCTTTGGATAGCCTATTTGTGTGTCGGGGAGGGGTCGATGGCGGTCCTTCGCCTCCTGATGCCATGCTCATAAAGGGAGATGATCTGGATACAAAACATTGTCAGTTTCTGGCAGAGCTCTGCAGAGGCAATTCATACATTTTTACATACCAGGCACCACTCAATCACGTGACACCATTAGATACAAAACCATTCACATGCATATTTACATTTTAGTTTCTGGAATGAAGGGAATTTGAACCCTCTATCTCCTGATATGCCAACCACAAATGTATAACAAAAAAGCTGAATCCAAGCAATTTCTACTTGAGGGTAAAAACGTTGCGTTCGGTAACTAACTACGCCTTTCGGCTTCCGTAGCTGTCACACATGGTCGTCGGTATGCGCTTTATCCATTAAAAATAAACATGTTTGCTAATTCCGCTTATTAAAATATGTGTGCTGTAATACCCCCCGTAATTATGTTGTTCAGATCGATAATAAAGGATCAGCTCGTTATTCTAAATTCGGTTAAATTTAAACATTTTTATTGCTGTTGTTGTTTTGGTTAGCTAAATTTAGCAAGCGATGGTAAACAACATCACAACACGGCTTTAGGTCAGTTTGGTAAACAGCCTAGTCATTCCGGATGAAATCATAATGTATTCCGGTGTTTTATTTTTAGTAATAGAGTTGCATGTTGTCAGGAATCTCTGGGGATGAGATTCCATATCAATGTCTGGGCTGCTCCTTATCTTCACATCAGCCTACAAATAAGTACGTAACAATTAGCTTTAGCAACTTAGCCGTGTCTCCTTTTACCTGGGGTAATGGGACAGCTGCTGCGTAGGGCTGAGCGGCGGAGACCAGAGGCTTGGTGGGTGGGGAAACTGTTGGAAAAGCCTGATGCGAGCTCCTAAGTTGCTCTTGAGAGGAGGGGTCGTGTCCCTGAAAGCTGCAGTGACAAGAAGAGGAGGCTCCACGATGCTATTTATGGACGCCGAGCGACGCCATGCTAGTCTGAGCATCCTAATCCTCAAAGTGTGTGGCTAAAGTGTGGTAAGCTAGCTAAAACTTCGAGGCAGGAAAGTGGCGACGTTGTTGTAATGCCGTAAATGGACACGTGGTGTCGCGCAAAAACTGTGATCTCATTGAACAAAACATTTGACTAATATTGTGTATAATGGGTAAAATTTTTCATTTTAACCAATAATACAGTTAATCTATTTATTGTTTGAGCATGACACTAAAAACTAAGAATAATATTTTAGTTTTTTATGAATTAACCCATAAAATTTTACTACATTGTTATATTTTCTCAGAGATGCTGTGGCATGACATTAAAATGGCACTTCTTGCTGGAAAAGCCTCCAATGTGGCTGAATAACAATAATTCTGCAAAGATGAGTGGGCCTAAAGTCATAATTTGTGTTCTTATTTGAGACCATGTGATCTCTTGTCTTTATTCTGCAAAAAAAATCCTGTGTTTTGTACATTTTCCAGCATAAACTGCATCAGTAAGTAAGCATATTAGTAAGTGTTTATAACAATTGCTAATAGGCAAACTACAGATACATGCGTTTTTACGCATGTATTTAGTATTTTCAATGCTAAATAACCACAACTACAATGTAGGCTTGGCAGAAGTCCTCATGAAGGTGTGCAAGGATTATGAAGTCCACATTTGTTTATGCTTGCTCCACGTCTGGTTCTTCAGAGATCCAAGCTTTCCTCTTTTTGGGGGCACCGTCACTGATACGTCTCCTTGCGCCCTCTTCACTCTTTGGTCTGATGAAGGTGAAGACTCCACCTTGTTTTTGCCACAACCTTTGAGCTGCATCCGCCGAGTGAGAGCTTCCAGAATGCCATGCTCTCCTTCCGGGGGACCTGAGAAAACCAGGAGAAGCTACAGGATACGGACCAAAGCCTCCAACTGTGGGCTTACTTGCTTCCCATGCCTCACAGAAATGCACGGATTCACACTGGGAGTGGGATCCACGCGTGCGAGGGAACATGTGGACCGATGTGGCAGGGGAGTGGATTGTGGAAGGAGTGAAAGGCATCATGGTTGAAAATGTTTTTTGCGGATTGGGGTAAAGCAGACCTGTCCTCCTGCGTCTGACTTCACCATTTGTTGTTCTATCACCTTCCTGGTCCTTCAAATTTGTAGATTTTTGGAATCTGTCTGTAATTCTCTCCTTTTTACTGCTCTTACTTTTCTTTCTTTTGCTCAGAGCCTCCTCAAGTTCCGTCTCCAAGTTGTTAACATCTTCAATTATCTGGGTGACACGATCAAACTGAGACAGCAGAGCGTTGACACAAGGCAGCAGGTGGTCTAGGAAGGGCTGGACGTCAAAGCCCTGCTCAGAAAGTGATGAGTCTTCAGACATGGTAGAAAGCGATGACGACGGCGGACGAGGAGAGGAAAAGGAAGGAGATGAGGACGGAGAGCGAGAAGATGGGAGGGAGGAAAATAGAGTAGAGAGACGGGACTCTTGAGAAGCCCTGGAAGGAGCAACGTCCATGCCTTCAAACTTCACCCTGTGCCTGAACTGGAAGTGAAAAGACATGGCCAGTGTTATTTATATAAAGAGACTCACTTTCAAAGACAGCAAGTCATAGTAGAATTAATACCGGAATCTACCGTATTGCAATACTCACTTCTTTAGCCTTGGTGAGCCCAATCCCAAGCTTGAATCTCTTGATGAAGAAATCCACCATCTCATAGTCCTGAGGTTCTGTCGTTGGACGATAAATGCCTGCTTTTTCAGCCCTGAATAACAGAATACAAAAACATAGTTGCCAGTCCATTACAAGAACAGTATGGAAACGTTGTTGCTTTTAAATTGCTGCATCTTAAATTGATGCATTGCATCGCTGTATTTCAAGTCTTACTGGACAATTAAATAACTAAAGTCGGTACAGGACATGTCCAGGGAAAAAAAGCTAGCTTGGTCACCCTAATGTTGGGAGTAATGCCATTATTGTTTTCCAGTACCCTAGTATAGCTATCAGCTAACTACTTATGTATGTTTGTATAGAATATCCCAATGTCAATATGCACTGTAATATTCACATATACTGTAAATAAATACGTTTAACTATAATTGAATTATGTACCAAGTTAAATCTCTATTAAGGAGTACCATGATTACAATGTTGTGGCATAGAAAATGATACATAGTACATAAACAATGAAGTATTCTGAAGCTACTTTGATAATGTACATCTTTGTTTATTCAACACGCTCAAACCAATCTAATGTAGGTGAAAAAGCCATAAAAACCATAAAAGACAAATGCTGCAAATACCAAAAACGCACACATACTGTATCCCAAAAACAAAGTCAAATGAAAGAGTTATTTAGTACCTGTATGCACAGATGAGAACAGCTCCCAAGAGTTTGGCCAAGAACCAGAGACCAGCCCCCATCAAGAATAGGCCATAGAGGGGCCCGAGGACTGGGTGGACCTTGCATAGTCTTTGGAGACCGATCCGGCCACGCAGGATTGACAGCAATGACACTAAAGCCTGACGCATGGACAGAAACCCTTCCACTGAATGTGAGAAGAGCTGTCCATTGGACAGAAATGTCAAATGCAGTTCTTTTTGATTCATAATCAATTTTTTTTTTACCGTATTGCTGAGGTGAGTGCAGAGCAGCAGCAGCAGCATTAAGAGGATATTTAAGGCCCATAGCTCCTTCCAAGCTCTTTGCAGGACTCTGATGATCACAACCCACCTTTGAACAAACCTTAAGGTTCCCAATAGCTGGAACACAAAGCAATGAAAGTGTATATTTCATGATACAATTGAATACGCTGTATTGGGAGTATTGTTTGGTGTACTGTTATGGGGAACTGTAAGGACATAGTTACCTTGAGAACCAGAAGAGTGAGCAAGATAGCCGCACATTGGGAAGACCTCTGAGTCAGTAGAGCCGGGCCGTGGAAGTTAATGAAGCTATTAGGCTGGGACCGCAGCTAAATGATGAGGAAGGTTCAGAACTATGTTACAACACAAAAATAATCACATGTCTATTTGCAAAAAGTGTGCTGTGTGGGTTATTGTAGCACACTCCCAAGATTGCTGTGGCTTATTCTGTTGTATGACGGCAACAAAAGGATACACAGGTTAATTATGTATCCTCACGAGGGTCGCACCCCGGACTGGTTGCCGGCCAACCACAGGGCACACACAGACAAACAACCATTCACACTCACATTCATACCTATGGACAATTTGGAGTCGCCAATTAACCTAGCATGTTTTTGGAATGTGGGAGGAAACCGGAGTACCCGGAGAAAACCCACGCATGCACGGGGAGAACATGCAAACTCCACACAGAGATGGCCGAGGGTGGGATTGAACTCTGGTCTCCTAGCTGTGAGGTCTGCATGCTAACCACTCAACCGCTGTGCAGCCTCCACACTAAACTCATCCAAACATGCATTCATGGATCTTGTTTTGTGAAGTAGGGGCCATAAAAGCATAAAGCTCAAGGGTACAGTACATTTGTCTATATTG
Organism: Doryrhamphus excisus; assembly: GCF_030265055.1. Taxonomy (NCBI): domain Eukaryota; kingdom Metazoa; phylum Chordata; class Actinopteri; order Syngnathiformes; family Syngnathidae; genus Doryrhamphus; species Doryrhamphus excisus. The sequence continues at coordinate 3,790,443 of NC_080487.1, read as the reverse complement.
TACTTCTTATTATTTTTACCTGGGAAAGACAAGATGCGACCTGAGACAGGAAACAGAGCTGGAGAACACTCGTCGCTAGCGATAATGCAGCCAGAAGCAGCTGTAGCCAGTGTTTGCCTCTGCACAGATACTGAGCACGCTCAGTAGCCACGCACCGTACTTCCCCAAACAAGATGAGTAGTGAAGCACTGAGAAGTAGAACCTGCAGCAGGAAGCCCGAATGTTTTGTTACTTGGATGACTTTGAATTGGTTGTGAGGAAACTACAGGAGGCAGGAGTTTACCATGAGAACCAGATGAAGGTCCAAGCCTTTGTGAGATGACGGGATGAGGAATGGATGAATGGAGAGGGAGGAAGTGACTCTTTGCGTCTGATCTAGTTGAACGGACACACAGAGGAATAAACCAGACTCTGTGTGGTACTGTGTAAAGTCCAGACTGACAGTTTTGAACCTGAAGAGATTAAATAAAACCAAAAAAAAAGCAGTATTAGCATCAAATGTCAAATATTGTAATCAATTCTGACTGAAGCAAACAATCCAGTAAATCATTTTAACATACAGACACTGGATTAATTACATTAATCCCAGTTTTAAAATTAATTAGTCATGAATTATCACCATTTGCAATTGTGTGTGAAATGAAGATAAATGAAGATAAATGGCAAGACACAATGATATATATTTACTATATGCAGCTCCAAATCAATTGGAAATATACAGATATTTTTGTATACATAAAAAAAGATACCACACGTCAGAACATATTATGAGCAGATGCTTTAACATACTTCATTCAAACATTTAGTTAGCCCTAATAAATGTATAAATACAGTGTTTATAGATGGTGTAGTAAATCCACCTACTGTTTAGTGGAAAAGCCTCCCCTGTGAAGGTCAGCCAGAACCCGTCGTGTCGCCACACTGCTGTTTCCCAAAACGATAACCTCTGCCCAGCCCTGCGTGTGTGTGTCGTGTGTGTACTGGAGCCGAGGCGATCCAACAAGGTGCAGCAAAGGGTTGCGGTACACGTGGGTAACCAAGGTGGTGTTCATCCACTGCACTGCATCCAACCAGCTTCATGGTCAGACAGAGAGAACGAGAGAAAGTGCTTTAACTTTTACAAAATTAAAAACATAGAAAATATCAAAAATGCAATTTTTTTATTGATTTCTGGAAAGTTTGGACAACTTTGGTGTATGGTGGAGTGTCAGTACTCACCTTGCGATCGATGTGAGGTTGGGGACCCCCAAGGGAGCAGCGTGAAGTTGCTGTCTAACAGCAGAGTGCAACAACCTGCCCTGCCTTTGTTCCACACTGTCCTGGTAGTTTACCAGGAGCACCAGCAACAGGAAGAGCAGCTGGTACACACAGTGCTTCAGAAACAATACACAAGTGTGAAGATCAATATGAACGGCATGAAAGCCCAGAGAGGTTGCTTTTCTTCTCACCCTCATGAGTGACCTCAGTGCACGGACTTTACGAGCCTCCTCCTTAGCCTGCAGCAGCCCGTAGCCGCACGGTGGGTGAACCTTCCCGTTGTGTTCTCCAGATGCCTTCACCACTGTTGTCTCCTGAGCCAGCTGCTCCTCGACCTCCGGATCCACAGGTCGCCAAACAATAGTGTAGATCAAGGCCTCCACGCACACCTAAGCAGGAAAACACACGAGTTATACACCAAAGCATCAAAGAGGTATGGCTAAATACTGGAGGGGACATGTTTGAAGAGACTTTGAGAGGCTCCAGCAGGACAGCAGAGGTGAGGAACGCAGACAGCGCTGATATCAACCACATGAGGACGACCGTTCTGGAGAAGAGGCTGCCGTAGATTCCGACAAGTGCTAGGCAGGCTCCGATCAGCACGGCCACTACGGAGTAGACAATGCACAGCACCCAGGGAGGAAAGAGCCAGCTGGGTTGTGCTCGAGCAATGCCTGAGATCAGAGAGTATAGTGTATCAGTTCCACCATACTGATGCATGCTAATATACTGTAAATATTATATGTAGATTATGACATTTTGTCAAAAGTTCAACCAAATTCTTGTACCAATGCGTGTCGTGGAGGAGGATCTTGTCGAGTCAGGGGAAGGACTTGGCAGGAAGGTGCTGGCCACCGAGTCAACTGATAGTACTGATGCACATTTGTAGAGTTTGTTCCCATACGGGGAGGGGCACGCATGTGGACCGATCTTGAAGAACTCCGTCTCATGGAGGCTTTTATCCTCGGTGTGATCGGACCAGCTGCTGCACGAGGTGCTCTGGCTGTGAGAGGACACAAATCTCATGGGTAGGCTTAACAAAGAAGCAAGGCATCACACTGAATTTCAATTCAAAAGAGAAGCCGTACGTGTTTGAGAATGAAGACGTGGTTGTCGGGGAGTCCCTGCCGCTATCTGAGTTGCTTTTGGTCAAAGAGTCTGTGGCTGCTTCTATCGACATTAACAGATTCTCCTCTGAAAGCACGGACAATACAGTCAGAGCATTCTTTGTATAATTAAATCAATTCTACATTCTGATTTAGCTGTCTTACCAGACAGAGTCAAAAAGGTCTGAATACTGTGCTGGTGAGCATTCATAGAAAGACTATAGTGGTCCGGTGCAGGCAGGCATGGATGAGAGTATTCAGTGTGTTTTGTAGCAGGGGGGTCAGACGAGGAAGGCGGTGTCAGGTGAAGCTGCATGCGAGCTTTTTTCCTCCTTAGCTGGCGAGTTGGAAACACATCAAGCGAGGCTTCACAGGGGTCGGGGGCGTCAGACTCTTTGAGCAGGCTGTCACAAGATGTCCAGGAAGCCGTGTTCTCTCCGTGAACCGCTCCGTCTGTCTGAGGCACCAAACCAGAGGCAGCCCAGAAGTCCAGGATGCTGGAGTCAAAGGCTTTGCTCTCCAGTAACTATAGAATAAACCCAGATATTAGACAAAGACTGAAAGAGAAAGAAAGAAAAACTGCTGTGTTTGTGTGTATTCTCACTGATGAGGGACTGTCTCTGACTTGGCTGGAGGGTTCAGACAGAGATAAGAAGGACGGGCCTGATAGCGCTGATTGGCCGAGGTAGACATCCATCTCCACAGAATGACAAACTGGTGAAGGAGAAACTGGCATGTCCTCCATTACCTGTGTTACACACACACACACGATCAATATTGTCTATTCTTACATTCATGGGAAATAGTCATTTGTATGCAGAACCAGCCATCCATTCATTCGTTATTACTTTTGCATAATTTTCTGCATGTAAAACTAATTATTGGCTATAAAATGTATTTTGTGTTAACATTTTTGGATTCATTAGATTTACATTATGTTCTATGGGAAATCTTGCCTTGGTTAGAGTCCATTTTGTTTTGAGTCGGATTAATGATGTTAACCAAGGCACCACAGTGTTTGTTCCAGAAAATTAATGATTTAAACCAGATTTAAAATTAATTTATTTCCGGGGTGGTGGGCTCTGAGTTGGCATGATGGCACACTTGGCCATCATGCAACCCCGAGAAGATATTCATATTATAAAATGCTTCTGTTCCAGCATACAAGTATAATCCAAATTTGATAACATTGGGTAATATTTTTTACTTCTTTTTAATATGCCATTAAAGTGTTATGGTGTGTTATCAAAACCTGATAACAGGATGTTACACAAAAACTAATTACCACATAATATATGCATGGGTGTAGGTTGCCCAAACATAAAAAAGTATCTGTATGAGAGGATTTGAGTGGTGCTGAAGTACCTTGCTGTGGGCTTTTCTAAACAGAAGGCAGATCAAACACTGGAGAGGAAACAGAAGAACTGCAACAACCATCCCAACAGCAACTGTCTCCATATTTACCAGCAGTTTGGCCGACACTGGTTCACTTGTTGAAATACGGGAAAAAAAACCAACATTTTAATGCTCTTTAGTATCATTTTCACTGACATGAAATCAGCTTACCTGTGCCCCTGGGAGCCAACAGCCCCATACCACAAACAACCCAATGCCAGGTACAGGTGCAGCATCAGGGCACTGCAGGTAACCCTCTGAGACCTGGTGAAATGACTGTGGACAGGGCGTTCCCATAACGACAACCAGAGGTGGCGCTCCACCATTCCAAAAAGAAGCTGGGAGGACAGGATTCGCTGGAACTGAGTAAGTTCTTCAGGACCTGTGAAGAATGAGTCTCTGAGTCGTTTTCACGGTGGAAGTGAAAATTCATTGAGCAATCTTACATGATGCCAGAATTTCTTTCTCCACCGTCCCATTCTTTTGATTCTCCACAGACAGCCAATCCTCCACCAGGAAGAAGAACATGTGGTCCGTCACGGGATCCCAGACCACCACATGCTGAACATACCACGGTGGGTCCAGGCCTGCATTGACATGCATGACACAATGCCTTTTAGGTTGGACAATTTGGAACCAAACAGTCCATTCGCACCACCGCCATGCATTATGTTGCGGGATTATGAGCGGGAAATGGTCCGACAGTCAATCCATGGAACTGCATTATAAGGCGCAATGTCGATTTTTGAGAAAACGAAAGGCTTCGAAGTGCACCTTACGTTGTTTTTCCATTCTAACAAGCCAACTCCGGTAAAGGATTGTGTTTTTGACTGAGCTTTCCCTGTATTTCTTTTCTCACCATATACTGTACCTGTGTTGTCGTGCCAAATCCGAATTTTCCAAACTTCCCCTAAGTTGTGGTCTGTCTCTAAATGAAACTGGTCCAGGCTGCCACGTTGAAAAGCTCCATCCCTTTGCAGATGACGAGAGCCGCTCTTGTTGACACCGTACAGACTGATGCCAACATGTGCTGTAGTGCCTGATGGGATCATTGCATGCATTAAAATTGCATATTAATACTTCTATTCATTTCTTTTTTTTACTTGACAGACCTGCTCCGTGCCTCCAGCCAGTCTTGACCAGCACTCTGTAGTGGTATAATCCAGAACGACCACACAGGGGCACTTGGCTTCTTCTCACGCTGTCCAGGTGGTCCAGTTTATGGGCAATGAGTCCCACCAGTAGATGAATCAGGATCAGAACAGCACATACGATCCCTGCTACCGCATTAAGCACGGGGCCACCTGACTGCATAGACAAGATACCGATGAGCCATTAGGGCATTAATCACATGGACAAGTGTGTGCTGGCACATACAGGCGGCAACAGCACAACGGCCCCAGGATGAACGAACAAACTGGCCCCAAACATGGTCAGGTGGCGTGTCAGACAGTGCACCGTTTGGAGTGTGCTACCCTCCAGTGGCGTGAGACCTTCACTAGTCCAGCTCCTCTCCTTGACGCTGTAGTACTGGCATAGAGAGCTGAACACGCACAAAGACACGTGGACAGGCCCGCCCTCCGCTACAGATGAGGTCAGGTTGACAGCGAGTGTCTTCTCCGTGCGGTTCAAACTGTTAGGAAGAATAACTCGAGTTGGGAAAATCCCGGCATGAACCTGAAAATGAATCTAGCGTACTCACAGTGGAGATAGTAAGACGGTTTTCTCTGTGAAGGTGTTCAGGGAAGAAAGATTGACGGGCCACTCTTTTATGAGGGAATCCTGGAATCTGCTTGTCATTTCTATCTTAATATGTCCCAAAGTCATTGAAGTATGGCCTGGAGATGAAAAATACAGAATTATAATTCAAATTGTATGGAGTATACTGTATGTAACTGATTCTGTGCGATAAGTACATGAGTAAACTTGACTCCTGGTGCTTTAAAACGGACCAGGCTCACTGAATTGAGTTATGCATACATGAAAAAGGAAACATCTGTACCTGGTACCAGGCTGAAGTTGAAGGAGATATATAAGCCTGCATTTTCATCCATGCCATCAATAGAGTTTATTATGAAGTTCAGACGTCCCTCCGGTGGCAACATGACAGTAGGACATGTACCATAAGTACGTCCATCATGGATCTCATGGCTTTCTCTGTGGCCTTCTCCCACAGGATGCTTATTGTGCAGGGTGACCTGTATGGCTTGTTCAGGGTCTAAATCCTCGATGGGTACTCGCTCACCCTGAGGTGTGCTGATCTCCATGGCAACCAGAGAAGTAGAGATTGGAGGGTTGGCTGCAGACAGCAAAGCGTGAGACTCATCCAGACCCAAAACCACCTGCACCAGCTCTGAGCGCCGACTCTTCAGACGATTGGTGAGTGTGGTTGGGATTTGAAATGGACACGATGGACGGGATGACCCCGAGATGGTGTGGTTGGACTGGTTTGACTGCTTCATGCAGAGAAGCTTGGAGGGGTCTCCGTGGAAGCCCAGAGTACGGATATAAGGCGTGTGGAATGAAAGGGGCACCTCAACAGCATCGTGCATCAGAGCACGCATCAAGGCCCCTGCATTGTCAAGAGCCGACAGGGTGATCGTCGAAGCTGACCCGTGAGTTCTTGACAAGTTCTGCTGAGAACTCAAGGCATTGATTGCTGTCAGGGAGCTACCTGCAAACAAAGACCACAGCAACGGTCATGTATTATATAAACAACAGTTATTAGAACAGGAATATTCATCTTGAAAATGCATACTTTCTATGTGAATGTATGGGAAATAGCAGGATTATGTGGTCATGTTGAGGAATTAAAGTGAATATATCTATATTATTATTATACATTATATGGTAATACTATATATAAATTAATGGGAATAATAATAATGTATATATATTTTCCCCATTTATTCACACAAGAAATAGTTATAAGAGTATTTGTATTGTTAAATGAAAGACCTGACTTAAAATACAATACACAACTAAATTAGTCGAAAATGCTTCAAAATTTGAATGATGCATTTCTATGACCCAACAGATTCCCCATTTCTTCCACTTGAAAGTATCCGACAACGTGAAATATTTACAAATTTACTCTGCAAGGACAATTTACCCGTCATTTTCTTCCCTTCTGCAACCGAAAGCCATACCTATGATGCTCAGGATGTTCCTCCCGGTGTCCAAGACTGACAAAACATCATGGCTCTTGTGTTCCTCCATCATGCGGATCATCTTCCCGACTGCTTCAAGAACCTTCTCCTGACAGCGGTTACACACTAACTCAGCAGGGACCGCCTGGGGAACATTCTGTGATGGTTACATGAGACACGTATACACTGCTGAATGACTACTCTATATAGTAAGCCCATAAATGCTCCAATTAACACCTCTATTTAATTTACCTCAGAGACTCTCATCATCGCTGGGTGTGTGGTCTACTGTGTCAAGCAGTGGCTGTAGGCAACAGCCTCATGAGTTCAGATTAATGATTTTGAATACTGCCTGTTTCCAAGTTCTCTTTGTGGTTTAGGTAAATAAATATAGCTATAATGAGAGCATTTATGGTATTTTGAATATGTTTATGTTGACAAAGAGATAGGGTAGATATGCATTGTATTCTTACAGTTGTGTGGGCTAATGCTGAGCTGAGCTGATCAACGTCCATCGGGGAAGAAATGGGAAGAGAGACCAAAGCGTTGGTAACATTCTCTCTAATCTCCCTCATTATTGTCAACTCGCTGGGATTTTGTCCAGGCTTAATCTGTGAATGGAAGGATTGTTGGAATATACTGTATAGACACATAAACGTGTATATATATAACTATATATAAAGAGAGATATATACATATATACATACCTGATTGAGTTGACTGGTGAGAGCAATGGCGTACGGGATGATCTCCTGAGAGTTGCCATGCTGGACTACAGCCCACAAGTCTGTCTGACTCTTGGTTCGAAGCCACTCACTGGCATTCACTTGAGTGTGAACAGTCAAAGTTCTGAAGCATAAATGAAAAATAAACACAACAAATATTTGCACTGCTGTCCTATTAAAGGTAGCAGTACTCCTAAAACATGGTGACATACTTGTTTAGAGCAATGACCTGTGTCCCGAGATTGCCTTCTATGAGCAAAGCGACTGTGATGAGTGACTTGTGTTGTCCGTGCATCAGAGTCCCCGCTGGAACTATGCTGCCAAAACTTGACCGAGTACCCCTTGGGAAATAGAGTACATAATCTTTACACACAGGAAGGATGCATTTTGATAAGGGGGGTGTACTTTAAAGGGTAATACTGTTTTACTTGTACAGAGTGACAGGAGAGCAGGTAGTGGGATGATGGCATGGTGCCACCTGGAAGGTATAGATGAGCTCAGAGGTTGGGCTTTCATCATCTCTCCACCCTGACATCAAAACAGAACATGCGGCCATTTTATTCTAAATCCATGACTGAACACAACCTTAAAACTGTGGGGAAATTGCATTGTATTTGGATCATGTTTGTTCATATGTTGGTGTTTTTTTCTTCTTCCTCAACACACTTATACTCCTGAGTGATTTAAAATCCGGAAAATGTGGTTTCCCTAGTGTGCATTGTGTTAAAGCGTTACCTGAGCAGTTGAAGGTGACTACCGTGTCCAGCAGATGAACGTCTGACTGCGGGTTTAACTCACACAGACCTCCATAAGGCGGCCTGGTGGGTGCCGTTATCTGACTGGCGCTGCCCCACCTCCCACTGCTGGGCTCCGTCACATTGAGAGTGAAGGTATAAATCTTCCCAGGCAGCAACACGCCTGAACGCAGCACCAGTTTGGCGGAGTGTCTTCCGGTTGAGGTGGCAAACTTGTCGAGGTTGAGCACCGAGCCGGTTTCATCCTCAGCGCTCCATGTATACTGGGAAAAGAGTAAAAAGTACTTAATATGTACATATAGTGTTTTTCAATACTTTCATTAGCTAAATAAATAAATACATGATACCTGAACTTCATCACACGATGTACAATGTCCAGCTAGGCTAATGGGGGTGTGGCCAGAACAGGAAACACATTCCACAAACACCGGAAGCAGTAGGATTTCACTCACCTTTACCTACAAAACAAAAAAGTTCAAAATTACATCAAAATTAGGTCCTGGGGTACTACTAAAACGTGGGAAGTTGCCATTATTAACCTTTTATAGCTGCCAACTTTCAACTTTAATAAAAAAAAAAATTAAATTACATCAAATTGTATGTAAATGGATATCTGAAAAACATTTTCAAATATGGGTTATTATTATATTTTCAATATAATATTTAGTTTGAAATCACACAGTTTGTATGTTCATGTTGTGAGCGGCGACTCGTCCCACTCGTTCAGACGGTCCCTGAACCCACCATCTAACTAAAAGTTACAATGTGGACACCTGCGGCTTATAGACTGGTACGGCCTATTTAAACTTCCTATACCAGTGTGCTCTATGGAGATGACAGTACTATTATAGAAAATACTTACTGTCTGAGTGAAGGATGCTGGTGTTCTTCCAGCTTTGTGTACACTTAAGGTGAAGGAGTAGCTTCTGCTTGGGTGTAACAGTTTGCTGGGAATAGTCACAATACTACTGTTACTCTCAAAAGGGTTTGTGAAGTTCTGCAGATACAAACGGTAGATACATAATGAGAAAAATGTAGTCGCACAAGCAAAATGACATATACGATATGGTGATATCAAGAGAATCAACCTCTATGTAGTAAGCCCAGTGATATTGCAGCGTATCGTCTCTTCCTGGGTCTGTATCCGGATCATGAGACCCACGTCCATCCAGGACCAGATCACCGGAGCTCGGCCAGAATCTATGTGAACCTCCTTTGATGACAGCCACCAAGGGGGAGTGGACTACAGTGACTGTAGTGGTCCTTTGCACGAGAAGAGGAGTTCCTTGGAGCGCAACGGTGAAACGAAGGAGATACTTCCCCACATGGAGAGAATGCTTCGGGAGCAAGAGCAAAGGTGAAGCTGTACTATTGAGAAGGTTCCCGGTGATATTTACAGATAGTCTAAACATCTCCCATCGGTATGTGGCCTTGTAGACGGAGCAGTTCATGTCCACACTTGCTTCAAATAAAGCCACTCTGGATCTGAAGATAGTTATCTGGCTCTGGATGAGAGATGCTTGAGGACTTGAACACTCCAACACCTCCACATTTATACGTAGCTGTGTGGACATATGGCTCACACTGTTGGAGATGTTAACCGTAACAACGTACACCCCAGCCTGGCTAAAAGTAAAGTTGACTGTATCTAAATGGGAATATTCAATCGCGTTTCCAAATTCCCACGAATACCAAAGATTGGTTCCTTCGGTAACTTTAGCAGAAAATGCCACTGCATGTCCAGTAAATATTCGTTCCGAGTGACAAAACATCTGTACCTTCTTAACAGGGAATTCAACTACCAGAGTCTTGTTCAGCATTTTAGAGCAGACGCCATTGCTTGCAAGCAGAGAGACCGATAATGAACCGCTCGACGGTGGCGTAAAAACAACTTCCTTTCCAGTGAGCGCCATCTTAGTACTACCTATGTGAAATATCCAAGTGTAGTTGACTGGAAAGCCATGCTGATCATCCGCTACAAAACGCATCTCTTCCAGGGCCTCTATGGCATTCTGGGAAGGACTTAAAAGTTGTAAAGTTTTAATATTTTCAATTATCTGGACTTTACTTGACACTTGTGCAGTACTGACCTGATTCCAAGCTCTAAGTTTAACATAAGTTGTCCCGGTTGGAAGGTTTGATGTCGTAAACAATCCCTCAACTACATCCTGACCATGAATCCGGTCTTTATTTTCAAATGTTAAACCAAAGCTTACGTTGCTCCCTTTGCTGATGGTCGCCCTGAAGGTAACGTCTTCCTCTGTGCAAAGAGTATACCGGCTAATGTTTAGACTGAGACCTTCAATTTGATCCTCGACGAACACATCGTGTGAAACCTCCAGCCAATTTACTGCATTGGAGACATTTAAAGACACGTTGTAAACGCCTCCGTGGGGAAAAATGGACGTGAATGTTCTGTTGGTTGTGTAAAAAAGGTCAGTTATGACATCGGCTATTTTCCAAAGCCAGTGCAGATCACTACCTTTGTTAGCAACACCCTGGAAAGACACAACAGTGTTTGTGCTGATATAAAACGGAAACATTTTGTCCGCTATTCTAAAATCCACCTCTTCTACCTCCTCTTGCACAATAAAACGCTTACTGTCAGTACTCCTACTGAGGGCGTTCAGAACTACAACTTGGAGAAAAGAATCCCCTGAGCTTGAAAATCTGTGAAGAAGATCAGGAGTGTATGTTTCAACGGGTGGAAGATCGTCCACAAACCAAAAGTACTTCAAGTTAGAACCATTGAGGACCGACACTGAAATATTCAGCAGCTTCCCCACCGCCACCACAAGCGATGGCGTACTTATGCGTGCACGTGTAACACGTTCTACAGCCACAACAGAAGCGACGCTAGCGACCTCACCCAACTTGTTCGACGCAATCAACTGAATTGATAACATACTGGCTCTTTCAACCACCAAGTGAAAACGTTCTCCTCCTGCAGTCATTTCAGACTTCCCATCACTTTGGGTAGCAAGCCACCGATACGTCACATTGGAGCCTTTTGTGACTTTCGCGACAAACACCACCTCCTCTTGAGTTGGGAAATATGTCATGTTTGTCAATGTCGGACAATCGATGTGAAGGCCTTCTATTCTCTCAAAGACGTCAACTAATATGGATGCCTCCCGTTTGCTCACCAAGTTCCGGGCTACCGCTCGTACTCGATATGATGCTGCTTTGTGGAAAACGTATCTAAACTGAAAGGTCCCCTGTTGGAGTGGAGTTAAACCATCCACTGTCCAAAAGTAGGCCGTGCTGCTATCGTCACTGCTAACTGCTGTAAAAACAGTCTCTTCTCCGACAATACCGTAAGGCTGCTTGGTTTGCAGGCTAAAGTCTGACACGGGATGCAACACTTTCACTTTTAGGGTCACTGATTCCTGGCTTATTGCGTTAAAAGCAGTGGCATTCACGGTGTATTCTCCCGTTGCGGTAAATACATGCAAAATGTTTTGCTTCTGTTCTGCTTGGAAACCGTCACCGAAATCCCACAGCACCGACACATTGCTACCGGAGCAACTCTCCACCCAAAATGAAGTTGATGTATTCACAGTCACCGTCTCGCTACCTCGCACTACAGAGAAATCGCTCACAGGTTTCTGAACGGTGATGCTAGTGTTTACCGTTTTGCTGCTCACTTTATTACTCACTGTTACAGATACCTCTTGGATGCCTTCATCTTGGAAGGTAAAACACTTCAGAGCGGTGTCTGTCACCGAAGCTCGACTGGAGGAGCTGCTGAACCACTTAAATCGACAACTGGTTGCCTCTTCTGGAGAGAACAATACACTAAAACAAACTTCATCTCCAGTGGCTGCTATAGAACGAGATGACTGCACTGATATGTCAGTGACTGGTGTTTCAACACAGACTGTGTTATTGTATGTCACGGAGCTAATCGAGCTATGCACGGTTAAGTTAACATTGTAAGTACCTGCGCTGGAAAAGGTGTGCATGGCTGTGGATCGCCCTTCCACAACAACTAATTCATCCTCAAATAGCCAATAGAAAGTCAGTATGGATACATTTCCACTAACCAAAGCACTAAACTCTGTGTTTCTATCACTGGTGATACATTCGGCAGGCAGCATTCCCAAAACAGCCAATCTATAGACTACAACAGCGATGAACTTGTGGCAATGGCTGACAGAATTAGAAACAGTTACCCCCACTGTATAGTTTCCTGGAAACTCATAGATATGTGAAACCGAACCATCTGTAAGGTTCCCCTTCTTAGCTCCATCACCAAAGTCAAAATCCCACATGAGCTTCGTACCCGTTGCGACTTTGGCTCTGAAATCTGTGACCGAGCCCAACTCGTTGGGTCCGTTGTAGCCGAGACCTAGCCCTGATATTTCTTCCATAACTTCCAACATGACCCAAATGTTGAGCACAGAAAGAGAGTTGTTGGCACACACGCTGATGTTGTAGACTCCAGGAGATGTAAAGGTGTGTTCGACTTTACGATCCGTGCCTTGGACAGCTTTGGAATTGTCACCGAAATCCCATGTGAATACGACATTGTTGGAGGTGGGATCAGGGGTGGCTTCCAAGTGGAGAGTCTGGCCCAAAAGGGGCACCCGAGGGGAGAAGTCAAGAAACAGATGTTTTAACAGGGTACGGACGCGTATCTTGGTCGACTTTTGGACTTTTTCGTATTTGTTAGAGACGTCCACTTGAAGTGTGTAGTCACCTGTGTAAAAGAAAACAAGTTGCGTTGACATGGTGTACACCAGGGGTCTCAAACACGCGGCCCGCGGGCCAAATGTGGCCCGCAGGACACTAGTTTGAGGCCCCCGCCTTGATATGAAAGTTTAATGCTTGATATGGATGCTGTATGGTAACATGTACCCAGAAAAAAAACTATTACGTTTGATTAATGTTCATGTTAAAGGTTAAATAACTTAATAGTTATCCTCCCTATCCGTGTGGAAGTGGTAAGTTTTTGGCTTTTTTAAGTTTAGAGGAAATAACTTGGATGCTACCGTTTAGGTCGCTAGCTCTCTAGTTTACGAGTTAGCATGTGTCACGAGACCCTGCAGTTGCGCAATATGTTGTAAATAAGAGTATAAATGTGACTATAGTCGTGTTTTGTCATGTCTACAGGGCTCTAATAATGCTTTGTTCATTTTAATCATTCTGGGAGTGTTTACCTGGTGTGGAATAGGTAAAGTTCACTGAGTGCTGCATGGACGCTTGCTTCTCCCTTCGGTCAGCATCCCCCCTCAATGTCTCACATGGAGCAGGCCGGGTGTGGATGACTTGGTTGCTTCCGTCTCCAAAGTCCCATCTACTTGGCATTCAGGCAAATATACGACCATGTCATGTCACGGGGCACATATAGACAAACAACCATTCACACTCACATTCATACCTATGGACAATTTGGAGTCGCTAATTAACCTAGCATGTTTTTGGAATGTGGGAGGAAACCGGAGTACCCGGAGAAAACCCACGCATGCACGGAGAGAACATGCAAACTCCACACAGAGATGTCCGAGGGTGGAATTGAACTCGGGTCTCCTAGCTGTGAGGCCTGTGTGCTAACCACTCGACCGCCGTGCAGCCTAGCTCGTCATTCATTCTAGATAATTATGTACAAGGAAACCTAATGCAGTTTCCATTGCGTATACTGTAGTGTTCTATATGACAAACCTGAAGGTGGCGGGCAAAGCGATGTCCACTTTGACCCTGAGAGTGTAGCTGTGTGTCGCACCCACGGCTACAACATCCCTAACAAACAGGAACTCTGGCTCACCGAGGGGGGTCATTTCATCTGCAGTCAGCAGGAGCTGTTTGCTCTGGGAGCTCACAGGGTTGGATGCCGTTACCTAGGACACATATTAGAATTATTGTACTTCTTAATATTTTTTTTTTATTTAGAATCCAGCTGCTAAAACAGCAGTGCGGCTAATTTATGACCATGTTCTAATCTCGTGAACTACTGTGCCGATCAAATTACAAGCTTTAAGGGAAGTCACGATGAGCACATCAACAAATTTGGAAATCACAGGAGGGCATTATTCGCTATAACAGTCGGATTCACAGTGTCATCTTAGATAGAAGGCTAAAATCATCACACAGCAGCTTAACACTCAAAATTGCTGCTATTGGCTAATGGACTGTTCTGGTGGGAATAATGCTTTATGGGAAGACTTTAAAATAGTTGCTGGTTGGTACTTTTTTATATATTTCTCAGCTACCCTTTGAGTGTTAGGTTGCTGTGTGATGATTTTAGCCTTATAGCTAAGATCACACTGTGAGTCAGACTTGTGTGTTTTCCAATGTGTTGATAAGCTTGTTGTGAGTTTCAAATAAATCCCTGGCAGTCACTCTCACCCAAAAGTCATCTAGGGTAGGCTCCAGCTCAGCCATGATCTTCAACAGGATGAGCAGCAAAAGATGAATGAATAATCCATCCATTTTCTATAACATTGGGGTCATGGCTGAGCTGTAGCATATCCCAGTCGAGGTCAGGTGTGAGGCTGCGTACACCCTGCGCTGGTTGCCAGGCAACATTAGAATAAAGAGGCATACCTTTAGCTTGTACTCGGCCGCTTTCTTGAACACGACACTGTACGATTCACCTTCATATGCAAACGTCTCCAGGTTGTCAATCACCCATGAGAATGTCACTGATGAGCCCCTCTCCACTTTGGCTGAAAAAGACTGGAATGTAAAATGACAATTTGTCAATGACATAAAATGTAAAAAAAAAAAAAAGTAACCAAGATTTGTCCCACCTGGGGTGTGTCCACAAGCATCCTCTGGAGGTCACTTGGCTCCACGCTAAGCCCGGACACGCCTTCATAGCCACACAGCGTCACATTCAAACTCTGAGCACTAACAGCATCTGTCACACTGACGGTCAGCGTCTGAACCCCCACCGACGGTAAGACCAGAGTCACGGAGGAGAACCATGCTTCTCCGGAATTGGTCTTGCATTCAGGCAGAGCTTCTGTGCAAGATGGGCTGAAGGTGAGTCCAGTTTGAAGGACTGGGGCCGACCACGAGCACCTGGCGTTTTCTCCTTTTAGAACCTTGACCACCATGAAAGTTGGCACGTTGATTTGAAGGTGGATCTGGTTCTTGTCATCCAGTGGAGGGTAGATGACTCTTAGTCCAAATTCAGAGCTCACACTCAAGGCCTTCATGGAAGAAAGTGTGGTTGTCTCCGTCTGGCCAAACATCTCCTCTGTACCGTGAAGGGTGTCTGCGTAAAGCAGTCTCAGATTACACACCACCCCGTCTACCCAGTGGCCACCTTGGGGCATTGAAGTAAGACCCCCCTCCCACCAGCCCCCCCACTCTGTCCCCTGGAGAGACACATAACTTTGTCTCCATGGTGAATTTAAGGATGCCTCATTTGAAAGGCAATGCAGGAAAGTCCCAGGTTTACGAGTGTGTTGGATGGCCACGATATCATCAGGGTACACCAAGATGGCTGCCTCTGGGAGAAGCACCTGCAGGACAAAAGCAGTAGGAACTGGATAGAAACATGTAGTTGGAGATGACCACAAAGACAAATATTTCAAGAATGTATTTCTGAATCATTTTGATTATTATAGTTCATTCATTTTCTACCGCTTTTTCCCTGGACTGGTGGCCAGCCAATCACAGGGCACATATAGACAAACAACCATTCACACTCACATTCATACCTATGGACAATTTGGAGTTAGCCAATTAACCTAGCATGTTTTTGGAATGTGGGAGGAAACCGGAGTACCCGGAGAAAACCCACGCATGCACGAGGAGAACATGCAAATTCCACACAGAGATGCCCGAGGGTGGAATTGAACCCTGGTCTCCTAGCTGTTAGGTCTGCGCGCTAACCACACGACCACCGTGCCACCATCATTATTATAGTTTAAATTTATAAAAAGAATCAAATTTGGTATCTCATAGTATGAGCTGGGCGGCACAGTGGTCGAGTGGTTAGCGCGCTGACCTCACAGCTAGGAGACCAGGGTTCAATTCCAACCTTGGCCATCTCTGTGTGGAGTTTGCATGTTCTCCCCGTGCATGCGTGGGTTTTCTCCGGGTACTCCGGTTTCCTCCCACATTCCAAAAACATGCTAGGTTAATTAGCCACTCCAAATTGTCCATAGGTATGAATGTGAGTGTGAATGGTTGTTTGTCTATATGTGCCCTGTGATCGGCTGGTGACCAGTCCAGGGTGTACCCCGCCTCTCGCCCAAAGACAGTTGGGATAGGCTCCAGCACCCCCGCGACCCTCGTGAGGAAAAGCGGTAGAAAATGAATGAATGAATAGTATGAGCTCATCCCAGCTGACTTCAGGTCAGATCTCGCCTACTTCCTGAAAATATATCATTTTTAAATGTTGCGCTCACCCAGACTTTCTTTTCTTACTTACTATAGGAACTAACAATCCATTCATTTTGCCTCGCCTTATCATAATGAAAGTTGGTGTATCAAATATTTTTCTTCATTTTTTTCAAGCTGCTTCTTCTCCCCTGTAGGCGTCTAGCACCAGCTCTTTGCTTTGGGGTCCAACCAGCTCACTAACTATAAAGTACCGGTGTGATGTTTTGCAGGTAAAAGTCGACAATATTGTTATTATTGTTAGTAGTACTACTACAATAATATTACTCATGATAAAATACCTGGTTTACTCACATTTAAAGTTTCCAGATCAGACAAAGATGGTATTCTCAAGGATAAGTCTGCCACCAAGTGGTAAAAGGGGGGTATCTGTGAATATCTGGGAGGGAAGGAGAAGCGGTGGCCCCCTGCCGCTGAGATGTAGGGGCTACATGGACTACTGTTGGGGAGGCAGGCTTCCAGAGTGTGACACCAATACTGGCCCAGGTTGCAACCCCCTGTTGTGTTGCACAGCGGAACCACCGAGCAGCAGCTGAAGGGATTCCGAAGGGAGCTGCAACCTGAAGGAGCAAAGGGATTCTTAGGACTCTTGTTCATGTTTACAAAAACAATGGTACGGTCTGGTGAACCTGGAGGTACTAAGTGGTGGCTGGGGTTGCAGTAGGGTCGTAGGATTTGGACCCGGACCAGAGAAGAAGTCGGGCTGGGCTGGACCACCAGTTCCAGGGATGTCAGTTGACCTGAATGGCTGAACCACAGGCCTGGGAACAACTGCAACTGTTGATGGGAATTTTCATGAATATGCTTAAAAGTTGAACTTTTTCTATGAAAAAACGGTGAGGCACCAAATACTTGGAGTGCAAACCTCCACTGCATGTTGTTCACTATCTGGGATCGTCGAGAGAGGGTGGATTTGGAACTGATGGTAGATGCCCGTCATCAGAACCACTCCCACGAGGTAACTGTCCACCTCTGGTAAATATTCTACGAAGTAAAGAAAAGTATTATGAGTTGGATTACACCTAAAAACTTTTGTATTTCCCCTGAAGTTTACCATCGAGGTGTCTTTCACAGAAGAAGTGGTATCGTTTACTGCAAGGGGTCCTCCTCCATTGTCCACGTGTTCCCAAAGACAACTGAGGACACACTTCCAGGTTTTCACCGATGCCTTCATCCCCCCATGAAGGACTTGCTGACTCCACAGGCCCACCCTGGTTGGGTCCTTCTCCTCTTGATCCCTTCAGCCAAACCCACACAGAGCTTTTCCTAACCAAAAAGAACAATACGCACCAGTACATATGGGACGGGTGTGCCAAAAGACTGAAGTAGCTGGAGGAAAATTAAATTAAAAAAAAAAAACAGAATTGTAAACATATACCCACATAACGTCAGCAATGTTGTTTTTTTTGTTAAAAAAAATATTACAAAATAAAATCATCTATGTTACAGGTTTCTTATGGTGGAGTCTTGAACATCGACCTTAACTGAGGCAAGTGAGACCTGCAGTTCTTTGAATGTTGTTGTGGGGTCTTTTGTGACCTTTTGGTCGGCTGGCCACTCCTGGGAAGGTTCACCACTGTTACATGTTTTTGCTATTTGTGGATAATGGCTCTCCCTGTGGTTTGCTGGAGTCCCAAAGCTTTAGAAAATGGCTTTAAAAACATTTCCAGACTGATATCGCAATTAAGAAAATTCAGGTTCATGGCTCAAAAAAGTATTGATATCAATAATACAACATATTCAAGTTTAATATTAGTATTTCACCGCCACCCCCACACCCAATTGCATTATATTGTCATGTCACACTGATTTGGACTATGCTTGGAATAAAAATGGCGTCAGTTTATTCTATACACCAGTAGTCAACACATTTGAGACGGTTTCCCAGTTCCTGGTAGACTTACACTGGGAAGGCGTGCTGGATGAAGTTTTGTAAATCCGACGTGTCAGCAGTTGCCACGTCCCCACCACTCGTCTGCAGACAGGAATCCAAAGCTTCGGACCATGTGGACGTCTTTTTAGAGAGCCAGAAGCATCGCAGGCTCGGCAGGTGGATCTGACCACCTTTGGGGCAGGGGATGTCTTCTGCAAGATGGCCTTAGTTGCACAAAAGTCAGAAGTAATATTACATTTTACAGTAAATTCTTATTGATGATATATATGTATTAACAAAGCAGATATTTAAAGGCAAATTGCATGAAGTTGCAAGTTAAAAACAAATTCAGCTTCTCACCTCCTGCTGTGCTGAAGAAAACCACACAAAGGATGCTCCACGCGTGTCTCTGTGGAGCGAGCATGACTGTCATTGGCATCAGAGGAAAGATGCATCATACTCAGTGAAAACTACTTTTCCCTCAATGCATTCCAGTAGTCTAAAAAGCAACATTTTTGGTCTGCATTTTGATTTCCCTCATATTAAATCCAACACTGCGCCTTCACTAGCAACCTCTATCCCCACCCTCAGCACACTGAGTTATGGTGGTGTCTCTTCTCCCCGGTCTTTAATCGCCTTGGTGACTTCTACTTTGTTTCTCAGCAACAGCAATAGAAGCGGAGTGGACAGAGGAGGCCTTCACTGCTCATTAGCATGTTGTAAAAGCAGACAATGATAGAGAAGAGCACAAGGACGGAAGCAAAAAGTCAAGCTGGTCATGCAGTGTTTCATTTCATATGTTTTTTTTTTTTTAATAATATGCGGAAATAAGTTGCTTTGCAAAGGTTTTGTGTCCCTGTTGGGTGCAAACTATCTTTGTGACCTCACCATTAAACAAACAAAAGCCTGTGACGCGCATGCAAAAGAAATGCACCCCATTTGGCAAGGCAGGATGCCATCGCTGTTGCCCGGAGAGAGAAGGCGTTAAAGGTCAAGGTGGTGAGAAAGTTGGATTTGTTTCGTAACAACAGTAGCCAATGCCATGGTTCATCTTACAACCTTTAGCAACTTTAAAAATCCAATTATCTATTCAAATTCACATCACGTGCCTCCAATAAAATCCCAGCATCAATGTCTATATGCAGAATATTTTCTATGCCAAAGGAAAAAATAATCACAATCAAAATAATCACAGATGGTATTCCTATTTAACAATAATAAATCTTTCACTATTAGCAATCATGATTTCTTTGTTTGCTATGATGAGCTGTAATACTAAATTACAACACAAGGGGGCGCCAATGCGCCTTGGTTGAATACACAACCATGAAGAAGAAAAAGCAGGAACAAGCAGGCGTCGGATGGTGGTGACACATCTAAGGTAAAGCGACGGCAAAAAAACGTAATTTCTGTTTAATTGCTACATACTGTTGAAAATAAAAATCATATGCATTGCAGTTGAACATGCTACGCTTTTGACATGGTTTATATGGTTCGTTTTTTAAGGAAATAAACGAAGTCCGACCCGTGCGGATTAGCATGTTGGATGGCCCTTTAACTCTTGTTTACATTGAGCTGCTAACAGTAGCTTAGCCGCTAGCATACTGGCATTACAGAGATATGTTATGTATATCATTATCGTCCACTTGGCGTATTAACGTTTTAGGAGGTGAATTCTGATTAGGAGTTTTGTACGAAGTCGGAATCAAACAAGTATAATAATATTGTTACTAAAGTGTGGAAAGTATAATGAGCATCGTCATCTTTGTAAGGCAGACTTTTTAGATATTTCTGTGTTCAATGTGCAAGTTTGGATATCACCTGATGGTTCTGTGTTTTTGTGTCATCGACAGCAGGTTCTATGCTCCAGCTCAGGACCACAGAAGAAGAACACAGTTGTGAGATCTCCCAGCTCCGACAAGCGGTGTTACAAAACAATGACAGACTCCTTGAAGACATGCTGTGCCAGGATATCTACAAGAAGGTCATCAACTACAGAGGCGGATGGGGCATCGCGGGCACCCCTCTTCACGCTGCCGTGTCCAAAGGCCACCTCAGTTGTCTGCAGGTTCTGCTGACCCACGGTGCCCTGGTGGACTGTGTGGATGTCAAAGCCCAGACGCCTCTTTTCGCTGCAGTTCGAGGAAAGTACCTGGACTGCGTCTTAGCGCTCCTCAGGGCCGGCGCTGACCCCAACGGGAATTCCTCTAACAACTGCTCCCCCGTGCTCACTGCTGCTCGTGAGGGCGACGTTGCAATACTACAGGAACTGCTCAAACATGGTGCTGAGGTGAACTCTCGATCAAAAGTCCTTCTCTGGACCTCAAGCGCCAGGGTGTCAAGCGGGCCACTCTACCTGGCCGCCGTATATGGACACATGGAGTGCTTCAAATTGCTCCTCCTCTACGGGGCCGATCCAGATTACAACTGTGCCGACCCCAGACTGCTGAGTTCCATCAAGCAGCCCAAAACGGTGCTGGAGATGTGTTTGAGGCACGGCTGCGGTGTGGAGTACATTCAGCTTCTCATCGACTTCGGAGCCAACGTCTATCTTCCCACGCTTATCATTGAGAAGTCCACCAAGCAGAATGAAGCTGTGGAGCTGCTGCTGCAGGAGAGAGGTGCCACACATTCATTCATTTATTTATATATTGTCATTATGCAATATCTTTACTTCAACACTGAATATTTTAGTGCATTTTTGCAGGAGTGAGATTGCAATTTAAATGATTAAAAATATATATTATTAAGAGTCCTCATTGTTTACATCTGCTTTAAAGAAACCAATGGTCTTTCTCATACTACATACTTACTAATATGTATTCCTTCCTGTCACATCCTCAGGAAATCCAAAGGCCTTGACGTCACAGTGCAGACTGGCTCTGCGAAGATACCTCAAAAAGATCAACAAGATCCACTGTATCGAGCAGCTGGAGATGCCAACAAGTGTCATTAACTTCTTGCAGTACAAGCCTCCCCCAGTCACCCTTCTATAGCTCCACGTGGCATCATGTATATTTGTCTGCATATGTTTATGTTTTTTTAATTGACCACCTGGACAGCCTGTGTAATGACAAGTCTCTTACATTAAACGTCAATGTGTGGATAAGTACTGTGTACTTTCTGTGTACATTCCCTTTGCTGTGTATTCGAAGTAACCTTTAATGTTCATTCATTCATTCAATTCACCTTTATATGCATTTTATTATTTAATGCCATTATGGCCTGCTTGCTTACTTTACAAAAAATAAGTGTATTTGTATGTAATAAAATAATGTAATAAGTATGTAAATCAGCATCAAGTTCACCATTTTATTCATTCATTTTCTACTATCCCAGCTGTCTTCGGGCGAGAGGCGGGGTACACCCGGGACTGGTCGCCAGCCAATCACAGCGCACATATATAGACCACATTCAATAGACACATGGACAATTGGCCAATTGGAATTTTGGAATGAAACCAGCGTCCCCGCAGAGAATATGCAAAATCCACACAGAAATGGCCGAGAGTGGAATTGAACTCATGTCTCCTAGCTGTGAGGCCTGCGTGCCACAACCACTCGTTCACCATTTTAAACAGACAATAATAATTTTGGCAGTCCCTAAAAAATGAAGGCACTATATTTATTTGGAAAGGATATTGTTTTCACTCGTGTTGCATTGAATAAAAGGATAAAACAACAAATTGTGAAATCCCACATATGCCCCGTTTTATATCTGCATATTGCAGCATTGCATGAAAACAGCATGTAGAATGAAATCCTTCTACAAAGAAATCATTAACTGCTTCTGTTGACGTTGAACAAAAACAGACTTCAAGTATTGCCACCATGAGGTAAATGATAAAAAGTTTTTTTTCTTCTTTTTTTTCAAAGTATATATTGACTAAAGACCATTGAAAAAAAATGAGTACTTTTCCACTGCACAGCAAATAAGTGACAGTTAGGTCCATACTGTACGTGCCAATATTTGGACATTAGACAAAGTACCGTCATTTCTGGTGTATAAACTTTGAACCCCTGAATTGTACATCTTACAAAGACTAGTCATTTAGTGAGAATGGTTCACTATGGCATCAGGCTCGGTGCTGTACTGTGGAAAAGTGTCAAAATGTGCAATACTTGATTTGGTCCCCTTCTTTGCCGCTGAGGTCAGCAGCGTCGTGGCGATGATGGCTGTGGAGGCGCTGCTGGTCGTCACGGCGATTCAGCCCAGCCCCACATCTAGTGACATCATCACTATAAAGCCCAGGATAGCGGTGCAGGACGCCAGCTTCCCGTTCCCACTGTGGACAAGTTCAAAGTTAAAGGGAGATTTTAAAAAGACTATATATGTACATATACAGTAAAAATATATTACAAAATGTAAGCAACATGATTTTATGTATTACAGTCACTCATATTATGACTTTGCATTATATTTAATATAATCCAGCCAATGTTTGAACATGAATGACACGTGTCCTCCCTCACCTGACTTGAGCCTCCGGTATGATGTCATCAACCACGACGTAAACCATCGCCCCAGCAGCAAACGCCAACGCGTATGGTAACAGAGGCTCAGCCAACACCACGGCGACGGCGCCCAGCATCCCAGCAATGGGCTCCACCATCCCACTCAGCTGGCCGTACCTACCGAGAGGACCATGACAATGCTTATTTCAATGCTTATTTGGTGGGGGGGGGTGTTCATAAGTCATGTTGAATGTGTCATTTATCACCAGAAGGCCATCCATGTTGAGACCCCGGACCCTCGAAGCGGCAAACTCACTGCAAGGCCTTCTGGGAAATTTTGGATACCAATACCGATTGCCAAATTCCTGCAGGGACAATAAAAATGCAAAAAAAAAATGCAAAAAATATAGTTTTATTCTTATTATTATCCATAAAGGACAGCATATTTTCAAATGTTTTTATAAAAAAAAAATCTATTTTAAATATAAAAATCATAGCTCAATCTGACAAGAATGCAAGCTAACACTCATGATGCAATGTGACAATATAACCTGTAGATGGCAGCAAAGCATTGGATGACCTAAGTGAGCACTGAGGGCACCAAGTGCTTATGAAGTTGGGAGGATAATGAAAAGGGACAAAGCATGGGTAGCATGGGTAGCATGGGTAGCATGGGTAGCACCTCACCAAAGTTAAAAAAACATAGCTGCATTCCTTGCAGTACCACTTTACCCGCTAGATGTCATCAGCACACAATTGGGAACGTTTATAGACCAATAGTCTTTTATTTTTTTTCTAAGCAACCAAAGGTATCATCGACATTCAAATAAAAGTAGGACTTTAGGTTGAGTCCACTTTAGGGTTCTACTACATTTGTTGTCTGATGGGCCTCACCTTGCACTCTCAAAAGTAGCAGATGGAGTCTTTCCAATGGCTCCAAATCCAACACCCACAGCCAAGCCCTCTGCAGACAGAAAACACCAATATGTGAACCATGTCTGCGGAAGTGTGACACAAACGTAACACATGGAGGTTTCAAGCAGAATGAGGGATCACCAAAAACCGAACAGATAGGAGGGGGGGCCAATCCATAAATTCAAAAAGATGCAAACGGGCCAGGAATTCTTGTGCATGGATGGTTGAATCCATCTACTGGATCTACAGTACTGGATAGCTCCTTTTAACTTTAATCCAAAATGACAGCCCAACAACACACACAAGGGACACACGAGCGGTTTGGTGCATTCGCATGAAGGCAACTAAAGCAGATTTTAAGTAGTTGTTGTCACAACGTGGCTGAATGCTGTTTTCTTGTGTCCTCATTGGCCTGGGACGTTTCTTGACGCTGGTAGTAGCACATGCATGTACCGTTATTATTTTTTTACATTAACACAAAAAATGATTGACTTTTGTAATGCATCTGAATGTTTTTTCTCATCCTGGTTCGGGCATGATTATTTGAATTTTCCAATTTCCTTAATCTGCTGTCCGTGTAGATTGTCCCAATTTATGGAACTCATGATATGTTACAGCAAATAAACCTTCAGGCACGTGAAACACAGAGAAGTCATATCACTCCACTAACAAACGCTTGATTAGAACGTTAATGCATGCTAATGTTTGTCATAGACAAGCACAGCACCCTGCAGGTTTTTGAATTTAGTCACCAGCGTCACATGACCCTGTTGCTCACATGCACACCCTTTGAGGTTAAAGTAGGTCGAACAAGGACTATCTATGCAATATTTATTTTGGCATTCTCCCTTTTTCCATAGTATTAATTGCCTTTAGGAGTAGAAATAATACAATTACAAAAAATGTCTCTTTTGGCAATATAAATAGTTGACCTCTCGCATGTTGCAAGACTTTTAGACTCCATTTACTGATTTTCAGTGGATGAAGTCATGAAATAAGATGTCACATAGAGTTGTGGCTCCCAAAGAGCTTAGGGCCAGTGCACAATTAACAGCCTTCCTCACAATCTAACAGCCGCTCATTCTCACGGAGACGTCTGAGTGGGT
Organism: Doryrhamphus excisus; assembly: GCF_030265055.1. Taxonomy (NCBI): domain Eukaryota; kingdom Metazoa; phylum Chordata; class Actinopteri; order Syngnathiformes; family Syngnathidae; genus Doryrhamphus; species Doryrhamphus excisus. Next base: position 3,765,353 of record NC_080487.1, on the reverse strand, counting down.
ACTAACGACACACAAGGGGGGGCTGCAGCCTGCTGGAAGCGTTCAATAATCTATTTAAGGAATTGAAAATTGGCATTTCTGTGACCTCACAGTGCGACCATTCACTTTGTTAACTATAGAAGGTAAATATTCTGTAATCACCGAGCACATTTTAAAACCGCAAAATTCTAACTTGAATGCAACGATTATTTAGAGAATTCAAACACCTCGATTGCAAAAAAACGGAAGAGATGTAAACGGATGCAAACGGAAGATGAAAGAGGATGGGGAGCATCCTCATCCCCTACGCAGCTGCAGATATCCCAAAGCCCAAAGGCCGCTTCATCATCATCTAACGCCTGTCATTACCTAAGATAAAGACACCCTGGCTCCATTCTATTCCCCCCCGGCCCATCAAGGCAAACGTAATGAAGCGCTGTTATGGATAAAGCTCCCTTCACTTGCACTCAATCTGAAATCTGGATTGGTCTGAAATGCCACAGGGCTGGTGGGAACGCTATTTGCACCTACAAACTAAGTTTGACCACACAGTAACAAGCGGGGGAGAGTTTCGGTGTTTGTTTGGCTTTTAGTAACGTCAGTCTGAAGTCTGGAGAGAAGACTTTATAAAGACTGGAGACCATCATGTTTGTTTGCAAGAAAAAAATGCTGCATCTCGCTTGTCTTTACAGGCATGGCATAACGATTAACTGAATATCTGACATGATATATTTGAAATATATTTTGAGACCAACCACAAAGTGGTGGGAGGATTTCACCTGAGAGGAAATAAAGAATGTAGCAATAAAAAGGTAATTTTCTTCCTCATTAGGCAACACAAATGTTAATTCGGCCTCTCTGTTTTTTTCTTCTGTGGTCCCGTGAGTTGATGCAATAACTTAAACATGTGTGGAAAAAACTTAAAAATAAATAACTTAAACGTGTGTGGAGAAATGACAAAGTGCCAAAACGCTAAACGTTACATTAACGCCCAGCTTGGACTTTTAGGAAAAAAAACAATCATACTGCACTTCCGGAATAACAAACAAAAAACAGACTGTGTACATATATTTATACTGTTATTCTGTATATTTTGTATTTTTCATTCTTTTTTTAATAGATGTGTCTGCACCTACTATACCAAAACTAATTCCAGGCAATAAACCTTTTCTGATTCTGATTCTGATGAGAAAGCCTTTAAGAAACGCTGAGATTTTCTGTATTACAGTCAGGATTTTCATGCCATTGTTTGCTTTCAGGCGTATAATCTGGCCAGTTTCCCAGTAAACCATATGTTTTTCTTGAAAAACACCCTCTAAGGGATTCCATAATTGTTTGCAAATCAGCGTTGGTTGCCTCGAGCAAAATGATAACATTAAACGCTCAGCGCGTTGCCAATAAACTGCATTTTGTTGAACTGTCTCCTCCTCCAAGATGCTTTTTTTCAACCTTGCGTGTCACTGTGTCAATTATAAACAAGTACGTAGTACTTTGTACGTAGTCGAGAATTCCCTATTCCACAATGTCATACTTAGACAATATTCTTCCTCATACTTTGTGTGACATTACGGATTTGACAGTTGCCGTGGCGCAGACGTGACTATGTTCATCCATCACACAAATAGGGCCATTTAATGTGATGGGAGAGAACATCTCCAGCAAGTTTCACCAAACTCCTGTTAAGCTTTCACAGCCTCTTTGCCAAGCAGTACATGTGTTTGTTTATGCAGCGGATGCATCTGTTCAATACAACGAGCGAGGCACGGAGTCTATCAGCGGGCTTCAGGTCCCGCTGAGACAAACAAGGGTTGGAAATTAAGTGCACTTACCGTTTCATGATGGAAGAGCACAAGCTGAACCAGCATTTTGTCTTTTTTTTATGTTTAATAGCTCTATTATCAACTCTCATTTCTAAATAGCCCGAGGCCCTCCGTCCGTGTGGGTTAATGACTCTTCTGGAGAATCAAACAGGTGCTTTTTACCACACGTTCATTCACATGATCATTCAAAATCATTAGTATGGTATGAAATCTATCTCATGTTTACAAATAATGCATCATCAGTGCTGTGCATACAATAGTGAATTCCTGTAGAAATTAAAACAGTTAAAAACACATCACATGGTTATCTCCCATTAATAGAACGTCATTGCTCATTAATACTTCAGTGACTGAGTACATTCCAGTATGCAAGCCACAGTAAATGATGCATTCATTCATTCATTCATTCATTTTCTACTGCTTTTCCTCACAAGGGTCGCGGGGGGTGCTGGAGCCTATCCCAGCTGTCTTCGGGCGTGAGGTGGGGTACACCCTGGACTGGTCGCCAGCCAATCACAGGGCACATATAGACAAACAACCATTCACACTCACATTCATACCTATGGACAATTTGGAGTCGCTAATTAACCTAGCATGTTTTTGGAATGTGGGAGGAAACCGGAGTACCCGGAGAAAACCCACGCATGCACGGGGAGAACATGCAAACTCCACACAGAGATGGCCGAGGGTGGAATTGAACCGTGGTCACCTAGCTGTGAGGTCTGCGTGCTAACCACTAGACCACCGTGTCGCCTGAATGATGCAGAATTGGTCAAAATATTAGGTGACATTTATGTATTACCTTACTGTATCTTGGTGCATTTGGTCTTTAAAAAAAAATGTGCCACTGTGAGAGGTTTTGACAGTTCCATTATTTTTCCCAATAAATGCTACAGTACGTCACGTACTAGCAAATATCAATGTGGCAGAAACGAAGCAAGACGCGCGTACAATATTGCGTTCATATGTTGCAATTAAAGCCACATGCTGAGTGCAATGCGGTGACAAGTGTATATTTTTTTTTTTCTCTCTAGTAAATGGGCTGCTCTTTGACATGAAATTATGCTTTTACTGCAGCAGTTCCTCCTACACACTCGGCAAGTGCCTGATTTGCATGACGCACACACACACAAAATATGAAAATGTAGCTGCACCACTGTTTGAAATAGCCATGTCAAGCAGCAATGATGAGGTGGATTCGTGCAACTGAAACGAGCGTTCCTATTAACCAGGAGCTACAGGATGGAAGAAGAAGAAGAAGATGACGAAGGAACCCAATGATAATTCCCTTTTGAAACAGAGATGTATTATGTATTATTGTGTTTTTAAATATACCAGTTTTAAATTTCAATTATTTTCAAGTGACCCCGACAGACCAACACTGCACTATTTGAGAAGCACTAAGACAAAGAAATAGTTGGGGGGGGGGGGGGTGACTTTCAAATACAAAATGATTCATGATTCAACTCTTAGTGTGCCAATTACATCCCTACGGCTTCTTCTCACCTGGGATGTTGTGAATAGTGATGGCGAGGATGAGTAGGAGGATGCGTCTCCAGCTGCTCCCTGAACGTCCAGCCATTTCTGGATGTTTGTTTTCTCTTTGTTGAACATCTGAGCCATCCCAATGAGATACTCTCTTCCTCGGGAGCTGAAGACCCTCCTCTGTTTTTTAACCACAAAAAAACACAAAAAAGGATTTTACTGTAATATAATATGACTGATATCTGATTGGAGAGAAGAGAGAAAATCAGTTGAAAATAGGGAAGAACCACCATGGTACCAAAAGAGGCCATATTAATGTCTCAAAAAGGATGACGCAATCGAAGAAATAACCAAATATTATTAAATATTTCCCAAAAAAAGACTAAAAAGGCAAGAAGTAATGGTTGATCCCTTTTCCTGCAGATGACAAACAACAAGGAGTCAACAGTAACAATAACCAAGACAAGCCCTATTATAGGGCCTCCCTTCTGGCTGTTTCCTGTCTTGTTTTCCCAGTACCGGTACTGGTGCATGACAATGTTTCTGGAGTGTCTCTGCAGTCCCTGATGACAACTGCTGTAGACCTCTGGGCCATCATGTATCATTCTATCTTCCACTGTTAAGTCTTATATTCATTTGTGGTCATCATCACAACAACAACAACAACAGCGTGTGTTAAGTGATGTCGGTCGTGTCGCAGTATTTTTCCATTACAGTTCAAGAAAAACACTGCAGTTGAGTGCAAAACTTGTTATGCACAAGTTTTCCGTGGTGGCACAAAACGGGGGAAGTTTACTACAATTTACTGTTGCAGACTATTGTTCTCTGTTTGAGTAATATCACTTGATCAAGCCTTTTCTCACGTTCCACACTACATAATAAGCCATAATAATAATACGTTTTATTTGTATAGCGCTTTTCAAAATACTCAAAGACACTTTACAGAAGAATGGAGTTGAATAAAAGCAAGTAAACTTAAACAAAATACAACATTCATTGGTTAATACACAGTTAAAGCATGAGCGGGGCGGGGCAAAGAGTTCCAGAGGGTGGGGGCAGCGATGGAGAAAGCTCTGTCTCCCCAGCTTCTTTGTTCTAAGTATGATTTGTGCTTGTAGTTATGGCGATACTCAAGGCTACAATACATTGTGAAGAGGTTGTACGCCTGCAATTACGATTATAAAGTATAAGTGATGAAACAGAGGAATCGTTCCAATGAAGTTGATAGTTGGATGGACCTACAGTACAAATACTTCAGGCGGCTTCAATTTAGCTCCCAAGGCTATCTGTAGATGTGTCTTGACCTCTCAAAACAGCTCTCCGGCATATAAGCATTTATCCTCTATCAGTGCAGTTCAAGTGTGCAACACAGGAAGCTGTCAATTTGAATTATTTGGTGTGCAAAGGTCAAACAATCTGGACAATTGCTCAAGGTGTTCAATTACAGAGGGGGGCATTTTCAAAGGCCAACATCCTTTAATTCATTTGGCTGTGACAGAACTTGGAGAACCCAACCTTTTCACCACAGCCAAAGGAGTTGGAAGCATAAATAGAAATGGGCTTTAAAGGTATGCTTGTGGAGGACGTGGCTTCCTATTAAGACGCTCCAAGAAAAAAAAAAACAAATAGAATAACACATCGATATAAATAAATAACAAAGAAGTGTTCAGACGGTTGCCATGGATATGGCATGGATGAGTGGTGTAGATGCTCTAAACCAATGTGAAGACTGCTTCTTTGGACCATATGCCAAATCAAAGATTGAGTAAGACCCTCAAACAATGCACAACGATGAGCCAATTCAAGAAACAATACAAGCAGTTGATGTTTGCTAAATACAAGGATGAAGAGTCTTGAACCAGTCATGATGTGCTATATATATCACTATATTGACACTTACTATGGTACCCATGATGTCATTGTATGATCATATCACCTCCTACTTCGGTACGAGGTCCATTATTAAAAAAAAACAAAAAAAAAACCCTTAAACCGTATTATAGAAAGCAGGAAGTGAACAAATGTAACAGTTACTGATTGTAAAAGTACCAGATGGAAGGGTAGGATTTAATAAGCTTTGCTTCTTCCTACTCCTTTTGGACATGTGGAACTGTGAACCGATTATGGGATGCACTCATGCATGTTCAAATGAAATAATACCATTACCATTACCAAAGTACACACATACAATACTACTTACAACATGAACTTCATACAGATACAATGTGATGGAACATTTGGCATAAGAAACCAAAGGTGGCAATCCCGACTCCAGACGACAATAAAACTATAAAACTAAAGTCTAACTCAGTGAAACAAAATCTCATAAATTGTGTTCTTCATAACTTCCAAACCAGAATAATATTTATTCAGAATATTATTTATTATATTCGTGAGACGGGCCTGCTTTTAAGCTGTAATTTCAGAACAATTATAATTAGAATAATCAGCGTGAGGGAGACTGCAAAAATCACGGCGCATTGAACGGTGGTGTGTTGCAAAGAGGTATGCGTACGGAATGATTTGTGTGGCTGATTTACATAAGATACTTCCTTGCAGGCGCCATGAAAAATGCTCCGCTGCAGTAATATTCCGCGTTTCCGTGACTGTTGACTGAACGGCACTTGGTCTCCGAGGAAAGGAGCTAGTGGCGTGTCGGTCATGAACGAACGAGTCAAAAGAATTAGTTCTTTTTTGTGAATGAACGACAGAACGAACAGAATGAACGAGGTCACCGGCCCTAAAATACCCGTTCAGTTGCAAATGCTTTTTTTTTGATTGGCTGGAGAGTCAGTTCACCGTCCTATCGAGAACGAGAGATTGACCAATACCATCAGTGACCTTGTTCATTCCGTTCACAAAAAAGAACCAGTTCTTTTGACCCGTTTGTTCATGACCGACATACCACTAGTCATCACGTGTTGTTGCGCTATTGAGTCGGAACGAACGTGAACATGACTGAACGGACTGACTCGACACGACTGACCGGTTCTGTGCACAGGGGGGAGATCACAGGCTAACGACCAATTAGCCTGCGGAATGATCCTGTTCACTGAAATGAACAGTTTTGCCCACCACTACCATGAACAATGATCGACTTTAGCTTGTCCTTTTGCTATGCATTTACATGGAAAGGAAAACGCACAGGGTTCAATTCCACCCTCGGCCATCTCTGTGTGGAGTTTGCATGTTCTCCCCGTGCATGCGTGGTTTTTCTCCGGGTACTCCGGTTTCCTCCCACATTCCAAAAACATGCTAGATTAATTGGCGACTCCAAATTGTCCATAGGTATGAATGTGAGTGTGAATGGTTGTTTGTCTATATGTGCCCTGTGATTGGCTGGCCACCAGTCCAGGGGTGTACCCCGCCTCTCACCCAAAGACAGCTGGGATAGGCTCCAGCACCCCCGCGGCCCTCGTGAGGAAAAAGCGGTAGAAAATAAAGGAAGAAGAAGAAGGAAAACGCACAGGCATTTTGATTTTAATGGAAAAAATAAATAAATAAACATTTTAAATGTCAATTTTGGTCGTCCTTGCAGACACAGCTTCTCCAGAAACACAACCTGATTCAGGATGCATACTAAGGGCGTACCCACACAAGGTCAATGATATCATGCCAAGGCACACGGGACCTTTAGCAGAATAAACATGGCCTCCAATACACAATGAGAGCGAGGAGAGGGAGGGGAAAGTCACTGTTCTAGACAATCACTACAATTCTAAGGATCAAATGAATTAATTTGACAAGAAAACAGTGCCAATTAATATCATTTACATTATGAACTATGCTTTAATTTGAAATACACTACTTTTAAACGTCCCCGATACACAAAGTTATCAGTATTGGATCGGTTTTGCTGATACCAGCGTGCATCAAATGATAAACTAATAAACGAGTGGTATCGACCTTTTAGGTTACAACCTGATTAAATGAAGCATTGATCATGTCCACAGAAAAGGGTGAGAAAAAATTCCAGATTTGTTTTGACAACCTGCATTGACTATTAGTTAGTCGTTAGTCAGGCTGAGCAAGACAGTGATCAGCGACATTATCAGCAGCTGGCGAGATGCTTGTCACGTCCATGTTGTGAAAGATCCTGCCAGTCAAGATGAGTGAAAGGAGATGAGGTCAGATGGCGCTAACACAAGATTTGACTATAAATAAAAAAGGAATAGACAAGATCATGGAATGAGTGGAATTCATATAACAAGGGGTTCTTCCAAACCAAAGACCTATCCACACATTGCTTTGTGAACCTGTTTTTTCTACGGGGGGCATGGTCATTTTTTTCTAAATTGTTCCCACAGTGATAGAGGTGTAGAACTGTCCAAGATGTCTTCGTTAGGTGAAGAATCCAGATTGAGGAGCAAATAACGGGTCTACCCCAGTAACAGTACGGTGAGAAATACAAGGAGAGACAAAGGAGGTGGAGATGAGCCCAAGTCTTAGAGAAAGGGACTTTCTGATCAACTGTCCCTGAGCAAAGCCGCAAAGCCAATGGCAACTATTCATTTGTCCGGAGGCATTAAAAATCCATAAATTGAGAAGTTCTTTGCAAGGCCTTCATCCATGCAAGCTGTGGGATCTAAGTCAAGACGGTTTGGGCCATGTTGTTTGCAAAAGGGTCATTCGGTCACTCTGAGCTCATACCTTCTAAAGAACTTTTTTTTTTTTCTCTTTTGTGCTTTACTTTCTCCATCTGGACATCTTAAGTAAACGATGGCATAATAAGGGTATATTTCTTCTCTTAACCACTGTCTCCAAGACCAACACTGCTATTGTGGGCAACACGGTAAAGAGAGTTTACGGTAATGTCAGTTTTCACACCAACGCTATCTTGTTTAAAAAGTAACCGGGAACGCTATGGTGCGTTAATTCTAACAAACAAAAATCTGGGGTCTCAAACTCAATTTACCTGGGGCCCACTGGAGCTAGGGTCTAGGTGAAGCTGGGTCGCATCAGGTTTAAAAAAACCCCAAGAAAAACACATTTATTAAAAATAAATAAATAAAAAAAATAAAAAATAAAAAATAAATATATATATATGTATATATATCTTCATTTTTACTTTTCTACACAAAATAAGATCAAAAAACAAATAAAAAAATCAAGACAAAATAAATCAATCTATCAGTAATAAATAAATAAAATAATAATAAAACAGCAAATGAGAAAAATTTAAGAAACTACATATACTAGTTGGTGGGTGTTAATTCTAACAAACAAAAATCTGTAGTGTGAGCGGAAACGTCACAATAGCCCCCAAACCAGGGGTATCAAACTCAATTTACCTGGGGGCCACTGGAGCTAGGGTCTGGGTGAAGCTGGGCCGCATCAGGTTTGAAAAAAAAAAAAAAAAAAACAAGAAAAACACATTTATTAAAAACCGAAAAAATAAAAATCTAAACTGTCTTCAATGTTTTTGCATAACACTTTTTCAGTGCTTTGGTTCCGGTTTGCCACAAGAAAAGCTCTGATAAAACATTCCACTGTTCTCAAATATCTTCATTTTTACTTTTCTACACAAAATAAAATGAAAAAAAAACAAATAAACAAATCAAGACTAAAGAACATAAATCAATCAGTAATTCATTCATTCATTCATTCATTTTCTACCGCTTTTTCCTCACGAGGGTCGCAGGGGGGTGCTGGAGCCTATCCCAGCAGTCTTCGGGCGAGAGGCGGGGTACACCCTGGACTGGTCGCCAGCCAATCACAGGGCACATATAGACAAACAACCCCAATTAGTAATAAATAAATAAAATAATAATAAAACAGCAAATGAGAAAAACTTAAGAAACTACATATACTAGTTGGTGGGTAGAGGAATTATTTTTTTCAGATTCCAATGAACAGTATTAACAGTTATTTAACCTTTAACATGAACATTAATGAAAAGTAATAATTTTACCCAATTAGCAAGTTATCCTGGCGCTAACTTGGTGGCGCTCCGGTAAGAAGCGTTGGAACCAGCCGAGCTGTGCGCCTCCAGAGGGTATCATGTACCCAGAAATGACAGCGGGGCTTCGGAACTTCAAACTTGCAACTTTCATGTGCCCCAAACCCTTTGGCGAGTATGTCAAGATTAGCGACCCAGGAAAGTTCTGACCTCTCTGCTTGCAGATAAGAATTTCCCCACCAAGCTTAGGGATAAAATATTGATTTCATTCAGTCAAACAGCAATGAATTCATAACCTTTACATCATGTTCTTTTTTCACTTGGATAATCCGTGTCTGTCCTGAAAGAAGACAAAGGTGAACCTCGAGACAGTCATATAAATAATACAAGCCGTATAACTGAGGTAGGTTTCTATGAGTGTTTCAGATTTTACCCCCCCGGTCTCACTTTTCATCAGACATTTATTTATTTCACCTTGATCAAACCTGCCCTCCTTCTGTCATTCCAGGCCTAAGAGGAGACAATTCTTACTCTTCTGTCTCATCTAAAAAACAATGACGCGGCTTGAAGCATGACTGCAGGAAATTGGCAAAAACAATAGTAGACTTCACGGCTGCAAGGTTGTTTGCGGAAACTAAACCTAGCTGAGAACGGCTCTTTGATATTAAACCATAAGAGCAAATACGGCATCTAAATTATGCACAAGCCAAGTATCATTATAAGGTAGTAAAACAAGTGAAATCATTACTCGGGGATGTTGTTTTTCTGATGATGGAGACCAATATTAAGCTTCAACTCAGATGTAATTTCATTAAAATATGCAAAACCAGGGGAGCAATCATCTTTTTAGAGCATGTCGGGCTACAGATGGCAAATAGCTACAGTTAATTATAGAGAACTGTACACCTCAAACTAAATCATATAATTTTAGAAGCAATTATTTGTGAATACCGAAGCGTTGACGCTGCTCTGAAATGCTGTAGAAATGTAGAAAACAATTTGGAATGTTTTAAATTGGCGTAAATAAACAATGCGGAAGTAAAAAGTAACATTTCTCCCTCACAAGGGAATTTGTACAATATAAATACCTTTTTACTTCAATAAAACAATTTATTGTTTTATTGAAGCTATTTCGGGGCGGCACGGCGGTCTAGTGGTTAGCACGCAGACCTCACAGCTAGGAGACCAGGGTTCAATTCCACCCTCGGCCATCTCTGTGTGGAGTTTGCATGTTCTCCCCGTGCATGCGTGGGTTTTCTCCGGGTACTCCGGTTTCCTCCCACATTCCAAAAACATGCTAGGTTAATTGGCCACTCCAAATTGTCCATAGGTATGAATGTGAGTGTGAATGGTTATTTGTCTATATGTGCCCTGTGATTGGCTGGCGACCAGTCCAGGGTGTACCCCGCCTCTCGCCCAAAGACAGCTGGGATAGGCTCCAGCACCCCTCGCGACCCTCGTGAGGAAAAGCGGTAGAAAATGAATGAATGAAGCTATTTCACTATTTGTGCACTTGTTTACTCGTCAGAGCGATTAATCGATTATTACAGTAATTGTTAAAACAGCCCTCATGTCGACACTGTGTTGTCTTTACCGCTTGTTAAAAATGACCTATTATGTTTCTTCCACTTTTCTGACCTATAAATGTTGCTAGAATGTTGTTTTCTCGTGTTAAAAACTATGGCCACATTTCAGATAATGAGGTTTTCACATTTGGAAGCTTGGGACTGCAGTGCTCTGTGTTATATACATACTACATACAACCGGCATACGGTCATTTTCTACCGCTTTTTCCTCACGAGGGTCGCGGGGGGTGCTGGAGCCTATCCCAACTGTCTTCGGGCGAGAGGCGAGCCAATCACAGGGCACATATAGACAAACAACCATTCACACTCACATTCATACCTATGGACAATTTGAAGTCACTAATTAGCCTAGCATGTTTTTGGAATGTGGGAGGAAACCGGAGTACCCGGAGAAAACCCACGCATGCACGGGGAGAACATGCAAACCCCACACAGAGATGGCCGAGGGTGGAATTGAACCCTGGTCTCCTAGCTGTGAGGTCTGCGCGCTAACCACTAGACCGCCGTGCCGCCTCCTGCATTTCACTCCAACGTTAACTCATTCATTTGACAAGTTGTGTTAAATTAACAACTTGATTCAAAACAGGTGAGTCAGCATTCCTACTTGCAATGGTGCTTTACAAAACAACAGCTATTCTTTTGGGTGTGATCCAGTTTCCTAAAATGAGTCATCTATCAACTTGCAGTCGTATGACTGGAATGAGCAACAAACTGAAGCATTCAGAACAAGAAGGTTAAGGGAAGATGACAGTGTCAGGCAACACATACCATCTATATTCATATACCACACATTTATTCAATTAGAAACCTTGGGAGGTTCGGTAATTCTTCTGTGATGGCTGAAAACCTGAGTTGCAGGAGAACTTTTAAATCAAGGAGAAGATGACTCCAACATTGAGTTCGAGTTGAAACCCACCACCAATCAATCATGACTGCAGGGAAAAAATAAACATAATACTATAAAGAGGGTTTGCATATGGTTGTTAAAGTTAATTACAAGTTTTAAGTTTTACAACAAGGTACCAGCCACTAGTAAGACCAAGAACAAGAAACCCAGATTGAAATCATCCTGAAATCACCTCATTTGGACAGACAAGCAAGGCCAACTTGGATTAGAATGATGGGAAGAGAAAGCTATAGCACAGGACAGGAGCGGATCCTGTTCCAAAGGATATCACATTATGAGTCAAACATTGTGGAGGCAGTGCGACGGCATGGGCATCTGTAACAGGCTCACTGGTGTTTACTGATGATGTGACCGTAATCAGCAACTAACTGCCTAAATAAAATGAACACATAAAAAGTTAGACTGTGGAAATAACTATACAGGTATCGGCAATCAAAATGTCTTTTCACATTCACTTGTGTGAAATAGTGTAAATGTAACACTTGGGAGTAAATCATTGCGGACAATGTGAGGCCCCGGGCTCTAATCAGCCTCTGTTGCTGCTCCGATCTGAATGTTGTTTACTGGAAGACGGAATTATCAACACTCGTAATAACCGGCAGCAGGTTGGCAGTTTGCTTGATTTTGTAGTGCAGGTGGCAACCCTTGAGCGAACATCAAGTGGTTATTTGCAAAAAACCCTGCCTGAACAATTAAGACCCAATACAGGCCTTTTGATAGAGAATTTCAAATACAGAAATTCATCAAAAGGACACATATTACCTAAAATCTGTTTTGAAGATGTGTGGTCATCGTAACCAACCATACAAATGTTTTAGATATACATTTTACCTACAAATAGAGTGAAATTGTACATATTACTGTTATATCTTGTTGCATTCATAGATCATACTGTTTATAATTTATATAATCTGCAATAGCCATACTCTAGTCACTTCATTGCAATACTGTACATATTACTGTTATTATATATTGTCACATCCATACTGTGCATACTGTTTATAATCTGTATAATGTGCAATAGCCATATTATAGTCATTTATATCCCTGTACATATCCTCACTGTATTATAGTCATAGCCTGTTATAGTTTGTAGATCTGTCCATTTTTCTACATTTACTTCCTACTAAAATTGTACTTCTGGTTGGATGCTAACTGCATTTTGTGACATGAGCAATAACAATAAAGTTGAATCTAATCTAATCTAAAATGCATTTTTGCAAATTTTCAAATATTTCTCCTATGCAGTAATTGACTTTTTTTTTAATGATCCCCCATACTTCATGTATTTCTGACTTTTCCTAAAAATAACGTAATGTGGCATCCTGTGTGTATTGTGTATGGGACATTTGCACGATGAACCCCCACAGTTGATAAGCATGGTTAGAATATTAGAGGAAGAGATAGCGACACACACAAAAACAAAGATCAGAAAAAGGTCACATGAAGGAAAGAAGCCATCAGAGAAGTTGTGTGTTTTTACTCCAAAATGATGCAGTATTATTCTTTTGTGGGTATATGAAGGATGGCTTGCCTGAGTGAGGTCCAGCTCTACCTATCTTGATGGCTTGCGATTCAGACAATGGATACAATTGATCCTCTGCTTTCTCCTTGACCATCTTGGATTCTGAAGCAAGGGCCAAGGCAATGTGGGGGTCGGCGCATACACCCTGTGGGGAAAAACACAAACATAGGCATTCAAGTTATATTTTCCTTTAAATGGATGTTAGCAGCACAACGGAAAGAAGATGGTGAACACTGGTATTGGACCTTGGTATCTGGGGGGTGCATGTGCTCTCCTGAATGGCTTTCTATTCAGTGTTCAGTTATTATCTATTCAATCATTTCTGTACAATCTATAGACCTGTCTTTCAGAACAGGCAGACAAAAACAGACAATGATTACACACATTAAGCCAATGTAACTGTACTGTTGTACTATATGTACAATCCAAAAAAGAACAACAGCCCATTATTGGCACAGGGATATTAAAGTCAGCAGGACAAAATTGAGTTGTTGTTGAAATATTTAATAACTGCCGCAAATTAGTCCCTGTGTAATTGATTCGTGTGTTGGCTCTCTGATGGTGACTTGTGCAAGTAGCAGCAGGGCGTACATAGCGTATACTGCATGAATGTTAAAGCTTTCCATGTCACACAAAGGGCAGTACATACATGTTTTCGGGCGTGAAATAATGAGTGCATGTCCTTCCAAACATGCAAACATGGATTTTAGTAAGACCATTGTGTCCTTGAAAAGATGGTGTTATTTTAAATATCTTGAGGCTGTTGTATCGGAGAGTACCCTGTTGATATCAGTCTGGGACAACAAATATTGCATATTAATGTCTTTAATTGGTAACCAACCCCTGCTGTATGAGCTCACGCGTGTATCCTATTCATGTGGTAATTGTCCCTTGACGTAAGTGGCTCTCTGGACACAGGAAGGTGGGTGCTTCGTTTAACTGTGTGTGTGTGTATGTGTGTGTGTATGAAGAATAAGAAAAGGGATTAATCATGCCATATATCTCAGTGATGATGCACACTTATGTTAGCCTTTGCTGGTGACCCATAACACAATCTCATCAGCAGGTCCAAACTTGCTATTAAAACTAGCAGTGGTCTCGCTCTGTTGCTCAGGGAAAGTCAACTCTGTGTATCTCCTGTATCCTCTTTTAATTGGAACTTTGCTGTGATCTTTGGATATTTTGTGGCCCATGGCACATTGTAAAAAATACAACAGCAGCATCCATCCATCCAGTTTCTATGCCGCTTAACCTCACTGGGGTCACAGGGGTATGCTGGAGACATTTTGCCCTGTTGGCTCTTATGGAGGTAGTAAGTGGAACTTCAAAACGGGAGTGAGACAAAAACATTTTGAATAAGCAATGTATTGCAAACAACCACGAAATTGAAATAGGCTATTCATCAGCTGATCTAATGTTTAAGACCATGCTCAAAACACAAACACAAACCCCCAAATTGGGAATGTTTCACAGATGGTTTAACAAAGGGCACCCACTGTCTGGAACTGATTTGGTCTCAATTGGCTTTAGATCATTTAGATCAATGGTAATGGTTTAATTTCATTTTAAAATGCATAAGGTTACAATTGAGTGCATCCCATAATCAGTTCCCAGTTCCACATGTAGAAAAGGAGTAGGAAGAAGCAAAGCTTATTAAATCCTACCCCTCCATCTGGTACTTTTACAATCAGTAACTGTTACATTTGTTCACTTCCTGCTTTCCAAATATAGTTTAAGTTTTTATTTTTATTTTATTTTTCTCATATGTGATATGACCATCCAATGACATAATGGGCACCATAGTAAGTGTCAATATAGTGATATATATATAGCAAATCATGACTGGTTCAAGACTCTTCATCCTTGTATTTAGCAAACATCAACTGCTTGTATTGTTTCTTGAATTGGCTCATGGTTGTGCACAACCTCAAACAATGGTTGTGCATTGTTTGAGGGTCCTTACTCAATCCATCCAGGGTAAAAAAAAACTGAAAAGAGTGGAAAATGACGGTTAAAATCCCTGTTTGGGCATCTCTTTGCACTTGCACCCATTGTAGGAGAGTGAATGGTTTTCTATATGTGCCCAGCCATTGGCCGGCGACCAGTCCAGGGTCTACCCTGCCTCTCGGCATACAAAATGGATAGATGGATGGACTCCGCATCCTTGTTAAATATGGAAAAAGTTTGGACACCCTTGATATCCAGTTAATAAATTAGCATTATGGGAAAAATCAATGGCTTAGGTTATACTATAGAGTTCCCACTGTATGTTCTGCATGCTTTCACCCACACAAAGAGCTAAGTCTCACACATGCAGAGAAATGTTTGAGTGACAAGGCCCACTCAGAGCAGTGTTGGGTGTGATTAATCTACAGTGCACCTCGACAGTGCTTCGAGTTGCCCCTCCCTATTAGTAGAATAATAGAACACACACTGTGCGTAAGGTCCCACAATCCACGGGGGACCCCATTTTGCAGTGAGCACCATCTCAGCCCGAGGCAGAAAAGGAAAAAAAAGAGACGCTAGTTTCCACAATGATTGACAGCACATAGCAGAATAAAAAGACTAAGACCTCCAAGGTCTCTAAATCAGATTCTCGTTCGGTCCCCAATTTGGCCCGGGGGCGGCCCTGAGTCCATTCCTCAAGCAATCACTCCATATTATAATATCTTTAGCTACCTGTTCCAGCATGTGCCGTAGGTGTTTGATGTGGTGGAGGTCCAGGTTAGGGGTGGGTCACACCAGTGAATGTTGACACAGAAAAGGGCCTTTTCAAACCATTTCCAATATAGCAATTTCATAAATTCTACATTTATAATGCCACCTTTTATAACAGCAAGCTCTCCCTTTGACATGCATTTAACCAACAGCAAGACCGAAAAAAGGGCTACTGTCATCCACACTTCAACATAATTGGAGACGGAAAGCTCACAGTGAAGCCCTTGACACTGTGATCTACACCATACTGGGGTATCTATTAAATGGGTTGAATGGATCTATTTGTATCCAAAAAGATGGCGAATGCTGCTTTATTTCCCCTCTGATAAATTACAACTCACCCCATCATTTTCTTTGCTGGTGGACAACATCGCTACAAAGTGTGGCCCAATGGTACAAGCTTTTAAGTAAGGGTAATAATTACACTAAAATATAACTCTGTATGGCAAAAGCTTTGAGAATGAAGAATCGTGCAAATATCTGATATGAGTAGAATAAAAAATAGTGTGAATTTCTGTTTTCCTTGGTTTAAACGCAGTATGAAGCAGTATGAGGAAATGATGAATCCATAATTTAATAATTTCTGTATTCCCCTTATCATGAGCATTTTCAAGTTCCAATAATAATTTAACTTTGGTTTTAGTAAAGATTGAGAGTATATATTATTTGTGTAGATTTTAGTATGTATGTATATATATATATATAATGAAATTAGTATTCATTCATTCATTTTCTACCGCTTTTTCCTCACGAAGGTCGCGGGGGTGCTGGAGCCTATCCCAGCTGTCTTTTGGCGAGAGGCGGGGTACACCCTGGACTGGTCGCCAGCCAATCACAGGACACATATAGACAAACAACCATTCACACTCACATTCATACCTATGGACAATTTGGAGTCGCCAATTAACCTAGCATGTTTTTGGAATGTGGGAGGAAACCGGAGTACCCGGAGAAAACCCACGCATGCACGGGGAGAACATGCAAACTCCACACAGAGATGGCCGAGGGTGGAATTGAACCCTGGTCTCCTAGCAGTGAGGTCTGCACGCTAACCACTAGACCACCGTGCCGCCATGAAATTAGTATATATGTATATATTTTAGTATAGATTTCCACATGCGAATACAATGAAGGATTCCATCATTTCTGTTCTGATTTCACATCAAACATGCTCTGATTGCTTGGTCTGGTGATCTGGCTCATTATATATAATTCTTCCAAATAAGTCTCGGAAAGAATAGCTAAAGTTGAACAGTTTAATGCACCAGGAAGAATGATACACAGCTGCAGAGACTCGTCTTCCACAAGCATGCACGAGCAAATGTGATCTGATCAGTTTCTCATGTTCTCATGTCTCCTTAGATCCTCCTTACTCCTAAAAAACTACCAGGCTCATTAAACCTGAAAATTGAATTCTGTGCTTGACGGGGTACCTTGAACTATCTTGGAGACAAAGGAGCATGTGGTGAGTTACTTCCTCATGCTTGAATGAGTTAGCACGCGTCTCATCGGATGAATCTAAGACAAAATGAGGAAGTGAGGCAGTAAACCGTAGATTTGATTCCATTCAGATTCATCTTTTGGCCAGCATTGAGCTTAGTGTTGGGCGAAGTAGGCTGCACATTGAAAGGAAATTTTAAAAAGGCATGCACACACACAGTGAAATAAAATCTTACGGAGGTACTTATCTGGGCCAATAGGAGTCTTGGTGCACTACGGACATAATTACAAATTAAAATGTAAATTAGCAGCAGTGGAAAAACAAGTTAACTTATAATTACAAACTGAAGCAAAACTTTTTATGATGTTAAACTGTGGGAGGAAACAAAGACTACAAAGAGAGTGATGAATATAGTCACTCCAGTCAAATATGTTGCGTTTGCTGACCTTGCTTTGTCACGCACCACATGCTTATTATCAAAACATTCAGCTTTGTAAAAGGCAAGCCAATGATAGGGGGCATAGGCTAAGTATTCCCTGAGTGAAACGACCTTGAGGACAACTTTGATCCAACAACGCTGAGCCATCAAAGCGGTGCCAAGAGCATCAAATTAGCGAGGCTGTGTACATGTGAGCAAAAAAAAAAAAGCCACGTGCATGCCCATAGGACCACTCTATCTGGCAGTGTGTGCCTTCGTCTCAAGTCACGTACACACTGGCTTACAAAAACAGTGTCACACCAACCCTGCCGCCAATCATGTAAAAACATGTACATGGCTGCTACATTTCAATACTTGAGGGGTGCCATGGAGATACAAAATAATCCTATTGACATGTGGCGATGCTTTAACATCTTTGGCTGGTCATCATCATCCTTTTTTATATGGCCGACCGAACCAAGACGGCAGCATAACACAAATTTTCTGACACCAAACATGGGTCATTGAAAGGTGGAAGAAACTTTTACTCTGAAAATGGCTACCAATGTTACTAGCAAGACCGAGAGATGTGGCATGCTCTGGCATGCTCTGGCATGATCTGGCATGCCGTTTCCAATGGGCAACAATGGAGCTTCAGGTTGTGCAGGGGCGTCAAACGGTAGTTGGCTATGTGGAAATGTTGCAGCGGGTAAACTTTCTTTCAGAGGAATAACCTCACTCTTTTGGAACATTTTGCATATTCCCCAGTTCTAAATCAAATTCAGAACATTTGGGGATGGATGGACACATGGGGTGCTGGAGCCTATCCCAGCTGTCTTTGGGCCTTGGACTGGTTGCCAGCCAATCACAGGGCACATATAGACAAACAACCATTCACACTCACATTCATACCTATGGATAATTTGGAGTCGCCAATTAACCTAGCATGTTTTTGGAATGTGGGAGGAAACCGGAGTACCCGGAGAAAACCCACGCATGCACGGGGAGAACATGCAAACTCCACACACAGAGATGGAACAAATTCTTGTTTTGAAAAATGAATGCATAATGTATTAGCATTCCAATCTTGAAAAATAATGACTCAAAAATAAAAAGATATTATCACCCTGTGAAGAGTGTCAGTTAACATTTGATCGATCGAGAGAGAGAGAGAGAGAGAGAGAGAGAGAGAGAGGATCACTGCAGAATTTCCGCTGTCAGAGGGCCACTGAGTTTGGACAGTGACATTTCAGACAACAATGAATATTCAAGAATAGCAGACAGCAGCCAACGCAGTAGGAAAAAGACAGAACACACACACACAAACACACACACACACACGCTGCTTTTTGTAAAGTGATATTCAGTATGGAGCATGAGCTCTGTGTCCATGTTGTGAATAAATGAGGTGGAGAGAAACCACTGGCTGCATGAATCATGGGACTCCGCAGGGTCTCTGCTACCTGCAGAGGACAGGAGCCCGCAGGGTTCCGCTCACACACAGTCAGACACGTTTAGGTATTACTGACATTAAGCATTAAAAGCAAATCCTGTACATCCTTTGTACTTGATGGGGATTTATTATGTATTTATTTCTGTGTGGTACACTATAGTGAAAAATTATGAACCAACTTGACGTGTTGTCCTCTGGAGGGCCAGAACCAAGCGTTTCCAGGCAAGATAAATCTAGGAAATGACTGCAAATTGAGCAAGTCACATAATAAATATGTGCAAATGAAAAGCGGCCAATGTAGAGGCTAAATTACATAATCACATCATATTATCTCCTGAGAAAAACACAAAGAGTTGCCAGTGCAGGTTTGTGTGTTGCATTTCTGCTCAGAAACACGGGCACAACCAAAAATGACACAACTCTCAACTCCACAATTACATGACCATGAATGGCTTGATATCTATCATAGCCTGGAGATACATATTGCCTTTCACTGTGTCAGCGTGTGTTTTTAACCGGTTATTGTTCGTGCAAGCAGACCTAATAGTACCACATGGATCAGAAAATTACAGTAAATGCCATTGAAAAGTCAAAGTATTTCATTTAAGTCTGCATTGTTATTGTTCCTATATAAGCCCAAATAAGTCCCTCTACCTACGCACATGCAAAACTTTGAATTATGATTATTTATTAAAAATTATTTAAATTATATGTGCAATTTACTGTTTATGCTGTACATTGTTGTTCATATATTTATTCTCCACATTATTATTATTATTATTATTTATTATACGGGAGCCAGGCAACGACATTTCGTTGGCAATTTCACTGTTGTGCTTTGTGCAATGACAATAAAGGAAGTCTATCTATCAATCTAAGTCTATCTATCAATCTAAGTCTATCTATCTATCTATCTATCTATCTATCTATCTATCTATCTATCTATATATCGTGAACAGGCAGCTGTGATTTTTTTGTCGCTTCAAAAATGTTTCAAAATCCGAAACAATTCGGCCCAAAACGAATTGTACTACTAAATCCAATGGAGAGTCTAGAACGAGTCATGTTCACCACTTTTGTTTTACTTTACACCTTTGTATGTGTAAAAAAAGAAATCATACTTGGAATACAGGAAGTGAACAAATGGAACAGTAATAAGGAGAGGTTTTTTTTTTTTTTTAAATAAAGCATCTTGGTCAAGCATTAAACATTCAAATCAAACAATGTTTCTTTACAAAATGGAAAGTGGAATAGTTGAAGTGGAGAGACTGATTAGAGGTTTGATTTTTTTTCGAAGTATTGGCTCGCCAATCACGTCGCACATGATTACACACCCTGCCTGCTGCACACCCACACCACAGTGCACAAGTCTTGTGTTCAAATTAAAAAAAAGATGCAATCCAAACTAATGTAATTGTAGAAAGCCATCAAATTTCTCATTCATCTGTAAAAAAGTTCTAAAGAATTGAAGTGGTTAGACCCTTCATGCCTAATTATCAATCAGCAAATCTGCTAAAGTTTTATTTTCTGATATCCACTTCATAACAGAAGTTATCTTAAGGCATGAAGCAGTTCTTCACAAGAAAACAAAAGAAGAAACCTCGAGACGAGAACCCAGGAATTCAGGAAAATTACTTTTTTTTTGCTAATATGCTTTAACTGATATGTTTACTTACACTTTTTTTGTTATTTTTAATTCAGAAATGCATAATCACTGAAAAGTAACCCTCCTGAGAGGTACTCTTAATGAGAGGGAGCGTGTCATCGCTGACGCAGTGGCTGGCTCTCTCTCACCGCACATCGACATGACATTCACTCAGCCTTGT
The DNA here is from genome assembly GCF_030265055.1 of Doryrhamphus excisus. Taxonomy (NCBI): domain Eukaryota; kingdom Metazoa; phylum Chordata; class Actinopteri; order Syngnathiformes; family Syngnathidae; genus Doryrhamphus; species Doryrhamphus excisus. Next base: position 3,744,296 of record NC_080487.1, on the reverse strand, counting down.
TTCGACTGAATTCTATACCTGAACTCATTTGCTTCATTTGTGGAGAGAGACCCACGCACCTGGCCGAGCCATTCACCAGTCATCCATCATTATGCTGTTTTATATTCAGCACAGCGTTCGACAAAAGCAGAATGAAACGTTCATAATACCGAGGTTCCCATATGGACAGTGCAGTGGGTATTGACGTGCGCACAAGTTTTGAAAAGAGCTGCTAAGTTGATTGACTAATAATAGGCACTTGCTTTATTTAGCATCTTTAGACCCGACATCGCTTTTAGCAGCAGTTCATAAGTTGAATAAGAACTGAAAATAATAGAATGATTACCAGAAATGACAGATTTGACAAGATGCCATTAAATATAGTTTGTGAAAAAGATCCACAGAGTTTGTATGGCAGATCTCTGCAGCGACAGTCTAATCTATAATCGTCTATAATGGCTGACGGCTGCCACACTAAAGCCTCGGTGACTCAGGCAGGTCAGAGTGATAGCTGTAGATTGGATATGTTTTATAAATGGAATCAAGCTGAAGTGGTAATGATGTGGATGTGAGGCTGGGGGCTTAGAATGATACCGTAGACAGGCTGACATCTTATACTGTATGCACGGCTGGATGGAGCCCCCTTGTTGGCAAGCAGAGAGGTCAGTTTCTGCTAGTTGGTCACAGCGGTTGCACATAAAGTATCTCAGGGGGGGATGTTGGTCTACTCCTCTCACAGGCACTCTCCAAATCCTGAAGATTTTGAGGCTGTCGATTTGCAACAGGAAGCTTCAACTCCCTACACCAGGGGTCTCAAACACGCGGCCCGTAGGCCAAATGTGGCCCGCAGGACACTAGTTTGACGCCCCCGCCTTGATATGAAAGTTTAATGTTAGTGCGGCCCGCGCAAGTTTGATATGGATGCCGTATGGTATCATGTACCCAGAAAAAATTATTACGTTTCATTAATGTTCATGTTAAAGGTTAAATAACTGTTAATAGTTATCCTCCCTATGCGTGTGGAAGTGGTAAGTTTTTGGCTATTTAAGTTTAAAGGAAATAACTTGAAGGCTACCGTTTAGGTTGCTAGTTCTCGAGTTTGCGAGTTAGCATGTGTCTCAAGACCCTACAGTTGCGCAATATGTTGCAAATAAAAAAAGTATAAATGTGACTATTTGTCATGTCTACAGGGCTCTAATAATGCTTTGTTAATTTTAATCTGAAAAAAATAATTTGTCTACCCACCAACTATATGTGGTTTCTTAAGTTTTTATTATTTGCCGTTTTATTATTATTATTATTATATTTATTTATTACTGATTGATTGATTTTATTTATTCTTGATTTGTTTGTTTATTTTTCATCTTATTTTGTGTAGAAAAATAAAAATTAAGATATTTGAGAACAGTGGAATGTTTTATCAGAGCTTTTATTGCAGAAAATCGGAACAAAAGCACTGAAAAAGTTTGTATATTTTTCTGTTTTTAACAAATGCTTTTTTTGTTTTTGGAAAACCTGATGTGGCCCAGCCTTGCCCAGACCCTAGCTCCAGTGGCCCCCAAGTAAATTGAGTTTGAGACCCCTGCCCTACACAGTTTTTCCACCCTATGTAGAACTGACCAATGAACATGGAATTGCTGTTAGAATTGCAGAATCTCACAAAAATTGACATAATGTGAATGAAATACTTGTAACATCTGTACAAGGAAGTATTTACACGGCAAATCTGATAAACACAAACACCAGCTCGGTGACCTGAAACATCGGCAACATCAATAAATGATCACTTGTCCAGCCAACATGCCACGTTGAGCTTTGCAGTCAAATTGTTGCAGCCGAAATGAAGTCTTGTGGAAATCAATAAAATTGAAGCTCCACTCTGCTGGTTAAGGTCCGTGACTAAGCCATGTCTTTAAATCCGAGCAATCCCGCTGTGGAACAGGAAGTACTGAGCACTGATTGAATTAATTTGCTCCTGCACCAACTGTGACCCTAATAATGTGCACAAAAAAGGCTACTTACTACAACAAAAACAAAACTGCACACACACAGTCAATCTACATGCATGAGTTACTTTACATTACTCAGTGGTGTAAAAAAAAAAAGGTAGTGCCGCTTTCCTGATTTTTTTTTTTTTTTTGCATGTTTGTCACATAAATAATTCTGATCAGTCAATGACAACACACCTGAACATAAAATGTAGTTTTTAAATGAAACTTTTTTTATTATTAAGGGAGCAAAGTGTGAAATCCAAATCCAAATAAAGGCAGCGAATAATAGATAGATACTTTATTTATCTCCACAAGATAAATTCATAGGAATTAATCAACAGAAACAAGAATGTGTTGCCAAGCTGCTGCTATGTGTGTGTGTGTGTGTGTGTGTGCGTGCACATAAGTATGTAGATGTTCATGTGGGAGTAAATGCCTTCAATATAGCGTAATTAATGGCACATTTGTGACTGAAGCCTTCAGGCATTTTAATTGAGCCTTCATTTTCATTCATTTGAAACAGTCTGTATTCATTTGACTAATTTAAATATGCAAATATGCATGCTTTGCACCTGTGCAAGACTGCCTGAAATCAAAGGCTGTTAGGGTGAAGGTTGAGGAAAAAAAAAACAAAGCTTTGTGACTGCAGTAGATGGGACACGATTTGCCTGTAGCCTGTTGTAACACTACATGAGGAATAATATACACTATTATATACATTATTTCTTAACAACACTGCCTTTACAATTATTCAAAGTACAATGAAACCTTGGTTAGCCCCGGCTCGTGTTTGTTTTTATAACATTTTATAAAATTTACACCACAATTTTGCTTTGGTTAGCGTGCATTCTCCAGTTGAGCATTTGCTTCTTCTGATGTTATAACCACAACTCCATTTTTATCCAATGTTCTATGTTATTTGAGGGGGAATGGTGCACTGAATAATCCGTTTTGCTTTGTCATGTACTATAAAAAAAATAATGAAATAAAGTCAGCAAAGTCCTTTTTGTGCTAACGATGTAATAAGCTGTCAAATTCCAGCTGTCAGAATAAGAAAAGGAAGAGAACCATATTAGTTGGATGGGACCTCTCTGACAGCAGTTAGGAGAAAAGCAACGAAACAAAATCTGCTAAATTCAGCTCATGCTCAACTGTAAGCATGAGAAGAAAAAGTGTTCCAAACAATAATACTTCTAGACTGCTTCCGGTGCAGCCAGAAGGCACGCCTATCCAGCCAATGTCATACAAAAGTAGTTACGATTAAGTACAGCTACATGCTGAACATAAAGAAATAGCAGGTAATGTGTAATCTGTCATCGTTATTATGCTAGGAATGCAAGTATTGAAATCTCGACATTTATCTCACTTGATCATTTGGCAGCATCGTACCCTGATAGATGGAACCGCTGGTGTGGCAACGGTTCTTCCCCATTGTTTTGGAAAAGGCTGAAAGAAGTGTGCAAAGCTTAAGCACACTGTTCAAAATAATGATGTCATCTTCCAGCCTTAACTTTCACCCTGGGTAACCATGACTAAACATTCAATTTGGTCACTCCAATACAAGACAAGCCCAGATACAGCAAACACTGAAAATGCCATACGTTTGCTGTGCTCTGGTCATTGGTCATTTGGTACAATTGGCGGGATAGACAGGAAGCCCCCCCAGAACAGTTGATATACGGTGTACCATGACGCAATTTATCCAAGCCGCCAATTTGACACCAATAGACATTTGTTGGTAAGCTCTTGTAAGGTGAAAGATAACACTGAAGTGATTATACAGAAAATACAATAAACTAAATACTGGATTTTGCAATGTTGCAAAATACTGTTCAAAAATACTTTTTTGGATTTCTACATGGGTTGGTTTATAAAATGGAAAAATCCATGATTCTTTTCATTTTTCAGTTTGCGGCCCTTGGTGGAAAACGTTTGGACAGCCCCGGTCTAAACAATCAAACGTGACCCTCCATTTCTAACCCACTGTGATGTTTGTTTCCTGTGTAAACATGCAAGAATTACCGCTACTTTGTATTGCTCTAACAGCACAACTATTGTACTCGAGCATCAACAAGCACTTTTCGATGGTTACTGACGGTAGCTTGACAATAGGATAAGAAAATGTGCTATTACTGCCTTCTGCTGTATTTGTAAGCTAGGGACCGTTATGTATGGTAATAAAACACGAGTGATGCATCAATGTGTTTTCCAAAATAGCCACACATTATTGTGCAAATAAACCATATTTTGTCCGATATGTTGAAATCCTGTGCTTTGGAGTTAACTTTACAAAGAAAACGTAAAACATTGATACCAAAATACATAAAATGAAATAAAAAAGTTGACACAATCAGTCACTTTCAAATTTAAATTCAAGAAACACCATTTGCTGCATTCTGAATTAAAAGTACATCAAATAATAAGGGTAAGGTACAGGTGTCAAGGTAATCATCATCTATACGCCAGGAGGACCCTCCATCATCCTCTCACCTAATCACACTCCTCACTTGTCATCTTTTGTTCCCTTATCAGCCCATCCTTCACTCTCTGTCAACTCTGGCCATCCCTCAGGATCTATCTTTCTCTTCTCCCAGCGTTCTTTTCATTCGGTTTCGGTGTTTGTCGAGGAACCAGTAAAAGTGGCACCAGCAGCTGTCCAAACACTGATGGCACCACTTGTGTTTGTGTTGAAGACCCCCTGTGTTCCCAGTTGAATCCAGGCTAGCTATTATCGCAGCTGTACATTTCCCCTTTGGTCACCATGGAACCAGGTAAAGAAAGGGCAGATGTAGCGAGAGAAGCAAGAAATATGAAGACAAATGAACAGCAAACATGGCTTAGTGAGTATCTGGAGTGCTCGCTCTATACACCAAAAAAAACAAAACAAAACCTTGCCATGCCAGTCTATTATGTATACTCCAACTTTTTCAACCAACCACCTTCTGATCAGCACTGAGCCAAGTTTTATTTCACTTTTTAAACCGCAACCGCAATTCAAAAGCCACGCCGGATAACAACAACCCTCTTATGACCTGCCCCCAGGGAACTTGAAACAAAGAACCAGAACCGTAACTGTTCAAACTGAAAGAATGCCCAACCCAACATACAAGAAACAACACGAGAAATTTGGTCTATTATTGAACATATTTGGACTGAAATATTTCTATCTCTGGTTATTTTTCTCAGAATCATCAAAGATGGATTGATAACATTTGGGAAAAGAGGTGGTACATTACTGACCAATGACCAATGTCGTTTTCAAGGCAAAAAGCAATTGTGTGTGTAATCATTTTCCTCCTCTTGGAATGTTGCTGGCAAGGCGCAATGGTTACAAAAGATGAGAATATTGATTGTTGCTTTGGTCTGGTGGTCGCAAGTAGAAGCTGAACGCCTCTTACGTGTGTGCAGGGAGAAGTAGCAGGCTATGCAGGCTCCGCTCTGGTTTTCGCGTTCCATTTTCAATGGCTGAATAGATTTGCTTTGTGGACGTTTTTTTGAGGGCATCGGCTTGATTTGCTCAACATCACTTTGGAGATACACAAACCGACACCGCACAACCGACATCGTGTACCATTTCTTCTCAACAATAGCCTCATCACCGCGGAACAACTCCAAGTCACGGCTGACATCTATTTGGCTGCCCTCAGCTCCGCATTTGGCTGCGAGTGCGGTCAGTCTGTTTCTCTAGCAACTGATGTGGGGTAGAAAAAGGTTGACTCTAATGTTTGATAGAGTAAATATGGTCATTTTGAGGCTGTCGATTTGCAACAGGAAGCTTCAACTCCCTACACCAGGGGTCTCAAACACGCGGCACTAGTTTGAGGCCCCCGCCTTGATATGAAAGTTTAATGTTAGCGCGGCCCGCACAAGATTGATATGGATGCTGTATGGTATCATGTACCCAGAAAAAAATATTATGTTTGATTAATGTTCATGTTAAAAGGTTAACTGTTAATAGTTATCCTCCCTATCCGTGTGAAAGTGGTAAGTTTTTGGCTATTTAAGTTTAAAGGAAATAACTTGAAGGTTACCGTTTAGGTCGCTAGCGCTCTAGTTTGCGAGTTAGCATGTGTCTCAAAACCCTGCAGTTGCGCAATATGTTGTAAATAAAAAAAGGATAAATGTGACTATAGTTGTGTTTTGTCATGTCTACAGGGCTCTAATAATGCTTTGTTCATTTTAATCTGAAAAAATAATTTGTCTACTTCTTAAGTTTTTATTATTTGCCGTTTTATTATTATTATTATTATATTTATTTATTACTGATTGATTGATTTTCTTTATTCTTTATTTGTTTATTTATTTTTCATCTTATTTTGTGCAGAAAAATAAAAATTAAGATATTTGTTTATCAATGTTTTATCAGAGCTTTTATTGTAGAAAATCGGAACCAAAGCACTGAAAAAGTTTGTATATTTTTTTGTTTTTAATAAATGCGTTTGTTTTTTTTTTTTTGGAAAACCTGATGCGACCCAGCCTTGCCCAGACCCTCCAGTGGCCCCCAGGTAAATTGAGTTTGAGACCCCTGCTCTAATCACTTTCTCTGTGAGAGCTGAAGTGGGTTTATTTTTAATTGTTTCCCTTTAATTACCATTCAATTACCATTCAGTGACCACTGTTACTGAACATAACAGAGTTTGAACCTCTTTCAAGATAAGCATTCCTAAATGCCATCACAGGGTGGCAAGCCATGGAGAGAAAAGTCCACTTGTTGCCGTGTAAGCTGGACATACACTAGTATATCTGACACGGCCTCTTGCAGGTTTATAACAAGAACAGTACAAAGTAATTGTTCACTTTGAATATGGGATTTTGTATTACATCCCTTCACTCGCCAGTGGCCTTAGCAAACCGTTTGTGTGTTCCGTGTATGCGAGTGTGCGCGTCATCTTGTATAAGAGTGCATGACAGTGATGTGTCAGACGCTCCTTCATATGCAATTCGTGTCATTGCTGCTGTCCTAGCGTGACCACAGAAGCTCAAGGCAACAGCTGTTTTTTGCTACTTTGACCACTGTCTATGTTATATTTGTGCCTATTTCACATTTTTCTTAAAGGCTGCTTTAAAATGAAAACTGCGCTTTTTTCTGGAATTTTCTGTGAGACACAAACACATATGTCTCCTTCTTTTCTGTGCGTTCTAAGGATATAAAAAGAGATAAAGACAGACAGCTCATTACCATCACACGCAAAGGGACACATCTATGCCGCCATCCTATTTAAACACATTCAAAACCCAACGAGTCTGAAATACATACTGTGGCCATGTAGTAACAGGTACATTAATAGTATTTTGCTGTATTTGGGTTCTTTTAAGCATTACCACAACTTCCATTGGCTTCACATTGCAACATAGAAAGGAACGCAACAAAAAACACAGCAGCAGTAGTAGCAGCTCCAAGATGGGTCGTGGTCGGAGGCATTGTGCGCAGTGAGCATCAAGGCGGCATAAGTGTTTCCATTATGTGCTTCCTTAGTTGTCTCTTTTTATATCTTTATAACGCCAAGAAAGGAGAACGACTCCAAGTCTCATAACGATTGTGTTTGATGGGCAAAACTCCAAAAAAAGGGGCACTTTTTTCCTTTCACGCTAGCATCCGTAACTTTATTCCGCCCACAGCGCACCTCAGACGGACGTAAGTTCTCATCACGTCAAAGTCCCATGTTCCTGACCACTCAGTAATGAAAGATGTCTGCAGTGCCCCGCTTCCCTGACACTCAATGACTTACAGAAAAAAAAAAAACACACAAAGGACTCAGGGAAGCGAACGCTTCAGAGGTGAGGCTGAGGGGCAAGACCGAGTCAAGCACTAATCAAACCGGCTCTATGGATTAGACATAGCCAATCTATTGTCATCTTGAGACAATAGAAGAACAACAAACCCTGACGGCGTCTCTAATACTGGGGACTCGCCATCATGAAGTCTCAAGTACCGTATTTCTCTTCCAGAAAGAAAACTACTGGTAAATCGGTTTTTGACCAATATTTCAAGGCACACAGAATATTGTGTTCTAGGGCTATATATACACGATATATACCAAGAAAAAGGGGGACTCATCTTTCATCTAAAAGGGACAAAATGCATGCATGTGAATGCATAAAAATGTCCCCTCAATGCATAATCTATTCAACGCTGCAGTCATGAACCATTAAGGCAATTTTAACTAATCAATGTCATTTCCACAGATGGGACAGGTTACATGAGGACTGCTAGTGAAGTTAATGTTACTTTTGGGAACGTTATTTCACATTTGTCAGCAAAATGTATTGAACGTAAAACTATAGAGATGGGCGGTTGAAGCTTTGTTAGGCTTTTCTTCAAATTGTACCGGAACAGATTCGACATCTGGTGGAAGAGTGGAGAATTCAAGGCAATCGGTGTCACTAAAAATGATATACACAAGTTGGCGCCAACCGTCAATGCACACATCAAACGTCATCGGTTATCGATATGGAAAAGGCTTAAGTTTGGAGAAAGACATGATCTGCTCATGATCCCAAACATGCAAGCTCATCTGTGAAACATGGCGGAGGCAATGTTATGGCTTGGGCTTGCATGACTTCTTCTGGGACGGGCTCATTAATCTTCATTGATGACGTAACCCAAAAATGAACTCAGAAGTCTACAGAAACATTGTGGCTGGTAATTTAAAGAAAGATGCATCTTTATCTTTAAAAAGTACTAAATAGAAAACCCACATGCTTAAATCCAATGCTTTATTTTCTAGGATGGATGCAATCGACCGAACACACATCGATGCAGTCTGATCAGAGGAATATAAATGGATACCTCGATGTAGTGGATGAATCGTGACACCCCTAGTGCTTTGTCATCATTCATATTCTTTTGTTCATCAGCTCCATATTGAGACTATGCATCAGTTATTAGAGGAGGTCCTTACCAGCAAGGGCAAGGCGACGTCAGCAAAGTAAACAAAAGCTGCCCCGAGTGTGAATCCAATGGCCACAGGAAGAAAAGCAAGTGAGCCGTACTTCCCAGAATCCTCGGCCATGTCGATTGCTGGCGCCAGCAAAGACCAATAGGAAGCGGCCAACATTACCTAAGTGAAATCAAACAAAAACGCAACATAAAAAACAGACAAATAATAATAATCACAATGTCTTTCAAATGTATACATCTGCAATTAAACATGAAATAAAAATGTTGGGGCTGCACGGCGGTCGAGTGGGTAGCGCGCAGACCTCACAGCTAGGAGACCAGGGTTCAATTCCACCCTCGGCCATCTCTGTGTGGAGTTTGCATGTTCTCCCTGTGCATGCGTGGGTTTTCTCCGGGTTCTCCGGTTTCCCCCAAAATTCCAAAAACATGCTAGGTTAATTGGCGACTCCAAATTGTCCATAGGTATGAATGTGAGTGTGAATGGTTGTTTGTCTATATGTGCCCTGCGATTGGATGGCGACCAGTCCAGCCTTTCGCCTGAAGCTGGGATAGGCTCCAGCACCCCCGCGACCCTCATGAGGATAAGCAGTAGAAATTGAATGAACGAATGAATGAATGAATGAACATACACATATACATATATACAATACATACATATATAATAGCATGTTTGTACTGCAAGTCATGAGATGGGCATTGAGTGGCCCAGTCAGCTCCTAAAGTGTGAATGCTACCATCCTGCACTGCTTTGGGTATTTAACCTTGCATAAGAACACTTAAGAAGATTTGTCTATTGGCATCAGCCTAAAGCAAATGGAGCTAATGGAAATGCATGATGCAATTAGTCAGTAAATCCATCAGCTTTGTCATGAGCGCTTTTAAAATACGATATTTGGATTGCCAACCAGGGTGCCAACACCCACAGTCTATAAAACTACGGCATTTAATGGATGGATTCAACAACATTTTTGATGAATTGGTTGTTTTGCTCACCCTCTGAAATAACATTTTGAGTTCCTTTGGAAGAGACCTTTGTTCCCCCGCCTGTCTAAAAATATCAGAGAAGATAAATGTTTCATTGTGTTTCCCATGAGGAGTTTATTCTGTCCTGCTAGGTCTGCAACTACAAATGTTTACTTTGGATACGTGAAAGCCCCGCAGCATCTGCTGCAGAGACATTGCTGCACTCCGAAATCATTAATCAACAAAGCCCGACAAGTCACTCCTCTGGCCTTCCCCGCGGCTAATGCCAAAAAGTTATTCTTACACCTGAACCAAAAAGTTAATTGGCTCTCCGTTTCTGTCAGTTTGTCTGCTAAGTTCAATGCAGGAAAAGACCCTCGTTATTCATCAGCTTGGCTGTTTTGTAGTGGGGCTGAACGTGGGGGAGTTATGTCATTGGGATTCTTTGGCTCTTCATTTTGTAGAGTTTTATTTTTCAGTGTTTAATATGATCAATACGATAATAGATAGATTTACTATTAAATGTTATTCTCCATAGTCTCATCCTATGTCAAACTTAATTAGGAAGTTGGACCACTTGAAATTGTTAACTTTTAACTGCTCCTCACAGAATTAGTTTATTCCCATTACATAATTATTATTCTTTGCTTATTATTGAAGTATTTTTTAAAGTGGACCTGTTATGCTTGTTTTCGACCTTTTTTCGACCTCGTTTTTCAATTTTAAAGTGTTACTTGAAATGTTTGACCCCAGAATGAAATACAGTAAGTTGAATAGTGACCCTGAAGAGGTACCACTGTGTATCGTAGGATAGGAATAAGAAAGTAATTCCTAAACGCAATGACAGGCATAATTGGGGTCAAACCATCAAAGGGAGCATGAGACCAGTCCAAAGGCTAAAGTGTACCCCAGTGACCCCAGTCGAGACAAGTGGCATAGAAAATGGATGGATGGACATTGGCCACTTCCACTTGGTTACCATTTCCAAGCCTGAACCCAGAGAGGCTGGGATGATAGCAGGGGTGACTCTTCCATCATGAATAAAACAGCTCGCCAAAAGACAATGCAGGTCTAGATGGAAATAAACGTTTCAAATGTTAAACGTTTTTTTCCCTATCTTGGGAAAAACCACTGCATTATTTAAAAAAAAACTACCTGACAATGCAGGCACGCTAAAGTTATTGCTGTGACACTGAATGAGCTAAAGGAAATATGTACAGCAGTCAGAGCAAGTCTAATAAAATATTAGTGTGACTTATTTTTTGGTCATGCAGTGGAATGCCTTAGGGGCCATTTTTTTCTATCAGTCAAAAAATCCTAATATGCAAGGACCACAAAGTGAAAATAAATCGCTGTAAAATTGCATTTTGAAGAAAAAGAAGAGACAGCTTGTATCAATAATTCAGTGGTCAAGGGAATCTGTTGAGCAGGTCAAATATTTTTTGATTTTTTTTTTAATAAATAGACTTCATGTTCATGTATAAATTTGTATTAAGCATATTCAAGGATGGAATCAAAAGACGGCAACATAAATCAGAATTGAGATACACTCCAATTAAAAGTCATTCTCTAATCACCTGGCATTACTTGCCTAATTACAATCATAATCAGGGCCGGAAATTAGCAATCACGAATGGATGATTGAAGTTAGTGATTGCAATCCAAGATTCACCAGCACATCTGGAATACCGTGCTTAAAAAAAGATTTGATAAGTTTGGGGAACCAGCACATCTTGTCTACTAATTTGTGCCAGGAGGAGTCATTCATCTAGAAGGAGAGAACAAACAGTTCTACTCCGACGTTAATAAATCTCCTAAAAGAAAACTAATTTGGCAACTTGTATTAACAACCCCAAACTCTCAGCTACCTTTAAAGTCTGCCGTGATATTGCAGTGAAAATGAAAAAAATAATATCCAGGACTAGTCAAAGACAGGGTATTTAGACATAAGTCTGCATGGTCAAGAACGAATACTGTATTATATATTAATGAGCAGTAGTCAGAACTAATTGTTAGGCCTCCTGACTTGTAAATGTTGTCTGTTTTTCTTTGATTTTTGTCTTGTATCTGCAAATCAAAAACTATATATTGAGACAACTCAATACATAGGACCAAAAATTAGCACAATACGCCCCCTTGACTTGTTTGTTCAGTAGTTAATATTTTTCTGAAGAGAGAAAACAACTTCAGTAAAGTTGAAAGATAATCGTCCTATACAGTATATTTCAAACTGTGGGTGTTCCAGATCAGATATCCAATATGAATATCACTCTATATCATATTACATCAGCTTGCGTATGTTGGCACTCCGATACAAGCAGTCCCTTCCAGACTCCACGCCAGCACTTCTGAATTCAAGGCTGCAATATCTGGTTGTATAAGTATTTAAAAACTAAAATGGAGAGAGTCCGACATCGGGGTTCCAAGACGACAATGTGACCTATGTAGTGCATAAAAAAATAACAACTCACCCCTGCTGCAAATCCTAAACTTCCGTCCAAGACGTGCTTCTGAAAGGTGAGGCCAAGTCAATGTTAATACATAGTAAGAGTTAACTTGATACCTTCAGTAAATTTTGTTCAATTGATTCCAAAAATAACAAAACATTAGTATTTTTAAGTGGCATCATGTAATTGTAACATTCAGGTTAACCTTCATCATCAGATTTTTGCAGAACTTCTATTAGTAATTATTAGAATATACAGTTGTCCCTATGTCCTAGTTGTCCCTCATTTATCACTGTTAATTGGTTCCAGACCCAACCACTGTAAGTGAATTTCCGCAATGTATGGTTCCTTAATAAATATTTAAAAAAAAATAATACTAGGGGGTAAATTTACAGAACCAGTAAATAAATAATACCTGCCGACTGGAGAAGATGAACACCACCGCTGCTCCAGCAGCAGTCAGGCCCCAAGTGAACAGAGTGCCCAGCAGGGCCTGCCCAACAGGGGAGTAGCCTTCCAGCATTGTACCACACCTGGACACACAATAAAAGTCAACATGTATCTGTTGCTATTGTTATGGAAAAATCAATGCATTTATATGAAAGTTGCATTCCAGAACACATCATTCCTAGCTCATATGACGTTAAAGTTAATTTCATTGATATGCACACAACTGGGAATAAATATCCCATGTAAAACAGGATGTTGGCCTGACGCACCTTAAATCAACATGCCTTTCAGGCTTTACACTATTAGCATGTTTGTTTTTTTGCACACTGCAGACCGAAAAGGGATTTAAATCCTGCTTTCTTAGCAATATCTTTGTTTGGTTTGGTTTTGTAACACTCATCTCCTTGGGCAAAAGAGAACTACAAATAGTTGCTACGTTAAGTCAAAGATGATCAGAGAGGTAAAACACCGCTCCTCCCTCTCAATGAAGACGTTTTAAAGGGAACCATGCAATATTTTTCAAATCATAAAATAGCACTAAAAAAACGTAACTTAATGATAATGCTTACTTTTGGTTGACACTGTCGAGTAGGTATCAATTTAACAATACCTTTCTGCTTTTACAGTCGAGCTACATCCCCCTCCAAACGTTTGGCAACACAGAGAGTGGAGTGTATAATATTATTATGCTTGCAATATGCAGTAATGCTCCAGGATACTGAGTCGACTTATTTCATAAAGAGATAGCTATAGTTGGTCAAAACCCTGCTTAGTGCAAAGACGGACAAAAACACTAATTCCGGAAAGTATACTATTGCTCTAAAAGTACATGTTTTTGTAAGAAAGGTACAGAGCTTACCCACTCTTTCCAAAGGCACTTCCAATCCCCTGTATTTACTTCCTACTTCCCGGTTCAAGCGCCTATGACGATTTAGCCCCGCCTCTTCTCACAGTCTATTGGTCAACGGCTTGTAGAGTATGAAATAGACTCCTCCCATATTTAAAAGAACATGACGAGAAAAAAAGACTCAATTCTTCATAAATTAAAGATTAAAACTAAATACAGCATTAAGAAAATAGCACTTGTTAATCTAAAATTTGTGTTTTATACTACAGGTAAACACAGATCAGCTAAATTGAACATAAATGCTATGGTATGATGAATTAGTTTAATTAGTGATGACAATCCAGAAGAGAGGAGCTTATGGCTGATCAACAAGATCTACCATGAAATGCATCCATTCCTTTTCTCAGTGGATTTCTATGCTTGTTGGATTATTAAACTCCTGACCATCTGTGCAAAACAGCGTCTCAAGAAAGAATTTCCTATGCTCTCAGGAGCTGACATCATAAATGTTGTTTACCATTGATGTTTGAGAAGCCTGCCCGCTTTAAGCAAAGAGCATTTTGGATGGTCCCCCCATGATAAGTGTCAGCGCTGAAAAGTGAATTCCCCTTCAGGGTGAAAAAAAAAAACGGGTTTCTCTTGCTTAATAATTCATTCTTGTTGAACAGTGAGATTCTTTCTTGCAATGATGTTCCTTTCATGTGGCCTCTAAAATACCCGACAAAAAGACTAACCTTGAAGGGAACTTTTAATGAATCTCCTGTGGCTATCAAGTGCATCCACTTTACAAGTTCAACCAAAAAAAAAAATAATGGAGTTTATTCATCTTCAGATGACTTTACAAATTCAAGTCTATTCATATTTTGTGTTCTCACCATAGAAGGCTACTAAATGAGGGAAAGAGGGAAAAAATACGATGACCACAAAACCATAAATGGAAGTTCTTACTTGCATATGTCTCCGTATCGGCTGCTCAGTACAAATTTGCTCAACATCACCAGATTGTTGTCAACTCTTTAGCTGTAACACCGTCTCTCTTCCATGTTTCTTCGTGTTATTTTGACCCTCTGCTTTTTGTTGTGTGATTCATCGTCTTCTTCCCTGCGTAGCCTTCCCTGCACTGCCCACCGAGGACCCCCTCCACCCCGATCCACGCACTCTCGAGTAACAATAAATTCTCATCTTTTGCTCACACTAAGGTGCCTGCGTTTTGGAACTCAGCCCATGATCCCAGTTCCAATCCCTGAGTACAATTCCCAATTTGTTTCAATATGAAAATAAATCACAAGTCAAGCAGTGTTGCAGACGAGAGGATCCACTGTTTGTCATCATAATAAGCTAATGGTTTGCTTGGAAAACCCCAAACATACAAATATCTTGGAATAATACACAAGATAAAATGCTAAATATTTTCTATGGCCTCGTCGTATTTCCAGCTTGGTTGAAAGCATCCAAAAAGGATCATTCCTGTATAATTTTATCGAATATATCAGTGGTAAATCGTCTAGATCGTGTCTTACTGAGACACATTCTTTTGTGTTGATTGTGTTTTTTAGGCTGCGGCAATATGTTTCATGTTCAGATAAAAATCCCTAAACCAGAATTGTATGAATTAGTATTGGCATGAATTGACTTTTTACACATGAGAACATGAGAATAAATGAGTATTTTTAAATATCAGTGCAGACCAGCCACCATGTATGACTTGCAATTTGCCTCATACGCTTGTATGCTTCACTGCATTTCGCTGGTTTCAGTTTCACGTTCAGTCTACAGTACAGTTAAATAAATATAACAGTTTCTCAGTAGTACTTCAAATCTCTGTGATAGAAGTTCTGTGTGAACTGCAGCCCTGTCCTGTTGAAAAAGCCAGTCATTATCATCACACAGACGAGGCCTTCAGTCATGAGGGAAGAACTTTACAATATCTCCACATACCCAGCTGCTGTTTGACGCCCCTGCACAATCTGCAGCTCCATTGTCCCAAAGTATCCCAGATCTCATGTGGGATCTTCTTGTGCAGATGTCATCCAATGGTAATTGAACTGCACCCAGCACCAGTAAGAACCTTAATTTGGGCCAAGGATCGTCCAGTGTCTTAAAGGACAGCCAATCGAATCCTCTGGCTCATGGCCGGTGACATCTTTTGGGGTCTACCACTTGACTTTTGTGTTTGATCTGTCGTAATTGTGAAGGATAGGGGTGATGTTGGTGATGCCATTGTTGTTGACAACAGATCTACATCAAGCCCACCAGCAAGAAGCCAAGACCAGCCAGGAAATGCACGGTCTGTGCAAAGAAGTGATACCAAAAATGTGGCGCATGTCCTGCAGTGTCGCTCTGCACGCAGGAGATTGATACCACCTTAACTGAAGTACTTGTGAATATATAAACACGTACACACACACCCATTTGTAAATTGTTACATTCATTACATACATTCTATCAATAGTTAACACACGCAGTTATACACGTATTACCCTATTTTAGCATAGAAACCCTGCTTCTATTTCCAAATCTTTTTGTCTGCATTCCAGGAGGACCAGTGTCATGGCGACATGACAAAGGAACATCACAGAAGCTGATCTTCTCATGAATAAAAACAGCCTTTAATCTTAATGTCCACATGTATGTTCTTTTGCTGCACACGTCTTTCAAAGCGCGAGGAGATGAATGCCAGAATGACACCAAAGTGAAATATTGCCCGTGAAACAAGGAGCTGCCAAAAATATCCAAATTCAGCCTGCTTGCCCCCCCCCCACCCCCATAACAAAGTGTTTGCAGGATGATTAAGAATATGGAATACGAAGGTAGAGTATTAAGTAGCCAAGCCCCAGCCTAATCACGTTAAACTAGACAGATGTATTTTTTCTTCTTAACAGCCAGATTGGAAATATGAAATAAATGAAAATAAATCTTATGACAAATGAGCCCCTAGACGGCGAATAGAAGTGTCTTTGGACTCCGGATAAAAACGCATAAAGCATTGAAAAATAATTGCCTGGCTCTGTTATTATTTAGTGGATGTTTAAGCACTGGAGGATTTCTGGGGGTATTCCAGCTATGCGTGTCAGAGTGGCAACAGGATGGAGGTCATCGCTCAGCCACGGTCTTTAATCTTCACCACCCCCCCTTCCTCTCACCTCTTACATCCTCTCCATCCCTTTTCCTTTCCTTTATATGTGCTCCTTTATAATATCCACAGCAAAACAAAATATAGGAAAAGACGCACGAAAACAGACTCCCTGTGTCAAATGTCGACATATTAAAGTCCTGAGAAAACAATCGGGAGATATTTCTTTCCTGTGGCATTGTATCTGTGTGTATGTGTATGTGGGGGGGGGGGGGGGGGGGGGGGACTCCACTCTGAAGTGTGTGTGTTCTCAGTTTAGAACATAATAGATAGATGGGCGGACGGGTGAAATAACGAAATAAACAGAAGCAGACAAGAAAGTGTGAAGAATTAAAAAAAAAGTTATGAAAAAAAAGATTATAAGAGCTTTTCTGGTTTACCTTGGAAACAGTATTACAGACGAGAACCTGGGGAGGGGGGGGGGAGCAACGGGGGGACTCAGGAGGGGCTTTCGCCAAGCTGGACTTTATCACAGTCTCTGGAGACTGATGAACAAGGGGGTGGATGAGTTCCAAGCACACACAAGCACACAGCAGCGCTCGTCACACACCGTGGGGGGAAGAGATATAAAACGGGCTCCCAGGGAGAAGAGCGGCCAGGAAAGCGTCCGTTCTGTTCGTTTGAAGGGTGTTAATGCGAAGGCCCCGTTGGTCTCACGGAGGAACCACAAAGGAATACACTTTTTGAACAAATAAAAGGATTGACCGCATGAGAGGAAAGTTAAAGAGACGCCGAATCTTGAGTATGATCTTTCGCTATTTCGGTTGAGTACTTTGAGAATCGAACCAGGAACTGTAAATTTGATGCAGAATGGACGCTGATATAAACAATTTAACGGATTCCGACGGCCGTTTTTACTCAGAAGGCCGCAATGATGGCTTTGGTGTCTTCATGGCTGTTCTCTACCCGGTGGTTTGCATCGTTGGACTCGC
The DNA here is from genome assembly GCF_030265055.1 of Doryrhamphus excisus. Lineage (NCBI taxonomy): Eukaryota > Metazoa > Chordata > Actinopteri > Syngnathiformes > Syngnathidae > Doryrhamphus > Doryrhamphus excisus. The sequence goes on along the minus strand of NC_080487.1, from coordinate 3,726,653 downwards.
TGGGAACTCTCTGGTTATCGTCACCATTTTGAAACTGGACAAAATGTCATCCGCTACGACGGTGTACATTTTTAACTTGGCGCTAGCTGACGGGCTCTTCATGGTCGGGCTCCCCTTCATCGCGAGCCAGAACTGTCTGACCAAGTGGTTGTTTGGCAACGTGGCGTGTAAAGTGGTCATGGTGCTGGATGGAATCAACCAATTCACCAGCGTATTCTGTCTCACGGTGATGAGCATCGACCGCTACATGGCGTTGGCAGATCCGCTTCGATTCGCCTGTTGGAGGACGCCACGCTGCGCCAAGATCGTCTCTGCTTTACTGTGGCTGTTCTCTCTTGTCACTATCCTCCCGATGGCGCTTCACTTCTCCGCGGATCAAGGCTTATGCATCCCGGATATTATTTCGGAATTTTGGTGGCTGGGGGTCCTTTCTTACACGTTCATTTTAGGATTCGCTTTGCCTTTCACCGTCATGACCGGCTTCTACACGGCTCTGCTTCTCACCTTGAAGTCACAGCAGCTCCGGGCTACCACGCCCAATCAAGATAACCACCGTCCGGAGAGACAGGTTACCAAAATGGTGGTGGCGGTGGTGATCGTGTTTGGCGTATGCTGGCTGCCGTTTTACACCTTCAACTTCTGCTCCATGTATCAAACCGACGTCGCCTTTGCGAGAGCGTTTGAATTCGTGGTTTTGCTGTCGTACTCGTGGAGCTGCGCCAATCCAATTCTCTACACCTGCCTCTCCGACACCTTCAGGAGCCAATTCCGTGCCCTGCTCTGCTCGGCTACCAAGTCTCCCCCCAGCATGCCTTGCAACACTGAGCGATATGATCTCACTGTGACGGGGGTGCAGGATGTCACGATTTTAGCATAGAAAGAAAAAGGCAGAACTCCAATTTTCCTGCACACACGCATGAAACCATGGCATATGTTGAAGATGGGGGATTTGCCTCCAAGACAGAAAGAAGCCTTGTTTATTGTCTTTTCTGGCATTCTCAGCTGCTGGCCTTTAATTATGTCAAGAGAGACTTCAAATTGGATGATAAAGTGAATTTATCCACAAGCTGTCAGGTATGTCTTTCCAAGAATAGGCAGAAAAAAAGACACCCTTTACCTGTGGAGCGTTAGATCCCATTTTGGGTTCTAGCCGATGCTTGGCTCTTGACTTGTTATATACAGTAAACCCCGGATATATCGGACTCGGATATATCGGAAATTCGCTCACAACGGACAGATAAAAAAAGAACCAATTTTTCTGTAATGCATTTCCAATAAAAATTCATTGCATATATCGGATTTTTTATAACGGATTTCGCCTATTTCGGACAAAATCTCCAGTCCCGTTCCAATGCATTTCCATTAAATTTCCCTCGCATATATCGGATGGCCGCATCGTGGTGCTCCGATTCGCCGAATCGTGACAGGCCGCTATACGACGTCATTTGCAGCGTTTGCAGCGTTGCCTGCGCGTCCAGGTACATTGGAAACATAGTCAAGGAAGTGCCTTTTTATAACGGATAAAATCCGATTTACGCATATACCGGATATAAATCCGATATATGCGTAAAACGGACATTTTCCGGTATACGCATATAACGGATTTCGCTTATATCGGACAAAACCAGTGGGAACAATTGAATCCGATATATCCGAGGTTTACTGTAATTCTAAAGCTTATAAAAAGTCTGACCACAAGGGGCGCTGCTATTATTATTACGGCATATTTTGGTGACAGCTGGTGTGTAACTACATGAATGCGACGCCCACTTTGCCCTTAGCTAAAGCAGCACTCACCGTCAGAACGCATTTAAACGCTGCATAAAGCTTACTGTAGCATCTTGCTTCCAAAGTAAAAAAAAAAAAAGCTTTTCTTATTGCATATGACATATATTATTGGGAAATTGACTGCAATTAGATAGTACACGCAAGGTAAAAGGGAATACAATGGACGTTTATAAAAAAAAAACGATGTGAGTGACAATCTTAAAGATGAAACTGATGTAAGAATGTTTGCCTTTGTTATAAAGTGACTTTTGTTAATATGGGACTTTGACTTTATAGCCGCTATTACTGATCATAACGCAACATACTTTGTATAATTGCTTTTCTTCTATCAATTATGCTTTGAAATATTCTGCAAATAAAACACCGTTTCTTGCAAAACATCATTTTGGCTCTTTTCTGTAACACACATTGTAGTATTGCATGTATTTCATAGTTGTATCGCCACATTCATTTTTCATGTATCACATGATGTTCATTCATTCATTCATTTTCTACCGCTTTTCCTAACGCGGGTCGCGCTATCCCAGCTGTCTTCGGGCGAGAGGCGGGGTACACCCTTGGACTGGTGGCCAGCCAATCACAGGGCACATATAGACAAACAACCATTCACACTCACATTCATACCTATGGACAATTTGGAGTGGCTAATTAACCTAGCATGTTTTTTGGAATGTGGGAGGAAACCGGAGTACCCGGAGAAAACCCACGCATGCACGGGGAGAACATGCAAACTCCACACAGAGATCATACGAGGGTGGAATTGAACCTTGGTCTCCTAGCTGTGAGGTCTGCGCACTAACCACTAGACCACTGTGCCGCCCATCACATGATGTGTGTATTCATATTATTTCACTTTATGATCTTTTTCTTTTTGTATGCAATTATGCAATACTCAGACATGACAACTTCTGTCAATCATTCATCACCAGAGACAGATTGTGCTATGCATAAAATAAAATAAAATCAATTTTAACAAAAAACTTGTGGTACGTTTTGGATCTTTATAGTCATTTGAGTATCTTCATTGCCGTCTGCTCTTCCTTTTCCCCTCAAGACACTTAAATTGGTCAAGCGGAAATTCTGTAAGCAGAGACCCACTTGTGTATACGCCCTAATTAACCTTTCTCGCACATTTCCTGAAAGTCTTAAAGACTGTAAAGAACTAATGACAAGAGGAATTTTACTGACAGTAAAAGACAGGAAAAGAAGCTTTCATAAAATGCTAACTTTCAGTGCCTGGCTGAGAACCGGCACCCGCGGTCAATCGTTATTGTTGTCGCCATTATGAATTATCCTGACTGACCTTTTTTCAAGTGAAGTGTACTTTCATAGTTGTTTTCAGACATACAGCGTAGCAAGTATTTCGAGTACTGTATTCTAATATTATATAAGCACATTCATCTACAAAGCCGACTTGATGTATGATCTCCACATTTCCGTTTTTCGGATTCCAAAAGCGGTTAACGCCGCATCAGTCATGTATCATTAAACGTGACACAATGTGATATATTGCCGCAGCCCGATGCAAAGGGTCAAACGTTTACAAAGGTTTCAATGTGTTGACAGGTATGCGTTGGCCCTAATTAAAGCACTGGGAGCCAGCAGTTATTTTCATTGCTTCTACTCTGCAGTCTCTTTGTGGAATTAAGACCAGATGCAAAGTAGCTGAAAGGTTCCTCAATTGAGCATATTGATGGGACCCCTGAGAAGGCAAAGGCGGCGAGAAGATGTGTCTGAATGTGTCTAATTGTCCGTGACAGGATTAGAAGCACACGTCGATAAAGGTCAAAGTGAACGTCCATAATCCTATTATTTCCAACCATGTCTCCTTGTCTCACTGTTTCAACTTCCTTCTCATCGTCCTCCTCCGTTTTGCTGCTTTATCATTTTTTATATATTCCAAATTCACTCTCCGCAATGTGCCGACAGATGGCCTGAGCATAAAATGATGACGCTCTGCCGTGTGTTCTTCTCTTGCAAGCAACCGGCACACAACACAACACAAAGCCAGGAAGGATAAAGCCAGTCAAGCCTACAAATGGGAATTTTCATGTTTTTGTCTTTGGTCGTTCCTGACAATTAACATCGGTCCAGTGGAGAAAATGTTGGTGCCATTTGAGTTGTTATGATCCATTAAGCTTTATTGTGATATGCATTTAGTAACATACTGGACACCTATGTTTTCCACAGTGAAATATTAACAGGAATACAGCTTGGAATTTTTTTTAAATGTATCACTTTTGGGGGGGAAAATGACATTCAAATATGGTTCCATGTCCATGGAATGGAATGGAACGACCTATATTGTCATTATACAAGATTTACAACGAGATTGGAGAGCTTCTCCTTTCAGTGCAGTAGTCAAGTTAAAATAAGTATACAAGAGTAGAGTAAAAAAAGACAATTTCATTCATTCATTCATTCATTCATTTTCTACCGCTTTTCCTCACAAGGATCGCGGGGGTGCTGGAGCCTATCCCAGCTGTCTTCGGGCGAGAGGCGGGGTACACCCTGGACTGGTCGCCAGCCAATCACAGGGCACATATAGACAAACAACCATTCACACTCACATTCATACCTATGGACAATTTGGAGTGGCTAATTAACCTAGCATGTTTTTGGAATGTGGGAGGAAACCGGAGTACCCGGAGAAAACCCACGCATGCACGAGGAGAACATGCAAACTCCACACAGAGATGGCTGAGGGTGGAATTGAACCCTGGTGAAAAGACAATTTAACAATATATATACAAGATATATACAAGATATCTAAAATATACACATAGTATTGCACAGGAGCATATGCAGGAGCAGACATATTGCAGATATATTAATTTTAGTGCAATGATAAATGGGTCTTAGTGCAAATAACGACTGGTGTATACAGGTGAGTAAAGTCACATATGAGTGTATTGGGTTGTTATCAATAAATAAATATGATTGAGGCATTACGCTAATGACTGGGCACGTTGTATGTCTGAGTTCAGGGTGGTAATGGCTTCCTCCTGCCCACTAAAACCACTAAAGTCATCTTCTTCAGTGACGGAATGGAATCGTCTCTCAACAAGATAAAGAAAAAAAGATTAATGAAAAGATCCAGGTTATTCTTTAAATATAAAAATACATCTCAGCATTTATCCACATGGGTTGGTTTAAAATATGTAAACATGACCCCCGCATACTTTCTCACTTTTGTAGATTACTTTCTTTACTATTTTCTGTAATTCCAAATGTAATGTAATATAATTCAAAAAGGGACCCATAAAATGACATAAATTTGTCTTTTGCAAAAATGACAGCATTAAAAATTTCCATCGGGCTGATGGGATTTTCCGGTTTGTTTTCATGATGGGGTTGTCTCGAGTTCATACTGTATATAGAAGAGATATTTCAGAGGTAAACAAAAACCCAGATGGTTGGTTTCACAAAGGGGTTTGCTTCACGAACGCATGGGAAAAAAGGCAAAAAAATCAGTTGAAATGATGTCGACGGTCGGTAAGATCAACAATTAGACGAGTTAAACATAGTAGTGTCAAGCATGTTGCCCAAGCGGGTCAAAACAAACAATAAAAAAACAGAGTTAAAAAAAAAAAGGGAAAGCACTGAGCTTGTTTCGTGGTGTGAACTCACTCAGAAATGATTCCATCACAGAAATCATAGCCTGACCAACGAGTGACCCCATTTTCTTTGCAAATAAGATGAATGTAGGACGCCAATTTCAAATTTAAACTCATTTGCCTGCTAAAAGCCTTGCGTCCTTATGATTACAGGCTGGCATCAAACTGTCCATATGGTGCTGTGTGCTCGGGTAAAGTAAGAATTGTGTGTTATTCTCTGCTATTTGTTAATTAACTGACGAGCAAACATTACAACTACTGCTGTTCTAATTGTGGTTTATAGCTTAATTTGACAAAGATATAACGAAAATAAGATTTACAGTTAAAATATCAATTATGCTGCTAATGATATTCCCAAGGTTACCTACTGTTACACATAAAATGGCGTCGACGTCTACCCTTCACGTCACGTATGCTGCACTGGAACACTTCCCTGGCGTAAGTCTTACAGTTCTTATGTTGTAAAGCATCGGTCTCAAACACGCGGCCCGCGGGCCAAATGTGGCCCGCCGGACACTACTTTGAGGCCCCCGCCTTCATATGAAAGTTTAATGTTAGTGCGGCCCGCGCAAGTTTGATATGGATGCTGTATGGTATCATGTACCCAGAAAAAATTATTACGTTTGATTAATGTTCATGTTAAAGGTTAAATAACTGTTAATAGTTATCCTCCCTATCCGTGTGGAAGTGGTAAGTTTTTGGCTATTTAAAGTTTAAAGGAAATAACTTGAAGGCTACCGTTTAGGTCGCTAGCTCTCTAGTTTGCGAGTTAGCATGTGTCTCAAGACCCTGCAGTTGCGCAATATGTTGTAAATAAAAAGAGTATAAATGTGACTTCTAGAAATGTTCACTTCTCGACAACTCTGCCGATGTCCTAAAGGAGGGAAAATATGTTCCCACCGTTTTTACTTACTTTCTCAACACAGGTTGTCAAGTAAATTCCAAAACATCTGGCGCCCATAAAGCAATTTTAACAATTATTATTACTAAGGAAGAAAAACACAAAAATGGATTTATTTCTGAATAATGACTTGAAATAATAAATTGCTTCGCATAAGGCAATATAACAACACACATTTGTACAGTATGTGTTTGTTTACGCTTGGAGCTCAATGCAAATGTGCTATGTCTGAAAATGGACTGGATTAGAATAGATAGCCACTGGGCAGTGACAATCAAATTAGGCATTTTATTGTGTGCGGTTACACTGGGGGGGGGGGTGAGTTTGAAAAAAAAAAAAAAACACATTATAATATAATTACTGGCCACGGGGGGCACCATGGTGCAAAGGAAAATACTCAAATTTATTAATCACTGTTTAGCTGAATGTTATAATGACTTCCTTTATATTCAAATTATAAGAAAGAACAATTATTACCACTCCCAACAGTTTAGTAAAATACGTAAAATACATAAAATATTTTTCATTCCGAAGATGCATTCAAAGCTACTGTGAATGATGTGTAGTATTGTATATTATGTATTATAATTCCTCATGCCAAGCTGAAACTCACCTCTGAACCCCCACTGTCACTTCCTATCCACCCGCCATTCTGCTCCCATTGGGAACATATTTATTGCTATTATTGCTCTTCTTAGTATCTTATTAAATGGCTTATTATCTATTATATTTGGTAATATCCGCATCAAGGGGTGTTATTTCATGTTTAGAGGGCTCGAATAACATAAACAGGTTTTCTATGCTGCATTTATAAATAGGAAATCCTACTTCACAAAAATTCACTTATCGTGGATATCCTGGAACCAATTAACAGTGATAAAGGAAGGATTAGTGTACTCCTGTCACTACAATATCAAATATCTGTAGGTCGAAAACTTCTTACAACGGGTAGTTTTGTCGACAACCGCTTGTGTCGACTTCAGTTAGCCAGTCTGAGGAGACGCCGAGATAAGTGGGGCTTGCAACCCCCCCCCCCACGATCTTTTGTTTGTGCATTATTATTCCCAATGAAGCACTCTTGTAGTGTAATGACTGTCAGCACCTCAAGATCAGTTTAATCCCATCATGCTCATTCGCCGCCAGCTAACTCGGATCCGTCAATGCAACCTTGATGCCACTCATGGTGTCCAAGGTTCGAGATCAAATATTCAAATAACATCCCATATCTTAAAAAAAGAAAAAAAAAATACAATTTCACTCATTACTCATGTTCCTCTGGCCTCCAAAAGAAAAGTTTGGAATGTTGGATGGGGAAAAGGAACACCAACAAAGAGGAGGGTTGTATTTACGTATTGTGTAATTATCAGTCTGCAAAATAGCTCCCTTTGTTTATTTATTCATTCATTTTCTTATTTTCTTATCCTCACGAGGTGTGCTGGAGCCTATCCCAGCTGTCTTCGGACGAGAGGCGGGGTACACCGATTTACTCACGTGGCAATACGACCTTATTGATACTGTCACATCAGTGTGAAGGGATTATAGGGGTGCTATTTCCTGTCAAGAGGGCTCTAATAATGATTCATTCGTATATTCATTTTCTACCGCTTCTCCCCACGTGGGTAGCGGGGGGTGCTGGAGCCTATCCCAGCTGTCTTTCAACGACAGGCGGGGTACACCCTGGACTGGTGGCCAGCCAATCACAGGGCACATATAGACAAACAACCATTCACACTCACATTCATACCTATGGACAATTTGGAGCGGCCAATTAACCTAGCATGTTTTTGGAATGTGGGAGGAAACCCACGCATGCGCGGGGAGAACATGCAAACTCCACACAGAATTAGCCGAGGGTGGGATTGAACTCGAAGTCTGCGCGCTAACCACTCTTCCACCGTGCAGCCTTTGTTTATTTATTTATTTTTTTTACAAAATTCTTACAGAATAGGCATGAACATTAACATAGGAAAGAAACTGACACACGTACTGTTTGTGTCCTTGCCTTGCAGGGTCATTAGAACAAAATAAGTGATTTTCTATGTCTCATTTTGTGTATGCATTTATTGAAAGATAATCAAAGTTGCTTATGTAAGGATAAAAAAAAGCACATTGCTTCAATTTATTATAGAAAAAGGAAGCTTTGTAAATGGAAATTGGCTGTGCTATACTGTATGGAGTGCACTGATGTACACATAACATGTGTAGAAGATAATTACTTTTATATAAGCCTTACATATACTCATCACCAGCAGGACATCAGCTCAAGACGGACCATAAAATAATTCATATTCATGAATGTATTTATCGGAAGCGATCAATAGGAATATCACCAACGTGCATGCTTAATTGTTTTAGATCTTTTAGTGTGTCTGGTGGCTGGATTTCTATGATGCAGCTCGTGTGTGTGTGTGATATTGCATGGTGTCCCACTGTGCCATCACCTGGAGTCAATGTCATAAAGATAAATCTTGTCGGAGTGAAAACTTGGCAAAGCGCAGTGTCGAGGTTGCGCATCAGCAGCGATGTATCAGTCACACTTTGAGACTGAACTTTTCTGCCAGGCGTCGTGAAAAATGTGCAAGAGCTCTGGAGGGGAGAACCGCAGATGAGCTCACGATTCATATCGACGCATATTTGGCTTGATTTGCAGCGCAAACGATGCAATGATAAATAAGTAAGACTTTCTCGGATTAAGCACCGATCCCACAGGGGAAAAAATTCCACTTTTCATGTCTTGAGTAAAGCTGCCATCTTTTATTTCATTGATGTTGTTGTGTGCTTTGTATTCCACCTTTGTTGTTTTTTCTTCTTGAAAAGCAGCAGGAAGTTGTGAAAGTCTTTTATGAAGTCAACTTCTAATCTGTCATCTTTATCTGAAACCGACTCTTCAAGCGCTTTGTATTGCCTCACATGTGCGTCAAAGTTTGACTTTGAGCCAGGAAGAGAGCAGCCAGTCGTACCTTTGGTCGCCGCCCCGCTGAGTTTGTAAAGGCCCACGGCGTTTATGTTCATCGATGCCCTGACTTTTAACTACCTGCTGTTCTCGCTGTTTTTGATCAACTTCTGTCAGCAGGATGAAGAATGAACGGCGCTGTGGCATGCTGGGAAATCTATTTTTAAAAACTGTTTTTTGTTCTAATGTTTGCTGGTCAGTCAACGGAATACTTTTTGGCACAATAAAACAATAAACATGAAAGTACAACAATAAAGAATTACATTAATCCCCCGTGTGTCATGGTTAATTGGTTCCAGACTTCACCGTGATAAGTGAATTTCCACAAAGTAGGACTTTCATATAAGTGCATCCCATAATCAGTTCACAGTTCCACATGTCCAAAAGGAGTAGGAAGAAGCAAAGCTTATTAAATTCTACCCCTCCATCTGGTACTTTTACAATCAGTAACTGTTACATTTGTTCACTTCCTGCTTTCTTAATTTCTTAATAAATAGTTTTTTTTAATGATAATTTTGTTTTTGTTTTTTGTCACATACCGAGTGAAGATTGTTTTTATAGTTATTAGCCCATATTTCCACACAATAAGTAAGATATGATAGAACCAGAGAGCAATAAAGTGTGTGGAGTGATTTCTGATTGAGAACAAATTTTGCATTGTTCAATATTGAAATATTTCTTGCCACTTTATGTTGTATATTTGTAATATGAGGCTTCCAGCTAATATTTTCATCTATTGTGATCCCCAGAAATGTATTTTCCTTCACCCTTTCAATGTCTACACTGTCTATTTGTATGTGCCTTTCTGCTGTTAGCAAACAGCATGATTTTAGTTTTATTTAGGTTCAAGGACAATCTATTATTATCAAACCATCTTTTTAATTTCACCATTTCTTCTCTGTACTCCCACCGGAACAAAAAGCAGTGGTATCATCAGCAAATAATACCAGCTTTAAGTCTTTTGTTACTTTGGAGATATCATTGATGTACAAGTTGAACAATTTTGGTCCCAGTATTTGACCCCTGGGGTACTCCGCACATAATATATGAACTTGCAGATGTGTATTCTCCTAGCTTTACGTATTGTTTCCTGTCAGCTGAGTAGGTTTTCACCCAGTTCAGAACTAATCCTCTTATTCCGTACCCTTCGAATTTAGTTATTAGGATGTCATGATTGATTGTATCAAAGATCATGTCAGATCCATGAATACTGCGGCTGCGTACTTCCTGTGATCTATCTAGGTTTTCCATAGTTGGAGCATAGAAAACCTACAACCTTTAAAATAAGCTTTATTAATCATTATTAGAGCCCTCTTGACAGAAAATAGCACCCCTATAATCCCTTCACACTCATATTATTCAAAATAGACATAATGAGTGTGTTGCTATAAATGTGTTGATGTGACAGTATCAATAGGGTCGTATCGTCACGTGATGAAATCTATATTTTTACTTTTTTTTATTGTTTTTGACTACTCATCCATCAACATACACATTTGAAACAGTAACCGGCTTTAGCTCATCAGTGATTCTTAATTCCTTGTTCCGACAATCTGCATATTCACTGTCACATTTTGCACGATTAAGCGTAAAATCTGCTCTGCCGGGGTCGGAGCGACCTCATGTTACACCCAACCACTGTCTAAACCAATATCACGCCCGGCTGGGTACTGAGTTACAATATTGGAGATTTCTGCAGTCTCTATCATGAACCATTTAATATCTACTTCACTATTGTATTGGACTTGGACGATCCCACAGTCCCCGGTGATGAAATAAATTCATATTGGACATAAATAAAGCATGGACCTTGGGTGGTGGAGCATTAAAAATAGCAGCACTTGAGAGGGAAATTGGGGGAGATTTTCTCATGCAGCTTTGTCACCAAACCATATGCACTCGCTGGATCGGATACAGATGAAGGACCTGCTCCTTCGGGCGGAGTCAACCGAGATGATGTTCCTGTGCTGAATACCATTCCTTACTCCTTCAAACTGTTTTTATCCCGCTGAATAAGATTGCTTAAGCTCCAAGAACAAAATAAGTTGCTCACTTAGCCAACTACATTTATTGGACTCCGAATATTGGATTTTACCATTAGGCGAGGATATTGATGGAAAAGCAATATGCTGTAGCATAGTCCCAGGCATCCAATCAGATTGCTCTAATATTATTATAGCCATGCCCGAGGGTGTATACTGGCATGTGGTTGCATACATCCTGCAGCAATTCACTTTAGTAATATTATTATGTCTTTCATGCTGGTGAACAAAACAAAACAAATGTGAGTGTCAATGCTTGGTTGTTTGTGGCCACCAGCCTCTTGTCTAAAGTCTGCTGGGATAGGCTCCAGCATTCTCCTGCAAAAATGCAGGGATGGATGTCGGTAACAGCTGTCACTGCATATCTATTAGAACGGTCATGCAGTAGTGTGTCAGTAGTATCAGGTGTACTCTCTGTACCATTGTTGTCTGCACAGGGGTGTACTAATGGCCCTTAAGGTGTACTACTATCTCCACGTAGAGTGGAAACCAGGGGTGCACATTCTTAGATTAGAAACCAGGACTACAGACCATCAGTGACCTTTAACCAAGTAATGATTTCATGATAGTGACAGTATGACCCCGGAATACATGAATATTTTGGCTTTCATGGCTCATGCGTACAGTGGTAAACAAAATTAAATTCATGCTATTTTTTCTTGAAAAATATTTGAAAATAGGCTGCACGGTGGAAAGTGGTTAGCGTGCAGGCTTCACAGCTAGGAGACCCGGGTTCAATTCCACCCTCGGCCATCTCTGTGTGGAGTTTGCATGTTCTCCCCGTGCATGCGTGGATTTTCTCCGGGTACTCTGGTTTCCTCCCACATTCCAAAAACATGCTAGGTTAATTAGCGACTCCAAATTGTCCATAGGTATGAATGTGAGTGTGAATGGTTGTTTGTCTATATGTGCCCTGTGATTGGCTGGCCAACCTTTGAACACCTCTGACATACATGCATGATTCTAACCAACAATTAAGATAAGAAGCAAATCCTCTGTCTTATCATCAATGTTGCACTCATCCACCCCCAGTCTCTCTCTCTCTCTCTCTCTCTCTCTCTCTCTCTCTCTCTCTCTTTCACTCTCTCTCTCTTTTGGTGGTCTCAGTCTGCTGAACGCGCTGTCACTGTGATGCACTCTCAACTTGGATTGGCCACCAACGCTTTCCCTCTTTTGCCTTCATTTCTGCAAAGAAATATCGCTTCCCGGTGAAAATGACCTGAGAGACATCCATCAGGGGCTGCTGTGACGTGGGCGGCATTTGGGTGCGTGAACACCGGCGAGCGCTTCACAGAAGAAGCGCAGGTGGATGACTGGATAGATAGATAGATGGATGAATGGATGGCTGCTTTTCCAATGATGGACTTGACATAAAAAGTAAGTAGTTTTCAATGAATCAATCATCACAGTATTAATATTCTTGTATCGCCTCGGCTCAGTTTAAAGTCACTAGAAGGGGTTTTAAAAAGAGTTGACATGAAACCTTACCAATGTTGTTATCATGGACAGCGGAGTCTTAATTAAAGATGAAATGTCTGCTATAACCCAAAGGGTGCCAATTAACACTGATGCCATAACACCCATAAAGCCTCTGAGATTTCAATAATTGTATTATGCACGTCGGCTTTCCCTGACAGCTCACGCATATGAATAACCCCTTCAGAGACCGTTTCTGAAATGTACGCTTGTACAATCTTAATAGGGTGAAGGAAAGAGCCATAATTCATTCTCTAAATTCAATAAATTCATTTCATAAGAGTGAAGCTCTACATGTCATTAACCACTTCCACACTGAATTTGATGTACAGTGTATATATAGAGTGAACACCTCTTAAAATATCGATATACATATATATGTAAATAAATACAATTAAAATGAACTTGAATTAAATTGAAAAATAAGTGGCCGTGCCAGAGCCCAGACCTAAGCCCCTCGCAACTGGAAAGCTTTTGACAAATAATCCCCAGTCTATCTATTTTCCATCCACACATTCAAGTCAATGCGTCTCCATTTAAAGCATGTTAGACATAGTAATTTTTTTCAGTTTAATTCGACAGGTTGTATTTAATTTGAACCATAATTTTTCATATTCTAGTGATAGGACTCATTCAAGTCAGACTCCATTTACTGCATGGCGTGGCAACGTCAGAGGTGTTTGTCCCCATGATCGATTGAATAAACATTTGTCTTCGGTTGCGAGCAACACAGTGCCCTACTCGTTTCCTCTCAAAACTGCCATTTTGCATGTATGCACGCAACACTACGCATACATTGATTGATGATTTTGACCCACATGGGTGGGTTAAGAGTTTGGGTATACAGCAACATGATAATCACTGATTATGATTCGATGACCCTTGCAGACAGCTGACATACAACGTAAACCTGACAGTGGCGGTCATTGATTATGTTGCCTTGAAACTGTTGCGATGGATCTTATATTATTCCTTTCTCGTTCCCTTCTAGGTGTCTCCCTTCAGCTGAGATGTGATACTTCCTCGCACCTTGTTTTGCAAACGTAGACCCCCTCCCAGCAGTTATGGCACTGGATCAATGGTCCTTTCTTTCACCTCCACCCAACATGACTATACCTGAACCCCTCTTGTACGACAGCTTCCTCCAAGGGAACGACTCAAGCCTGGACCTAAACCTGACCGGTGAAATAAGGGAGTCTCACCAGGACAAGACCAGCTCAGTCGTCATCACTTTCATCTATTTCATCGTATGTGCGGTGGGACTATGCGGCAACGCTTTGGTCATCTACGTGATCCTGCGCTATGCCAAAATGAAGACGGTGACCAACATATATATTCTGAACCTAGCGGTGGCAGACGTGCTGTGCATGATGAGCCTGCCGTTCATCGCCTTGCAGCTGGCGCTGGTGCACTGGCCCTTCGGCGAGGTGTTGTGCAGGGTGATCATGACTGTGGGTAGGTGGTCAGCGGGTGCACGCTTCACGACGCAGCAGCGCTTTATCTGAGCAAAGCAATTTAAGGCTCCACAGGAGGAAAATTACACAAAAAATATTGTCTGTAACTGTTCACATTTAGACTAAAAAATGGATTATTCCTAAAAAGGCATCTTATCAGTGAATAATATCCGTTTGCATCCAATTACAAATCTGTTGACATTTGCATCTGGAACTGCGGACCCGGACATTCACTTGTGACAAGGATCATTCCAACTTAGCCTTCCGCAGATACCATCCCACTTCCGACACCACAGAATCCTGCTTTTTGACATGAGAGTCAGATTTTGTAGACAACCACTACAATAAATATTCCCTTCGGCAAGAAGTCAGATTTCTGAGGGATTCCGTGTCAGTCGCACATCAAGGGGCCTTCCAACTGGGCGGCTACCGATCCCACTTCTGGCACCAATCGTCAAGTAGTGCCCACAACCTGAATTTGCACATTGCGACCAACAACAACCAACAACTTACTTACTTCCGATCGCACGTACACCCGTCGTGTTGCGCTAATGCTAACATTGCTGTATATTCATTCATTCATTCATTCATTTTCTACCGCTTTTTCCTCACAAGGGTCGCGGCGGTGCTGGAGCCTATCCCAGCAGTCTTCAAACGAGAGGCGGGGTACATCCTGGACTGGTGGCCAGCCAATCACAGGGCACATATAAACAAACAACCATTCACACTCACATTCATACCGATGGATAATTTGGAGTCGCTAATTAACCTAGCATGTTTTTGGAATGTGGGAGGAAACCGGAGTACCCGGAGAAAACCCACGCATGCACGGGGAGAACATGCAAACTCCACACAGAGATGGCAGAGAGTGGAATTGAACCCTGGTCTCCTCGCTGTGAGGTCTGCGCGCTAACCACTCGACCGCCATGCCGCCCAATTGTAATACAATAACTGTCTAAATAGAGTAGCAAGCATGGCGATGGTGGCCTCCTGGTGCATGTACAGGTACACCCTGGACTGGTGGCCGGCCAATCACAGGGCACATATAGACAAACAACCATTCACACTCACATTCATACCTATGGACAATTTGGAGTTGCTAATTAACCTAGCATGTTTTAGGAATGTGGGAGGAAAACCGGAGTACCCGGAGAAAACCCACGCATGCACGGGGAGAACATGCAAACTCCACACAGAGATGGCCGAGGGTGGAATTGAACCCTGGTCTCCTAGCTGCGAGGTCTGCGCGCTAACCACTAGACCGCAAAATAGTCACTGTAGGGGGAGCTGTAGATTAAAAACGGCGTATCTGTTGCAATATTAACTTTGCATATAGTGTGCTTGACAAGATTTGGATCATTTTCCTGTCATGATTAATGATTCCTTCCAATTAAATTATGAATACCAACACTTGAGTTCCAAGTCCGTTATCGTCACTGCAATACTTTGAAACTAATTCACATTTAATTATTTCTATTTCATGAAAAGCACTGGTGACGACTGACAATTTCTCCTCTTCTTCCTCCTCCAGACTCGCTCAATCAGTTCACCAGCATCTTTTGCCTCATGGTGATGAGCATCGATCGATACTTGGCCGTGGTTCACCCCATTAGGTCGACAAAATGGCGGAAGCCCCGCATAGCCAAGTTAATCAACATGACAGTGTGGGGTGTGTCGCTGTTAGTCATCCTACCTACAATGATCTTCAGCGGCCTGGACAAGGTGCCGGTATGCGGCATCATTTGGCCCGAGCCCCAGGATGTCTATTACACCGCCTTCATATTTTACACCTTCTTCATTGGATTCTTCCTACCGCTGGCTGTCATCTGTTTGTGTTACCTTCTCATCATAGTCAAGGTAAGAACATGCTCATCGCAAAAGCACAATGCACTTTCACGGTACAATGACAATATTTACAAAAGGAGTCGGAAGAAGCTGATGTAATCCGACTCAGCGTTTCAGTATCTTATCGTACTTGTCTGGGTTTAAACGTTATACAATCCAACCCGTTTAAGATTGGTTGATAACTGAAAATAGCTATTGCTTACATGCTAATTCAAGGAATGTCAGCTATTGTTGGATCTCTTGGCGACTGAATGTGAAGTAGTTGGGATGACAATCAGCATCTCCAAATCCGAGTCCATGGTTCTCGATTGGAAAAAGGGCAGATCACCATCTCCAGGTTGGGGATGAGATCCTGCCCCGAGATGAGGAGTATTAGGACTTCCTTGACACCTCGTTCTTGTTCAGGGCACTTCCAACCGGTAGGAAGACCCAGGATACAGTACAGTGGATCCTCTTAATTGTTTGGAATTCCTCCGGTTCCACAGGGAGGAGCCGGACAAAGTAGTCTGGGCTTACGACCTCGGAAAACTGATGAATGATTGGATGGATAGACGGAAGGAACCTATTGCTTCCCATACATCCTGGAGAGATCGATTTCAGTCGTTTATGAAATTACAGATGGATTATTATTATGGAAATGGTTCATCGACAGAAATGGCGGTCTAGTGGTTAGCGCGCAGACCTCACAGCTAGGAGACCAGGGTTCAATTCCACCCTCGGCCATCTCTGTGTGGAGTTTGCATGTTCTCCCCGTGCATGCGTGGGTTTTCTCCGGGTACTCCGGTTTCCTCCCGCATTCCAAAAACATGCTAGGTTAATTGGCCACTCCAAATTGTCCATAGGTATGAATGTGAGTGTGAATGGTTGTTTGTCTATATGTGCCCTGTGATTGGCTGGCAACCAGATAGGCTCCAGCACCCCCCGCGACCCGCGGTAGAAAATGAATGAATGACTGACTGATATGTTCCTCGTTGCCAGGTGAAATCATCAGGCATGCGCGTGGGTTCAACCAAGCGCAAGCGTTCGGAGCGCAAAGTGACACGGATGGTCTCCATCGTCGTTGCCGTCTTCGTCCTCTGCTGGCTACCCTTCTACATTTTCAACGTCACCTCCGTCACCGGCTCCATTAACCCCACGTCTGCCGTGAAGAGCACTTTTGATTTTGTGGTGGTGCTGGGCTACGCCAATAGTTGCGCCAACCCCATTCTCTACGCCTTCTTGTCAGACAACTTCAAGAAGAGTTTCCAGAAGGTGCTGTGCCTGAAAAAGGTAGCGGGCTTGGATGAGATGGAGCGCAGCGACAGCAGAGCGGACAGGAGCCGCATGGTTAATAATGCATTAATCATCAACGCCAACTTGGAGGCTCACAACGCGGCGCTGCTCAATGGCGAGCTGCAAACCAGCATTTGAGGCGCCTGGGATCGGAAGAGGCGGTCGGCCACTGACTACTTCTGCAGCGAGCGATGTAATAGTTGACCTTATGGACTAACAGGAATCTAAACAATTTCACAACAGAGGCCAGAGAAGGTCCACTGACCCCCAGCTCATGACTGTTTGAGCAGATGAGGCAACTTGATCTGGTTGACCTCAAGCAGAATAACACAGCAAGCCTGTTGACTGACATCGAACATTATTTGCACCGATGCTTACGTCACTAACGTGGTGCCATGGTGGAAACTACACCCAGTCGGGTTTCTATTGGAGATAGACGGCGACCATACTGCTTAATGGTGTGTATGTGTGTGTGACGGTGGGGAGATGTTTGGAAGTCATTAAGCACTGTTATGGTTAAATGGGAGACATGCTGAGGAAGCCAAACATATTAACAGAAGACAGCCAGCGACTCCCAAAGATAAAACTAAAAACCACAAAAAAATAAATAAATAAATAATGCTCGGTGGTAATGATCTGTTACACCGGCCGAGCCTTTAGAAGATCACCAGAGCAACAAACTCCCGACGACGCCATGTTAGTTCCTAAATAATGAAACACGTTGGCCGTCAGCCGAGGGATGCTGCACTGATCCGTAACTCTTCAACGGTCCGGTGGCGAAACAAATTGGCAGCAGAGGTGACCTCACTTGATTCCAAACAGTTCGGTGATGTAAATAGGAATATGATTTTCGCCAACCTGGCGCACGTGTAAACAAAAGGTCGGTAAATTTGTGTCCGGGTTTTCAACATGGAACTTCTCACAAACGTGCTCTTTGCTGCATACAGCATCACTGTACAGGCTAATCACGCATAGAACACCTTTCATGGCTTTTGACAATGATTATGCTAACGCAAGGCCACCTTTCTCGGCTTTTTAGATGGTTTAGCCTTGCAAAACAGCCCATATGAATATGAATATGACCATGAGACCCTTTTTTTCTGCACTCAGACTTTCTAATTTTCTTAAACGTATTGCTGTAGGATTTGATTTAGACTAGGGGTCTCAAACTCAATTTACTTGGGGGCCACTGGAGCTTGGGTGAGACTGGGCCGCATCAGGTTTTCCAAAAACAAAAAAAACGCATTTATTAAAAACAAAAAATTAAAAAAAACTTCGCTTTGGTTCCAATTTTCTACAAGAATATCTTATTTTTTATTTTTCTACCCAAAATAAGATGAAAAATAAATAAACAAATCAAGAATAAAGAAAATCAATCAATCAGTAATAAATAAATAAATATAATAATAATAAAAAAACAGCAAATAATAAAAACTTAAGAAACCACATATAGTTGGTGGGTAGACAAATTATTTTTTTCAGATTTAAATGAACAAAGCATTATTAGAGCCCTGTAGACATGACAAAACACGACTATAGTCACATTTATACTCTTTTTTTTATTTACAACATATTGCGCAACTGCAGGGTCTTGAGACACATGCTAAAACTAGCAAACTAGCGAGCTAGCGACCTAAGCGGTATCCTTCAAGTTATTTCCTTTAAACTTAAATCGCCCAAAACGTACCACTTCCACACGGATAGGGAGGATAACTATTAACAGTTATTTAACCTTTAACATGAACATTAATCAAACGTAATAATTTTTTCCGGGTACATGATACCATACAGCATCCATATCAAACTTGCGCGGGCCGCACTAACATTAAACTTTCATATCAAGGCCGGGGCCTCAAACTAGTGTCCGGTGGGCCACATTTGGCCCGCGGGCCACATGTTTGAGACCCCTGATTTAGACAAAGGAGCAAGGGACCCATTTTCCCTTATTGATCTCGGAACCTGCTGACTAAAAATTGAGTCAGAATTTAAAGTTGAGGTGCTCAGAAAGCGTGCTTATTTTTTGCAGTGTTCAATTCCCGCTAGTATATCCTAAAAGATAATTGTACAATAAAACCTTGTTGGGGCCGCATAGGAACGACATGCATGTTAGCTTCACTCCAAATTGTCCATAGGTATGAATGTGAGTGTGAATGGTTGTTTGTCTATATGTGCCCTGTGATTGGCTACATCACAGCAACCCCTGGGCGGGGGGGGGGAATAATAACATTTCTTATGTGATTCCCATTTTGTAGATTTAATTATCCGTTAAGCGGGAGAGAGCCCAATGCCCTTTTCGGTTCTATCAAACGATTTGTGCACAGTGACCTTTTGTTCCGCGGAGATCTGGAGGTTCGCTAAGGCTCTGTGATACAAATGAGGTCATCCTGCAGTGTCAGGTTGACTTTGAAGCACATTGCTGCTTCGGTCACGAACCATCAAGCAGTGATACACATTGGCAGACAATTAGAATACTTTACACTGCGTGTATTCTTTTTTTGTAGTCCTTTGTGTACCTTTAACAAATTTGGTAATGGCATTTTCCGTATAGTAGAATGAAATTGCAGCAGCTCAATTTTCAGTGTAAGACAGTATGACAGTACAAAATATAGAAATTAGAAGAATAAATAATATTAAATAACGAAGAGTCTACATCGTAGAGGACGATTGGTTGCCTTGGTTACATGGTCTTGTTGAGGGAGATGATGGCAAGAAAGGAAAGAAACTGTTTTTTAGTTTTTGTTAATTAATGGTAATGGTTTAATTTCATTTGAACATGCATCAGATTACAATTGAGTGCATCCCATAATCAGTTCACAGTTCCACATGTCCAAAAGGAGTAGGGAGAGGCAAAGCTTATTAAATCCTACCCATCCGTCTGGTACTTTTACAAGCAGTAACTGTTACATTTGTTCACTTCCTGCTTTCCTAATATAGTTTAAGTTTTAAATTAAATTAAATTAAATTAAATTAAATTAAATTAAATTAAATTAAATTAAATTAAATTAAATTAAATTAAATTAAATTAAATTAAATTAAATTAAATTAAATTAAATTAAATTAAATTAAATTTTATTTTATTTTATTTTATTTTATTTTATTTTATTTTATTTTATTTCACGTACCGAAGTATGAGGTGATATGAGTATCCAATGACATAATGGGTACCATAGTAAGTGTCAATATAGTGATATATATAGCACATCATGACTGGTTCAAGACTCTTCATCCTTGTATTTAGCAAACATCAACTTGGTAGGGAAATGATTATAACAGCCCCCAAACTACATTTAACCACACATTTGCATTTTCCACAGACGGAAGAGCTTTGAATACCAGATATCTGAATTATGAATCAGGATGATATTGTGAAGTATTTTTGGAATTCAGCACATTTGGTTGTTGTTTGCACACTGCAAGGATCCATTTGTGCAGCGGTCGGCTTGGCCTGAATACTGAGTGCTTCTACACAATAGACCACGTACGGTCACGTGTTTGCATAATGATGTCTGCATATAAAGAAGAGATAACGTTCTACCTCGTGATGCATCGCACAGACGTAAACTCGCCTCAGTGGTGCTCTTCACCAACAGAACGGCTCATCGGCACCATTCCATTGTCCAAAGGCTGCATGGAAAACTATTTTTCACATGGATGCCCCTGTGTAGATAAAACCAAATCCTTGTGTATTCCATCTGATTCTGTGTACTCCCACTGTATGTCCACTCACTCTTTGTTTCGTATGCGCAAAATCATATGAACAGATCTAGTCATGGTGCATTGGACTGACACGAAGTGAAACATCCTGAAAGGCAAGACTTTCAGTGCCGTCGGCTGTTCCGACCTAACGTACTAAATGGGCCGTTCTGACGATTAATCCATGTTGACAAGATGGTTGATCCAAATCTAATATAAATGTAGCCTAATGATATGTCACATGTAGACGCCCAAAAAGGGTACAAAGAAGATCTAAGTTGAAACGAGGTCAGATAATGAAAAAGTATTCCGTAATTTGGGTTGCCATGTAGCTCAGCTCCACACCGTGTGTCGATGCTGTGTGTGTGCCTGCCAATGTATAGTGTAAAAAAAAAAAAAAAAAAAACACATAAAGAAGAAGCTTCTTGCCTTCTCTTGTTTTCTATTCAACTTATTTGTGAAGGGCTAGAACGTGCAGCGTTCGATATCAAGTCAATGTATCACGAGATGTATCACGGAAGGGGTTGCATGTCACACCCTGTGTGTGAGTACACCCATCACAGTCACACACACACACACTTGTATAACAATGTAGCTTGATATCCATTTCATCGTACCCACTCATGAATTATGGATAAAGTACTTTTCCATGCAGTGTATTTACTCAATGTGCCTTGTAACTAAACAAGCGTACAGCAAAGCAACACATGTCTTTCAAAGGCCTTTGTACTACTATAGTCTAGTCCATGAGCGAAACCAAGGTTATGTTGCTTATGTCGGTGTTTTAATGTGAAGTGCAGAATCTGTGACTACTGTTGATAGAATATAAAAAAAAAAAGATCATTGATTGTATAAGACAATCTCTGTGATTAAAAACACAGGACACTTCCTGCTCCCGTTGTGTATTGTTTTTATCCCTGCCAAGTACCCCCTCTAAGTGCGTTACCATGCAGTATTTTAGCTGACTACAATATGAATAAGGCTTGCAAAATGCTTTTCAGCATCTACTCTGATACTTGGATTCTTTTAAAAGCATTTTCATTTCATTTATTTATGCCAAGGACCACGTGCACGTACTTTTGTCTCCGGAAAGCAAGTCATCTGCAAGCAGACGCTGAAGTTCAGCTCATCAGAGACGCAGCTTGGTGGCAATGTGGGGAGGGGGGGTGGGGGTCTTTCAAACCAAAGAGCCCCAATCAATGAGTACAAGGATAGTGGAGATGATACTTATTTTTAAGTGGATTCTTGTGTACTTTATCATGCAGTTATTATTTTGAAAAATGACAAATAAAGCTCAAACATTTTATTTTTTTATTATTGCACCCTCCCCGACTCCTTTAAACTTACGGCCAAGAAATGGGAAACTACCAGATTCTTATTACATTCTGGGGAAGTAGGCCAAAGTATTCGTTCATTTTCTACCGCTTTTTCCACACGAGGGTCGTGGGGGGTGCTGGAGCCTATCCCAGCTGTCAGCCAATCACAGGGCACATATAGACAAACAACCATTCACACTCACATTCATACCTATGGACAATTTGGAGTGGCCAAATTATGGACAAATTAACCTAGCATGTTTTTGGAATGTGGGAGAAAACCCACGCATGCACGGAGAACATGAAAACTCCACACAGAGATGGCTGAGGGTGGAATTGAACCATGGTCTCCTAGCTGTGAGGTCTGCGCGCTAACCACTTGATCGCCGTGCAGCCAGTAGGACAAAGTAAGAAGTAAAAAAAACTTACCACTTCCACAAGGAATGGGAGGAGACCTTTTTTTTCAGTCGTCATTTCGGACGTGGTTAGCATGGTTAGCATGTTGGACATCTCTGTGTGGAGTTTGCATGTTCTCCCCGTGCAAGCTTGGGTTTCCTTCCACGGTCCAGTCCAGGGTGCACCCCGTGTCTTGCCTGAAGTCAGCTGGGATAGGCTCCAGCATACCCCTGCAACCCTGTAATGAAAGCATTATATTAGTATTGTAGTCAACTGAGCCAATTTCGGCAAAACATGCATATAATTTGACTAATAATAGGCCGTATTGTGTCATCACTCGTGTTGTCTGGTTTGATGCCAACATATTTATGATATTCTCCAGCATGTAGCTGGAGGTGGGGTTGTTTGATACCTTCCTTGCATGAGTGAACAATATTCCCTTACATCTCTCTATCGCTGTGGCTCCAGGCCGAGTCACCACCGCTATGTGACTCACAGCTCGTCTCCTCTTTTCATCCAGCCGTAATGAATGTTGTGCTTGTGGCCGCCCTATTTGCCGCAGGTGAGAGGATGAAGGTGAGACCCAAATTCTCATCGGTGACTGTGAACTTCAAAATCCAAACTCTGTATCCTACACAGTCCCTCACAAAAGTAACACCTCATATTTGGTAACTAATTAATTCCATGAATTATGTTGAAATATTTAGTCTAATTAACACAAACAAGTGTCATGATTGAGACTGAGGCGCAAAAGCGTCTCCGCGGCCATCTTTTGGCGACCTCAAGCTGAAACCAACTTTGGAGTAAACTGAAAACAGGCTACTCCAAGAATGTGTGGGTAAAAAAGATGACCCGTTTGATCCAGCAGAGGTGCCCTTGTGAGAAGAGAAATGATGCTGCGTGATCAAGAGGAAATGCTCAGCGTGCGGGTTCACGTGCTTTGATCTCACATGCACATACTTGATGCCGGGCCTTGCTTTACCTCCTCCGGGGACGCCTTTCATCCCCCAAAATGCCTCATTTACAACCTATTTCTCGACATCGCCTCCTGACCATATACTACAGCTGGTAGTTTAACTGTAAACATGATGATTGTATACTAGTTGACTATCACTAACACAGCATGTCCTGGCTAATAAGCCAATAGACCAAGCTAATTCGATTTAAGCACAATAGCTTAAAAGTTCCTGTGTCACCACTAACATTGTTTTGATATCCAAATGCTGTTCAACTATAGAGGACAGTAGAAATGTTTCTTTCTTTAGTGTGCATGCTGTTGCAAACATTGCAGATTGTCGCCATCTGCCGGTGAAAGTGAAACAGTGCATTGAGCCTTGATTTGTTTTTGTATTCTTTACCTTAATGATCAGGCTTCCTCAGCATTACAGTCAATACATTTATGAAGTTGGAATGGAGTTATAAATAATGTACATTGTTGACTTTTTAAAAAGTAGAATTGTGTGCAATTATTATTTTATTGTCTCTATTTTAACCAGATCACAATTGGACATATAATAAGGCTATAACATGTTCATTCAATGTCCTGTATATTTGGCATTTGGGATCCAAAATAATTCATTCATTCATTCATTTTCTACCGCTTATCCTCACAAAGGTCGCGTGGGTGCTGGAGCCTATCCCAGCTGTCTTCAGTAAGCTGTTTTCTCCCTCCAAAAATAAACATCCCATCAGTAATAATTCATAAATACATGATGATACATGTAAAATGTACAGCGTACATGTACTATTGTTGGAAATCGTGTATCATGTTTTTTCATCAAGATTGGAGATTTCTCGCTTTGTTTGGCGGTTCTTGAACACCCCATAGTTATGTGGCGCACCTTTAGTGTGACTGTTTTAAAAATGAGTCATAATGTACAAAGATACAGATACATAAGTTAAGTTTCACTATGACTCAACTCCAAAAAAATCACATTTCATTTATTTTCTTGAGTTTGCTTGCTGGTTTGTTTGTTTTTAAATAAATAAAAAGGATGCTTTGTGGGTTGAGAGAACAATCCCACCAGTAATATTCTTTTATTTATTAACAACTACAGTTACGTGACATTCCCGCCATTCCCAGTCAGCTATTTGGTGATTTGTCACCGCTTGCTTTCCGGTATCTTCTAACCAGCTGCACAGCAAATCACAATTGAAACTGGAACTTCTTATTTAAAGTGTGCTCTTCCTTACTATATTAGTCATATTAACATCTTCATATTAGTTTTCTTCACGTCTCAGTCACCATTCCTGGTACGATACCAGTGAGTCCATCATTACTACTATTTGGCTTTAGTTTTTGGATGAAGAAGACTAAGTACTCTACAGTTCCGTGCATGCTTAAAAATAACGAGACCAAAGAATGTAATTTAATTAGTAATGGAATTATTCCTTCATGGATGTAATTACCTGCCAAGGAAAGTATTATTATTGCAGTACTTTATTGACATACCTTAAAGTGTGCCAAAGAAGCCTCGGTTACAACCGGATGTACAATTATTTTTAGCGTACCCAAAAATCACTGCATTGGGCTCCACGTGTGCCGCATGACACAAATAATATGAAAATTGACATTTTTCCCAAACCTATGTCGGAAAGACACTCGTACACATGACACTAAATTCATCACACAGCAACTTAATGTTGAAAGGGCATTTCTGACAGCATTGTAGTGGTTGAAACAGTACAGGTTTCCCAACACTACCAGTGGAGAACATGTAGGAAGTAAATTTGTCTGGAGAGGCCCTGTGATTGGCTGGCGACCAGTCCAGGGTGTACCCCGCCTCTAGCCCGAAGACAGCTGGGATAGACTGCAGCACCCTCGTAGAATAGGATAGGATAAGCGGTAGAAAATGAATGAATGAGTGAATGAATGTATCTGGAGAGGCATATCCCAAATAAACATCTATGTCAGACAACTGGACTGTGAAATTACGGTATTCTGTGTCGTAGTGACACACACACACACACACACGGGAAGTCCCAGACCACACTGAGAGTTCATACCCAAATGAGGCTCCAGGGTAAAACACACAAGTCTCACCCTCATCTTTAAACGAGGATTTGACCACCTTCAGCTCACCAGGTAAGAGCAAACATATTCATATCAAAGATTGACATTTGGTCTTGTAAAAAAGTGTAAAATACAAAATACTAATAACCATTAACAAATATACAATATAAATTAGGGATGTTCAACAATTTTTGCACTGATATCAGCATAAAAATGCAATAGTGGTTGGTATCAGTTTTTTTCCCCGATCATCAAAACCAATGCTGAAATATTGTAAATAAGAATTTGTTCTTAAATTGCTTGCCTGGGTAAATAAAGGTAAAATAAAAAAAAATGAAATATTTATGAAAAAATGAAATGTTCTTTCCACCACAGGAGAAATGTCATGTTACACGTATCGGTATCGGCTGATATCAGAATCGAAAATTGAGAGTTCAGTTCAATATCAGCATATTGATTTTTCGCAAAAAAAGCCAATATCAGACATCCCTAATACATAATATAAAATAAAAAATATAGAAATAAAAAGGTAAAACTATAAATACACAAATAGAGAATTAAAAAAACATTGTATAATGTGTACATCGATACACGCTGTAGATTTTCCCAATGCTTCAGCAAAGAAAAAGTCCGAAAATAATAATCAGATCCTCACTTAGAAATGAAAACCAAAAAGGGGTTGTGTTCCCTCTCAGGTTGTGACTAACCTAGCTGAAATTGGCCTTACGAGACAGAACGAAAGAGAGAAGGGGGGGCGGAGGTGTTAAGATGGATCGTTCACAGCTGGCTGACTCAGTGGTCACCAGAGCGGAGAGAACAGTGTTTGAGAACGCTACGATTTCTTTTTTTTGTCCTTGTGTTGGGCCCTGCGGTACCTACTTATACTAATACAGTACATTATCAAAATACCAAAATGAAGGCAAATAAACAAGTCAAAGCAACTTAAATGTCACCAAATTGAACAGGAATAATGATGATGCTGATGAAAAGTAGGGGGGCTGCACAGTGGACCAGTGGTTAGTAGTTAACAAAGATTCACCGGAGCAGGTCTGTGTGTGTGTGTGTGTGTTGAATACTCAATACAGCAGATTGGACTCAAGTTCATTAGTATGAACTTGTTTTCCTTTGTCTTGCAAACTGAAAAAAAAGAGTTTGTTTGACATGACAAAGATCCTCTATGAAAATGAGAACACCGTCCGTTTGACCTCCGTGCATTTCCTGTGATTTTTTTTTTTTTTTTTTTTTGCATTTGGACCGGCCGTAGGAGCCTCATCTTACAAAACACTGTAAACTCACTAAACTCACTAAACACTAAACTCATCATACAGCAACTTAACACTCAAAAAACATACAAATTAAATATACAAACATGTACTAATGCAAGTTACGATCTTTTTTTTCCCATAATGCATTTTGTTTGAGCAGAGCATTTCATTGGAGGACAAGTGTCATAGAAAATACCACTAAAGGTGTAAAAGCATGTTATTAGTATGACATTTTTTTCATGTTCCTTATCTCATAATGTTATGACTTTGTTTCAATAATATTTGGACTTGATTGGGGTAATATTATTTAAACGTTTACACAAATTATAGCTTTTTTTTGTTTTGTTTTTCCATAATATGACATGGCCAGCCTCCCTTGATAGCACATGACTAATAACTAAATAGTAATACATAAATAATCCACATGGAATTTCAAATCTGTTGTGTTTGTCAATGTTATTATTACACCTTTTCAGCACCAATGGGTGTGACTTGCCCCGCAGGCCACTACTGGGACAGCTTGCTTAAAAAATGTCTTCCCTGCAAGATAATGTGCAGGCAACCACTGGTCATTACCAGATGCACCAACTACTGTGGTAAGCAAATGGAGAGCTATGGGTTTATATGGGTCATATGAAAAGGTGATGAAATGTGATGTGATTTTTTTTTTTAAGTGTTAGCGGACTGTAGAACACTGCCTGGCCACTACTATGACGGGCTTCTGAGGAAATGTGTGATGTGCGCTGATGTTTGTGGCAGACATCCAGCAGAGTGCTCCCAACACTGTACCAGTGAGTACCCAGCGGACCAACACCCTCAGCTCATTTTGCAGTGAAAAACTTTGATCCTTAGACTACTACTGTAAAAAAAAAACTGTAGTTTCCTCCAAAAAGCATCCCACAAATTCATAATGAAAATATTTGAATTGTTTGCAAAGTAATGATTTTCCCCATTCTTGCTCTTTAGCTTTATCTGTTCCAGTTACCACGAAAACATTCCTGGTTAAAGTTACCTCACACCTTCCAAATTCCGAAGGGTTCCCGGCGGAAGACCCCACCGTCCTCATCTACTCCCTCCTCGCTCTGTGCTTGGTTCTGCTGCTGTCCAGTCTGTGTTTTGCCGTGGTGCTATTCCTGAGAGGAAGCAGAGCCAGAATCATCCTCGACCAGGAGTGCGTCGACAAGCGGGGCCACGGGGTCAGGGGTCAGCGAGGACCTACAGGTGCAGCGTAGCATTACAAGTGAAGTCCACATGGATTTTTAATGCGTTTTCAACTCTTTACAACAGATTGTGTTGCACATCCAAGTCGAGCCACAGATGAGTCCATACCTACTGAGACGTCCGTGTGCGTCCACTGCTTCCCCGATTTTGCAGCAGTCGCCAGCGACAACAAAAGGCCTCACGGATCACCTTTGACGCACTACCAGCAAGATGTCCTGAACCACATCCGGATGCAACATCAATGTCCTCCACCTACACAAGGAAAACCTGATACGCCCACACTGGAGGTGTATGAGGGATCAATGGTGGGATGAAGCTCACTGTATATTTACATTACTTATTTGCAATAATACTTCTGTAGAAATGAATGTGTCCCTTAAAGTATACGCTACACTAAAGTAAGGTTAATTATTAGACATTGAAGTAACCAACATCAACCTTTTCAGGGCTAAAAGGTTGGCCAAATCCTGTGTCAGAGTTTGGAAAGAGGGCAGCAACCCACCAACTACTAAACTACTAAATAACACACATTCTGAGTTCATTCATTCATTCATTTTCTACCGCTTTTCCTCACAAGGGTCGCGGGGGGTGCTGGAGCCTATCCCAGCTGTCTTCGGGCGAGAGGCGGGGTACACCCTGGACTGGTCGCCAGCCAATCACAGGGCACATATAGACAAACAACCATTCACACTCACATTCATACCTATGGACAATTTGGAGTGGCCAATTAACCTAGCATGTTTTTGGAATGTGGGAGGAAACCGGAGTACCCGGAGAAAACCCACGCATGCACGGGGAGAACATGCAAACTCCACACAGAGATGCCCGAGGGTGGAATTGAACCCTGAACCTCCTAGCCACATTCTGAGTTTCAGTATCAAATTCTAATAAAACAATATCTAAAATGTGTTTGACTTGGCATAATGTTACAGAGACACTGATGCATTCACTGACGACCCAACATTGTCCATAGGTATGAATGTGATTGTCTATATTGCCCTGCCATTGGCTGGCGAGCAGTGCAGGGTGAACCCCGCCTCTCGCCAAAAGTCAGCTGGGATAGGCTCCAAAATTATTGCAGATTTTTCCATATTTGCTGTTGCACATTTTTTTGTTAAATGATATTTTTAGAATGTGCCGCAGGGCAATAAAAAAACAACACTTTGGACAATTCTGCTGTACCTGTTCAATGTTCTTTTTCCACTTAAGAAACTTTTTTTTGTGAACCACGAGCATGGTGTGTGCACGGTAAATTAAGTCTTATACAGTAAGACAAGGTGCATTACAGATATAGATTGTTTTCTTTATTGAAGTGTCTTGCCATCACTGTCCAGTCTTTGCAGCAGTCATTTTGTATGTGAGGAATGACTTCATGGGCCAAGACACGATTAAGAACTCCCATGGCGGAATCCAGCAATATCGAAGAACAAAATCAATATTGAGGTTTTCACCATTTGTCTATTACGTACAAACTGTACATATATATATATATATGTATAGATATATATACTTTACATCTTCAACATGTGAAAAAAAAGTAATATTCAGCTTGGGCGGCATGCTGAACGCAAGTACTGATTCAGTACACAAACACGCACGGCATACGCACGCGCACCACACGTGCATACAAACCTTAACACACGCACTTGTTTTTATACACGCAAAACCACATTTGTTTCTTGTTTTTTTTTTTTAACAACCACACCGACGATGAGCATTTTCACCACCCTGTCTCTTTCTTGTGCACGTACACAAACACACACTAAAATCAAGCAGCATGCGGCCATAGATTAACACTGTAGGATCCTTTGCAAACGATTCTGAGGATGATACCTCCCATATCCTGTTTTTTTTTTTTTTGCATTGACCTGCACCAACATTACAACCACATACCATGAACATGAAGAATACATGACTCTAAAACTGTCCAAGACTTATACTGTATATATTTTTTAAAAATCACACAAAAATAACCCAAGAATAATAACGAGAATAAAAAAAAACATTTAATCTAACTAAACATTAAGTTAGCCACCATAGCAGCATTTTCCAGAGTGGGTGTGGTTAGCTCTTTTGCGTATAGAAAACAACACGGCACAATGTAACACAGACGGACAATGTGAGAGCGAATGCAAAACTGTAAACCAACCTTTATAATTACAGTATTTATAAAAATAGAATATTTACTGAGTAATGTCCGCCCCGCGACAGTTGGAAGCAGCAATAGAGGCGGAAAACATCTGACACACTCGGGGAAAGTGTAGCCGAAGCCTCCCATGTTGACCGATGACAAACTCACAAGTAGCGACACACATAAACAACTTCTCTTCAAATGTTTATCATGAGATGCTGACTTTTTTTTCTTTGTTTTTTTGCAGTTCAGCAAAAAATGCATAATGCAATATTTGGTCATTTGAGTGTGTAACTATATACAGTGGTGTGAAAAAGTGTTTGGCCTCTATCTTAATTTTTTTTTTTTTTGCATGTTTGTCACACGTAAATCTTTTTCTGAAATGCGGTGTTACTTTTGCATCAGATGTAATGGGACACACACTTTCCAAAAAGAGTGTCTTTCTTAAAATGGAGTCACGAACACTGACCTTAACTGTGGCAAGTGAGGCCTGCAATTATTCGGATGTTGCATCGCTGCAGTCTTCCGGTTATTTTGGTTGGCCGGCCACTCCTGGGAAGGTTCACCGCTCTTCCATGTTTCACCACTTGGGGATAATGGCTCTCACTGTGGTTTGCTGGAGTCCCAAAGCTTTAGAAATGGCTTTATAGCATTTTCCGTACCGATAGATCTCCTATTAAGTGTGACAAAATGGGAAAAAAAGGGGGCAAACACATTTTCACAACACTGTATGTGACACATGATGTGCTTGTGATTTCCTTTGCCTTAAGAAAAGAACAAAGAGCCTCAATTCGAGATAGAAGCAGCTTGTCGCAGTGTTGATGTTTGCGTGCTCGGAGCAGGACGTTGGCAAAGAACAGCATTAGGGATCAAGTAAACCGCCCCCCCTACCATAAACTGGGGCTCGAACCTTCTTTCTCTCGCAGACTTGAACATGATCATGGAAGAATGGTCACGATCCAGACTGCTCTGAGAAGATCGTTGTGTGCGTCTTGAAGTCCAGTGGAAATGTTGTACAAGTTGCAGTAGTGCTTCAGGGCTCATATGCATTGTGACGGGTTTCGGGTGGCACTATTCGTACTCCAGGAACTGTTTATGGTAAAATAAAAGGTACCTGAGGGAGAAATGCAAATGATGAATGCTGATTCTGCAGAATGTGCTAACTACCATGTGTATATAACTTGGATGTCACTTGTGGCAGCACCACATGTTATACGTTTCATTTTATCGTCTGGGTTAATATGACATGATTGACCACATTTAAGTGTTTCCATGTGCCCCCTGCAATTTGCTCACGTATCACTAGGAGTACACGTACCCCTGTTTGGGATTCACTACCTGCCTGCAATTGCATGGCAATAATAATTACTGCTTTAAAGTTATTCTTGCAGATGTTTGAACCAAATTAACAGATTTTTTTACTTCAACATAATGCATATGTGAGCTAAAAATATGCATTTTTGAGTATACATGAGGCAGTTTAAACAGAAATATTGAAATTAGGCTGATAGAGATGTCTCACCCTTCGCTGTCCAACACTGCCTCGATGCTGGCTTTGGTGATGATTGCATCATCACATTTGAACCAGTGGTCTTTATGCTGCCTAATGAAGGTGGTGTAATGGCCGCTCTCTAGTGTCCCCTGGTGGTTGACGACTGCAAACAGGCTGTATCTGATTGAGACAAGGTAAACTTAAAAGGACACAACTTAAAGGACACAATTTTGTGACAAAAAAAAGCATAATAATTGTTTGTATTTGACTTTTTTTTGCTATGACATAAGTCAAAGATTAGCTTACTTGTTGTCATTGTTGAATGGCTCCACAGTCTGTTGGTACTGGCCGTTCATCCTGCTCTCCTTACTGAAACACACAATGGAAACGCAATCCTGTTCAATATTGTGTCAGATTTCTCAGCATTTTCTCATTTTCTGACACGCTGCTACGTGTGTCACTTCGTCCGATCGGCTTTGGACAGCTCTCACCTTGAGGCCATGAAGGGTGTCATGTCCAGCTCCAAAGGAAATGAGACGTATGTTGTGATCTTCCTCCGTAGTTTGGCTGAATGCTCAAACCTCTGACAACACACACACATACAATTCAACATGATGCAAATAAGCAAAGGGAAAAAAAATTCAGTATTTACTTCACTTGGAAGTAAATTCAACTAAAGTGCTGTTTGTCTTTTTTTTTTTTACTATGCACCACTTCTTGATCATTCTTTTTGTCACTTGTTGCAGGGATGGACGAATCGCTCCTGGACAATTTGGAAAGCAGCGGAAGATCCACTGACCTGATTTGCTTGTTTTTTTCCCCGGTGTCAGACGAGGAACTAGATGGGGAGGTGGCGGTAGACTTGTAGGTGTTGTGGTGTACCCTTTTTAGGGGGGGAAGGGGGTCTGCATGTTTTTCGTGCCGCTGTTGTACGGCTTCTTAACATGGCGTTCTTTTCAAATGACGGACGTTTTACTGTTCTGCTTGCGTGCGAACGTCCATGCTGTTTTACTAGTATTCAATACACAACGCGAAATAATGATGGTGCATTCATTGCACCTGGGGAACAGCATATGGGGTGAAGTTGAGTATTAACAAAATTGCGCTTGAATCAGATTTTACAGATACCCACAAACGCATTGCAATGAATCTAGATTTCACCGGTCAATTCACCGCATCCATACCCAGTGAATGAGCCGATACATTCACATATTAATCGCAATGGATCGATTAATATCGATTATTTTCCACACCCTTAATACACACACATTAAAACAGGAAATGAAAGCTGAGAGTCATCCTCAAGCTGAATTCTTACTTTAAGGTGAAAGCAGGCCACTATGGGCAACTTTTTCATAGTCAGTTGCTTGGTAGACTCCTGGTAACTGTGGCAACCGCTGCACTTGATCTTCGCGCTGCTGCCCAGGTGCTCTGGTCTGGTGAACCTGGATGGAAGAAATCACGCTTGGTCATAAAGTTATCTTTGCCCAAGTTATGTTTTAATGGCTTGTCTGCGAGCAGGATTACACTGAAACTAGTTGACCGTGTTTCATTATATTGTGGCTCCAGATCAAATGTTATGTAAATAGTGCCTGGATAATAGCATAATTACGGTATACGGTAGGCATTAGGCGACTATGTTCCACGGGTGGGAATTGTGATGCAATATTATCACCACATTAGTCTATTCCACTGCTGCGTTGTGTCGGTGTTGCTATGGTAAGTAATCACATAACTCAAATAACACCAAGCTAAACGTTTCACGTAATAAGGTTTAGGAAAACAGAAGACAATTCTAACCACAAGCCCTTAGCCTTAACTGTTCCAATGATAAAATTCCCATATTCCCATAGCGCTGAAACTTACTGAATCACCAGCATTTACCTTTACTCAGGTTCATATCTACAATCAGTAATAACGTCTCCCCTTTAGTTTGATAATCAGATCAACACAAACTTGAAAACTTTGATAAGGCTAAGATAAAAAAATAGTTTTTTAATGTGTTATGACAATATCAAATGATATTTCATTGAGGCTACCTTCGTAGGCAGTCGGTCAGTGTTGTGGCTCCATTGGTGTGACTCTCTCCGTTTAGTGTCGAGCCATCTCCTCCGGGACTTAACGGCCAGAACGGGGTGGAGGAACCCGGCAGGTCCAGGCTGATATCCCAGAACGGGTCGATGGTCGTTGAGACACCACTGACAGGAAGACAATTGCACTCGAAATGATTCAGCCATCATTGTAAATGAATTTAATATGAAGCTAATATGCACGTCACATAATATATAAATGGAGCATTGTTGGCTCTTTGGAGTAGGTGTTTCCCATTACGTGCATTCTTAGCTGCGTGCCGTTAGCCTTTTTATATCTTTACAACACACAGAAAAGAGAGACACATGTCTTCATGTCTCACATAAGGATTATGGGCATTTTTTTTCAGTTGGTATAAAACATTATTATTAGAAAATATTATTACATTTCCAATATGTTATTAAAAAAATCACACTGTGAACGGTCATATTTGTCATATTGTACAATAAGGGCACACATTGTTTTACTAGATGAACTGGTTTGTTGCAGTTTTACCTCAAACTCATAGGTTTTTTGTTTGTATTTAAAAAGGAGAAGGGATGGTGCGTCTATTCCATTTATAACCACCAGATGGAACTACAGGTCAGCTTTACAGATTTACAGCATTCTAAGGGTTTTTTGCTCTTGATGCTGCATTAGTGTGTCTGTGTGTTAATGTTACAACATGTGAAGAACTACGGCGGCATGGTGAGACACACACACACACACACGCACATGTTACACTACGCTCTGACTTACTGGCAGACTTGACAGGTGACATCAGATTGCAGGCCCCCTGTGAAGATTTGGTCAATAATGCAGTTGCAATGGTTTGGGTTGTTGGCTTTCTTCCCGTTGTCATCTGTGCGGGCACACACACGCAAACTAACTAACATGCTGCTTATAAATTAAAATAACTCGTTTCGGTGCCAATAAAAATATCGTAGATCATCTCTTATTAACATAAATTACCGTTCAGGGAAAACACAAACAATTTGTCGGACCTTTGCAGTGTCGGTGTAGGACATCCAGTGCAGCAATGAGGAACTCGTGTGCGTCCTGCTGCTCGTACCCGGCCAGGTGACGGGCGTGAGTCCACACCAGGTGGAGGAGGCGGAACGGGATGTGTGGTGAGCGGTGGCCTGAGTAAAACTAATGACAGACCATGTTAAGTGATAAAACTGTTGACGCTCACAGCTCCAAATGCATTCTTAAGTGAAACTAGATGGTACCTCCTGGAAGAGCTGCGACATCTCACACACTAAGCAGGAGTTGCTCTGCATTTCACATTTGTGTCGGTCCGACAGGAAGAAGTCACGCAATAGCGGTGTGTGTGTTAGTGCCTGGACGATGCAGTTCATGAAGCATGTGTTGCCGAGGTTGATAAGACCGCGTAGGCCTGAGGAGGAGAGGGGAAGAGAACCACATCAATGGTTTGCAGAGCTCCAACAAATTACACACATTTCCATTGGATGCTGTTGATTGTCCTCTATACATCATCGGTTAGCTACCCTTTTATATTTTATGAGAATTGGTGGCACAGTGTGACTTCCCTCAGTGAATGTAATATGACTAGGGCGCTCCTTTACCCCCTGAAAATTGTCTTTTTCTGGAGTATACTTTGTGGCATTTTCTGCTCACACACCCATATTCCCCGCCATTAAATAAATGTG
This sequence comes from Doryrhamphus excisus, assembly GCF_030265055.1. NCBI lineage: Eukaryota > Metazoa > Chordata > Actinopteri > Syngnathiformes > Syngnathidae > Doryrhamphus > Doryrhamphus excisus. The sequence continues at coordinate 3,691,035 of NC_080487.1, read as the reverse complement.
CAAATTCTCAGCTATTACAACATTTACAACATTTTTGATGCCACCATAGAAAGGTGCCAAGATGGCATAGACCGAAACAGAAGCTACATAAGAGGGATTTACCATAAATTTACACGGTGCTCTAACCTGATACAAGGACTGTTTTCTTGTTTTTGTGTTTGTATTTTTTGCAGGAAGCGGCAGAGTGATGTGATGCTGCCCTCTCAGCAGCTTTCTCTCTGCTCCTTGCTCTGCTTGTGCTGCCTCCGTCCACTGCAGGCTCGTCTCCACTTCCTCGTCATGCTCCACAGTCAGTTAGCTGCTTCTTGCAAGCTGCTGGCGTGACGCCGAATAGCAGCCTGGGTTTTTGTTTTCCCTTCGTTTCTAGTTTCTTGTTTGTGTGACCGACTGTATTGTTTTAGGTTTTTGTTGTGTGTTTTTTTTTCCTCATCTTTGGGGTACCAGTGAGGTGACAGGACAATGGCTCTGTTCACCTCACTTTCCTTGTTTGTTTGGGTTGGCCCATCAGGACCTTTTATTGGGGACAGTAGGGTTTTTTTCCCCCCATCTATTTTTAGTTGATTCATTAATAAACTTGGGTGACTTGATTTTCCCGCCTCCTGTCCTATCCTTACATTCCCTGGGTCGTAACACAGACTCTTCTGCAGAATTCATGACAGTTGCCGATAGCAGCTCTCGTGCATTACGCTACCCTCCAGCCAAAGACAAATCAAATAGCTCGGGGAGGTGGGGGATACATATGGCTTGTTGGATTTAATAATTTGCCAGAGTTGCAGTGTATTCACTGCTTGTTACCCTGAGGTTGCTATTTCTGGCTGCTGCCTGCCGTTTGAGTCTGCTGTCCGCAGTTCCCGAGTACGCACCCTAGTATCTTGGAGTAGTATGGTGACAGGGATGACACTGAGATATTTGATTGGATACTATTTTTTTAAAGATTGTTCCTCTTGAAAAATAATGATTACATTACAAATTGCAATGCCAATGAAAATATATATATTTTTTTTTTAAAAGGTATGATTAACATTCCGGAATCCTTATTATATCATGCATTTTGTCTGTGAGGCAAGAGACTTTCTTATCCACTTCCTTAAGAGCCACTAACCAATAGTACAGTTGGATGTGATTCTCCTCCTCTTGGGGTTGTGGCGAAGAAGTTCCAGCTCCCTCTTGGTGGGCTCCCATGTGGAGTACTTCTCACCTACGCCTGGTAATGGACCATTGGGACAAAGACGTGTTTAGCGTGTTTCGCAGTGTCGTACTGCTGCAGTGAGTTCAAATGCTATCACACCTTGCATTTTCCAAGCTTTCCTTTGTTCCTCTTTGGCAATCTGTTCCATGTCTTTGTCGTATATGTAGTCCTGGCACATGAAGCAGTAAATTCCCCCATACAGCAAGTCAATAGCTGGAAAGTCAAGATGGGGACAGGGTGAGGACAGTATGCCAAAGACACAAATGCACTTGGGAGATGTTTCATTGAAATGCAGCGATGTTCCCATAGCTGATCTATTTTGTTTGTCAGAGGGTAATGAAGGGCTGTGAGTCACTACAAGCTGTATGTGCCGCTAGATGATTCATCTCGCAGTCTTTTCCTATTCAGGCCACGTTGCCATGGCGCTGCAATGCCAAGTAGCAGAGCTTATCGGTAGACATATCTGCTATCTGTTAACATCCTCCGGTAATGGTATTGAGGCACCCCCAGAGAAATGGCGAGAGCAAAGAGGTGCCCGAATGTGAGGAGTAAAGCAGGAGAAAGCGTCTTTCAAATTCTAAACACATATGCCCAACCGAACCACCCGTCTTTCCAACAATGGGCTTGCAAGCTACCTGTTTGCTGTCACCATGACAACTTGGCCTTCTGGCTTCCTTGGCTGATGTTGTAATCCTCTGCAGGTATGGAGGGAAAGCCAAGGATGAAAGCACAAAGGACAAGGAATCTAGAATTCCCCACACTGTTAGGGATGCATTTTCTCAATTTAATGAGAAACTGTGACTGTCGCACAAAATGAATAATACTTATTTCATCGTGCTGTTGATGACAGTTATGGGACACGAGTGAAGCCCGCGATGATTCCGTCTCAAAAAGGTCTGGTGCAAAGTGTTTCCAACAACGTTTTCAACAAAGTAGGCCAATAATGTTGTGATGCACTGTCAGAAAAGTTGCAGGGCGCAATAGAAGACATAAGATGACAGATAGAACACACATTGGCTCCTTGAAAGAACACAAAGAGCAGAAAAGAAAAAGCATATGATTGCAGGATAGGGGCTTGATTTAATAGAGACTAATTCCACGGGGATTATTAAAGACGACTTAATTACCTCTTCAACAGTCAGAAGAGCTCTGCCCTCCTCCCATTTTCCCTTCTCTGTTATTTTTGCAGCGGCAACTAACCTAATTAGGCCTACAATTACACTTACCCAATTATACACTTGGGAAATGGATGCACAAACACACACCGGAGGGGGCGTGTTCCTGAGCCAAAAAGGATAAAAGCAGAGAAAAGGAGGCTTCCAAAAAAGCACAAACGATTGTGAACATCTGCCAAAGTGGCGCTTTGTCATGCACACCCAAGGTGTCTCTGCAGCAACACCCCCCCCCCCCCCCCCCACCCTACTTGTTCCAATACTGCAGTATGAGGTTCTTAACTTACAGCTCAAACGGCCTAATTCCATTATGTGGCGAGTGTGAACAGAGCTACCCGGCTGGGGATGCAGCATTCATTTCAGCAGCGTGACATCATTCAGAGTGCTATTGCACGGGACAAAGTTTGATACCCTGCTGCATTAAAAAGCCAACCACATCAGCACGTTTTTCTTTCCCTAAATGTCCGTGCATGTGGAGCCTCAGAGGTCATATTTTAACACTTAAATTACACTTAAAATAATTTGTAGAGACTCGGCAATTAGAACATTTTAGTTTTGTGTTTAAGGGAAGTGACAATATCAGAAGCGATATGCATGTTTGTGGCTTACAGTATGTCTCATGAGGACAAGCCATCACCTCATTTAAATAAACGAGGCGGTAAATTGCATGCTTTGATGGCGGGATGCGTGTGTTCTGTGTTTTAGCCATACCTAGGTTATGCCGTTTGCTCTTGGCATGCTCGTGGATGTGTTTTTTGGCAAAGCAGGCGAAGAAGACACAGTAAAGGCAGGAGTGGAGTCTGCTGAGGTGAGCGCCGCACATGTGGCAGATGCATGACTTGGCCTGGAATAGAGGTGGGGTAAAAAAAAAAAAAACAACAGATAAACAGCGCCATCAGTTTCTGTACATGTTTAAATCATGTTTAGGACAGGCAGCATGATTAAAATTAGTCAATCGACTAGTTTTTAAAAACCTTCACCACGTCAATATGTGAAATCACGTAATGAATTGGGTAAAGAACTCAGATTAAAATGAGCAATTTCATAAAACAGTACACGCAGTTTATATTTCCAAAGTACAATGAAGAAGAGTCCTGAACCACTGTGTGCATATAATGCTATGTCTAACCACACTTGCACTTGCTAACACTTCATTAAAGAACATGAAAAAAATGCCTGGGTCATGACAGGTTTAGTGTAACGCTTCGCAGTATACTTTGCTGGGGATGTGAAATACATGAGAGAGAAAAGTAGATGTGAAAAAAGTACACAGCCAGGAAGACAATATGGCAGCTGTAGGCTTGTAGGAGTCATGTCATCGGTGCAGTATGTGACCCAGTACGGCTCTGACTGATTTACATGCTGTAGCCATGTTGCAGATACAAGGCATGATTGGCATGGCGGTTGATGGAGAGCAGAAGGTGTAAAAAGCATACAAATGAGATAGATGGGCGGTGGAGGTCGGTATAGAGAAGAAGGACGAGGAAGGAATGTTGATTTCAATGTCAAATCTATGCTTTGATGCCACCGAAAAATAATAATTATTGGAGTACAAAGGCTTTCTTAAGGTAGCGTCACTTGTGTCACTACAACTTATGTCGTTATCCTTATAGTTTTCTGGAAAGGTTTTGGACACCCATAATGTAAGATGTTTGGAAAAACACAGTTATGTAACAGGTTCCCACCGTCTTCCTGCTTTGAGTATGCACATACACACGCATATCGGTCATGTTTGCCATCAGCTAATGATAGCAATTTGGCAAAGTTTAGCTCCTCACATTAGCTATCACTGAATGTACTGTATAGCAGCAACATTTATATAAATTGTTGACTGTTTGAGACTGCTTAAGTGTATGTGCACGCACTAGACATGTACGTGAATACCAGGCAGCCGTGAAGGCCAATTATTTTATTTGACGACACAAGTAAAAAATGGATCAACGTTAGTTGGAGTAAAATATATGCACTGCTCTTATTTTTGTTGCAGACTTGCAACCAAGGATGGGGTTTGCCCCTGAGCACCTTGGATGTAGGATGCAAGCACACACACACACATACAGATTAGAGATGCAAGCACTCAGTGTGCAGAAATACATGACAATTATCAAAACTCGGTTACAGGCAGAAAAAAATGGGGTCAACACAGAGAGTGCTGTAGCCATTCGAAGGGAAACATGTTGACTGATCATTTTGTTGTAGAAGGGGATGACTCATTGCATGGTAGATAGACAATCAATGGGCCAGCAAAGCGAGGGATGACCCATCAGCTTATGCTGGTGCAGGAAACAAATGACTTGAAGGACAGAACCAAGGGAAATAGATGTGTTTTTTTTAAGCACGGTACCGATTTTTATTATAGTCCCACCCTTTTGAGGGAGGTGCTGTTGACTTTCTGGTCCGTTTGAGCGCTGACGTTCGACACCGGTATGTCGAGTGGAGTGATGTTTTTCTTGGAGGGGAACTGCCCACATACGCACACGCGCGCGCGCGACCTTTCACATTCAAGCCACCCACTCACATACACCATCTTCCGTTAGGCGAACCCACGACGTTTCCCAGTCTCTTATTACCTTGCGTTTCCTGGTCTCGGCTGAACCGCTCCATACGAAACACTGATAAATAACCCTCAGGTTCTGCTTCCAGTTGTCCACTTTGAAGCAATTGACATGGGGGCAGCCTGCGGGACTCATGGTTATCACAGCATCCGAGTCGGTTGTCCACTCGGCGATGAAACCTGTTCAAAAACCCCTCGACCCAGTCCAAACCCGGGTAGAGTGGCTAGCTTGCCAGGTTCGTTATCCTCCAATCGCCGCGTCCTAGCTAACTGGACATGTTCTGGTTGCAGTTACGGCGAGACGCACAGGAGAACACCAATTATTCCGGTATTGCAGTGTCGGAATCAGCATAGCCCTTGTCAGTTCAAATCCATTATGGAACCATGGATGCAGTTTAACCACAGTCGCTTAATTACATGTTAGCAAGCTGGCTAAAGTTGGTTAGCGTAGGAATTTCAACAGTAGCTTACACAGTGAATGTAGACCCACCTCGTTCATAACGTCGGACCAATAAACAGCGACCACTACTCAGCCTTGGCGAATTACAACTCTTCCAGTGGTTACGTCCCGCCTCTTTAAAGCGGATGCTACATCAGGATTGGTCCAATTGTCCTAGAAGCGACATCCGCCTTCATGAGGGATCTCATTGGTTGTAAATCACCTTCGCAGTATCAATGAATGTTAACAAGTGAAATTGGACGGGATACTATTTATAAAAGGACTGGATGCATGAAACTAAGCGACACATTCTTAAACAATTTATTACAGATCCACAATCGCACAGCCCCCCAAATGACAAGATAGTTTGGTTGTCTGTTGACTTCGCCACTTGTAATAACAAGCTGTCACAACATTTTTCTGTACAGTGCTCTAGTGACCTCTAGTGGATCTGACCTAAAAACGAAAAGAAAAAAAATTCATAAAACAAAACAGTGCACCAAATTGTGACGTTTTTTCACCCAGTTCGGTCAAGGGTACGTTCGGGTGGACATATTGGCTAGTGATATCTACATTCTAATCAAAAGGAACAAGAGGGAAACGATCATTGCAGTCATTACAAATGTAGATTATACTAAAGTTTTATTCCTTGTCTGCCATATATGTATTACCTCGTATGTAATACCTTCTAGGTACAGCCATCATGCAGCAAAAAGGTGAGATTATTCACAAAATATGCTTGGAGCAAATACGTCCAGTTTTCTTTATTACTGTGTTTTGTGATAACGTAGCAGTGTCACTCCACCCTGATAAATTGATAAATAAAACACTGACAAAATCGGACTCTTTTTGTAAGATCGCTTGTTATCCTTGTGTGAAGCAACAATAGCCAAATTCAACTTCATTCCACACAATTCCATTTTCCTTAACCAATGTCCTTATGCAATAGAATATGTGTTTTCCTCTTTTAAAAAAAATCCAACGCATCCACGGAAGAATGTGCTGGGGACGCTGCAGCCTTCTAAAGCAGTCTGAGGCCCCTCAAGAATAACTTGATGTTTTGCTGCCAACATCATCCTCCTGCGATCCCATACTCTGTAAAATAAAAGTCGCATTAGTTTAAACTAGTTAATTTTACACCATCACGGATTATCGGGATCGTATCGGCAGCAACACAAATATTGTCTCACCTTCTGCACAAATTGTGGGTTTACTGTGATTTCTTGATCCATAGACTTTAGTTTCTCATCCAGTTCTATACATTTCAACATCTAAAGGAAAAAGCCAGAAGTTGATATATGAGGCAATTCATGTATGTTTTTTTTTTAAAGACTAAAGTGCAAATGCAAAGTGATGCTAAACCCTCACCTCTTGGTCAATTTTGTGGAGCATCGCTGGATTGTTGTATTTTTCTGGGTTGTCATGGAAGCACACCATGCCATCCTTTTGGTTAATGCTAGCGTAGATCTCACCGTCTTCAATCTGCAAAGAAACCCATAGAACCACGACAGAATTAAAACACACATAAAAAATGTTGACAAAAACACTTATTGTTGACGAATGCGTGTTGAACCCCTCACCATGTGTAAGACATATTTCTCTGCCTCCTGAGGGCCTGAGAGCTGTACTCGACTCGCCATGTCTTGCAAAGACAGCGTCAGAAAAGTCTGCGGGGGTAAGACAGCAACACATACAGTATAAACATATCATAATTCTTGCAATGATGATACAATATAGCAGTCTATATATGTATTATTATTTTTCATTCAAACAAGCCAGGAAAACATGTTCAGGAATGCACTGGCTTGGTGGAAGTCTGCTTTCTACATTCTAGTTTGAACTGACAACCTAACTAACATGCTGCTACTCACCTTTGTTAGCCTCTGGATGTTCTTTTTGTAGAGGGAGGAGAGGCACTGTTTGACCAAGCCTGTGTTGTTGTCTCGCGTGAAAGTCTCGCTGTGTTTGTTGACTGTGTTGCACAATTCGGCCGGGTTGTTGGTGGTGTAAACTTGAGCCAGCTCATGGTACGCGTTGCTCAGGGGCTGAGGAAAAGGAAGGAAGCTAAAGTAAAAACGATGCTTAAAACGAGCTTAAGTATACTGTATACTGGCTGAGTAACAAAGGATCACTATTGCTTCGTGGAGATAAGAGAAAGTCCTTCTCAAGTCATCCTCACCTTGATAAACCTTCCTACGATTTGTGAGGTGTATTTGGGCAGCTGCTGCACTTTGCCATGGAGAATGAGAGAGACCAGGATGTATTTCTTATAAGCCTCCAACATGATGTGGCTCACTGCCATGGCTGGAGTGGTTATTGCCTGAAGTAGCAAAAAGAAAAAAGATTAGACAATCAAATTCCACAAATGCTGTGGAAACACTTAAATCACAGTGAGAGAGAAAGAGAGTAAAGTCATACTATTGAAATAATGACAAAAAAATTTGTTTAAAAGTCAATATGAGAAACAAACATAAAAAAGTTAGAATTTAAGTTGGGAAAAAAGCTATAATTTATGCTTATAAATAAAGTCTATATGAAATAAAAGATAATTTAAAAAATAAAATAATAAGCTTTGTGACACGCTGCATGTCGCCAATTCTTGTCGAATGGAATGCCGATTAATTTATTGGTTTCATGTTTTGTAGAAAAAAAAACACATCTGCACACAGCTGTGAGGCGTATAACAGAAAACGTACCTGTTCATAAAAATACAGTGCTCTATCGAAGTTTTTGAGGCCCATGTAGATCATGCCACCATAGTAGTAGTAACATAAAAAGTGCTTTGCGTCATAAGCTCCGTTCTCCTTACAGATGTCCATCATGTCCAGCTCCAAGAAGGGCAGGGCGGGCTTGAAACACTTTGCTAACAAGCACAGCTGGTGAAGACAGGGAAGTAATATGAAGCACAGTCGAAGATGCAAAAAAGAGATATTCTGTTGGGAGATTGTGATTCAAAATAGATTGACTTTGCAGTAGTGTGAAGGATGCAAGAGGCAAAAAGACTCACCTGGCACAAGTCTGCATGAACTGAGGTAAGTTGGTTTGTGTTCATCTGCATTTTGTCTATTGCCTGTTTTAGTATGACCACGCCTCTCAATGGCTGTGATGGAGGAGAGAAGGGAAAGAGTCAGAACACTATTTAAAATATTCAAACTGTGAGCAAGTACGAAACATTTCAAATAAAACAAAATGAGCCATACTTGGGGGGACAGGTGGTGTTACGTAATGCAATGACTCAGTTGGACAAAAACACGTCACCAATGTTGGCAATCTTTTAAAATAGATTTTGCCCTTGTGATTAAACACGTTAAAACGGGACTGCCTGTGTAGCGGCCTCCGCGTTGGACAAGTGGTTAGTTAGTGGTTGGCCACACTGTCAGGATATCTGGAAGATCTGCGTTCAAATCCCTGTTGGGCATCTCTGTATGTTCGCTTCATATGCATGTTGGGTTACTTGGAGAGTCTATATTGTCCATAGACATGTATGTGAGTGTGAATGGTTTTTATAGGTGCCCTGCGATTGGCATCGTAACTTAACACGCCTCATATACACATAGCACTATCGAACTGCACAGACATTACAACACATCAGTTCACAAAAGCAAAGAGGACTGTGTTACTGATCTACACACAAACACTCAAGTCAAACATGCAAAGCCTGAGTCTTACCTGTTTCCGTTCAACAAGGGCGTTTGTCAACTGGTGGCAGAGACCAGCAACTGGAGGGGGGAAAAAAGGAGGACAAATGTAAATTATACAGACCATACATGAAATTCCCACCTGGAGAGAATCGGCATATGGTGCATATGTTCACTGTGAGGTGCACTTGTGGGTGTTACAGTTATTTAGCTTTGTGTTGACTTATTTTCAGAGGACAGGATATATGGTATACGTATACTCTTTTTCAAGTTGTACACTGACTACTGTAAGGTTTCATTATTTTCCCTTGAGAAAATATTTGTTAAAATGTGGGGTACTGTATAGTACAGTAAGGGTGTGTGCTACCCACTCGGCCCCCGCGTGATTTGGATGCCTGAACAAGTGAACAGTATTGTAATTGAGAAGAGGGACTTGTGCAAACTTGTGCGCATTTGCAACCCAAGCACAACAACACCGGTGTGAGCGAAGCTTTCTCTTTTGTTAGAAGGGACTACAAGCCAAAATGATGAGACAAATATGTTGACTTACAAGTGTCTGTTGCATATCTAATGTGCTCGCCATTGCAGGTACTGATGAAGAGCTGGACTTGGGAAAAGAGCGTCTCAAAGTCAGGGATGTTAGGCATGGAGAACTTCACAAATCTGGAATAAAAAGAGACGGAAAGCTTACCAACTTGTAAAAATGATGCATATTTCAATATGTTAATACGTTAATCAATTCCATAAACAAAAAGGGATAGAGATGGGAAAATGAATACTTTAGGCCTTTTTAGTATTCCCCCATTTTACACTACTAGTGCAAGCACATTCATTAAAAGGCACGCTTCTTGATAGAGTGATGACTTGGTGAGTGGCAAACATACTGTTGCTGGAGTTATAGTGAACATCAGCACTTACAGCACAGCCAGGACACCGAGGGAGTGCTCCTGAATGTCCAACGCCCCCAGCACTGTGTCCAGGTGGGACAGGTTCTTGGCCAGCAGCTCCCCACTCTTGTTGATCAACTCGCAAAGCTGAGTCATCTGGCCTGGGAGGGGAAATTACAGTCAACAGTAACAATAAATAAAAGGCAAATCAACTCATGGTAAGACTTTACATAATAGTTTTGATAGATCTTTTATTTCAGTAACACGATGATACTGGTATAAAATGTATTAGTAATTTTTATATATGCAATAATAAGAAAAAAATATATAGTGTTTTTTTCTGTATTGAATAGTGCATACTACAGTCTGGCATTAGGAATTATTTATTTGAAAAACAAAAAAAACAACCTAGTTACAATCGCAAAGCCTTGCAAGAAAAGCCAACTGTCCCTTGTGTTCCAACTTCAAAGATGTTGACTATCAATGGTCCGATTGGGCATTTGTTGCCTCGAATGCAGAGGATCAATCAATATAACATTACTATAACAACACAGATTATGGCAAATTTAACAATATTTGTTGAATGTGACAAACAAGTTATTACTTAATCATTATCAGAAATTACTAATGAATTGTGTAGTTTGTTCATTGCTTTACTTGTCTGCATTTCAATGTCTCCACTTATTCCCCCCTATTTATTTTCTATTCAATATTAGCAACTTATTCCTATTTTATCACACTTAATAAATCTTTGTTTTTATGCCTAAACATTGCAAAATCAATATACAGTCATTTTTCTATAATCCCATTTAGTTCTTGATATTTATAGCCATGGAAAAGTGGAAGAAGTAAACAAGCTCTGCTTCTTCCTACTCCTTTTCGGACAGACAAATGTTTCATGGGTTAACGTGACTTATTCAAATAAATAAACAATACTCTGGAGAGTATATATGTGAGATGTGTAATTTCAAATGATTCAGATATCTTATAACTGCTACCAGTGATTGTTTCCTTGATTAAAAACGAGTACTTTTTAACAAATATAACAAGCCGGTCTTTTCAATGGCTCTTTGAAAGGAACGGCTCAACAACATCCGGCTCCCTTCACATAAATTCCATTTCTACTGTCCTGTCAAGGCCTTGCAAACAGGCAAATGAGAGCGATTGATAGGTCACTTCATCCAGTCGTGTTATTTGATTCCATACACCAGCCAATCACGCGAAGCCAGGGCGGGACTTCCGCCAGACCAGTGCCCGAAAATATTTTTCAGCTGAAAAAGAAAAGTAGGCTTTTGACATTTAGTTTGAACTATTTGCTTCCCAAATAGCCAGGGTGCTCATGTGTGACGATACGTATTACAGTTACGCTTCACTGTAATCGTACTGTCACCGAAAGGACCTTTTGCGATGTGTTTACATAATGGGGCAAGAAGAAGGGTCTGACTTAGCTATCGCATTGGGTAGCATATGCAGGCTAACTAGCCAACACTTCCCATACCTATTTGTTTAGCAACCCTACCTTGAGCGGAAAGCTGTCGCACATTGTTCACAAACTGCTCCAAGGCTGAAGCCATTATATCACGGGTCCAATGTGGAAGCAATTTGCAGTGTTTTTCATTCAAACGTCAGAAACAACTCCGTCGGTACTGAGACAGGAGCCACACAGCCGCCACTGAGCTACAATTCTCGCGATATCATATGAAGTTCTCGGACTGCAACGAGACTTGGGAAGCATGGCATTTTTAAAGGGCCACCGTTTGCAGCAGGCTTTGTGATGCATCCAACGTGCAATTTACGGATATCGCCAGTTACTCTAGTTGTCACAACAATTGTTTTAGTTATATATTTGTTTATTCAATGTTTATGCATTCATTCGGAGCCACAAATCACCGTTACAGGCAAAAGTGACAGCCTCATCTTATGTATTATGAGAAACAGGAACTGACGTAGATCTACCGGTTTTCAACAAAGATCGTTTATACAGTTGAAGATTCTAACAAATTGAAATGACTACTCACTCTCACATTGTATTACGGATACGGATAATAATTAAAATCACAAACCAAAAACCCATTAATTAATGTATCTGTGAACATTATGACAATATACGTATAAATGAAATATTATAAAACACTTTGTATTTTTACCATTTGCAATAAATTACTTTGCTACAGCAGACACATTTACAGACAGCATAGTAAACAAATATAATAAAAAAATAGCAACTGTGGAGTAAAAATGTGCACAGTAGTGGTGTTCGATACCTCTAGATTTGGTATCGATTCGATACCAAGCTAAAAACAGGGCCAGTATCTCCGAAATCGACACCAACGTTGAGATCGATATTGTCGATCTTTGAATCGATCCGCCCACCATGACTGTACAGTTTGTTCTTTCGAGTTCAGATGAGCTTGTTTACCTTTAGGACCACTGTAGTATTGTATTCTAACATCTGCTTTTCCTCTAGAAATAACATTTTTTTTCCAAAGGTTGCCTGATTTAGAAATGAGCTTTAAAATACACGCCAACAAATGGCTCTAACATGTCCCAGTACACTATGGTGAAAAACCCGTTACATTTGACCTGTCCTCTACAGTACACTCAGCTAGCTGTTAGCTAGCAATTAGCTTCAAAGCTAACGTCAAGTTAGCACTGGAGCGGCGCGAATGAAAACGTTCACAGTGACACAAAACGTCAACAGAAGACGAACAAAATCCATGTAACGTTCGTGGAGAAGGAAAAACACGTCTTTTTGTGGAGCGAGTTAACTGGCACCACCAGTGCCACCCCAAGTTCACAATGTTCTTGTCGACCACAAGCCGTCTACGAGGAAGAGGACACGATTTCCTCCGTGACTCGATGAACATGATGTTCCACTCTCCGGCCGGTAAGAGACTACGGATTCTGGTTGACATGGACGGAGTTCTGGCCGACTTTGAGGGCGGGTTCTTGAGGAAGTACCGGGCTAGGTATCCGAATGATCCCTACATCACTCTGGAAGATAGGAGAGGGTTCTGGGTGTCCACGCAGTATGGACAGCTCAGGAGTGACCTTTGTGTAAGTACAGTACTCTATTATTAATCTGTTTGCATGTAAACACAGTATGCACAGTACATAAAACATACTAGGATCAACCTAAAATACACTATAGCCTTTTATAGATGAATGAGACCTTCTCAACTCAAAATTTCAGTACTTTGTGCACAACTTTTTATTCTTAATCATCATAGAAAAAGAATGGATGGAGTAATCAGATTCCTTTTTCAAGGTTACTGTGGCAACATTGTGGCACCTTGTGTATTTCTACACCACACCAACATATGTCAAATTGTGAGCTCAATGGTGTATCTAACATTATCTTTTGAATGGTGCATATAAAGCATTTAAGCAATCAGGCCCTCGTTCATGCTGTGTGCACACACCCAAGCTGAGATGGTGATAAACACCATTGCACATGTTCTTTATCTTCAGGAGAAAGCCATTACTATATGGGAGTCCAAGGACTTCTTCAAAGAGCTGGAGCCCCTTCCAGGTGGAGTGGAAGCTGTTAAGCAGATGTCTAACATGGACAAGTAAGGTGGTACACAAGCATCCCTCACAGTTTACATTGTAAGGATACAATTATCCATAAGGTTTGTTTTAGTTTTTTTTTTTTGTTGTTGTTAGATAGTAGACGCTGAGATTTTAGGCAGCCCAGGATTCCAGAGGTAGTATCAGCCATGTACTTAGATGCTTGAACGGCAGGACAGTCCTGCAAAGGGAGTTTAGTACAGATTAAGACGTGTGGATTGTGTTTTATGATAATTTGCTGCCATCTTGTGGCCGTAGCTGCAAATGGACAGTACTATAGAAATGTTTGATTTTTTTTTTTTAAATCAAGCCAGTAATTTCATGAGCTTCATGAGCTTTTAGTATGAGTTTTTCACTTACTGAATGTCCAGTCAAACTGCCCTGTACTCTTTGCTTGTATAATAGCATCATAGTCCTGAAGTCACTTGAAATCCCGAAAATGAGACAATATTGGTGATATCATTCTTTGATTCCTCAGTACAGATGTCTTTATCTGCACCAGCCCTATCAAGCACTTCAAGCACTGCCCTTATGAAAAGGTACGCTTTCTTGCTCATCAGTGACGTGTTGTGTTTCCTTTAGGAACAATTACCAAACGCCCTTGTGTTTTCTTTTTTTCCAGTATGCGTGGGTAGAAAAGCATTTGGGACATGAATTTCTGGAGCAGGTTATCCTGACCCGAGACAAGACGGTGGTCAGTGGGGACATCCTTATTGACGACAAGCCTGACATTTTAGGTATCAGTATCAGTTTGATTTCATGTCATTATTTATCGTTCATTATCATTTTATTATATCAAATATGATAAAAGGCACATTAGAGTGGAAAAAGTGTTTGTCTCCTTCCTGATTGTTTTTTTTTTTTGCATGTTTGTCACATTAAAATGTTTGATATCATCAAACAAATTGATATATTAGTCGATAACAACACAACTGAACACAGGATGCAGTTTTTAAATTTTTTGACAGACAGTAGAGTTAATGGTTCCATTTATCACAGCAAGTCTTCCAGGTCCTGAAGCATCAAAACAGCCCCAGACCATCACACTACCACCACCATATTTTACTATTGGTGTGTCGTTCTTTCGGCGACTGGGGTCGCGGATATGCTGGGGCATCTCATCACGTAAATATTTATGTGTAAATGCTCCATTTATGAAAATGATTCCATATGGAAATGAAAAAGAGAAAAGGATGCTTTCGTAACATGCTTGCGTAACGTGACGTGGGTGTTTCCATGTGATTCACCAGCATCTTGTAAGACAGCTGCTACATGGTGTTAGTGTCTGTCTAAGGCAACCGCTGTGTAGGCGCCGCATCATGTGGTCCATGGCAGCTGCGCGCTTACATAATATTTCATGCCAGTCACATCTCTTGTTGCAGGCGTGGAGCCCAAACCAACGTGGGAGCATGTTTTGTTCACCGCCTGTCACAACAAGCACCTTCCTGTCAGATCTTCGCAGAGGCGCCTTCAGTCCTGGTCTGACGACTGGAAGGCTATCCTGGACAGCAAAAGGAAATGACATGCTGTAACGTCTTCAACTACAAGCTACGGAACCTCAAGTATGATTAAGATTGCATCACCAGCAGCATTGCCTTATATTTGGCTGCCAGTGCTCAAAAGGAAAGACGATAACTGTATGCCTGGCAGACACTATCCACTCGAGTTGCTGTGTCTTACCCTCGGTTCACCACAAGGAGGCACTGTGAGACTGAAGCATGTTTTGATCACAAACAAAAAGAGCACACTGACTGACACTGCAATGCCAAATGTACTGTATGTGCTCTTATAGGCTAAAATGTGTTCATTTATAACAGATTTGATCTTTTTTTGCAGACATGCATGAATGAGCTACTTGACTTGCAACAAAATTCTTCCATGCACTCATTTAGTCACCAATAGTTGCCTATCGTTTACAGAGCAGGATGTGCAATACATGAACCTGGACAAATACAATATAAGATCATTTTATTTTCATTTTTATTCAAATAAGTTTTCCTTTAAAAAGATATGGGCCTTTGGTGCACCTTTGTATTTGTTTTTAAAATCATGTATTGTGTTTTGAACATCATTTATGCATTTTAATTAGAAATAAAAATATAATGACAAACACTAATGCATGTGTTAGTCTAGAATCAGCCGGTGAAAGTCAGGACTGATTATGTTAAAGAGGAACACAGTTTAATGTAGTAATCATAAATATACAAATCATTTAAACACATTTGAAAATGTATGTTTTTACTTTTGTTATTTTTTTTTTTTACACAGCCACTCACAACTCCTTGTTTTTTCACCAAATGACTTATTTTTAAATTTAATGTGAAAAATAAGTACTGTAAAATGTCATCTATTAAAAGAAATGTTCAAGATGCCAATTCAGGTCATTTTTGTATCACAACCATTTACCATGAACTGGTAAAGTACAACCGTTTGTATTCATTCAAATGTTGTTTGCCTGTCAAAAATGTTTATTACTGTAAAGATGGTGTACAATAAATATATGTGGTGTACTGTATTGGCTATTTTCTGGTCAAGTTTGACCTTTACTGTAAAGATGGTGTACAATCAATTATGACTTCATAGAAATGATAAGAGAAAAACTAAACTTTACACAGATTCACAGGAAAAAGTATGAAGTACGTCAGCTTTACTTATTAGAATGTATAAGTTCTTGGAGCTGCATATTGAGTTGTGTAGTCGCTTCTGGGGAAAGGGTTCAATTACCATGCATTTGTCATCACTATTTCACTTGCATTAACAGAACAGTCATTGTGGGTCAGTCAAGTCCAATCTTCTTACCAATCTTCCAAAGAAAGTCTGCTCTTAGCAAAACTGCAACTTTCTCAACACAAATTATTACCTTAAAATTTCTCCAATATGTTTTGGCGTCCATTCCAACCACAGCATATTTACTCCATTATTAACTAAGATTAAAATCTTAGCTAAATCCATAATTTCGTTACACCATCGTGTTCATGGACACTCAATCAACCGTCATGATATATTATCATTGCTTGCAAAACAATGATGTCTTGTATGATATTTTGTGTTGGATATCAAACCAGCTGGCCAACTAGGTCAGCTTTGAAAGAATCGTTGTTCCAAGTGAGCGCCTCTCTGATGGCCATGTTGTTTACACAAGGAAGCTGAGTTAACACTTCCACAAACGCACCATGTGTGTCACTTATTCTGTTAATAAGTATCTCTACTTTGCAACGAGGGTGGGCCGATCAATGCCAATATCGATAATATTGATACCGAGGACTTCTTCAGGGAGAATAACATCACTCTTTTGGACCATACCGCATCTTCCAATGATTTAAATGGATAACCTTTTTGGGTTGGATGGCAAGGGACGATTATAAAAATTGCCATCTTGTCCCCAATGTTCCCAATGTGCCCAAAACAATTTTTGACGTTATTAACAATTAAGAACAATGGAGCTACTCATCACTGAGTCCGACTAAGAAATTATTTTGTTCTGGTTTGGAGTTTTTGTTCATTTTTTGAGCTTTAGATCAGCTGATAAACAGCCTATTTTGTCCTTAATTGTTGTTTTCAATAATGTACTTTGGCACTTTAGGTCAATTCCAGCTATTTTTCAAGCTGAAAGTGGCCCCTTTCAGCATCTGCATGTAACCATCCACCGTTTGACGACCCCGCACCACCTGAAGCTCCACTGTTCCACTGAATGAAAATAAAGTAACCTCACATAAATGCTTGTTCTTAATCCAAAGATACAATTTTGCATATGAAACTGAGAAAAACAAACTTTATTACACAATTTTCCCTTTCAACTTAGAGTGTATCACCTCTTCAGAACAGAAGACATCACTAAAAGTATGACTGGTCTTGTCCGTCAATGATCTTCAGCATTATAGAACACCAAGAAGTGGATAATTGATCTCACTTCAATCAGCCTGATTATCTGTGGTCATCGGAGGACGCAGAAAAGATAAAGAAGAGATCATGAAACAAGCTTTGCATGTACATGAGACCTGGTATGCTCCCTGTGGGAGCCTCATTTTCAAAATTTGATGTATTTATTTATATATACTATATGGACTATAGCTGTCCTTGCTGCCCTTACATGCTAAAAAAGTGTAAGCTACACCTTCCCTGTTGTATGGAGTATTATTATTTAGCTTTACTGTAGTTCATGTTTTTTGTTATGCAAATTTGGAGCGGTCAGACCAGAGCAGGAGGGGATAGAAAAGAAGAAAAAAGAAAACAGATGTGGGGTTGCGGGGAAGAACAGAAACAAACAGAACGACATCAGCAAATGTCAATGATGGTTATTAAGGGTCACAATGGAGAGCACAAAAAAGGTCAAACATATTAGTGGTAATAGTGAAACATTTCTATGCTAGGACTACGTTAAAAAGCCATAGCATTTCAGTATGTGGACTCAAACTATGGACAATCAGAAACAATACAAGCAGTTGATGTTTGCTAAATACAAGGATGAAGAGTCTTGAACCAGTCATGATGTGCTATATATATCACTATATTGACACTTACTATGGTATCCATTATGTCATTGGATGCTCATATCACCTCGTACTTCAGTGCAGGACAAAAAATTACAAAATTTAAAAATTACCCCCCAAAAAACCTTAAACTGTATTATGGAAAGCAGGAAGTGAACAAATGTAACATTTTGTTTTTCTTCTGCCGTTCAGAGGTAGACTTCATGGTGTGTTTTGGACCATTATCCTGCTGCAGAACCCAAGTTGGTTTCAGCTTAAGGTCATGAACAGATGGAAGGACATTCTCCTTCAGGATTTTTTGACAGACAGTAGAGTTCATGGTTCCATTTATCACAGAAAGTCTTCCAGGTCCTGAAGCATCAAAACAGCCCCAGACCACCACACTACCACCACCATATTTTACTGTTGGTATGTTGTTGTTTCGGCGACTGGGGTCGCGGATATACTGGGGCATCTCATCACAGACAGTAGAGTTCATGGTTCCATTTATCACAGCAAGTCTTCCACTTCCTGAAGCATCAAAACAGCCCCAGACCATCACACTACCACCACCATATTTTACTATTGGTGTGTCGTTCTTTCGGCGACTGGAAGTGAACAAATGTAACAGTTACTGATTGTAAAAGTACCAGATGGAGGGGTAGGCTTTAATAAGCTTTGCTTCTTCCTACTCCTTTTGGACATGTGGAATTGTGAACTGATTATGGGATGCACTCAATTGTAATCTGATGCATGTTCAAATGAAATAAAACCATTACCATAGTTCATATTTAGGTGCATGTTCAATGTAATATTGATAATGGTAATATTGTGATTGGACATTTGAAAGTAAATGTAAACAAACATGACAATAAGTATTGTGAGTTGGGCGTCTCATGACATCCACCCTTACTGAAAAGCCAAGTTACTTACTTGTCCGAATATTCACACAGACCTCACAATTGTGATTAAAGGCTGATTTGGATTCTCTTATTTTAATATGTGCGCATAATAAGAAAGACACAAATACTGCTAAACCACTTGATTGAAATGAGGTATTCATCTTAACTGTTTCTAATCAGACCGGGCACTTTTCTGAAGTGCTGTGTGCATTTTAATTTCCTCTCTACCCTGTTAAGTCATGTTTAAATTGGCATGGACAAAACATGAGTGATTTTTATGGAAATGAAAATGGAAATTGAGTCAGAATGTTACATAATAATAACAATAGGTTTGCTATTGTGCTTGCAGGTTGAAGTGGTATGCAGTAGACACGCACCACATCTGTTTCTCCAACTCCAACCCCCACTTTGAGTGTGTCGTCAAAATTCGCTCATGTACACTACAGGTGTACCTAATGTTGCGTCCATTAGTGATGGGAATTTCATCTCTTCTAAAGGGGACCGACTATAACCGATGTAAAAACACAGTTTTACCACGGCCCTTTGTATTGAGTTGTGGTCTCCTATAGAGCAGCTACACACAATAACCTGCACAGAAAACTTTAGATTTAGCAGAATCTTCACCTATTCCAGCTGTACTTCCTTTAATAATAATAATAATAATAATAATAATAATAATAATAATAATAATAATAATAATAATAATAATAATAATAATAATAATACATTTAATTTGTGCTTTCATTTATTCCACCCACAAAGGGCTTTCTAACTATGAACCATATAAGGAAGTCCGTCCCTCTGTGACATCACAAAAAAAACTGTTTTACCATGCCCCTTTGTGTTGAGTTGCGGTCTCCTATAGAGCAGCTACACACAATAACCTGCACAGAAAACTTTAGCTTGAGCAGAATCTTCACCTATTCCAGCTGTACTTCCTGTAGTAGTAATAATAATAATAATAATAATAATAATAATAATAATAATAATAATAATAACAACAATAATAATAATAATCATAATAATCATAATAATCATAATAATCATAATAATAATAATAATAATAATAATAATAATAAATTTAATTTGTGATTTCATTTATTCCACCCACAAAGGGCTTTCTAATTATGAACCATATAAGGAAGTCCGCCCTCTCTGTGACATCACAAAAAACAGTTTTACCACGCCCCTTTGTATTGAGTTGCGGTCTCCTATAGAGCAGCTACACACAATAACCTGCACAGAAAACTTTAGATTTAGCAGAATCTTCACCTATTCCAGCTGTACTTCCTTTAATTTGTGCTTTCATTTATTCCACCCACAAAGCATTGTCAGTCCGTCCCTTTGTGATGTCACAAAAGAACAGTTTTACCACGCCTTTTGAAACCGAGTGTTGTGAGCTTTTTTTAGGGCTCACTTCCAAATGAGCAAATATCATTTATCTCATTAGCCTGTTTAACCACGTGGTGCTGAAACATTTATTGACTTTATTTTGTTCTTTTTCTTTGGCCAAACACTTTCTTATACCGCACATGGTGAGTGATTTAACATCTCTGCAATAATGTGTTCAGTATGGCTATGTGATTATGTTTGCATGTGCAGACTGGTCTGCTGTGCTGAATTGTAATATCTGAGTCAGAGTTTTGCAGCGTATTTGTTTGTGTGCCATTGTCGCAACCAGTGAGTCATCCGTTGCCACCTTTCTGTCAGTCTGTTGGCCTGGCTTTATGTCACCTGTTGTCTGTCATCTCCATGTATGTGTGTGTGTGTGTGTGTGTGTGTGAGTGTGTGCATGCAAGAACAGGACGCTGTGTTTTTGTAAGTCAAACAGTACGTAATTACTGAACAAACACACCTTACACACCGATAAGCTTAAAATGACTACAGAAGACAATTAAATATACCGCCGCATGTTTCCAAATTACTGTCAATTTGAGTTATGTCTTTCCACTCTCACTATACTTCATCTGTTCTGAGGGGATGAAGACCAAAACTTTAAATTGTTTTTTTTATATATATTAAACTCGGATTGGTACATGTTTGTATATTTATTGCAGCCTGGTCATCCTGAAAGGGGGATTTCTCCATCTGCGGTGTCTTTTCAAGCCCTTTGAGGCTGTTTTGTGATTAAGGGCTACATAAATAAACTCTTCTCTTCTCTTCCCAACAGGATAATGTTGTAGTTTCTATCCAAAATTTGTTTAATTTTGTCAATTAATTTGATCAATTATGTCCAATAACATCTATCTCAACCCTTAGTGGTCAGCTCCGTGACTTGAGAGTGCGACTTATTAAAGGAAGTTAACTCAGATTCATCAGGTTTTCAGAGGAAGACATTAGCATTGAAATTTTTTTTGTCAGATTCGATTAATTTCTAAAGCGCTTCATTTCCACTTCAAATTGATGATGAGGATATTCTCTGCTCAGAATCCCTTGAATGTATGATTACACTTCCAAGTAAGTGTTCCATGCTTGGTTCTTTTCTGCAGGAAAGACATCACTGAGATGTGAGCAAGAATGTGATTTCATAGTTCACAGTTCAGGGAATTTTTGCTTTGCACACAATGGAAACGAACAAAAAAAGAACACATTGTCTGCGTGTGTGAACTGTTTGTATTGCTTGGCGGTAATTATGATTCATTTACAATGCGTTCACTAAGTATGAGACGGAGAGCACAGGCTGTATGTTTATCTCTGCCTCCTTCACGCACTAGCAGTGTGTATGGAAAGTGGAAGAGGAAATTTGGGTACATTTCCACATCGGCGCACCAGACCACCTCATCTCCCCTCATCTATTTGGACTCAAGTGCACGTATTGCTGTCGATGTGTGTGGCGAAGCAATACTGGAATTTTTTCCCATTAGTTTGCTGACGTCTAACACACGCAATCTGTGTTGTTTTTCCAAAAAGTTAACGAGGACACTAAGTTAACTGTATTTAGGCTGGCACATACCCGTCACAAGCAATCGCAAACACAAGGCTCGACAGTTAGTCTATTATTCATCCACATCCCACCAAGATATCGCAATGTAATGGTTAGGATGCACAAAGCTGCAGTTTGGTTTACCAGAGTCTCCGAAATTGTAGACATGGTCAGACTTGTGTTCTTTCAAGGATTAATTTTTGCAATTTCAGGAGGTAAATGCTAATTTAATGGCCGTAAAAGGAATTTAAGGCCTGTATCTCCAAACAGAAGTCATATTGAAAAATTGAAAAGTAGTGCTGAGAGTGCTAAGATGACCAAGATGCTTAAAGTTTACTACAAAACATTCATACATTGAAGCCAAAATTATTATCCCCCAGATTCAGCTTGATGCAGTGACAATTTTGTGACAAAACAGTGCGCCAAAGGTGCGCTGAAAGCTCGCCAGCTCTGTCAAGGTCTACTCTCAGCACAGGCGAAGCACGTCCAGCATCGTGGAAATTTGGTTGACAAGGCGCGCAGTGTCGGACACATTTCAATGCAATAAACAATCACAGCAACCACTATTTAATATAACCGTCTGAACCAGCATGTATATTTGTATCAATATTCATTGTCCCGTCACTGATGTCATCTTATGTCCGACCAGTCCAGGGCGTACCCGGCCTCTCGCCCGAAGACAGCTGGGATAGGCTCCAGCACCCCCGTGACCCTCGTGAGGAAAAAGCATTAGAAAATGAATGAATGAATGAATGAAGGCGCGCAGTGCGTACACATCACCAAAACCTCAGAGTGTCAGACACATTTCAATGCAATAAACAATCACAGCAACTACTATTTAATATAACAGTCTGAACCAGCATGTATATTTGTATCAATATTCATTGTCTCGTCACTGATGTCATCTTATGTCCGACCAGTCCGGGGCGTACCCGGCCTCTCGCCCGAAGACAGCTGGGGTAGGCTCCAGTAGGCCCGCGACTCTTGTGGGGATAAGCGGTAGCAAATAAATGAATGAATGAACATTTGATGTCAGATCAAAGATGTCGTGTATATTGGGAACTCAACCTGATACAAACAGTTTTTTTCCTTAGACCGTATTGCAGTTTGTTTCCATTTAGTTTTATTTCCCAATGGTCACAAAGTGCCGTATATAATGTGCTAAATAATGCAAGCAGCCCGAGAGACCAAATAGAGCTAACATACATCAACACAGTAGCAGTTGAATATAGCACTTTGACGCAAATAACATTGCATTTGTGTCATCGTGTGTGTGTGTGTGTAAAATAAAGGGGGACGTCATGAGATGATTCCAAGATTGACTGAGAAAGCGACAAAGCTGCAATGCCCCCCCTCATGTGATTATATAGATGTCATTTTTTGTAGTCTTTGAATAAAAGTGATTCATCTATGGTGTGAAAATGTGAAGCATCACTTCTCAGAGGGGCTGACTTTTACCATAAAGTGGTAAAAAATACCCATGAGCTCCAGGAATCATTATACTTAATAAGAATGTTATGCATTTTGAATGTTGCTTTACACAAGTTGGATAGGGAAGCTACGAGTCTAAATACGATATCCGTCTGGATAAATCTCAGTTGTGGTGCAAGGCTGAAGGTAGTTGGGTTATTGGAGGACATTTAAAAATATTTTTTTATATTCTTCTCAAATTGTGTGGGTAATTTCATGTTGCCTTTTCACATACACACCTGAACAAAGGGAAATTATAAGTTTCGGCATATTGTGCCAAATCGAAAATGCAAGAGGCAGATACAGGAGAGACAAAAAGTGGGCAATTTATTGAAAATGGTACCAGAGCCGATCCTACGCACCAGGTAGAATGAGGTACTTCAAAAGAACAGGCAGATCTAGCATGATAAAAAAGAGGGTAAGGTACAGGAATGCACTCACAATTCTGGAGAATTTGGTGTCTTTCGGTGCCGTTGCATGGCT
Source organism: Doryrhamphus excisus (assembly GCF_030265055.1). Classification (NCBI taxonomy): domain Eukaryota; kingdom Metazoa; phylum Chordata; class Actinopteri; order Syngnathiformes; family Syngnathidae; genus Doryrhamphus; species Doryrhamphus excisus. Next base: position 3,667,339 of record NC_080487.1, on the reverse strand, counting down.
GATAAAGGCGTGATCGCATCGTTGACTCCGCTCAAGGAGTTCCAAAGAAGGCGACTGAAAGAGAAAAACCAGAAACGGGTGTTCCAAAAACAGACTCATGGCAGTAATCTGCATTTAAACTTTAAACGCTTAAGACCATACCCATAAAAAGTGTAGATATGCCCTAAAATCCAGTTTTCCTGTCAGATATTCCCATTAACGGCATTCCCCCCATCCATCTTTACGTAACCAACATGGATTCTAGTATTCTAGTGTACGCGAGCGAGAGGGAGCAGCTTTTTTAATATTTACTTAATTTTCTACAAAAGGCAAATTCTCACATTGACGTCTTTTACCCAACAGATTGTGACGAGCCCACAGAAGAAGACTCACAGTGTGAGACAGCGAATCCATGCCAAGTGGTCACACTCGTGTGTGTGTGTGTGTCGTCACCGAGCATTTAATACACACACCATCTGCATGTAAGTATCACAAAACCCCAAAATGATCGATCTATTTAATTACTGTTCAAATGGAGGTCATTTTATATACGTATTACATACTCATTAATACACACAACAGTGCATCTTAATCATCTGTTAACCAAATGTTTTTTGGGCCCTTTGCTTGTTCTTGTAATGATCAGCTCTTTCAGGACGTCAGTAAGGTAGTAAGTAGAAATGTTGGGATATGTTTATTAAGGTTGCATCCTCAAAAAGTGACATCTAATCATACTTAAAAGTATTTTTTTAAACCAAACTACACGTATAGTAATCCTATTCACGTCCCTAAAAACTTCAATAGAGCCCTCTAGACATTAGATAACACCCCTATAGTCACCTTTGCACTTGTGTCACTCAATATAGTTGGCATAACAATAGAAAACAAGTCATCTTAGACATAAATGAAGTTCATAAGTTCACACTGACATGAAAGTATCAGATACAGATCACATATGAGCAAAAAAATCAGAATTGACTTGCAGTGTGAACGTAGTAATTCCAACAGAACCAGACTTACAATCAATAATTCATTTATTTTTTTACCGCTTATCCTCACGAGGGGTGCTGGAGCCTATCCCAGCTGTCTTCGGGCGAGAGGCGGGGTACACCCTGGTCGGCAGCCAATCACAGGGCACATATAGACAAACAACCATTCACATTCACATTCATACCTATGGACAATTTGGAGTGGCTAATTAACCTAGCATGTTTTTGGAATGTGGGAGGAAACCCACGCATCCACACAGAGATGGCCGGGGGTGGGATTGAACTCGGGTCTCCTAGCTGTGAGGCCAGCATGCTAACCACTTTACCACCATGCAGCCATGCGATCAATAATATTTGCTACAATTTTGTTATGATGCCTAAAACTCATTTTTTTTATTTTCTTTCAATGATTTCCTATGGGAAAATATGAAATCTGAACATATTTCTCTAATGGTTTGTGTTCAACGTTAGAGTTTCCATTGTACTTTTTGGATGTTTTAAACATCTGTATGATTCAAGCCCAGCGGTGCCAGGAGTTATACATGGTCATGTTTTTTTTTCCACCGTGGATAAAAAAACATCAAATCCTATTCTACAACATTTTTTAACCCTGAGGCCTTCACTCCCCCACATTCATACCGAGTGAGCAGTGTCGTCTCGAAAACAAAGATGAGAGAACCCAGAGATGATGTGCTAGGCTTTTGGACCAAAACTATTCGCCCACGCTCACATCTCTCAGAGGTTCACCCACTCGTGTAGGTTGTCAGTTGTCGGTCCATTTTTTTCCCACCTAATGAATAATGAAATGTACATACTCAAAGGTTAGTGAATTATTGTAATGTTTGCAATGTTCTTACCGTGCAGTGTATGCTATATGCACGTAACTTTATGCCTCTCATAAAAGCCTTAAAATGTTCAATGTGAGACCTTCAGCAAACAGGCCATCACATTCGATAGACTCGTAGAATCAAACAAGGTCTGATAGACAAATAACTTTTCATTACCTATGCACAGGATGTTTTTCATTCACGTTACTCAGCACGCTTTATTTGCTTTGAAATGTCAAGCGCAAAATGAGTGAAAGAAAAAGTAAACATTTATTGGAACTGTGTGTAAACCGGAATAAGGGTGTACAGTCCGCGCCACGATTTCCACAAAGTAGGATTCAATATTGGGATATTTCTGTAGTTCGAGCATATTGGCACAAAAGCCAATATCGGACATCCGGAATCTCAGCACTGACGACGATTCGATACACATCTTGATGCACTGCCAGTGATACGATACTTTAACTATACATGGAATTTTCTGGTGATACGATGCGATACGATAAGATGCGATACGATAAGATGCGATAATCATTCATTCATTCATTTTCTACCGCTTTTTCCTCACAAAGGTCGCGGGGGTGCTGGAGCCTATCCCAGCCTGGACTGGTGGCCAGCCAATCACAGGGCACATATAGACAAACAACCATTCACACTCACATTCATACCTATGGACAATTTGGAGTGGCCAATTAACCTAGCATGTTTTTGGAATGTGGGAGGAAACCGGAGTACCCGGAGAAAACCCACGCATGCACGGGGAGAACATGCAAACTCCACACAGAGATGCCCTAGGGTGGAATTGAACTCTAGTCTCCTAGCTGTGAGGTCTGCGCGCTAACCACTAGTCCACCGTGCCGCCAGATGCGATAATCATTGAGTTCAAATCAATACAATCCGATATGATATGGTGCAATTTCTTGCAATATGATGCAATACAACATGATGCAAATAAGCAAAAGGAAAAACTGGAATTCAGTATGGTCCTACAAAAAGGATTTGGCTTTTGGATTTTGGCACTTGACAGTAAATAAAAAAGTAAAAGTAAAGTGCTGTTTGCCTTTTTTACTATGCACCACTTCTTGATCATTCTTTTTGTCATCTTAAAACGACTATGCAATCCCAATAGCATCGCTTCAGTGGTGGAGTCAAACAATTCAACAATAATTTGCCTTTGTCACTCATTTCTTATCGTGTACGTTTGAAATGGTTTTGTAACCTCTTGCACGTAGACCTGCTCATTAGTAAAACAGGTTGTTTCTTTGCATCCGTGTCTCAAAGATCATTTGAAGGCCAATAGATGCGCAGATGATACAGACTTGAGGCTTGTGATGTCATCACAGGGATCAGTCAGGACAGACAAAATGTCAAAAAAAAAAAAGATTACATTTTAGCTCCTGGTATAAACCCTGCGGTCGGCTGAATGACCGAAACGAGGCCACAAACAAAATATCGTTTCTGTAATCAGAAGATTATAAACAACATTCTTAAGTCCTCCTTCATAATGATGCCATTGTGTAGTGTGTGTGTTTTGTTGGACGGTTATCTTACATGATGTCTGCATTTTGAAAAGCACAAAAACAACAAGACGCCTGAGTACTCGGTAAATTAAGGTCAAGCATGTCGAAAAATTTCACAAACAGTAGCAGAAATTGACATTTGCATCAGAGTTCCTTGGAAACTATAAAGCAGATATTTATAAGCAGCTGGTGGCAAACCTCCCGAAGTCCTACAAAGCCCTTGGCCGCAATATGTCACTGAAGATACACTTTTTGCATTCTCCGGTATCTAGATTCCTATCTAGGCTGCAGGATCTCCATCCATTACAGCAAAGTGAGTTGCCAGTTTTTAGTGATTGTGGTCGCAGCTCCCTTGAGAACATCAACAAGTGCCTACAGGGCATGATAGCTGGTCCTTACTCAGAGTCATCCTGACCCCACAAGATGGGGTCTTGCATGGAGTGCCAGACTGGGGGGGAATACAAGATAACAAATCAATTACGTAATTGATTTGTTATCTTGTATTTCTTCCATATCTCACCAACAGTGGCCTCTTTGTCAAACTTCTTGGTGGAGGGGCAGGACTTCATGAGCACATCAACGGTCTGTGGATTCTTGCTGGTTGGTAGGATGAGCTGGAGCCTATCCCAGATACACCCTGGACAATCGCAGGGCACATAGACAAATAACATTCATATTCAAATCGTCTGGGATAGGCTCCAGCTCTTTTACAGCCAAACAGGATAAGCGTTTAGTAATGGATGGATGGGTGGATGGATGGATGGATGGAGGAATGGATAGAGGAATGGATGGAGGAATGGATGGAGGAATGGATGGAAGAATGGATGGATGGATGGAAGAATGGATGGATGGAGGAATGGATGGATGGAGGAATTGATGGAGGAATGGATGGAGGAATGGATGGATGGGGGAATGGATGGATGGAAGAATGGATGGTTTGATGAATGGATGGATGGATGGATGGATGGATGGAGGAATGGATGGATGGAGGGATGGATGGAGGAATGGATGGATGGATGGAGGAATGTATGGATGGAGGGAGGAATGTATGGATGGAGGGAGGAATAGATGGATGGATGGATGGATGGATGGATGGATGGATGGATGGATGGATGGATGGATGGGTGGATGGATGGAGGGAGGAATGGATGGATGGGTGGATGGAGGAATGGATGGATGGAGGAATGGATGGATGGATGGATGGAGGAATGGATGGATGGGTGGATGGATGAATGGAGGGAGGAATGGCTGGATGGGTGGATGGAGGAATGGATGGATGGAGGAATGGATGGATGGATGGATGGATGGATGGATGAATGGATTGATGTAGGAATGGATGGATGGAGAAATGGATGGATGGAGGAATGGATGAATGGATGGATGAATGGATGGATGGAGAAATGGGTGGATGGATGGATGGAGGAATGAATGGATGGATGGAGGAATAGATGGATGGATGGAGGAATAGATGGATGGACGGAGTAACGGAAGCACACGATAACAGCAGTACATCCTGTACAACATCACCATCAACGCCATGTGCTTCCCTTGTTACTCATTCCCTCCTTGATTTGTGGATGTAAACATTAGCATGTGAGCTGCAGGACATCCTCCCTGTGCTTGTAAAAAAAACAAAATCACATGCACTTAGATATTTGCTGAGGGAGGAATATCAAACTTGGAGTTACTCATTCATCCCAAATGATGGTTTAGTTATTGACAACTAAGGTGGGAACACGTACAGAATACTTAGAGTGCAATGGAAACACCCATGGTCATTAAGAACATCGGATGTTTACATTGAATTGTGTTATGTTTTGTGTCGCTCACATGGCGCCAAAATACAGCACAAAAAGCCAAAACAGCCTAACTTATAGCTCAAACAAACAGCTGAGGTAGACAATGAGGCATTAAAATATCAAACTAGATAATATCAAGGTGGTAGTAAAAGGCAACAGGAAATAGGAGAATGACTTTAGCTGTAGGGAACGGCAACTGGAGGTGGAAGGAGGAACAAGGAGTCCTGAGGATCTGCAGCCGCTGTGCTTAAGAAAGGTGCTAATTGCAAAGTGGCTGCAAGTGTGCCTCGTGGTGCCTCCTCTTCACAGAAGTCCATGCATCTGGGGAACAAGAGGAAGGCAAAATTAAATGAAGGCACACCATATTCCAAACTGGAACAGGGAACGTGACAACATTATACCTTTTTGTATTTCCCTGGCTTGTATTTCCCTGACTAATAGGCCCCCTTAGGACACAACATTAGCTAACGCTTCCATCCTTACATCACATCACATCTGCCGTCCATGGACGTGGAAGGAGACACAAAATAGAATGAAACTTCCTATTTGCACCACGTTTGAATGGGTTCTTGCTAATATGCACATGGGCCACCTACAGTTTTGGCAAAATATTAATAAAATATAAATAAGAGTCTTTGGGGCATGAGCTGTACTGTATGTATATGTAACTGCCTCTCAGTCAGTTTAAAGTTCCTATCTATTTTCGTTTTTGGTTCCTACCTAGGTGCATATAAGTTAATGAGGCGGAACTAATTGTCTGTATAATCGTCGTTTCCGCACGTACACGTTTAGTCGTTACACAAAATAAGCTCCGTTGTTTGCCACACTATTTAGAGCTCAAAAGCTAATAGGTGCTAAAAGTTGAAGTTAATCTGTATAATTCCATTTTAAGGCATGTGTGCAGCCATTAAAGTGAAGTATATGTGTTTTGTATTATTTTCGTTTCAGTTTTTTTGTGTTTGTTTACAGTTTGCTGTACCAGCTAATGCTAATCTGGAGTGTGTTGCACATGTGATGGTTGTTTGTTGATGGAAATGTATGTAATGTGGAAAGTTTTTTTGCACTATTGTATTTTTTTTCTTTTTTTAATTTGCACTATTGTCAAGAAAAAGGGTTTAATGGTAAGAAAACGAATTTATAGACAATGTTATTGTATATTTGTTTATTAATTTATTTTATTTTGTATCTGTTTGAACCCCTTTTAGTTCTCACGTTGGTTTTGCAACAAATGCATCAGTAAAAGACAAGAACTAGTTGCTGTCTGATCGTTGCACATCCAAGGGAGTTACAGTACACACAGTCCAATTATGTACAACCGAGCCTTGACTTTTCACACACCCCAAGCCCATCAAATCCATAAACCGTGACAGTGTCATGTGTGTAGCATGGTTGTATACTTTCTGTGATGTTGTGCGTCAGCAAATCTGTCCCGCATGAAAGCTTCTTACATCGCCCGTAATTTCATCTTCACCCTTGTGTCTTGTCTTTGCTTTGATATATCGGCCTTTGAGGAGCAGGCTGTGTCCACAAGCACACATCCTCCTTTGTTGATGTTTCTCATCACTGCTGCTCTGCTTGTTGTCAATCCCAGAGAGAAACTCGCGTTGAGGACAAACATGAAGCTACTTGATGTTTGCAATCCTGGTGACCTGGTTTTCTCAATATCTTTACGATGCACATTAATCTCTCAAACATGAACTTTTTTTTAAAACGTTTTTTTTAATCTGTCATTTATTAATTGTTAATTGGTTCCAGACGCGACCGTGAAGTGAATTTCCACAAAGTGGGATTCCTTATTTACAAATCAAAGAATTAAGAGAGTTAAGAGCATAGAAAATCTGTTTACAAACCTCTAAATGCGGTTTTTTTTAACCTTTATTAGAGCCCTCTTGCTATTAAATAACACCCCTATAGTCACGTTTACATGTATTATCCAATATAGTAGACACATTAACAGAAAAGAAGCCACTTAAGACATAAATAAGACTTAGTAAAACTGCATTTTGTGTTGTCACTGATCAATATTGAAGTTTCATCTATTGTATCATATTTTCATGCACAAAAAGACCATAATAAAAACAAAGGGACGCTGATAAAGGCTGCTTTCACCAAACCACCCTTTAGCGTTAGCTTGAAGTTGATGAATATAAAGTGCTTTATGCCTGCGGGCCTTCTTGTGAATGCTTCTTGCAGATATGAAACAAAAGCTAAGAGCTGTTGAATAGAGCCTTTGATAAATAATTGGTTAAGTAACAAGTCAGCAAATGACGCTCAAATCAGAGACGCCATGGCTGCGTCAGGAGGCTAATTTTAGAGCCCAGATCTTGTTGTGAGCCTCAGGTAAACAATCGGATGCTCATGGCAGGAGGCGACACCAGGATGTACAATGAATATGAAAGGTTTTTTATTTTTGCTCCTTATTGAAATATTTCATTTCGTTTATTTTGATAAGTCATTCCAAAGCACTTAAAGGGGACCTGCTTTGCCATTTTCTGCACTTTGTATGAAGTTGTGGACTCCTATAGAGCAGCTATGTACAATAACCAAACAGAAAACTTTCTAGATCTTCCAGAATCTGCACCTTTTTCTGCAGTGTTTCCATGGACTTCCTGCTTCCGACCCAAACGGTCTCTAGGTATGCATACTCCGCTGTGATTGGTCACACTCCCAAGCGCTCCCAAGGATTTGGATGGAAGCTAAGGATGTTTTGTGATAGAAGAAGACTCATGCAGTATATTAATAACGTATTAATAATGACAGAGTATATTTACAAAATGTACGTAAACCAAGGCAAACTTCGGCGGAAATGTTCAAAATTAAACTATCAGGCGTCTTTCAGCATCCTTTGAGGACCTCATTGTCGAGCTGAAAGTACGGTCACCCTAACTTATGGACCAATGTGGCCACCCGTGGTTGGGCCATTATGAATGTGGTCCGTTACCAAAGGGCGCCGGGTTTCTAATTTGCTCAATAACCCTAAAACAAAACACGGTTACAGTCAATCTGTACGTGATTTCCTCTGGTTGCGTTAAATTTTAAACCAGAGTCAATGATGAACTGCAGCACCCGGAGGAGGATGTGAAGGAAACCACATATAGTCACTCAATACTTTGTAGGGTTTCACGTACAATATGCACACAACAGTATACAGTAGGTACTAGCACATGTGCATCCATGCTACGTGGCTTAACTGAGGTAAATATAACAGTACATATAAATGTAGGTCAGACGAAGACGTGCTGATATCACATCATGTATCCCAGATGAGTGGAAGTAGGTGATGCAATCCTAGAGGGAACTCCATGAGCTGCAGGAAGTGTCTTCAAGTAGAGGGTTCGTATAACGAGATATCCTATTTTTTACATTTACTGAAAAATGAAAGGATGGAAGGCCTACATTGATATTTTGGAATATTTTTTCATTCATTCATTTTCTACCGCTTTTCCTCACGAGGGTCGCGGGGGTGCTGGAGCCTATCCCAGCTGTCTTCAGGCGAGAGGCGGGGTCGAGCCTGGACTGATCGCCAGCCAATCACGTGGCACATATAGACTATAATAATAATAATAATAATAATAATAATAATAATAATAATAATAATAATAATAATAATAATAATAATAATAATAATAATTTATTGTTATTATTATTATTCATAATAATTTTTATTCATATGTTATTATTATTATTACTAATATTTTGTATAATAGCAATAATAATAATTTATTGTTATAAATTTTTGTTATTATTATTGTTATTATTGTTATTATTATTATTGTTATTATTATTATTATTATTATAAACTATTATATATTTTTGGAGTACCCGGAGTAAACCCACGCATGCACGGGGAGAACATGCAAACTCCACACAGACATAGCCAAGGGTGGAATTGAACCCTGGTCTCCTAGCTGTGAGGTCTGCTCGCTAACCACTCGACCACCGTGCAGCACCTAAATATAATTTAACAAGAAAAAACAAACAAACAACAAAACTGGAAAAAAATGACAGTAACTTTACACCATAAAACCAAAAATATTAAGAGAAATAATTTTAATCAAGAATATTTTGATGTGGCTATCAAATATTCTTAGATAGCAAAGTCTCTCAGACACTCAATCATTTGCGCCGGAAGCGGCAGTCATTATGTCACTGTGTAATCAAGGCCTGTACGAGCCACGGCTGCGGAGGTAAATACATCACAGATTAAGACAGACAAAGACCTGGCGGACACATCGGGCCATCTTTGTGCGATAGACGTGACAGTTGAGTCCGCTTGTTACTGCTGTGTTGTGTAAGAGCTTGGAAATAAATACCTGCTCAAACTGTAATTATTACAAGGACATATTGGATTCTGGTGGCACGGTGGTCGAGTGGTTAGTGCGAAGACCTCACAGCTAGGAGACCAGGGTTCAATTCCACCCTCGGCCATCTCTGTGTGGAGTTTGCATGTTCTCCCCGTGCATGCGTGGGTTTTCTCCGGGTACTCCGGTTTCCTCCCACATTCCAAAAACATGCTAGGTTAATTAGCGACTCCAAATTGTCCATAGGTATGAATGTGAGTGTGAATGGTTGTTTGCGGTAGAAAATGAATGAATGAATATTGAATTCCTCTCGCCGACCCCCGTAGGGGTGCCGCCTCCATCGCTTTGCTCACCTTCAACGACATCCCCCGGAGGGTTCGCGTCGGTGACCCACCACCCATTTCTCTTTTTTTGACTTTGGATGTCCTGATGAGGGGGGTACTGTCACGCCTTGGTTGTGTGCCTATGGTACAGTGCCTATATGTCCACTTTTTGTGTTTGAATTTCTCTTATTTAATATTTCATAAGAGCATCAAAACATACTGCTTTGCATGTACCACTTACACCTGATTCATATGGAATTGATTTGTAACCACAGAATATTGTAACTGTAACATAGTAACTGTAATTGTTACACTGTAACTGAGGACCACCTGTATAAAAAAACTGAAAAATATCAATCTACCGTCCTTGATGATAATAATGATGTCCGTATATGGATCAATCCATACATGGGTAAAGTATTATTTACCATTGTGGTGTGTTATGCTTTGGATCATGAGCTGTTCCTTTCCTTCTCCATTGAATGGGATTGGGAATTCTGGCTTTAGGTCTGAATACCTCCAACTTTTAATTCTTATTTTTCTTAAATGTTCTTGTAGGCTCGTTGGGAATTAAGTTTTATTCCGAGAAATACAAATTGGAATGAAAAATGGGAGCTGGTATTTATGTCTTTCTTTGTATAAATGCAACAAGGAATCGAGCATAGTGTTACTTATTAGCAAACAGCCATGGGTCTTACACTCTGCCTCTCTCTCTCTCACACACACACACACACACACACACACACACGGATAGTCTTCAGGATTGTTGCTCAAAGCAAGGACAAACTTACGTCACAATGTTTTTGTGGTTCATCTGAGGGGAATTATAAAAGTTGCAGAGGATAAATCTAATAACAGATAATAAGAAATATACTGTGAGTGCTCGTATTGTGTCATCCACTTGGGTGATGGAAAGGCACTTGATGGCGTAAATGTTCTTCATCAATTACTGTACATCTAATGCAAGTGGTGTCCAAACTTTTTTTCCAGCGAGGGCCACAAACGGGGCCACTTGTATCACCCGAGGGCCACTTGGATATTTTGTAAAGCCACGCAAGTAGTTTAAGATAATAAGTTGCAAAAACAGCATATTTGCTTTGTGATAAAGCCCATTGTAAACATTACTGTTTATTACTATTGTCTAAATATTTCAACTTTCATCTTCAATAATCCTCATGAATTGTATTTTTGTAATATTATGACATTATTCAATAATGTTATAACTTTTTCTCCAATCTAATTTTCCAAAAATGACAACTTTTTTTTGTTTATTACAACTTCAATTCAACTCTATTCTCAAAAGAATTAATATTTATACTTGGGGTGGTAGAGTGGTTAGCACGCAGGCCACACAGCTAGGAGACCCGAGTTCAATTCCACCCTCGGCCATCTTTCCCCGTGCATGCATGGGTTTTCTCCAGGTACTCCGGTTTCCTCCCACATTCCAAAAACATGCTAGGTTAATTAGCGACTCCGAATTATCCATATAGGTATGAATGTGAGTGTGAATGGTTGTTTGTCTATATGTGCCCTGTGATTGGCTGGCCACCAGTCCAGGGTGTACCCTGCCTGCCTCTCGCCCGAAGACAGCTGGGATAGGCTCCAGCACCCCTGTGACCCTTGTGAGGATAAATAGTAGAAAATGAATGAATGAATGAATATAGTTAGGGTATTATAATGTGTAAGTGTAATATTTTTGCTCCAAAAATGTAATTTTCTGTGCTTGTTATGGGGGTGCGGATTTGTGTACAATTCTTGTGCATAAGTGGGCTTAATCTTAATTTGTATACAATCTTGTTCCGATTAGAATAATGACTGAAAAATTAAAGGCTAATTGACAAAATCATTTAATGAGCTTGAAAAATTAATATTATTTACTTGGGGTAGGATCCATAACAACATTTACAGTTTTGGAGGAAGTACTATGTCGCTATAGATAAGATAACAAAAAACTACGAGTATGCAAGTGATATTTCTGTGTGCTTTTTATTTTATTTTCAGCTTTTCTTTACAAAAAAGTGACAGCTGTGATAATAAATATACAATAAAAAAAAAGACAGTTGGGGATTGCAAAGTGACATTCAAGTTATGAAAGATTCCACAGGATGTAAACAACAATATAGTCCACTGCTGCTCCTCTTCCATCCATGACGTCAACAACCACGTTTTTTTTTACGCACGACGCGCACAAAGTAGGATGACAGACACACTTAAAAGTACATTCTCAAGTCTTGCCTTTTTTTTGTTAGGCACATCTTATCTCCATGGTAACGGACCCGCTTCGCCCCTGCCTGCACGTGTGAACGCGGGAAAGCCGAAGCACATGGCTGCTTCTGTGGTTTTTTTTTAACATTTAAAATGTCCTCCTCGGTGGTAAAAGTCCGCTTAACTGATGACGCATCTCTCCTTGTCTTTACCCTGACCTCCTCCCACCGCCTTCTCCTTGATGTACATCAGGTCGCTGTGCACGCTGGGTCTCCTCGCGCACGGCGTCACCATCCCGTACGCTTCCCCCGCCGCCGCGTCCTTCACTTTCTTACTCTTCAGGGACTTCCGGTGCAACATGTCGCAGTACTGAGCTGACACTTTTCTGTGCAGATCCGGGCTCATTTCGTGGGGCAGCTTCGCCAAGGAAAACAAGGTGCGGAACATCTTGTCCACGTTCTCGTTGCGCTTGGCGGAGATCTCGAAGTAGGCGCATTTGTCCTCGCCGGCCACCAGTTGCTCGATCTCCTCCCGTTGCACCTCCCGGTGGAACTCCCGGTCCCCCTTGTTGCCGCAGACCACCAGAGGCACGTCGATGTTCTCCTTCATTTTGTTCTTCAGGCAGGACTTTGTTTCGTAGATTTGACGCTTGAGGCGCTGCACCTCGCGGAAGGAGTCTCGGTTGTCCAAACTGAAGACAAGGATGAAGACATCACCTGCAAGAAGAACATGAACTTTTTATTTGTGTTCTTTCTTTCCTTTTAGCATTCTCGCGCGTAAAAGTGAGACATACCTGTCAAGATGGAGAGTCTTCTCATGGCTGGGAAAGGATGGTTGCCAGATGTGTCCAGGATGTCCAGCTGGTACACGTCCCCTTTGATGCTGTACAGTTTCCGGTGAAAGTCCTCAATGGTCGGCGTGTACTGCTCCTCGAATCTCCCCGTGAGAAACCGGGACACGATGGCAGTTTTCCCGACTTTGGTGGATCCGAGGATGACCATCCTGTAGCAGTTCTTCGCCGGGATGTCAAAGTCGGTTTCGGACGGGGACATCTTCTTAATCATAGCGGCGGTGCAAGTGGACACTCTTTTGGGGTGGTCTTGGGATGATTCTGTGCGTGAGCGTGGGACTGGAGATGTATTTAAACACACGGGTGAGCACCTCCTCCCGTGACGTCACTGGATGCTCCGTGAGGCGCAAATGTCCCAGTGGTGCGTCAGTTTGTCCTCCTATTCCAGTCATTAAGACGCTAGCGGTGGGCGATACCGGCAACTTTGGCACCGATTCGATATCAAGTAAACACTGGGAACTGATACTCCCCTTTGCATTGATCTTGTCGATATTTGTATCGATCCACTCACCCTTAATTGAATAAAGTTCGGTACCACATGGAATTCTACTAAATGTTAATAATTAGCCCAACTTCCGCAGTTTAACATGTTTCTTGTTTATTAAAAAAACAAGTGAAACTTTAACTGCTGGTTGCAAAAGTATTGGGACACTTGAATCAACTCAAAATGGAAGAAAACACCTTTGCTTTGCCCTATACAAAAAGGTAAAATAGGGTAAAAGATCATGCCAGAGTACCCACTGGCTCACCGTGTCTGTTCTTCCACACCAAACTCATCCACTACGCCTCTGTGCACGTGGCTGTGTCCCAAACTGCCACAGGGAGGCAAGGATTTCAGTTTCTTAAAGGTGCAGATTATCAGAATGACCAAAGGGGGGCGCTAAAGTCACAACCAGGCAAATACAGTATACACAGTATATACAGTTATGCTTACATGCATACGACTGTTGAAAAAAGATACATGAGATCATAATGCTCATTAAAAAATGTTTATGCTTTATTCAGCTGAAATTATGGGATGCTACCCTGACTATCCTGCATAAAATAAAAATTAATGGATGTATGTAATTATAATAATTACTATGCTCTAGTCAAAACATATTGAAATACAAGTGATATTTTACTCTACTCCCATATGTGTGGAAGTGGTATATTTTGGCTTTGTAAATAGAGGGTACCTGGTTAGCTCTTGAGTTCATCTCGAGTGTAAACATGTGTAAACAATGAATAATAGGAATATCAAGGTGACTGTAGGGGTGTTATTTCTGGTCTGCAGGGCTCTAACAATGTTATATACATATTTAGAACGTCATACACAGCTTTTCTATGCTCTGTTAATAAAGTAAATGTCAAGGCGGGACGTGGGAAGGAAGTTGGCAGGCACTACACGAGAGTGAAGGTCGGTACAATAAGGCAAAGGTATCCGAGAGAGCGGCAGCAGGAGAAGTCGAAAAGCAGGCAAGGGTCGAAAACCAGGCGACGAGGCGATAACAAGGAGTTCTAGGACAAGACATGAATGTACAACAAACTTGCACCAGACAGGAGGAATCAGAGGCAATAAATAGCAAGCCAGGTAATCAGGTGATGAGGGACACCTGAGCACAATCAGGCAGGAGGCGGGGTCTCCAAGGTGAAAGCGGGGTAGGCAATGACAGGCATGACAGGAGGAGGGCAGGAGGCCGAGATGCAGATTCATTAACTTCGGCTACTTTGTCCATTTTTGGCTCCTCCGAGATATTTTCAGTGACAGAGTGCTAGCGGCTTTACCCGCCACATCAATCATGACGAGCAGATGTTGGGCACGCCGAATCGCTGCTTCCGTCTTCCAGATTCTACGATATCTACTACTTACAGAAAATAGGCGCCATATTTGCATGATATCTTCAAATTGCTGTGATGTAGCGTTCACATACAATTTTGGAAAATTGCAATTTCTGCCAAAAAAGGCCTATCAAGCAATTTCAAGTAACCATTTATCTTCTTTGATCTTCACCACTTGAAGGAAATGAGATTTTGACATGTAGGTCAGGGTGTGTGCGTGTTGTGACTGAATGGGCAGAATGACCTTGGGTCAGGCATCGTCCGTTAGATGCTCTTCTGGTTCCTTCTCACCATTAATAAGTACTTGTTGATCAGTGGACTCAAGTTACTGGAGTTTGCGTCACAGTCAGGCCCCTCAAAGCTGTTCTTCGTGTTTTTTCAGTTTTGTCCTGAGGCTGCTTCCTCGGATAAGGACAATCCATGCAGGTTAAGCAGATGTTGAAGAAGAACATTGGATTCTTCTAGTCCCATGACATTTCCACCTGAGGGAATCTTGTTTGTGAGTCATACCCGTGATGATGCATTCAAAAAACTGACACAAAAATGTAGCGAATTTAATACCTCAAGGTGAGGGCTTTAGGGGAAATTAATACATTAACTAGATTAATTGATTACAGATGGCATTTAATTAATGTCTCATCATGTATAGTCAACATAGTACGTACTGTATATACATAAGCACATATAATCACTCCAAATTAGTGGCCCCAATAAATCCTTAAAGGAATAAAAATCAATATTAATCATTCATACTCATGTAGAGTAAGTTAGCGCTGAGCCACATGTAACGAGCTTTTAGGTGGTTGAATTCACCTGGTTTGTTTTGGACTAATCTAAGTGTTATAATTGGTTGACCACTGGTGGCGGTATGGAGGTGTTTGGGTATAAAACATTATTTAAAGATCATTGGTATTTTTTATTTCTGTATTTTTTTAAGAATATAACATATTGATGTCTACGCAGCCGTTATCGGAGAAAATACTGTACACCAAATTTCACATGGTGATGTTTTTATTCTAAAAGCGGAACAGTGGACATGTCGTTTTAAAGGTTGAAAGCAATACTCCCGTTTAGAGGTCCTCTCGATCAGCAGCGAATCCTCACACGACTTGCAGAGATGCCATTATTCGTATTTGCGCCTCCTCCCCTGATAGATGCGTTCAGTGAAAGGTCTGCAAATACAGCAGAACAAACATCACGGGACAATAAATCAAAGATATCAACGCCGTAACCACGCCGTACCAGCACCCGGCTCCGTGAACCGTGAAGTACGTGAAGTTTACTGCATATGTGTGACATGAAGCCAAATGTCATGTACTTCCACTCTCTTGCACAAAAAGGGAACCGGCCCCTGCAACTCACTTCCAGACCCCAAAGTCGAATGAGGTGGTTGTTTCATGTTTGAAGGCTCAATTCCGACAATTGACCGTGTGTATAAAATGCAATTACCACAAGGCAGAACAGACAAAAGTGTTGGATTGGACTTACCCCTCAAATTGGATGGCAATCTTGTAGACCACTGCTACAATCGCAGTCAGGAAAAGACCCACAGGACTCGCACCTCTGGAGGGGAAAAAAAATAAGCCATTAGGTAGGTTATAACTAAGTACTGACGTCCTTAAAATAAAGATCTTAGCGCCCTTTTGTCGTTGACCACGGCTTACTAGGAGACAAAACATACGGACATTTAATCCCATTTCATGTATTCTTGGACTAAATTAACATTTTCAAGTATATATACATAGACATAGTATATGACATACGACATTGGTCCACCAGACTTGATCACCTTTACATTGTCTCACAACAAAACACATTATTCGATTACAATAGAGAAACAGGAAACAACAGAACATCAATGCAATATCTATGTAAGTATGTATGTATGTATGTCTTAATGCAAATTATGCAATGCTTCAACTGATATCTGCAGACCAAATGAACATGGTTACGGAGACTGACCTACATATTCCTGCGCGGCATAGAGTCCCACTGACCCATTACATCAGGAATCAAACTCAAAAAAATACATTAAAAAAGCCCCCACACACATTGTTAGCATAATGAAAGTAAAAGCCGAAGGGTCAATAAAAAACAGACCAACAAGCAAGTGGACTGCAAGAGCCTACTTGTGTGGAGTAGTCGCCGACATGTCCAGCAAAACCCTTCCGTTCCACTCTGGGGTGGATTCTTGAACACTAAACTGTTGTGTAAAGCCTGCATATTAAAAGAAACATCTTAATTCACACCAGTTGGTAAACTGTAACCCAAAGAGTAGGATACACAAGCAGCAACACACAGTGGGGGGGGCATTATTTAGCTGAATCGCTGATGACACTTATGAAACTGACCCAGTTACCCAGACAATGATGGCGACACAAGGAGGATAAATTGATGGTCAATGTGGTCGGAATGACTCAGTCATGCTGTATAAGTACAGTAGTCCATCCCCTGCAAATTCACAGGACACGAGCCGTGTGTCCAACCTTTTATTTATTTATTTATTTATTTATAGCCAATTTTGTGCATTTTTATGTCAATGTCTGCACCTGTACTTTGTGTATCAATCATTAAATCAAGCCATATGAAGTCTCATTGAAAGGCAGCAGGGCGGCACGGGGGTCTAGTGGTTAGCGCGCAGACCTCACAGCTAGGAGACCAGGGTTGTTGTTGTTATTATTATTATTATTATTATTATTATTAGCATTATTATTATTATTATTAGCACTATTAGCATTAGCATTATTAGCATTATTAGCATTAGCATTATTAGCATTATTATTAGCATTATTATTAGCATTATCATTATTAGCATTATCATTATTAGCATTATCATTATTAGCATTATCATTATTATTTGTCTATATGTGCCCTGTGATTGGCTGGCCACCAGTCCAGGGTGTACCCCGCCTCTCGCCCGAAGACAGCTGGGATAGGCTCCAGCACCCCCAGCGACCCTCTTGAGGAAAAGCGGTAGAAAATGAATGAATGAATGAATGAATGAAAGGCAGCACACTGAAGACACTCCAGTGCTATTGTTCAACTGTCGTGCTATTTGAAAAAAAAGCTGCCATTTGAGTCACAAATGTTGCATCTTCAGCGGTAGCCCACCGATAGCATCAGACGGAGCATCTGCTCTGCAAGTGCTGATTCTTGCTCCGTGCAGAAATGTGTGACTGTACACACGAATATGCAAATTTGTGACGGGAGCACACTTCTGATACGGATATGGGACCACATAGAAACCTGTTTACAGTACTAGTACTAAATGCAATTGCTCTTAAAGTTGTACAATTCAGCTTAGTCTCAGGCCCCACACAATGTAGCGTCATGCACGACTGTCATCATCTATGTGAGTAGGATGGGGTCAAATAGCAATTGTACCCATTGGACTGATAGTAAACTCATATTCATGGTATGGGTGTAGCAGGACTGGGAGGTGGACATGTTGACAAGAGAAGAAATGTGGTCTTGCGCCCACAAGGTCACCGGGGTTTAAACAGTGGCGACTGTATGTCGGTGTTCACAACGCCCCAAGCGATATATAAAAATGGGAAAAACACCACTTAATCATGTGATGTGGATTTGCTTGCTTTGTACTCATCTTGGGGTTAGTTGACTGAACCTTCTCACAATGCACACACAGTATACACATACCTAATCTAGACCTTGCGTGCATGTATTCAGGCGAAGGTCCCAAGGTCAGAATTCTGTTGTTCCCATCGAAAAAAGCACAGAGCATGACAATGGCTAAGTTCCCACCCAGTAGTGAAGTGGATGCTAATTTGAAGCGTAGAACTGCTTCAACCAAAGTAGCCACTGAACTCCGGTGGAGGGAAAAAAAAAAAATCATTGGAGCTAACTAGTGATGCCGGGAACACCAGAGTAGGTAGGATGGCAAGGTTTATAGGATGTCTTTGCTGGTGACATGATACTTATTACCTAGTGTGCTTTTCAGGGGTACTCAGAGAATTCTGGTCATTAACTGTACTTTTCTGAAAAAAAAAACAAAACACTTTTAATAGACTAGTTTCGACAAAAAGTTCTGAAAAAATGCTGAAATGGAAAAATATTATATAGGCCCAAGCCCAAAAGTGCTGTCATTATGGCTAGTACTGGGGCACTGTTGAGGTCATTGACATAATAGCTGACCAGCGTCTCCGTCTCTGTGTAACAGACACTAGAACCCACTTAGGGAGACGGTATAATAATACCTGAAGTGATCTGCACAATATCGAAGCAGAATGAAATCATGAAACGCATTCAGCTCTCGTCCTATTTATATAACTGCACGAGTCCAGCTCGTGTTCGTGTATGCCGTCAGTGCCCCTAATGTGTGTCAGCTAATCTCCATCCAGGTTGCACAGCGGGGTTGCTAAGTGGTCTAATGTGTGCCAGTCTATACAACACAGGGAGGGTCGGAAGGAGTTGATTAGTTCATTTTCCCCATTCCCTCCCTGTGCATTACACTTTGATAGGAGGACTTGGATCCTTTAGGTAGGGGGTGCTCATTACATCAATGGAAAATGTGGCCATTGCTGAAACCTTTTAATATGTTGCATTGACATCGGCTGCATAATCATTTTCAATTCTTGTATATCGGTAATGTTTGGTTAGCAAATGCTAACCGGATGTACTGAACTTTGTGTCCTAATGAACGTTATGTAGCTATTTTGAGCACCCCTGCTTTAGACACATTTTAATAAATCATTGCCTGGTTTAAATTAGAGCAAAAATTGTATTAGTGCAGCACAATTCTGCAAAATATGCTTAATATTTAAAGTACGATTCTCTGGGCTGATTTTTTTCACACAAACACACTATGCACATTTATTATTGTCATTACTATTAGACTTCTAGTCTTCATGCAAGCGAGTACCCATTGAATACCTGTTAAAAATACTTCATAAATACATAGTTAAAGACATCACTCAAATATTTGGGACAAGAAGTGAAACAAAAATCATGCAAAACCGATTTGAGACATCCAAATTAGGGCCAAGGTCTGTGGAAAAAGGGGGCGATCAAACTGAGCAGCTTTTAGCGGCTCAATGCTCATCAACCCTGAAGTGCTTACCTTAACAATACAAGTGCTTCTAGTTTCCATGGAAACATATTTCCACATCTTTTCAAAAAGAAAGTCACTTGGAAAAAAAACATGTTTCATTTGCAGATAATTTTTTTTTTTGAGTCGTCCACATGACCCCCCCCCCCCATGTAGAGTGCAAGTTGACGTAAATGTATCTGTGCATTAACAACTTCACACTTAATGATGACTAATCAAGGAAACGCAGTTGTTGTTGCTTGCTTTACTGCAATATGTTGCTCATAATGTAAACACATAAGCACACACTTAAGTAAATTAATAAGTAAAAACTTACATGAGTGCCAGGCCAAGGTAGTTGGAGGTGCTGCCCCAGTACATGGGGTTATCTATGAGGCTGAAAGGAAAGCCTGTCACCTTCCCATCCATCAGAATGCCAAAGTAGTCACCTGGAGACATGTCAATACATTTATATGATTTCTGATACACATAGGAAAGAAATACTTTTATATATTTGATAAAACTATTGCATTTTGAGCAACTATCGGTGACGATGTCTCATTTGCCCTGGTGGTCAACACAGAGATAGTGGTACTGCATTGACTTGACCAACAACACAGAAGGTATACCTAATAAATATACACAGATATACCAATACAAGTTTAAAAATAATTTTTAAATAATTCAAAGTTTCAACCATAATGGATTTTATGTGAGCAAAGCATAACATCGGAGGTCAAGCAGCACAGAAAATTGATGCAATGCTGCCTCTGTCCACTAGAGGAGGAGCCCAGAGGGAGGCTGACGTCACCGCAGGGCCCGAATAAATGCTTGCTCAGACGCAGTGCATTATGGGAAAAATGTAAATTACTTCTTTTTTCATTAGAAACTCATATTGTTGCATGTTTGTATATTTCTCAGGTATACTTTCTGAGTGTTATGTTGCTGTGTGAGGAGTTTCGTGTCCATGTTAAGAGGGCACTGTGACACTGTGATTTCCAATGGGATGACAAGATAGATTATTGTGAGTGCACAGAAAGAGCTACCGTTTCCTCGCTGACTCGCAAGCGAGTCAACAATTAGTAGGACCACTGAACTTTACAGTAATTGTAATAAACGAGGCCACTGTTCCCTGTAACCTGTAGTAAGCACACACACACAAACGCACACAAGCAAGCACAAATAGCCTAGTTTTCTGTCAGACAGAAGCTGATAATCTCAAACTTACATAACAATTGCAATCATGCACACTCATTGAGAACCCCATGGGTAGGAACTGAAGAGATTATATAAACAAATATGTTTGCTCTTGAAATGGGGGGGGGAAACCAGGAACAATTTTAACCCAATTTTGGCTTTTCAAAGCCAAATGAAACCTGCTCTCTCTCTCTCTGTGACCTGCTGTTTGTAGGAAAAAAGGGACGACCTGGTTTTACTGAAGTGTACAGTAGCATCAGTAGTAGCGGTTATCAGTAAGTTGTGATAAGGGTTTGGACACATGGCCAGGTGGTGGACACATTATCACCCTAATTGTCTTTGTTTCTGCTCCATCACTCATCAGGTCACGCCGACTCCAGAGTACTCAATAGCGCAAAGCGTGTGAAATCAACACCGGTTTTCCCCTCAAAAGGTCTACGTGACCCCAGTGTGGGAGGAGCTTTAAAGGACAGGGAGCTTCTTAATATTACTCTCCATGGAACATTCATAGTGTTGACGGTTCTTTTAGTCAAAGCTGATATATTTATGACTTTTAAGAGCATATTTAAAAAAAAACAATAGCTGTGCCATTGTTGTTCACCACCTTAACATTTGGTTTGATGCCAGTGTGGTCCTTGATGTCCAAGAGGATATTGGGAATGTTGCTCCAGGTGGTGAAGATGGCTTCACTGAGGGCATCCACTGTCTGAAATGTCCATTTTTGTCAACACTCTTTGCCATCCATCTCCAAATGTTCTCAATTGGATTTAGATCAGGGGAAGACACAGGATGCTCCAAATTATTGAGTTTATTCTTCTTCTTTTGGGTGTACCACTTGACTTTTTTGTTCCACAACCCTCAGAATATTTAAAGAAGTTTCAAATGTCAACCTTTCTGTGAGAGAAGACACAAAGGTACAAATCCTGCCTGCTTTTCACACTTACCAAGGAATGTTCCGGTAAATCCCAGAGCTAGAAAGCTGCTGACCACCAGCAGAGAGCCCAACACAATGAGAAGAACACCAAAGTAGAACACCTCTGGCCTGTCCATCATCTCCCACCTGGCTTGGGTCTTCATGACCACCGCCATGCTGCAGGGAGAACAGGGGCAGATGAAGTGGCACTTGCGAGACAATTCAGAGCAAAGTAAAGCACTGCAAGGTTAAGCAAACTCATTTGAAATGTGAATAAAATATAATGAAGAGTATGTTTATAGTCATATTTGATGTCATTAAGCATTGCTCTTCTCATGCTTTAAGTCTCTTATTTCTATCAGGGTTCCCCAAACACTATCCACACATCAAAAGCGAGTGTCACTTGTATTATATACTTATGTATTATCACATACTACAGTATTAATTGGCCGAAAACTTGATTAATGGAACTTTAATTGTCAGACATTGATAAGATAAGACTGTTGATAAAATATTATTGTTGAAATATTTTTGCAATGATTGTGTTTACACTGTTTAGATATAATACATGTAATAAACTGAACATTTTCTGGAAACAAAATGGTCTTTTGATTAAATAGTACGTGATAATAAGCTCATGATTAAATAGTACAGTAAACCTCGGATATATCGGATTCAATTGTTCCCACTGGTTTTGTCCGATATAAGCGAAATCCGTTATATGCGTATACCGGAAAATGTCCGTTTTACGCATATATCGGATTTATATCCGGTATATGCGTAAATCGGATTTTATCCGTTATAAAAAGGCACTTCCTTGACTATGTTTCCAATGTACCTGGACGCGCAGGCAACGCTGCAAACACTGCAAATGACGTCGTATAGCGGCCTGTCACGATTCGGCGAATCGGAGCGCCACGATGCGGCCATCCGATATATGCGAGGGAAATTTAATGGAAATGCATTGGAACGGGACTGGAGATTTTGTCCGAAATAGGCGAAATCCGTGATAAAAAATCCGATATATGCAATGAATTTTTATTGGAAATGCATTACAGAAAAATTGGTTCTTTTTTATCTGTCCGTTGTGAGCGAATTTCCGATATATCCGAGTCCGATATATCCGAGGTTTACTGTATGTGATAATAAGATCATCACATGGTTTGTCTGGTATCAGGCCCAGTATCATGCCCCCTGCGTGCCAGTATCAGCCCTCAACCGAAGGCCTGATACCAGACAAACCATGTCATATGCTATAATTATCATTCACAGTAGCAATGCCATAGCCCACCGTCTGATTGGCTAGTAACGTGCACTTAGAACACAAGATGATCGATGTGTGATTGTATCAAAAAACAGCTACTAGGCTAGCCTGAGTGATTGCAGCTCCAATTATGAATGAACTTTCATTTGTCTGCTTAATAGCATAAATGTTGACTGTGTGTTATCAAATAACAGCTTTGGAAAGTGTTAACATGACTGTCGTCACACTGTGCTGTAGTTTGCTCCACTGAATTGGGTGAAAATAACTCATTAAATACATGCACATATTTTTTTGGCCCTCTCTGTGGGTGTTGTCTGAATATAACACACTTACAGCTGATCAAAATGCCCCCCAGATCAGAACTAGGTTTGGACTTGATAAGAAAAAACTGGGTTAGGGGGTCTGTGCTGCGACTCTTATGGCGGTGTTGCCTTTTTAAAGGCAGCCCCGAGAGTAATGTGATGCTGTGTGTTGTTGTGTTGTTGCATCAAATCAGGAAAAAAAAGAACAGAGCAACTGCTGGGCTGTGCGTTAAGTAAGATGGCGCGTTCGGACATGCTGCTGGGTTTCGGAATGGAAAAAGAAATGGGAAATAAGGTTTGGGGGGAGGGGGGGCGTGGGCAGGAGGTTACTGGGTGTGCCGACTGAGCTCTGAATAGGCTTGCATTGATTGAAAAACAGTGTGGTTTTGCGAAAAGTTCCTTTCACATCAACACTGGACCCTACTATCATTGAGAAGAATGCATAACATTGTGCTTATTAATATGAATAAGATGAGCAACTTGATGGAAGGCATATTAGTCATTTTCAGCAGGTAAGGTCCGCTTGCGGAGGCACTGCAGCAGAGCGATGGTGATCATCCCAAGACCCACTCCTGACCACCTCCCCTGATGGCATTACATCTTGGACCCGGACTATTATATTCTCTATTTATATTTAATTGTCACATGTTAGCCTCTCGATATCCATTACAGTCTGGTCATCCTAGAAAGGGGATTTCTACATCTGCAGTCCCTTCTCAAGGTTTCTTTTTCCCTAAGGGGTCTTGGGTTTTTCCTTGCCCTGATGGGATACTAGGATACTGTTGTCTACTGTCGCCTGCTTGTTTAAGCCCTTTGAGGCTCTTTTGTGATTAAGGACTTGACTTGACTACATTGTAGTCGTCTACAAACATGAATGTCTTGTTATTAAGTTTTCTGTTCGCTGGCAAGGGATATTACAGAAATTTCCTGAGACAGGAAACATGAAAAGGGCACGCTGTCACCATTTGGATCCAGCGTGGCAGGAGTGGGAGTGTGCCCAGTGGAAACATGCCTTAGGTTTGGATGCCAAGAGCTAAGTGTGAAACTGAAGATGGAAGAAATATGGTAGAAAAGCACAGGCTAATTAATAGTTAACTGTGTTTAGCTCTTGGTATTTTGAAGCATCAGTATATTTTTTTTTACATGGGGCCACACTAAGGATGACACTTTGAGTGACTTTCCAGCTTGTAATAAATTTACAAGAAAAAATAAAACATTTCACAAAATAATGAATGACCAATTGGTTTAATTTTGGAGATTTCATTTCTTAAATTGACATCCATCAAGTTGAATTTTTTGGAAAATGAGGTTGTGGAAAAAAATATTTTAGGAGAATATAATCAAAAATTCTGGGGAAAAATGTCATAATTACAAGAAAAACATTTACAGGACAAAAGTTGAAATAGTTGGGGGAGAAAAACAACAAAATACAGCTGTAATATTATTGGAATTAGAGATAAAGACTTACAATAAGAGAAATTATATTAAGAGAAAACCTGATTGCATCAGATGTAATGTGAAAAAAAAGATACATTTCATGCTTCCACCTTCATGTTGCCACCCGTGTACTGGCCAGGTATCATCATACTTGCAAAAAGCTTACTCTTCAAATTTAAGAAAACTCTTCAGTGATAGAAAATGAAATGATGCATAAGAAGCATAACAACAACAAATCGATGAATTATGGTCCAAGACCATGATTGCAATGAAGAACAAAGTGTCATCTGTACCTGTGACTGCGATACACATTGAGAAGGATGATGATGAAACCCAGGAAGTAACAGGCGAGGTAGGGACTTCCAAAAAGCCTGGAGAGGTTACGTGTCTGGTGCTCCCATCTTGCAACCTGAGGCAAGAAATCGTATTAATATAAGATGCCTATTAAGGGAGGGGGGGTCATGGAGGTTGTGCTGGTGTCATTCATACACGTGTTTATTATTAATGCACAGTGACAACATATTGGAATCTTCCAGAAGGAATGGACTTGTATGGAGAGCAGGTTTGCAGTCTCTCAAAAACCGACTTGTGGGTTGAGTAAGTGCGTCGATGACTGAAAAGGCTGAGGCAGAAAGCAAAAGACGAGTTGCCACGGCAACGTGTTGCTCTTGAAAGGAGAGCAAAAGCACAAAGTGAGAAAGAATAAGACAAAAGTGAGCGGAAATGAACTTGATGTGGTGCTAAAAGACAAGTGAAGCGCTGAACGAACCCACTCAGATTCAATCTTGATGGAGAGTCATTATGAACACATATTGCATGAATTTATGATATACGACCTCCATTACTGTTGGTGTCACCTTCCACTTTAGATACAATCCACCTCCACTGCATTAAAATGCTACTAGGCCTGCATAAGTCTGCAAAAATGTGAATTAAGATTTTCTTGTTTTTAATGGAGATCATAATGACCTGGGAAAAATGTTTCACATTGTTTAGAAATACTATAACTATTAGACACATTGTCTTGTCCTGCTTTGTGACAATATTCATGGGAGGTCCTGGAAGGACAGTTGAAAGAAATACATAAAGTCATGGCCAAAATAAAAGACAAATCAAAATAAAAGTCAATGAATTCATGGCATCGCTTCTCCAGCCAGCTAATGAATCAGAGCCAGCGCGTCTCGCTGGCCAGGGAGAGTTGGCTCTGCCGCCCTGGCAAGCGAGGCCTGCTGGAGGACCAGGAGAGTGAAGAGGAAGTTGGCTACCATGCCAAGCGCGGTGCAACGCAAGTCCTTGACTAAAATGGCATCATTGGTGCATGATGCAGTTAGTTATGTAAAATTGATCATTAGAAATTAGTGAACTGAGATTGTATTTTTTTTTGTGCAGTCCTATCCGCTACTCTCTTCGACTCGCCCAATAGAAAAGTAAGCCCACTTTTACAATTAACGGTTGATGAATGCACTCCAAACAATTCCGGTTCTCATTCCATCAGCTAAAAGCAACATAAACAAAGCAATGACCACTTCATCCTTTGTGAAACATGCACCACATATATTAGCAGGCCTGTTCCTTTTATTGGAGATGCAGCCAAGCGGATTTCATCTCCCACACAGTCTGGCTAAATGATTTACTCACTAAAAATACTCTGTTCTGCATAAAGACAACCGACGCTGTACTCGACTCATCCATCATAGCAAAGTGCAGACAGCAGGAGCTTGCAGCTCCCCAAGACAAATTCAATCAGGCCTTATGAAACAGGCACCTTCCCGACTCCCCACCAGACCACTTAGCTCTGAATGGACTTGATGCAACTCGCAGAACTCATCACCCCCTTCACGTCACTAAGTAGGGAACCAAAATGGCAGCCTGCACAAACCAGAGTCGGTGAACTACCTTGAAGCTAGTGTTCATGGATAGAGTCTCGGCTGGTGATTGGTTTCACCGTATCCATATACAGCGGTGTTTAACGTGGACCCGAATGCAAACACACGGCCAGCCAAGTATCCGTGAATGAATGTGTGGATGTGTGCGGGCCCACTGTAAGCAAGTGAGACTGGGAACAAGAACATTGATCACATGCACACCATTATCAAATCTGCCTCTATTAGACAACGCTGACTAAATATTCTGGAGACGTGGACGCTGGTACTGAACAAGATGTTTGACTACATTTTAAATATGCAATGCTCTTTTTAAATCCTCAAGTTCAAATTTGAATGTATGTTTTTAAATGCAGTTGTTGTGCAGGGGTCCAAGACCATCAGGAAAGGTTTTAGCACAATGATAAAAAAAAATTAAGAAAATATGCAAATGCATTTGATTCTGTGCAATGGTTACAACAGAAAACAAAGCAAATATATACCGAACAAAATTTATACTACACAAACAGAATGAAACACACTGTAAGGCCCAAAAAGACAAAATTAACATAAGAAAAAAAGCAACATCTGCATTGGTTTGCATGATTCACATGCACTTTACAAACATTATCATTTACCATGATAATGTTGGTTGTACATCTTCGGTTGTATTAAGCTTTCATCAGTGTTAATTGAGGCAACTGAATACAAACTAAAGCTGCAACCTAAACTACAGTAGCCTGAGCCTTCTTAACTGATGTCATTAATAAATACATAAAGTGATATCAGTGAACCAGATCTTCCATTGGAAGTCATTTGAGGTTACACTGCCACAAGTGACAAGTTTAGGTCAATTCCATTTCTGACCATTAATTATTATTATATTATTATTAAGCACCTGACTATTATTTTTTGTCATTTTTTAAATACCATAGCAGATAATAAAGGTTGCCACACTTTGCATTAGAGCTAGAAGTATGCAATTTTTTGTTAAAGTTAAAGCAGTTGCTGTATGATCCTGGCCTGTTTTCCCCCAAACAACAGAAGTTCCACGTCATCACACTGTGCGTCTTTATTTGGCATCTATTTGATTGTTTTCCAGAGTAAAAAAAACAGGATTTCCTATTTCGGACAACAGCAGATGTGGACAGAATGAGCTGATAAGTTTGTTCCCGTGGATTTAGGTCCCGGTGCATCGCATCCCCGATGACCATCCAAATTCATATGCAGGTAGAAGATCAGGTGATGTTTAATATCCACTGCCTTCATCGCCACATATGGGCACGACGGGATGCGTGCACACGGGCACATCTATTTGTTCAACTAATGCTGATCTCTGCTTGATGGAGCAGAACAGGTGGAAGACAAAAAATAGGGTGAAAAAAAAGACATAAAGGAGGCATGTAAGGTCATCTGATTGTGGGTGTGCAACACGACCAATGTCAAACCAGGTCGAGGCATGCATCTCTTCAGTAAATGACCTCGGAGTTGGGGAAAGATGCCTGAATCTGAATTGTATGCAATTTATT
Source organism: Doryrhamphus excisus (assembly GCF_030265055.1). Taxonomy (NCBI): domain Eukaryota; kingdom Metazoa; phylum Chordata; class Actinopteri; order Syngnathiformes; family Syngnathidae; genus Doryrhamphus; species Doryrhamphus excisus. Next base: position 3,639,177 of record NC_080487.1, on the reverse strand, counting down.
AGTGGTCCAGCACATAAAACAAGGTCCAGAAAGGGATGCTCAAATGATTTTGATGAGTAGAACTGACCAAGACCATCAAAACTACAACAGATATTGTGAGCAAAGTCCAATTTTTGTTGGACCTCACGAATGTGTGATTAAAAAAACCAACATCACACCTTTATCTCTATGGTGTATCTCCTCAAATATGGTGTTTACAACAACCTTTCAACCTTGGGTCCATGTGGGATGTCTTTTGATGATGAGAAGAGAGGTGTATTTCTTCTGGATGATTGGAGCTTACGTATATACTAGACTGCAAAAGGTCGACATCTGTCAATATTCTGTGATATTTCCCTTTGTGAGTGTATTACACCAAGTAGTAAACATGGAGCAGTACCACCATGTCTACATTCTCCTTCATTCAAGACAGCAGATATACATGTCCTTTCTAAAGCCAATTCTAACCCCCCCCCCCGAGACTGTATACAAAAGGGACATAGGAAAATCAGTCATTGAAACCAATCATCAAAGCTGCTGATTCATCACAGACTGCTCCTGTTGTGTATGTACTGTATATAATCACAACCTTTTTTTTTTTTTTGCTATTCTTCAGTTAGGTGCAGTGAGTCCAAATGTGTTGAAGTACTGTTATCGACACTCTCTAAAGCAGCAATATTTTAAAAACTCATTAAGAAATAACATCTTATCTAATGCCACTTCAATGGGAAGTAGGTTAAGATGCCCACATCAAGGAAGTAAAACAGAACACACTGACCACCCGGCTCCGTGCATCTAATGTCAGCTTGACATCCATCTAATGCTCGTTTTATACCAATTCTACACAGGACGAGAATCTATTATGCACAGGACTTGATTTAACTGAAATACTTCATCATATGTGTAAAGGCTGTGGGACTGACCACAGCATCATCCTCACACCGGAAAGGCATGAAGGCCGGCATGCAATCCTTACCCTTTTTTGTCCATGCAGTGATCCAGTAGTCTGTGCTTAAGTGTTGCACAATGTGGTGCAAACAAAGAATAATAGGAATAACTTGCCACTTTTACCTTTTTTTTTTAGCATTCATACGATTAGACAATCCACATTATATACAATAAAAGTGATACTAACACAAGTCATTTGCTGATTCATTCTGAAGATAGAGATGCTGGACACAAAGTGTAGGAAATATCGTATACAGCTGCACACATTTGTCTTTTTTTCTGTCAGATATGAGGTAACAAATAAAAACAGTGGTACTTACCACATTCCAAAAAAGGGGATTGAAAATGATCCCAATCACAGCAATGTGGAAATTTGTGTCGTGGAAGTTGATGTGCCTTAAGACTTCTTCAAACACCTTCAAGTCCATCTGAAATGAAAAAACGGCAATTGTGTAAAAAATAAATACAGCTAAAATACAAAAATCTGTTGCATCCCAACTTAACTCTGAACCCTTGATGTCACTTCTTGTTCTCCACAGCAACTAATGGCTTATGTTCTCTGATGTCTATTTATGGTTAATATGAGCGCAAAGGTGACTATAGGAGTGTTATTTTAATGTCTAGAGGGCTCTAATTATGTTGATAATCATATTTAGAAGGTTGATAACAGGTTTTCTGTGCTATAACAAAAAAATGGATTTACTAATAAGGAATGCTACTTCACAAAAATGCACTTACTACATTCGGGCCTGGAACCAATTAACCGCAATGTGGTCTATGCGGACACAACATGACGCCGCAGTCACACAGACGCGCCATTTCAACTCACCTTGAAAATGCAGACTTGACACTGCGCCCGTGTCTTTGAATGGTGTTAAACTGTAACCGTGTTTGTATGGTGCAAGAAGGCACTTCCTTTCAAAGCGCTAGTGAACATAATGAAACATGTCACCACCTTCTTATTTGTGGAAAAACCATCAATCAAGCCTTCAATCAAAGCATTATAGGGTGTTTGTTGGCAGAGGAAGAGGAGAAAGATAAGCCTGCGCTGCTGTCAAACGGCCAACAAAGCGGCACATCATGACTTTGAAATTCCTATGCAAGCCTGACACTTCAAGGATGTTACAGTCAGCTTTCTGGGGTGGACAAAAACATTGTTTATGTAAATCCTAACTGCCTGGCTCATCACTTTGTTGTTTGCTAAATTTGTGCATGGGTTTTTCAATGATTGGTTTTATATTTGCATTCTATTTGATAATGATATTTCCATTGGGTTGATGAATGAGCTTTATTTTTAGACTATGTTAGGTTATAACTCTTATAACGTTAGTGTTACTTGTTAATCAGAAATATCTCATTATAAACTCCATATAAACGTGTACATTTAAATTTCACTTTACTGCAGATTAATTTTGTAGAAGATAATATTGACATATGATGCAAGTATTTACTTTACACTGTCAACAGCCTTAAAGTTAGCGAGCTAATGCTAACAGAGGCAAACATGAGAACGCCCAACCGCAGAAGTAAATAGCAACTAAATGCAGCCCGACAGAATAATCTCCTGGTCAAACTCTTTGACCAGTAATTACTTGAAAACAGTATATGAAACCCATTTGAGGTGAAAGGTAGTATGTTTACAAAGCAAAATAGGATGCAGCTAAGTTCAGCCTCCTCCTCCACTTACAGCGACCTATGAGGGGCAGGCAAACTGCTCTGTCTCCACCCCAGACAGCTGAACACCGGTCACTCATTGGCTGATCCTGGCATGCACTGCAATGTTTTAATTTTCCCGAATACAAGCATTAAGTAACAAAAAGTATTTGTTCGAAATAATTATTCGTTAAAAATATAATTATTCCTGCCGTTCCGAATACCGTATTCGAGTTCGGCTCCATCCCTATAGTATACACTAGCTTCTTGGAGCACAGCACACAAAAACACACATTTCCCCGAGTTGTCATGAACGCAGCATAATCGAAGGATTGGACAGTAGCGGTTTTGTGGAGGGGGGCTTGGCAATTGCTGCATTCAGAGTCCTATCGTATGGCTACTATGAGTTTGTGTTTGTCTGGGTCCGATTCCTTTTTTTTTTGGTTGGTCATATTGAAACGCCGGGGATCCGGCACGGTGCCGGGACACTTTAATCCCAGTAATATTAAAGTCAACCGCTAACTTCCCCCTACCAGGCATCATAAAGGTCTGTTCTTGAAATGTAGTCGTCATATCTGTTTACTGTATACATTGATATATGATATTATTTAAAGCGGCGTTTATTTTGAAAGCTGAAAGGTTGGTTTCCGGGCTCTCGTGCTAATAACAGTCTATGCTAGGAAACGTAGACTGAAGGTTTTTTTTAGCCCTGCTCATTAAGGTTAGGAGTGTAATTTATGTCTTTTACCTTCGAATAGTCAACGTTGTTGAGGCCTCCGCAACAGTCGAGTTCACGATGACACTTGTCAGCAGGGTTGTTGCTCACCCCTCCGGAAAGATCGCTGGTCATACACACCTATGTTCACAATAACACAGTTGCAATATAATACCAACACATACACAATATCCAACAGAATAAGTGCAAAAATGTGGTTTTCAAAGGTTCAACTCTGCTCTACTATGTGCTACATGTTTCCAGTTAGCTGTCAGCCGTTCGTGTTGCATTCTGGGAAATGTAGTTCGTTTTCTTTGAACTGGTTTGAGCTAATACAATATTTGAATTATGATTTGTCGTATTGGTGAAAAGGTTACTGAACGTGTATAAGATAACACAAGACCTGCTTCTCTGCATTGTATGCAACACAATGAGAGCCGTTTGTAGTCTTGGATGACAATTATACGTCATGAAAAATAGCAATTGTGTTATTTGTTGATATTGTTAAACAGTCTTATGCAGTATATTGTAGCGTCGCTGGGAACACTTCCTGGATCCCAGTGTGCTTTGCGGCACCGTTGATGTACATAGCTCTTCAGTTTGTAGTTTGTAGTCGCAGTTTTTCATTGTTGTTCTTCTCAATCAGTGAGTGTCTTGTCTGTAATTTGTCACAGATAAATTGGAGTCTGTATTTATTTGTCTGTTGTGTTTTGTAGTGTGATGTTTTTGGAACGTCTTGTCACACCATGACTGAAACTGTTATGAGAGTCTGTGTGTAGTGTGCAAGCTTGCTTCTTCTGCTGTCAAAATAAAAGCCTTGACCTGTTATAAGACCCTTGAGCGCCACCATGTAGTTGATTGTTTGATGGTTTGTTTTGTTTACCTGAAAACTTGTGTTTTATTCTGATTCTAATCATGATCAATAAATTACAGGCACAATCACAAACTCATTCGGGGACATTTCAAGTAAAAAGTATGGTTACCATTTTCGGTATCGGCAATACTGCACTTGTACTTCCACCGTTTTTCCTACAAGTGTCGTCAATAGCGACATCTGCTGGTAGAGGTGACCCTTGCGTCTGTAAATTAGATGCAGGAGTGTTTGTATTACCTGTTTAATATTTGATCATTTGTTATTATGTCAGGGTCTCCCATCTTCCAGATAGCCAGGTAGATGTTAGCTGTAGGTACTTTCAACACAACACATTGTGTTGAAGCAGTTTTCATTGAGAATGTCCTTCAATCATAAAAGCGAGACCTGGTTTAGAAACCTCATTCGTGAAGGTCACATACCGTACCGAGAGACTTTACTGGGTCATGGAAACAGGAAGAGGCACAGTTGTGTAATGGAAAGCAGCATCAATTCTATACACTTCCAATTCTAACAGAAAAAAAACACTCCTAGCTGGTTTGACATTTGTTTTCCGACAAGTGCTGCTGTCATTAGCGAAGAACTGAGAGACAAATAAAAGTTAACGTGATGCAAGCAGGGAAACAACGTGGCTCCAAATTCCACTTTTGTCACTCCAAAAATGTGCGAAAACCCATCACCGGCTAGCATATGCTAGCAGGAAAGTCTGCGGAGAACAAATTGCACCCCGCACCTTCATATACTCACCCACAGTTCCAGCAACATCTTTGTTTGAAAGGCCCAGCATGCAAATAAACATAATAGCACAAGTCGTAAGGGTAACAATCAGAAAGATTGAAACCAAGAAATGGAAAACCTGAGACCGTGTGCATCGAGGGTCTCATTTAGGTAGTTGATAGCAGAAAATTGCTTTGAAGTGCACAGTAATTGTAGAAAAGAATACCCACTAGTTGTGTTGGATCTAGGTCAAGAACACAACAATGGAGTTGAGCACCACACTTTTCCAGCTATTGGTGCAAACAGTCTACAACGGGGGTGTCAAACTCAATCACACAGGGGGGCTTAAACTCAAAGCCAACTTTCTGTAGTGGGCCATTTATGGAAGAGAAGGACGGGGGGGCGTAATATACAGCAATCTACAAGATGAGACAATAGCCACCACAGGAAGTATTGCACGGAAATCAAATCTGTTGTTTTGGCTTTCATGGCTCACCAAGAAAATTCGAAAAATATTCACATTTGAGAGGCTGAAATCAGACAATATTTACACATTTCTATATTAAAAAATGATTAATCGATTACCTAAATAGTTGTCGATTAATTGGGTATTCGATTAAACACTGATTAATCAAAGCTCTAGCTCTAATCATAGTAAAAAAAAACATATTTAGGTTGTAAACAGGTTTTCTATGCTCTAACTACGAAAATATTAGATAAATAAATTAGATAAATAGATTAGATTAGATAAATCTATATCTATAGATTAGATAAATAATATTTATAATTAGATAATTAATTGAAATAATTAGATTAATAATATTAAATATTATTTATATATATATAAGGAATCCTATGTTTGCTGGTTCTCAAAACAAATAAAGACCCATTATTTTATTTTTTTATTTTTTTCAGGTTTAACACCTGCAAGCGTTGGCAAAAAAAAGTCAAACGCAAGACATTCTCAACACACTTCTGACCTTCAAAATAAGGGCAATGTTCGCCACATACTGTCATGTTGCGTAATAATCATAACAATAAAAAGGATGTTTACATTAATAGCACAAGCGTAATTGCATTGGTGATGGATTGTTGTGGATTTGATGAGCGCAGAGGCTGACATTTATGCTGATATTGGGACATCCCGAATAAAAACATATTTCATTATTTTTGAGTATTTCTCGGTATTCCCCACCAATGAATGATAATAACAGTTAATCGATAGTAGAACTGATGGAATCAGAATAGTGGTCTAACCTTGGCATCAGGCTGAAGTGAGCGCTGCATCACGACAACATAGGGGTCCAATGTACTGAAAATATATGTTAGCAATACAAAAACATGAAGCTACATTTTATAATCAATTGTGAAATGAGTGACGGTACTATCTACGGTTGATCGAACATTGGATTTGTTCATCCCGGGTGTTCCTGAGAAAAATAAACAAAGCAAGCATGATCCAGCCGTGTGTAACGCGTGCATGAATTATCAGGGCTCAAGTTTTGACTCACCCTTTGTTGACATTCGTCAGCTGAGTGGAAGAGGCTTATCTTAATGAGACTGCATTGGCAGGAAGACCGGCCCTGTACACATACGTGCAAAAACACAGAGCCACGTGCACAAATGCAAATACAGAAAGCGTGGCTTAACGTCACCCATGTTACTGTTTCAGTCTCGCCAGTAAATGTAAATAAAATCTATTTACTGTTCCTGCTGTTGTTGACAGAACTAGCATGAGTATGTTTGAATGCACCGAGGAAAGAGGTTTGGTTAGTGTTTTAAATCATCAAAATACAACAAGATACTGCAACTATTACATGTTATCATCAGTGCACGTGTTAATGCATGATCACAGCATGGATATCAAACCAGGCAACGTCAGTAGCGGTTTCTTTTACAGGGTTTCATAATCAAAATAGGTGTATCCCAATGACAGCATTGTAAGCTAGCTGATATTAACTCGTTTTCTTGTGTTATAATGGGGGCCAAAACTCAAAGCCAACTTTCTGTAGTGGGACATTTATGGAAGGGAAGGACATGGAGGGGGGGGGGGGGTAATATACAGCAATCTACAAGATAAGACAATAGCCACCACAGGAAGTATTGTACGGAAAGCAAATCTGTTGTTTTGGCTTTCGTGGCTGACCAAAAAAATTCGAAAAATATTCACATTTGAGAGGCTGAAATCAGACAATATTTACACATTTCTATTTAAAAAAAAGATTAATCGATTACCTAAATAGTTGTCGATTAATTGGGTAGTCGATTAAACACTGATTAATCACAGCTCTAGCTCTAATCATGGTTAAAAAAAAACAACATATTTAGGTTGTAAACAGGTTTTCTATGCTCTAACTACGAAAATATTAGATAAATAAATAAATTAGAAAATTAGACATTGAATGCTATGCAGGAAAGAGGTTTGGTTAGTATTCTAAATCGTCAAAATACAACAAGATACTGCAACTATTACATGTTATCATCAGTGTACTTGTTAATGCATGATCACAGCATGGATATCAAACCAGGCAACGTTGGTAGCGGTTTCTTTTACAGGGTTTCATAGTCGAAATAGGTGTATCCCAATGACAGTATTGTAAGCTAGCTGATATTAACTAGTTTTCTTGTGTTATAATGCACAAAAAAGGAAATAAATGTGTTCAGTGTACTTTAACAAGGCAACAAAGATGTACTTTATTGTGTCATCTTTTTAGACTTAAAAGGAAATGAGCACATGATTAACCCATCAAAGCAGAATTCCATTCAAATCCCAGATACAGCAGAGGCTAATCTCTATTACTCCAGGATGCTCCACTCACTGTGGGCTCGGGTCATTCCTGGCAGGTAAATCGTATATATGAGCACACACACACACATACACACACACACCGCATGGCTTTGTTTGGGGTTCCTGGTCAATTTAGTACAATAAGGTGGACTGCTAGGCAACGAGTAAAGGCTGAACACACAGAATCAGACTCACCACACGCCTTGACCACTTGAGTGGGGCCAGCGGGGTTGCGGCGCCCTCACTCAGCTCTAACGATACAAAGGGCAACCGGTGTAACAGATGGTCTTAAGTCATATGAGGGACCCTGAAGTCTTCCCAAGTGACCGCCTCTTAATTTGCTCATTCACACCATTGCTCACATTCACATTTCCACGTGCATTTTTTTTTTCAGCGGCAACATCATTTTAAGCATGAGTTCATGGGGGTTGTTTGCTTAAAATTAGACTGTAATAGTTTCACTGGGGGGGCTGGAGGCAGTCAGTATGGAAGCTGTGGATATTTAACTGTTGTTGCCAAATACATTAGATTGTTTTCATGATTTTCTGACTATATTAAAAACACACACACCTATTTATCCATTGGAATTGGTTTAATTTACCCCCCTTTTACACCAATCCTGCTTTCCATCATGGTATTAAAGACACTGTGCTATTCCGCATTGACCTCCACCAAAGCAATGGAGAACATACACGCTGGTTGTTATATTGTCCATGGAAAACAAACTCCAGAATCACACCGATGATGTATCAGTATACATGTTTTGTATATTGTTTTAATTTAATTTAATTTTTTTTTATATACAGTAGCAACAATCCAAACAGTAAATCAAGACGGTTGTAAATGGTGCAAAGGCGCCCTCTTATGGACACACGGATATAATACAGGCCGTTCGTATTTATACACGTCGCCAACACGAATGAAACATACAAAAATATACTCGCTAAGTAAGCATCAGACAAATAAACGTTCAAAGTTCAATCGTAAACTTACTTACCCACACATCAGACGCAACCAGCGGGCCAAAAAAAGCCTCGTAGCTCGCATCAACGCCTTCTGATTAAATCGTTACGTGTAATGGCAAATAAACTGCCAGAAGATAGCAACGTTTCTCGTTTCCCACCTTCATGTTTTTAGCGTTTTTAATGTAAGTAGAATTTCCATTCAGTTACAATACTGCTTTTTGCCTTGTAGCCAAAGCAGTACACTACTCTAAAATATGAAAATCAATGTCCAAAAATGTTTTTTAACAGCTCTAGGACTAATGCATTATTAAATGCATTAGATTACGTGTAATGACAATAAACTGCCTGAAGATGGCGGCGTTTCTCCTCTGAAGAACACCTCATGTCCTTACTGTTTTTTTTTAATGTAAATGGAATTTCTATTTAGTTATAATACGTGTAACACAAGTTAACAACAGACGAATACGCTACTAATTGTACATTATTTAAGTGCATAAGTGCATTTAATATATAGAATAGGAATACACAAAACAGTTATTACAAAAAACAGCTTACAGGTGTTGCTGTCACGCCATTGCGTGACACCATCTTACTGCTCCTGGAGCAGCCTACTGGTGTTGTCACCATTTACACTTGCCTGCCACTCATGCTCTCTCTCTCTCTCCCCTCAGGCCCCAGTTCGCCCTGATGGGAGGAGCTACCCGGCCAGCCACAGGTGTTCTCAATCACCACCTTCCATTTAGGCACACCTGTGGCAGCAGGAAGGCGTCGTAGTATTGTTCCACATGGACGCACGCCACTTGCCTGTTTGGACCTGAGCCTTTTGCCGTCTCTTCCACCACCACATAGTGGTGCCAAGTCTCCTGCCCGACGCCTTCCTGCCAGCCAGGTAGCTGCTCCCTACCGGCACTAAGAAGTTAGTTTTGTATAGCCTTGCTAGCCTTTTTCGTGGTGCCTTTTCTGTTTGCTCTCCATTTTTTGCACCATAGTTTTTTGTTGTCACTATCCTGCTTTTTGAGGAGGCAATAAAGACCTTTTATTGCAAGCTACTCCTGCCTGCGTGCTTCTCTTGGGTCTACCCTCTCCTCGGCGTGACAGAATACTACGACCAAATGAAGCATGGACCCCGCAGAGCAGGAGAAGATTTTTTTTGCCCTCAAAGCTCACGGTGAGTCCATCAGCCGTCACGAGCAGATGCTTGAAGGCATGGCTAGCCTTATTAAGGAGATCCATGCCCGTATTCCTGCCCCCTCCTCCGACAAGCCTCCGACAGTCATGCCTCCTCTCCCGCCACTTGGCGCCTCTTCCCGCGAACCCAGCATTCCCCACCCGGCCCGGTATGGAGGAGACTTCGGCCAGTGCGGGTTGTTTGTTCACCAGTGTTCCCTCACCTTCGCCCAGCAGCCCGCCACGTACACCACGGACGCAGCCAGGGTGGCCTATATGCTCAGCCTCCTCTCTGGCCGCGCGGCTCGCTGGTCCATGGCCATCTCCGAGAAGAGACCGGAGCTACTGGTCAATTTAACCTTGTTCGTGGCTGAGATGAGGAGGGTGTTTGATCACCCCATGCGAGAGCGGGAGGCTGGAATGCGCCTGCTGTCTATTCGCCAGGGCGGCGCCTCCGTCGCGGACCATTCCGTCACCTTCCGCATTCTGGCAACCGAGAGCGATTGGAATGAGAAGGCGCTCCGCTGCAGTTTCCTGGGGAGCCTCAGCCCTCACCTGCAAGATGAACTGGCCGCGCGGGACGAGACAAACACGTTGGAGGAGCTCATCGCCCTCTCCATTCGGATGGATGGCCGCCTGCGGGAGCGCGCTCTCCAACGTAGGCCAGGACGGATCGTCGTCCCACGCCTGGCGCTGCCAGCCCCTCCAGACAACCTCCCGGACCCCCTCACCCCCCCCTCGGACATCAGCGGACCCCCGTTGGAGGCTCTTGGCGGGACCGAACCCATGCAGCTGGGGGCCAGCCGCCTGTCATCGGCAGAGAGGGCCCGACGGCTGCGACTTAGTCTTTGCCTGTATTGCGGAGAGGCGGGGCATTCCGTCACCAGGTGCCCCGTGCGTCCCAGGAGCCGACGCCGCTCCCCCTCCAGCGAGGGATCACAGAGGACCTCACCAGTCATCGGACGCCTCCAGATTGAAGGTACGCTGTCGTGGCGGGGGGAGGCGGTACCTGTCCAGGCACTCATTGACTCTGGAGCTGATGATAATTTTATTGACTGTAACTTAGTTTCACGCTTCAAATTACCCACTGTCAAGTTACATCCTCCCAAGTCCGTTCGCTCTCTCGACGGGGGTCACCTCGCTAGTATCACTCACCAGACTTGTATGTGCGCTCTGAGTCTCACTGGTAACCATCTAGAGACTATTAGCTTCTTTGTCATCCCTTCTCGTTCGGCGCCGGTGGTCCTTGGTCTTACTTGGCTCAGACAGCATAACCCTGTCATTGACTGGTCTGTATTTAAAATTACCAATTGGAGTGATTTCTGCCACTCCAATTGTCTGCGTTCCGCCTCGTCTCCCAGTTCTCACCCTGTCGTGTCACCACCGGTTCCTCCCGACCTCTCCTTTGTGCCCGAGCAATATCACTCCCTTCACCAGGTTTTTTGTAAGGATCGTGCCATGTCACTTCCACCCCACCGTCCTTATGATTGCGCTATCGATTTGTTGCCAGGAGCGCCACTCCCCTCTTCGCGCCTTTATAATATCTCTCTGCCTGAGCAAAAGGCGTTGGAGGATTACATTTCTTCTTCGCTCGCGGCTGGCCACATACGTCCCTCCTCCTCACCCCTGGCGGCAGGGTTCTTCTTTGTTAAGAAGAAGGACGGCTCCTTGCGACCCTGCATCGATTTCCGCGCCCTTAACAAAATCACGATAAAGAACAAATATCCTCTGCCCCTGCTCGACGCTGCCTTCACCCCCCTCCATAGTGCTGTCATGTTTACGAAACTGGATTTACGCAACGCTTACCACCTTGTGCGCATCCGTGAGGGCGATGAATGGAAAACTGCTTTCAACACCCCGCTGGGACATTTCGAGTACCGCGTCATGCCGTTCGGCCTCACTAATGCACCCGCCGTTTTTCAAGCCCTCATTAATGACGTATTACGTGACATGATTGGACGTTTCGTGTTCGTCTACCTCGACGACATCCTCATTTTCTCCCCCTCTGCCTCCGCTCACTTCCAACACGTTCGCCTGGTGCTCCAGAGGCTCTTAGCCAACCGTCTGTTCGTTAAGGCTCAAAAGTGTTCTTTCCACTCCTCCTCCGTGCCATTTTTAGGGTTTATCGTGGAGAGGGGCCAACTCAGACCCGACCCCGCCAAGATCCAGGCGGTGGCCGAATGGCCTACTCCTACATCAAGGAAGCTTTTACAGAGGTTCCTGGGATTCGCTAATTTCTATAGGCGCTTTATCCAAGACTTTAGCAAGGTCGCGGAACCTCTGAACAAGCTCACATCCTCCAAGACACCCTTTTTATGGTCCCCTGCGGCCGACGCGGCCTTTAACCACCTCAAATCATGTTTCATTACCGCTCCTTTACTTGTTCACCCTAACCCTTCTCGTCCCTTTCTTGTTGAGGTGGACGCGTCAGATACGGGGGTCGGGGCCGTGCTCTCCCAGCGCACTAGCACGGACCAGAGATGGCACCCTTGTGCATTCTTTTCCAGACGTCTGTCCCCCGCCGAGCGTAATTATGACATTGGCAATCGTGAACTCCTGGCAGTCATCCTCGCCCTGCAGGAGTGGAGGCACTGGTTGGAGGGGGCGGCTCACCCTTTTGTCATTGTCACGGACCACAGGAACCTGTCCTACATCCGCTCCGCCCAACGGCTGAACCCCCGCCAGGCACGCTGGGCCCTCTTCCTCACTCGTTTTGATTTCACCCTCACTTACCGCCCAGGCTCCCAGAATGGAAAACCCGATGCCCTGTCCAGGATGTTCGCACCTCCGGTGGAGCCCCGCCCTCGGGAGACCATCCTACCCGAGTCCCGCATCCTGGGATCGCTCCAATGGAAGGTGGAGAGGCGGGTGAAAGAAGCAAACAGTCAAGCACCTCCGGTCCCTGGCTGCCCACCCAACCGTCTGTTTGTTCCCCAAGACCTTCGCTCGGAAGTCCTGGTTTGGGCTCACTGTTCCAAACTCGCCTGCCATCCGGGGGCTAGACGCACCGCCTTTTTGCTTGCTCAGAGGTTCTGGTGGCCATCCCTGCACTCCGACATCAGGCGGTTCGTAGCGGCCTGCACCACCTGCGCTCGGAACAAGTCTTCTAGTCTGGCATCGGCGGGGTTGTTGCGGCCCCTTCCCATTCCCTCCCGCCCGTGGTCTCACGTGGCCATGGACTTCGTCACTGGACTACCAGCTTCGAAGGGCTTCACCGTCATTCTCACATTCGTCGACAGATTCTCGAAATCCGCTCACTTCATTCCGCTCCGCAAGCTGCCATCGTCCATGCAGACAGCCCAACTCTTGGTCCAACATGTGGTGCGTATCCATGGCATTCCACTGGACGTGGTATCGGACAGGGGTCCGCAATTTGCAGCAGCCACTTGGAGGGCATTCTGCAAGTCTCTGGGAGCCACAGCGAGCCTCTCCTCTGGATACCACCCACAGACCAATGGCCAGACGGAGCGAGCAAACCAGGACTTGGAGGCGGCCCTGCGGTGTGTATGCCACCAGCACCCCACTTCCTGGTCCCTCCACCTGCCGTGGGTGGAGTACGCCCACAACACCCTCGTTTGCTCCTCTACGGGCCGCTCTCCTTTTCACGTCGCCCAAGGATTCCAGCCACCCCTGTTTCCCACCCAAGAGGCGGAGTCCTCCGTGTCCTCGGTGGCCTCCCTGCTACGCCGTGTTCACCGGGTATGGCGAGACACTCGGGCAGCACTTGTGCGGTCATCCAGACGTAACCAGAGGTTGGCCGATCGTCACCGCAGACCAGCTCCTGACTACAGGCCCGGTCAGAGGGTTTGGTTGTCGTCTCGGGACCTCCCGTTGGCTGGTGGATCCAGGAAGCTGTCCCCTCGGTTCATTGGTCCCTTCGAGGTGGTGCGCATGATCAACCCTGTGTCCGCCAGGCTCAAACTCCCTCCGTCCATCAAGAGATACCCAGTGTTTCACGTGTCCCTCCTGAAGCCAGTTGCCTCCTGCGAGCTTAGCCCTCCACCCGTGCCTCCACCACCCCCCCGGCTTCTAGACGGCCATCCGGCATTTGCTGTTAAGTCCATCCTCGACGCCAGGAGGCGTGGCAGAGGGGTGCAATTTCTCATAGACTGGGAGGGTTACGGCCCCGAGGAGCGTTCGTGGGTTTCGCGCGCCCTTATCCTCGACCCGTCCCTCATCTCCGACTTTTATCAGAGATTTCCCGACAAACCAGGTAACCCGGTAGGCCCGCCCGGTTAGTTGGGAGGGGGGAATACTGTCACGCCATTGCGTGACACCATCTTACTGCTCCTGGAGCAGCCTACTGGTGTTGTCACCATTTACACTTGCCTGCCACTCATGCTCTCTCTCTCTCTCCCCTCAGGCCCCAGTTCGCCCTGATGGGAGGAGCTACCCGGCCAGCCACAGGTGTTCTCAATCACCACCTTCCATTTAGGCACACCTGTGGCAGCAGGAAGGCGTCGTAGTATTGTTCCACATGGACGCACGCCACTTGCCTGTTTGGACCTGAGCCTTTTGCCGTCTCTTCCACCACCACATAGTGGTGCCAAGTCTCCTGCCCGACGCCTTCCTGCCAGCCAGGTAGCTGCTCCCTACCGGCACTAAGAAGTTAGTTTTGTATAGCCTTGCTAGCCTTTTTCGTGGTGCCTTTTCTGTTTGCTCTCCATTTTTTGCACCATAGTTTTTTGTTGTCACTATCCTGCTTTTTGAGGAGGCAATAAAGACCTTTTATTGCAAGCTACTCCTGCCTGCGTGCTTCTCTTGGGTCTACCCTCTCCTCGGCGTGACAGTTGCATTCAAGCAGCTGTACAAAAGGATATTCAGTTTACATTTCTCTTGACATTGAATTGTTTTCTTTTCATGGCAATATTATATCTTTAGATTTTTATTTCCACAAGACTTGTCACAAAACTAAAGCTTGTGTTTGAAATGTGCACATCACAGTAACGGGACACATTCAATGAGGCCGTGAGGGGAGACTAACACAGAATTCAACTGTGGAAGTGACGTGCATAATCACACCAGCCTGCATGTACAGTATGAGCTGTGTTACATTCACGGTAGCAGAGGTACATTGAACTAGAGAGAAACAATTCCATAAACAAGAAAAAGTCTCCGGTGCACGGACTTATTAGATATTTGATGGGAATCTGTCTCATACATACTCTCATATTACTCTCATATACTCAGCTTGCACACAGACGTCGTCTACGACCGACAGCAGCCAGAAGTTCTCATTTCCTTGTTGACGTAGTCCTGCAACTGAAACTTTGGCTCATCGGGCTCCTTCATGGTCCTGTGCTTCAGTTCTCTAACAGACGGAAGGCAGGAACACCAGAGGAAGCGTTACTCTATAGGAGCAATATATCTCCATAAAGTGCATTTTTTTAATCTGAATGAAAAACTTTCAATAGAATTAGAAGTCCTGTGAATATTAGAATGGACGTCTGGTGACAACTGTATCTGTCTTTTGCTTTTCCCACGTACTTCCCCATTTTTATCTGCACTATCGTTAAATAAAGTTAACTAAGTAGCTGAGTAAAGAATTAGGAATGCCATTTATTTATTAATCAAATGATTTTTTTAAGAGTATATTTAAATTCATCTGGCCTCCACGAAGAACAAATAAATCAATGTACATGAAATGTTTATTTACATAAAAAGGTTTATTTGTTCATAGAAAGCAAACCGAATGATGAACAACTCTTTATCTGTCTCCTTCCTCCCTACTTGCCAGCGCTCCCTAAGCTGAGGAGGCGTTTAAGCTCACTGCGGACTTCGGAGCGTTAAAGGAATCTGCTTTTTCTTGGTGCTCGCAAGTGCCGGAGCTTTGATAAAGGAGGTGAGTCACACTACTCAACTGAAGAAATAAGTGGTAGCAAAAGTACTAATGGTAGTATGTTAGTGGTGATTAATCACGATTAGTTCATTTAAAAAAAAAAAAGGTGATTAATCTGATTAATTATTATTCATTCATTCATTTTCTACCGCTTTTTTCCTCACTATCCCAGCTGTCTTTGGGCGAGAGGCGGGGTACACCCTGGACTGGTCGCCAGCCAATCACAGGGCACATATAGACAAACAACCATTCACACTCACATTTATACCTATGGACAATTTGGAGTCGCCAATTAACCTAGCATGTTTTTGGAATGTGGGAGGAAACCGGAGTACCCGGAGAAAACCCACGCATGGGCCGAGGGTGGAATTGAACCCTGGTCTCCTACCTGTGAGGTCTGCACGCTAAACACTTGACCGCCGTGCCGCCTGATTAATTATTATAATTATTATAATAATCCAAATTATTCATTTATACTACTGTGGCACATATTAGGAAGGCTGTGGCACAGGAAGTAAAGCAGGTCCAAGTGAATAACATCTTCAAAGACGTCAGCAATAAGGTCACCTTCACCTTAGCTAACGATCTCATATGGAAAAAGCTAAATTGGACCACAGCACTCACCTGTTGACAAAATGTTTTTTTTACACACGCTTGACAGTATGAATATAATGGGCCCGATACACCGCCAAAAACATCTAAAAATAACCATTTCTCTTGTTTGTGACTCACTTGGCCACAGCAGTGAAGGCCAGCTCAACATTCAGTCCAGACCTGGCACTCGTCTCCATGAATGGCACCCCAAATTCCTGCATAGAAGTATACAGTGTGTATGTTTTTATATCATTCATATGCTCCTGGTACAGTGTGATGACTTAGGAGTTCATTTAGATCCGACTTACACGGAATGGAACTCGTATGTAACAGGCGGGACCACCGTTATGTGATGCATTGCGGTTGTAAACTAAACTGCAACCACATCATGCAGTTCTTAGTTTACTGAGCCAGTGTACATACATTGGTAGGTGTTTATTATAAAAATAGTGTTGCTATGTGTCTCCCCCCTTGATGTGCTGCTGCACACCTTCCTCCCAATGTATGTTCACATGAATGCGTACACACCTCTCTGAGCTTATTAAAGTGAAATGGTCTGGAAAATGAAGTCAGCATGCAAACAATAACAACACGGCATGGATACATGGAGTATCACACCCACACCATTCATTCATTCATTCTTTTTCTACTGCTTTTTCCTCACGAGGGTCGCAGGGGGGTGCTGGAGCCTATCCCAGCTGTCTCCGAGCGGGAGGCGGGGTACACCCTGGACTGGTGGCCAGCCAATCACAGGGCACATATAGATAAACAACCATTCACACTCACATTCATACCTATGGACAATTTGGAGTCGCCAATTAACTTAGCACAGGGGTTTCAAACACACCAAATGTGGCCCGCAGGACACTAGTTTGAGGCCCTCGCCTTGATATGAAAGTTTAATGTTAGTGCGGCCCGCGCAAGTTTGATATGGATGCTGTATGGTATCATGTACCCAGAAAAAATTATTACGTTTGATTAATGTTCATGTTAAAGGTTAAATAACTGTTACTAGTTATCCTCCCTATCCGTGTGGAAGTGGTAAGTTTTTGGCTTTTTAAGTTTAAAGGAAATAACTTGGAGGCTACCGTTTAGGTCGCTAGCTCTCTAGTTTGCGAGTTAGCATGTGTCTCAAGACGCTGCAGTTGCGCAATATGTTGTAAATAAAAAGAGTATAAATGTGACTATAGTCGTGTTTTGTCATGTCTACAGGGCTCTAATAATGCTTTGTTCATTTTAATGTGAAAAAAATAATTTGTCTACCCACCAACTGTATGTGGTTTCTTAAGTTTTTATTATTTGCCGTTTTATTATTATTATATATATTTATTACTGATTGATTGATTTTCTTTATTCTTGATCTTATTTTGTGTAGAAAAATAAAAAAGAACTTTTTAATAAATGCGTTTTTTTTGTTTTTTTTTTGAAAACCTGATGCGGCCCAGCCTCGCCCAGACCCTAGCTCCAGTGGCCCCCAGGTAAATTGAGTTTGAGACCCCTGACCTAGCATGTTTTTGGAATGTGGGAGGAAACCAGAGTACCCGGAGAAAACCCACGCATGCACGGGGGAGAACATGCAAACTCCACACAGAGATGGCCGAGGGTGGGCTGTTTATGCATATGTACAGAAAAATCACCTTTGCCAGCTTCTCTCCCTCCTCTCTCTTCACTACCCTGCCGTGGCTGGAATCCGCCTATAAGAGAACACATTTATCACATAAAAAATCACACCGGCGATACGGCAAATTAATGGAAGGAAGGGGTTGGTCCCTCCTTTGCTTCTGGAACAGTTTTGACTTTTTGCTTACTGGGCTCCGGGCAGATATGTGCACGGCGACTTTATCCAAGAACAAGTTGTAAATGAAAAAGCATGGCTGAAATGCTTTATAGGACTGAGAACTGAAGTGCCGGGTTATAAGTCTCAGCTTGCTCCCTTACATTCCACTCCCTGAGTTATTGGTATGATTATAAATAGCGATTAATGGGGGATGTACGAGTCCCGCTATCTGGCATTTTGGGCCTCCAAAGATGTGAACTGATTAAGAACCCTTTAGATCTTAATTTATAAATCCATTCTGCACCCTCCCGTCCCGCTCCTTCCGTCATGAGTCCTACCCCTCCCCTCTGACCCCATCTGTCAATCCAGCTCCATCACAAGGTCTCACCTTGTTGCCTAGCAGCATGATGACTACGTCCTGCTGGGCGTACTCGTGGATCTCTGTCAACCATGCCTGGAGAACGATGGCATGTGGAAGTGAAAGTGAAAGAGGGGACGGGGAGAGGGGTGATGAAGATAGATGGACACACAAGTGGGTAAAGGGTGACAAAATAAATCACAATTAGTTCTTCTCATTTTCCTACTGAGGTCTTCAGAGGTCCGGCAAATGTGATTCATTCCAAATCCAATCAGACTATCAAGCCTTATACGTTCAAATATTGGACAAGGTTTGTCATTTCTTCCAGCTAAGTGAAAGTTAAAATGGCCGTGATAATAAATCATGAACTTTGGGGAATTTATTAGACTTATTTTTACAGAAAAGCATATTTAATTGAAAAGTTTTAGAGTGAACTTAAAAAGTAAAGCAATTCAAAACTGAGCAATTAATTAGCAAAAAATATTTCAAAGCAAAAAAGCAGTCAAAACCTTTTTCACCATTCTTAAAACCTTGAACATAAAAAAAACCCCAAGAAAATGGATGCTTTCCCATCAGTCTGGTTGTAAATTTCAACATAAACATAAAAGCATCATCCTTACAGACATCTAAAGTATGCCAAGCATATTTTCTTTGATAGATTTTAATAAAACTAACTGCAATCAAGACCTTCTTCCTAACAATCTTCACCATACACTGCATTCATCCAATTGACCAACTAAACACGTATGTCAAATACTGACTGATTGTCAAATGTCAAATTCTCCATATTGTATTGAAAAAGTGATTATGGTATGATCACGCGCTCCAACCTGCCTTAGTACGCCTACACTTGGTAGGGCTTTGACTGTAAGAATGCAAGAAGTCGTTTGAGGAAGCTGTGGTCAGGGTTGGGGTTGGTCTTTGGGTGGGGAGCTTACACAAACATCGAGGAGAAATCTGGTCTGTGCAGATTGCATGTCAAGTCAAACCAACCGAGGATTGCAGGTAAACTGTCTTTCATATGTCCTTTGTGTTTAGATGTTCTATTTAACGCAGTTAACTGATTAATACATGGTCGGACTTTTGACAGAGAGAGTGGTTGTTGGTCTCAGTGTTTGGCTTCCGTATAGTTGCGTTGTTCTAGCAGGAGTATGGCATTGTCTCAAAAAGATACAACATTACTCTAGTCATGTCTGGGGTATATGGCATTAATATTCCACTTATACCAGGGGTCTCAAACACGCGGCCCGCGGGCCAAATGTGGCCCACAGGACACTAGTTTGAGGCCCCCGACTTGATATGAAAGTTTAATGTTAGTGCGGCCCACGCAAGTTTGATATGGATGCTGTATGGTATCATGTACCCAGAAAAATTATTACGTTTGATTAATGTTCATGTTAAAGGTTAAATAACTGTTAATAGTTATCCTCGCGATCCGTGTGGAAGTGGTAAGTTTTTGGCTATTTAAGTTTAAAGGAAATAACTTGAAGGCTACCGTTTAGGTCGCTAGCTCTCTAGTTTGCGAGTTAGCATGTGTCTCAAGACCCTGCAGTTGCGCAATATGTTGTAAATAAAAAAAAAGTATAAATGTGACTATAGTCGTGTTTTGTCATGTCTACAGGGCTCTAATAATGCTTTGTTCATTTTAATCTGAAAAAAATAATTTGTCTACCCACCAACTATATGTGGTTTCTTAAGTTTTTATTATTTGCTGTTTTATTGTTATTATATTTATTTATTACTGATTGATTTTCTTTATTCTTGATTTGTTTATTTATTTTTCATCTTATTTTGTGCAGAAATTTTTCTGTTTTTAATAAATGCGTTTTTTTTTTTTGGAAAACCTGATGCGGCCCAGCCTTGCCCAGACCCTAGCTCCAGTGGCCCCCAGGTAAATTGAGTTTGAGACCTATACGCATACCCCCGTAGACCCTAGTGAGGATAAATTGGGCGGAATTGGGTGGCCATCCCTAGAATATCACCTTAAATGTCACTACAGTAAGGACTGCATTTGTTGTGAAAAAGGAAAAGGGTGTGAAATGTGAAATGTTTTTGGTTCCTCTTTTCAAACGTCCCCATGTTGTCACTTTTCTTGTGTGTCAAGGTCTGGTCACAATGGACAAACAGGAAGTCAGACAGCGATCTCGCTCAGCAACCTCCCCCTCCAGCCTGACCTCCAGCACTCATCAGTACCGTTGGTCCACTGATTTTTCCCGCAGTAGCAGCTCCGCTGTCATTATTATCAGGAAGAATGTGAAGGAACCGCAGCCTCCACAGCGGGGGGTATCGCTTGTTAGAAGCCAGAATCCATCTTGCCGTTCAGTCCAACGCCACTCCGACCCAATTACTGGGATCTGCTCGTCATCCTCTTCTATTTCCTCCTGTGCTGCGCCTGTCCAGACTGCTGCCATAACGGGCCATGATCCTCTTGGTTGGAAGTTGCATCCCAAATCCAGCATCTCCTCTACTGGGTCTCGCACAAACAGGTTGTCTCTGCAGATCCCGCTCCCTGTCACTATTCCCGAGCGCAATCCTCAACCATCCAACACGTCTCCAACAATTCAACCTGACCCCCCTCCCAAAAGCAAACCATCCCGTCGCCACCACTCAGACTCAGCGGCCTTGTTCGGATCCATGCCTCTGGTGACACTTGAGGAGCTCCGTGATGTGCGACTTCGCTCTGTCATTCGCTTGGATGAATCGGATGATGCCTTCGCTGACGCAAACACGGAGGAAAAAGTGTCCCTTCCGTCACACAAGATGCCACCAGCTGTTCCACAAAAAACCCCTCTGGCAAGAAAAATAGCACAACTCATTGATCGATCACGGCAACGCCAAAGGTGCGCTCCACCCAAAAGTGATCTTTACAGTGTGATAAAACCAAAACCGAAAGTTAAAGAACAACAACCTGACAAACATTGCAGCCGGTATCCCAAAACAAATGGTGAGTATTCAAATGTTGATGAACAATCACCCATGTCCAAGTCTAATGTACAGTAAATACGTCCACTTGGGCCTCTGCTTCAGTAAAACCTCCAAACAGGTTCCAGGTTCCTGTAGTTTCCAAATAAATGGTTCCAAAGGAAATAAATTTAACGTTGATTCATTAGTACCAGCCTCACTTAATTAACCTTAATTAACCCTAAAAAACACTATTCTAAGTAACAGTTTCAATTTCTGACCAGTTAGAATTTGATGTCATTTATGACAATACTTAAAATTGGAAACATTTATTATGTATTATGCTCGTCGTTGGTGCTTTGTATTATTTATTCATTCATTTTCTAACGCTTTTTCCTCACGAGGGTCAATCCAATCACAGGGCACATATAGACAAACAACCATTCACACTCACATTCATACCTATGGACAATTTGGAGTCGCTAATTAACCTAGCATGTTTTTGGAATGTGGGAGGAAACCGGAGTACCCGGAGAAAACCTACGCATGCACGGGGAGAACATGGAAACTCCACACAGAGATGGCCGAGGGTGGAATTGAACCCTGGTCTCCTAGCTGTGAGGTCTGCCCGCTAACCACTAGACCACCATGCCGCCCGCTTTGAATTATTATACCATTATATTTTATTATTATACTATTATAATTATTATATAGAGCAGCTTTCTAGATCTTCCAGATTCTGCGCCTCTTTCTGCTCCTGAGGACTTCCGGATACGTAGGTCCGCGTTTACCAAGTGCAGGCATTCTGCAGCCCATATAAGGAAGTCCGGACCGCATTGATCTGTTAAACCGAGTGTGCAGAACCATCCACTTTTTATTTTAATGATGATATTTTTCAGGATCACAGCATGAGATAAAACTGAATTAGGCGTTGATTGATTTCTTATGTGATGATTAGGGTCTGTCATTAGTAACAATATTTATTGCGTGTTCTTCAGCAGGATTGCATGTGGAGGCGACGGGTAGCCGGAAGAGCGCACCATGCTTCCCTGGCTAGACCTGGTGACAACTATTATTGCGATGGTGGAACTTTTAAGGAGAGCTTTGTACATGATATTACTGTATGCTATATGTACTTACTTTGCTTACACCTATTATTGCTGCTGTAAAGTGCCTAAGGGGTTTGGCTGTTTGCAATAATGGGATATTGTACCTGCAAATAAAGATTTCCAGCGATGCTGTGGTGTAGTTCTTCAACACAGCAAAAGAAGTTTCTCCACTAATTTAAGAAGAGGCACAAAAGTTGACTCTAAAAGTACATCTAATTGTTTGCAAAAATGTTAATACACATGGCATTATCCAAATACAAATGTTAATTTATGCAATGGATGGTATTATTTTGGCATCAAAAAACTAGTTTATGGAAGGTTTTGGATTTTGTGAATCTGGGTTTTGCCCGCGGAGAGGAACAGAGGTCTCTCGGGTGTATGGAACACAGCGGGCAGAAATCTGCTGTGCAGTCTGGAAGCGATGCTGCAGGCAGGGACTCGTCGTCATGCATACACATCAAGAAATGCTGGGACATGCAACAAAGACTTTTCTATATATATCCGGGCCTTTTTCTTTGTGTGTGATATGCTAATTATTTTGTGAAAGTGGGGCTTGTAGAAAGTTGATTTGTATATTCCCTCTTTGAATTTTTCAATTCCTTCCATAAATAACAGGATTAAGAATGCTGATACAGGGTTTTTCTAATGGTCTTTTCGAATGATGTCATTTTCACTATGTTCGAGGTAATAATAATAATAAATTTAATTTATAACGCACTTTCAAATAAATTATCTGAAAGTGCAGGTGCTACAAAAAGTACCTTTCCCAATGCTAACATGAGTTATGTCTTCTTAGTCCTATCATGTCTATTATACTTGGAAGTAAGAGTATAAAGATAACTATAGGGGTGTTATTTCATGTCTACAATGCTCTAATGTTAGGTTTTTAGAAGCTCAAACATGTTTTCTATGCTCTAATTACGGAAATATTATTTGTTACTATTGAATCATACTTTGCAGAAATTAACCTCGATAATACATGGTAAAAGATACAATACATAATACAAGTCAAAGATGGGAACATGTTCGCTAAGTAAGGAGTATTTCAACTCGTAACCTTGCTTCTCAGGTGTTAAATATTCACAAGACAGACGTCTGCTGAGACGTCTTTTATCTTTTGGGCCAAAAAAAGCAATAAAAGTCAGTGGAGAAACTGGTGGAAAGCTATTTTTGTCTTACAGAGATAAAGCTCTGAGAAAAAAAAAAAGCAAAACAGCAAAGCAGATGAGAAGGAGGAAATATAAGAAAACTACATTTCACAGCTGGAAATGTAGATGAAGAAAACCACCAGATCTGGTTATAGAAAAATGCTGCGGACATTTCTTTTTATTTTTTTCGTCATTTCCTCCATAGCCACAGTGAAGGGGAGGCCTCTTCTTTCAGTAATTGTATTACCAGCAAAAGAAATGACCTTGGAGAGCAAAACACCTCCAACCTGCCTGCCAATCAGCCCTGATCTTTTGTTCACGGAGAGGCTTTTTTGCAAAAATAATTGGTTTGCAACAACCAGATAAGGTTTTTGGTAGAAACACACAAAACATCAATGGAAGTAATCACTGCATAACCTGCATTAGTTTGATTGAATACACGGTAAGCTAAAAATATTCACATTCCATGCAAACATATTTGAAGCACTGTTATGAGTGTGATCTTTGACTGACGTGATGTATGGAGCCAGGTCCACAACCCTGATTAGAAGCCTAATCATAGATCCAGTGGAGACCTCTACTGTCACCGAAGAAGCAATCTATCAACAATATGCAGTATGTAAATGAAGTGGAACCATTTCATCCAAAAAAAAGGTAGACATGCAGTATAATCGCATGGAGTGCATGCACATTATAATATTCAGTGTGCCACTTCATTTCAACGGTGCAATCAGAAAAATGTGCAAATGAGCACAAAATATGCAATTGCGGTTGAACTTGAGATCTTCCTAAGAGAGCTTCATAGAAAGAAACTTTTTTAAACAGATTTATGATTGGGCTGATTAGAATTTCTAATCAGATTAATCACAGTTTTCAAATTAATTCATCATGATTAATCGTCATGTCTGAAATATGCCCATTTTTACTGTATTTTATTGAAAGAAACAGAATTATATACAGGATACAGTATATGTGTATGTAGTAAGAGTCCACATTAAAATCAAGTTAAAGGGGATCAAGTTAAAGGGGAAGTCTTTCTATGCACTCAGCAATGTGACTAACCACAGCGGAGTGGGCTTACCTGGAGGCGGGCTGTGGGTGGAATACATTAAAACATAGTTTTTTCGCGGGAACCATGAAATCCAAAGAAATACAGGTGAATAGGTGCAGATTCTGGAAGATCTATAACGCTTTGTCTGCTTGTCTTTATCCTCGTAACATTGAAACTTGTGTGTTTTTCTTTAATATTTCCAGCACAATGTTATTTCCCCCTAATATTATGACATTATTCTCATAAAATTTTCATTTTACAGCTTTATGTTATAAAGATAGTGTGATCACTAATCAATTATATGACTAATTTCTTTGCATGGTCACTTACATAATCATGATTGTGTGAAGGGTTGAATGAGGATTGGAGTACCTTGGAAGCGGCAAAGAAAACTGTATGCCGTATGAAAGCCGCTCCTTTCCCATTGAGAAACAAGAATGAGAGATTTAGAGCGATAACTCACTGAATGCTGATTCTCTTTTTGCCGCAAATACCCAGTGGCCTTCATCCGGAGGCTTGGCTGCTAATGGATTCACACAGTGGGAGATAAAGACACTGTACTGACACCGTGGGCTGCATTATGGACCGGACTATGTGGTCAATCTGAATATAAATAAGAGATCGCTACTTCCTACTTCTCTCTCTCAAAACACATTACACAACCCATCAACATTGTTCATTATTTCAATGTGTTGATCACTAACCGCACATTGCTTTTAC
The DNA here is from genome assembly GCF_030265055.1 of Doryrhamphus excisus. Taxonomy (NCBI): domain Eukaryota; kingdom Metazoa; phylum Chordata; class Actinopteri; order Syngnathiformes; family Syngnathidae; genus Doryrhamphus; species Doryrhamphus excisus. The sequence continues at coordinate 3,613,877 of NC_080487.1, read as the reverse complement.
TTTTTTTAATTATTTTTCCAGAAAGAGAAGAGAATAACATGAGAGTATTCACTTGTTCTAAAAATATATGGTAGAATTATCTTTACAGATTTACGATAGCCGTGGTTGGAAATGTCTGCTGTTGCCATAGCAACCACATGTACCTTTTGCAGTACTCTACATAATATTGGTGGAACAGCATGGCCACGTCTCATTGCAATTTATACTCCACGACTCTTGGGGGAGCCCTGTAGCTCCATATTTCTACTTTACCAGCAAACTCAAGTTTTCATAAGCCCCAGTTTTTTGGGGGACGAGCTTTGAGAGAGAGGATTATTAGCACATTTCAGACGTAGCGGAGACCCGTGTGGGCAATTTAGCGAATAGGGTAGGGGTGCCCATTAAAAGTGAAAGACAGAAAGTGTTTCTTACATCATATATTTGTTCGGTAATTAAACCCAAGCAGTCAGCATGCAATGCAGGTCTGAAAGCTGCATAAACCCCTCCATAATGCAACACAACCCCTGACCAGCAACAGAGCCAGAGCTTGGGTACACTCCATCACCTGGTAACACCTTGCCTTTGTGGCAGATTACGCATCGGTGTCCAAACTGTGGCACAGGGGCCATACGTGGAAGGCTCAAAAATAAAACAAACAAAAATCCACTTACATTTAAAAAGCTCAAACGGTGATAGTGATAGTGATAGTTACGTATAACTAATAAAATCCCACAAATATTTGTCTTTAAATATATATATATATATTTATATTGTATATTTTTTAATATTATAGATATCAAATGACAACTGTACCTCTGAAATTGAAAATTATATTGAAAAGTCAGCATTTCAAGAAATGCTGCAAACGTTTGACAGACATATGTAACATATGCTAATGGGTGGTGGTGTTATATTTTTTGGTTGAAAAAAACGTAACTTATTGTTAATTACATCATCATAATAATATCTGATTATCTGTGCATTGATTCGGCTCTGCGTGCAATTTTGATGATGGCGTTCACGAACTCCACACCCAAACAACTTCACGCTTAGTCAACTCCAGATGTGAATTAAGCGCATTCGGTCCCCCAGATGGTTCTAAGCCTTGATCATGTCGCTCCATTTAACTCAGTTTTGGGTTAATTAAGGGGAACATAATGCACCTATAATTTGTGACCAGGCATGATAGAGTATAGAATATAAGAAAAGTACTTGAAAACACACAATGAAAATCAGTACATCAACTAATGTATTTCTTACCCGGATGTTGTCAAACGATGCTTTGTTAGTTACATCATAGAGGAGGAGGAGAGCTGTAAAGACAAAACAACACATTCGATTAAACTAGTGTTTCCACCGCAGTTGGACAAAGTGCTGAGCTCCAACATTAACTCGAGCATTAGTGTTTACTCCTGACAATGTAGACACACTTCAGAGTAATTATCTCCAAATGTGCCATGCTGCCAAACAGGACCACCTCAGGCAACACAAACCAGAAGTTGTGCATAACAATGCGCTGTCAAACACAAAGTCATTACACCTACACGGGGAAATGTAAGTCATTTTCTCCTCTGGATCAACCTGTATATGGAATAATTAGTCGGAGCTAATTACGTGCATGGCATCGCCTCCTACTGCATGCCATCCATTTAGCCATTTTCTCTCTATCTTCCCATACAGTGAATGTTGCACATTGGACAGATTACACAATGACATGGCTACAACGTCTGTTTTCATGTGCCTCTTGTACTTCCTTGTTTTAATAAAATGAGTTGTTTTTTTTTTACGTATGTCTTCATTCTTTTTCCTCGCTATCTTTGCTTAGCTGGTCCACCCAAATTGCTTATCTTCCCCACTGAGCGTGCTTAGCTTCCAAATTCCATCTTTCAGCTTCTCCCCTTAAGACAGTGGTTTTGTCGCATTGTTTAGAAATGAAAGAATATCCGGGAAGGTTTGGTTTGTTTGGTCTTGAACACAGCTGGACATTTTGCATTAAATGAGCCCGTTAGACTGCACTGGGGCCATTGCAAAAGCTTTGCTTTTTCACTTGGAGACCCAAAACGGCTCTTAATAAGCACAGGGAATTTTATGAATGAACCAGATTAGGTGTTGTGACACTCTGAAATAGGAGACTGCAGGCCACAGGTTCCTCCAGTCGCCTCCAGAACGTCAACATATGAACGTATGAGTAGTGTTATATCCCGCTTCTTCCTGCTTTGAGGATATAACACACACACGCGAATGCTTGTTTGTCTAAATGTGCCCTGTGATTGGCTGGCCACCAGTCCAGGGTGTGCCCCGCCTCTCGCTCAAAGACAACCTGGGATAAGCTCCAGCATACCCGCGACCTGAGGATAAGCGGCATAGAAGGATGGACCTTGTAAGGTACATTGTTATTTCTTACGTACGTATCTTGAATGCATCATTAGGAGCAACTTGCACCCACTGAACACATAGAAGGGAATTGATCGACCCAAACTGGTGCAGACAATTGGTGCTTTTAACCACCACGGATCACAGATCACGGATCGTTTTGTTTGTGGAACTAATTCCATTTGTGAATTCTACCGGAATTTTTTTTATTTTTTTTTTTATTTAAAATGTGCTTAATTCAGTATGCTAGCGTTCACAAATAAGGCAAAGTTCTCCAACTGTCAGAGCCTTTTTCCATTTCAACTTGTGGGTGTGGAACACCGTCCAATTATCTGACTAGAATCGACAGCTTGTGTTTGGGTTACATCCTCTTCCGGAGTAGTGCCTGTCAGACCAAATGAGCTTTTATTTAAAAGTCAGTAAAAAAGTGAAGATTCCAAAGAGCAGTTGAAGGCTCCCTTGGTGCCTTGTTAAAGATCAGCAGGCTAACTGTTGTACTGACAGATCAGTACAACAATGGACACTGGGCTAACACGGACTTAGAGTTCTCATAACATTTGTTTATAAGGCTTAAGCTGTAAACTTCATCATACATCTACAAATGCAACAAACTTTACAGCATCAACCCTGCTGACAAACAACATTTGCGCTACTTTGCAAGCTACTGACAGATTTGGGTTTTCCATCACATTTTAGAACGGTATATGTGTGTGTGTGCGTAAGAGTGTTTGTGTGTCCAATTTTTTCACCGCCTGCTTTTTCAGGTAAGCCTAAGGCACACTTCTTGTACTCACCGGGGTTATTTGAGATAAGACTGACACACACAGTACCAAAACACACTTGGGAAAATATGATCGACATTTCACCCCCAACAGTGTGGGACTCATTTAGCTGCATCACAGAGCCTGGGGCGGATGCTTACATGCATGCAGGCACGTCCGTCAAATCTGATGCAAGTTCTAAAGAAAGTGGGGGCTGGAAGTGCGGGTCAAACATAGACATATTATGTCTGAAGAGAAGTCTTCCTTGAGGGAAAGGATACAAACAAAGACTCCTTACCGTGAGCATCACGATAGTACGCATGGGTGACACTCCGGAATCGCTCTTGACCGGCAGTGTCCCAAATCTACAAAAAAAAGAACATAAGTCAACACTTTGATTGTCGATACTGAAGAATTTTCATCGTCCAATCTGATTTGTTACATTTTGCCCATGATAATAGTCTGTTTTACAGCATAGCTAACGTCATCCCTGCAAATGAACACATCTCATTTGGGACTTTGTAAACAAACAGGGTAGGTGTGCAACAACAGTACACCCCCAAACCCCAATATTAAGAATGCACCCTTCGCCATTCAGTATACACTTGATTAAGCATCTAAATACAGTAAAGTCTCGTTATATCGATATCGGTTATAACGAATTACTGCTTATTACGATACTATTTTCATTTCCCGGCAAATTTCTAGTCTTTTATGATATAATTAGTTCCGTTAGTACGATATCCGGTTATACCAACTGACATAGCATACACACCTATTCCAACGAAGACACAAGCGTACAAATACATGTATTTAATTGTGTTGTATTCAGATATCTTTTTATTCTATACACACGAGAGAAACCACGAACGCAGTTGGTTCTTCTGTTGCAGGCATGTGTTTGGCCAGCTATGTGGAGCGGGTTGAGCATGACCTGTGAACCAGGAAGTGCGGGAATCGGTGTGTGTGCTGTGCTCTGGTGGTGGAAGTGTGAAAAATAAAGTTGACTAGAAGCAGCCGAGTTCTTTTTTGGTATTGAAATCCTTAAGCAAAGATTGATTTAAGCTGCTCGACATTGTTCTATACTATAGAACAATCGAGTCGAGTGCATTATTGCCCACTTTTAATGCAGTTCGGCGCAGGATTGGATATATCGACAGTCCGGTTATATCGATATTTTTTCCGACTCCCGACAATATCGATATAACGAGACTTTACTGTACAGAAATAAGCATTCCAACGATGAAGCTGTGTGCACTGAGGCGGTAAAAATAAGCACAGTAAATTTGAGACAGAGTTTAGTGATAACTGTCCTCCGACATCACTGCTGAGTACTTTTATTTAATGACCTCCATGGAGCTGCTGTAAGGACATGATTATCTAAAGTACCAGTAACACTGGCATTTTTTGTAAAACCACACAATAGGTTTAAGATACAGTAAACCTCGGATATATCGGACTCAGATATATCAGAAATTCGCTCACAACGGACAGATAAAAAAGAACCAATTTTTCTGTAATGCATTTCCAATAAAAATTCATTGCATATATCGGATTTTTTATAACGGATTTCGCCTATTTCGGACAAAATCTCCAGTCCCGTTCCAATGCATTTCCATTAAATTTCCCTCGCATATATCGGATGGCCGCATCGTGGCGCTCCGATTCGCCGAATCGTGACAGGCCGCTATACGACGTCATTTGCAGCGTTTGCAGCGTTGCCTGCGCGTCCAGGTACATTGGAAACATAGTCAAGGAAGTGCCTTTTTATAACGGATAAAATCCGATTTACGCATATACCGGATATAAATCCGATATATGCGTAAAACGGACATTTTCCAGTATATGCATTTGCACGGATTTTGCTTATATCGGACAAAACCAGTGGGAACAATTGAATCCGATATATCCGAGGTTTACTGTATAACATTTGGAATTTGCTCTGAAATAGTTCCTGCAATACCCAAAACGAATGGATATTGATAGATGCATTTGAATATAAGACTGAGCTGACGAGAAAAGAGAATTTGGGTCAGACTTAATCTAATGCTGCTTTTCACCATGGACAATTTATCATCAGCTTGCCTGCGTTCCCCTGCTGATAACAGCCAGGTTTAATAGTTGATGGAATGTTGGCTAATCCCTTTCTGCATTCATTCAAGCAGAGAAGAAGCTAATTCACTGATAAACATTAATAAAACTCTCATTAATGTGTCGATTTGGCTTCTTCAGCCTTTCACTGCGAGCGGTGAACTTCAGATTTACACAGAAATGAATAAAAACACATCACAGTTTGGTTTTATTAAATGGAGAGAACATTCTATTCGGATTCAGGATGGATCCATGGGATCTATTTTTGTTCTTACCTGCAGTTTGACCTTCACAGCATCAAGGTTCATCACTTTATTCTGCAACACACACAAAAAAGAGATGTCGGAAAACACACATGTATAGATTGGCATAGAATAAGTAAATGTCCCGGTAATATAGATATATACAAGCATAGAACGTTATTAAAAACAGAGGGGCAAAATAAGCAGCATAATTGATGCTTATATGCTGAAAGCAAACACTCCCATAGACATTTATCAAGGAATACGTCTAAGAACCTGTGTAATAACTGCAAGAGGCATATTATATATAGGTTGACCAAAAGTTCGGGAAGTGACTCAACTTTTTTTTTTATGTGTTATATAAGAACAAGCCATTTTTGAAGAATAAGTCACTTCTAAAACCTTTAGCCATGACTGTAGCGTATCATCCATTATTTGCTTTTTTTTCCTCCATTCTTGGGAGTCTTCAAAACATTCTTGCAATGTCTGCCAACAGCAGGTATTTAATATCCTCTGTCAGTGTCTGAGCTTGTCTGATCTTGGAAGCCGAGCAGGGCTGGGACCTGGGACCTGGTACGACCAGATGGTGTCAGGTTCAGCAACTTGGTTGTGTGGTTTGCTCGCCAACATCAGGGGACTTTCAGGCCAACGGAAAGCTGCATTGTGTACTGATAATCTACAAGTGCAAGTTCAACGACCGTTACAATGTGTGCCACCAAAATTCTGAAAGCATCGAAACAGCACGTCTGAAAGCTAGCTGGGATAGGTTGGGATTTGGTGAGGCGTCTGCAGCGATGCGGATGCATTGGGTAGTGACCGAAAGGACAAGATCACGGTACAAGCGGCCAAAATGTGTTTTGTCCGTAGGGTGGCTGTGCTCTCCCTAAGACTGTCATCGGGGAAAATCCGGGAGTAGAGCCACATGAACCAGGTGAGGCTGCTCAGGCATCTGGTCAGGATGCCTCCCAGACACCTCCCAGGGGAGGTGATCAGGGCAAGTCTCTCAACTGGCATGGACGGATTAGCCTGGGAAAAGGAAGTCTAGGCAGAAATATGCGGTACATGGTTTCAGTTCGATCGTATAAAGTTGATCATAAACTGACTAAAAATGTGATGGACACTTGAACACATGAACATATGTAAATCTGAACGGGATAGAAAACAGATCAAACACTTTTCCCCCGTCTAAACAATGATAAAGAACTCCCATGATTGTTCACAAGTTTTAAATCTCCATTTAGTTCAATTTAAATAATGGAAAGTTATATTTTGATTGATGTAAGAAATGCACTGTAATGTTTCCTATATTTGCCCAAATAAAAAAATAAAAAATAAATAAATTAAAAAAAAAAACCTCAGTGAGTGCTGCTGTTGCAAAGCCCAGATGGTACCCAAGCGTCAGAAAGACATCATAAAATTCTTCTGGTAAATTTGTGCTTGTGACAACATCCATTATCACATCCATTATTTTTTTTTGTCTGAAAAAAGCAAACCACACATCTTGTTCTTTAATTCCGGTTTGGGTTGAGTGATTCTGTTGCTTTTGTACTGTGAAAAATCAAGCGTGAAAAGCCCATTTTTTGTCTGGATGCACAATATCGTTTCAAGTTTGTGGCATTCCCTGAATGTGAAGCCACAATACAAAGCAGACTGCATGCAGAAAGACAGCTTTGGAGGGCAAATGACGACGTTAAAGAGGTTAGATGGCTGTAAATCTTTGGCCTATCCCCTGTAAAGACACCCTTGAGCCTCGTCTAACGTGCCGTAGTGATACCTGTGAATATGCATCACAATGTTTGAACTGGTCACAGTGGAATGCATTGCCTTAAACTGCAATAATTCTCCTTGCTTAAATTCAGTCACATCCGCAAAACTCTTTTCGGGAGCGAAAAGATGTGAGAAACTTCTTCTGGGGCCCATCTAATTACTGTCACCTACGTCTGACGATACAACGGTTATTTCTGACAACATTGGGAGTATACACAATTGCGCTCGCTTGAGCAGACAACAGATTTAGGTAGGCCAACTTGTGCTCGGAGGTCTCTGGAGGTAACGTTCTATGATGAAGTCCTACGAGAGTTCTCTGACTGCTTTGTCAGCTTCTGTTGCGTTTGCTGCTGGAGGTGCTGGTAGATGGATATTATCATTCTTCCACCTTTATAAAAGTGTCATAGCAGAGAAAATAGCTGAAATATATAGCTTGCAGGGGATGGGAGTCAATGGCAGAATTAATCGACACAGCGCTGAAATTGAAGAGCGTTAATAAATAAGAATACAGTAACATGAAGGCCCATTACTTTTCTGGCACATCTTATGTATCGTGTGGATGGGAAGTTGTAAAATGGCACATAAAAAAGGAAAGTTAAGTTATTCATCAAGCCTATGGGTATGCATTTTAGTGTTCCACTCCGCTTCTATTAGTCTGCTATCCAAATGGTGGAGGGTAGTTTGACCTGCCTTAATTAAATAAGAAACCATAATTAAAGCTAATATTGCATGTTTATCTCATGTACGAATCATTTATTATTGGTGACAAATTCACTCAAGTCAAACAAATGTTCAGTGGCTTCTTTAGCAGGCGAGGTGCAAAATGGCTCTTTTGATTGTAAAGGTTGCAGACCCCATGTGCACTGCGATTGGGGGGGCAATCAATCCAGGGTGTAGCCCGCCTCTTGCTCAAAGACAGCTGGGATAGGCTCCGGCACACCCGCGACCCAAGCGGCATACCAAATGAATGGATGGATGGGTTGCAGACCCCCTGGTGTAAAGTACTCTAGCGAAGAAACGTATGTGTTTGCAGGATAAAATAAAACTACTTTCTTTAGGCCATCCAACGTAGACCCTCATTGGACAAAGACAAATGTCTTCCATTGCTGTTCCTGAGACCATAATTTCGAAAAGAGAGTAAAGTAATTTCTTCTAAGTGGCCTAGGGTGAAACTGAAATTCTCTAACACGAGCACCACTTAGCCACTGTCAAACTAAAAGAACTTGGCAAGAACTTCATAGGCTTAATAGAAAATCAATCATGTTCTTATTACAGTAGACACATTCACACTGACTCCTGTTTTACTGGCCTGCCTCGAAATTTCACATCACAGCTTTTCCTCATCATGAACAACTACAATACACATTTAAGCCTATACATACATGGATGGAGAGTCTTGAACCAGTCATGATGTACTATATATATCACTATATTGACACTTACTATGGTACCCATTATGTCATTGTATGGTCATATCACCTCCTATTTCGGTACGTGACAAAAAAAAAAAAAAAACAACAACAACAACAACAAAAAACTAACTATATTAGGAAAGCAGGAAGTGAACAAATGTCACAGTTACTGATTGTAAAAGTAATCTTTTACATCATGTAATTACATCATCATTAACATCATTAAATCATGTAATCTGATGCATGTTGAAATGAAATAAAACCATTACCATTACCATTACATGTACCAAATCGTAAAATGTGTAAAAACTGGTCTCAGAAGGGTAGTTTTTGAAAACATAACTTATCCTTAGTGTTATCTTAGGTCTGTTATAATATAAGATGTGCCCCAACTGTCAACATTAATTTGCATGTGAACATAACGGACATTTTCCATGAAATGAGAGAAGATGAAAGAAACCTGGGGTTTGGTCCAGGGGCCCGATGTCTCTTGGCCTTTTGTTAATAGAGTACAGTTGTCCCTCACTACATCGCACCCAGCTGTCTTTGGGGTAGAGGCGGGGTACACCCTGGACTGGTGGCCAGCCAATCACAGGGCACATATAGACAAACAACCATTCACACTCACATTCATACCTATGGACAATTTGGAGTCGCCTAAGAAGCTAACATGTTTTTGGAATGTTTTTTTCAGACATTTATGAAACTGTAAGTTCTCCTGCGGTTTGAAACAAAGTAAACAAACAAAGAAGAAAGTCTGAAGCACACCAACTTTAACAAAATACTCGACTTCACTAGTCGAATTCAAATGAGTGAAACAATGACTGCATGGAGGGATGGTCTACTGGCAAGCTGGCGATGAAAGACCGTGTGCCCTCTACCCAATCTCCTGTGTTGCTCTGGTTGGCTGGGAACAGCTCACATTATGCTTCTTGTAGTAATCCAGCTAATCCTGGATTATTCACCCTCTGTTCCTCTTCTTTCCCCACTACCGCTTCTTTTTTTTGGGGGTGTGGGGGGGTCCTACTTACGTAATCATTTATGCACAGCCGCATCTTTCGATTGAATACCAAAGTTTAACCTCAACCTTGTTAAAACGTTTGAGTTCAAACCTTTTTTTCTAGCATTTTGTCACTATTTTCACATAAAAAGTCCTTATCTAAGTCTTGTATTGCAGTGGTTAATACAACAGGAAGTACTGTACTTATCTCCAAGTCCTTCTTTCCCGTCTCTTTTTCACGGACGCCTACCTCAGTAAAGATTTTTTTTTAAATCCCCACAACAGATTCACAGTTGACTGTGTCTTCACTGTTTTTTTTTTTATTTTACTGTGCACTACAGAAAGATTACTGTCACTGCTAGGATCACACCTCTACCGCCATTCTGCATTCTTCCTCTATAGTGATTAACTCCCACAGTCAAATTATCACTATAACACCTTATGTTGCAAGATATGTTGCAACCATATTGTGTAGAACTACAGTAAGTACACCTGCTTTAGTTGTCTTAGCAAGACTTCTACATGTCGAGGTTATTCCGATCGAGCTGCCTCTGTCTTGGCTTTCAGTACTTTTAGCCAGCAATGGAGTCCTTGTTTGGCTACAAAGATAAATTGTTCAATACTAAAAATAAAAAAAAATAAGGTACAGTCATCCCTAGCGATCCCTGTGGTTCCAATTCCAATTTTTCAAATATATTAAGTAATAAATCATACTGTTTCGTGTTGAATTCCGCCTACCAGAAGAAGAAAAAAATGCTTACTTAAGCAAGTCTTCTGTATATTTTGCGTAAATTTGCATTTTCAAGCAAAAAAAAACATGGCTAAATGAATAAAAACATCAATACAAGGCAATAAGAAAACGTTGCCGATGTAGTATTCAACACTGGTCACATGGTGTCAGGAAATGATCAGTTTGACAAGCACCAGACTTGATTGCTGGAACAACAGGCTTTTGTTGCAGGTTTATGTTATCTTTAAGCAGGCACAAGCATAATAATAACATAGTAATCATAATCATAACATGGGCTAATGTGCGGCCATTACCCACACAAAGCTGAACCTAGCAGGATTACAATTTCCTTACCAATTACTTAGATTGAAGATGTTTTTAATCTTGAAGTTGGCTTTTTTTTTTTTTTTTAAATATGCATCTTTTAAAGTAATTTACTGCAAATAATGAATCTTTGTAGATTTAAAAGCATCCGATTGTGTGCTGTGGGATAGCCACCCAGACTGCATTTACTATTGCCGTAGACTTGACAGGACTATCTGAACAATAAGGAAAGGACATTTCCCATTCCTGCAATAAATCTTACTGGACTGTAGGGATGTGTGCCAAAGCACCAGCAATTCTCTCTCTGTTTTCCACCATGTGTGCCTTATCCGTGCTTAGGGAACACTGCACCACATTGCAGTGCTTTGTGGGAGCTTTGATATTGTTTAGTAAAGACAATAAGACTGACAGTTTGTTTAACACAAATAAAGATGCTACAGTAAAAGATGGGTTTGGTTTTTCATTTTAACTTGTACACCATGTCCTTGAGTTAGTAACAATGGTGGGAAAGCAATGGCGGGCAGTACTACACGACTATGAAGCAGAATTTATGTTAGTTAATTTAAAATTCACTCAGCTCAATGTGTATAATATTCAAGTATTCAATCGTCTTTTCACTTTATAATACGTTTTTTAATCTCACTGTTCCACACCGTTTTATACGTGCACTGACTTTCCCGGCAAAGGCTTTGACCGGTGCAATCATCTCTGTGACAGACTGTTATCAAGATCACCACATCTTAATTTCATATCTGCCAAGGGGCTCTCATCAAATTGACTTCAGGCTTTACAGTCGACTCTGTGAACCGTGAAAGAGTAGTGAAGAGTCGGAGACACATACCAGAAGCGGTTCATTCCTTCAATAGAAACATATTGTCTCTCCTTGTGGACCAATTTGGGATTTCTTAATTCTTAATTTACCCTTTCCCCAACTATTTTTAATTTCATTTACACGATGTCCAAATCAAATGACAGTGGTGAATGCATTTTGATGTGATTTTGCACCATGATAACAAACTATCCATCCAGCCATCCATCTAAACCGTTAACCTCATTCGGGTCACACAAGGATCATAACCAGAATGATACTCTGTTTCATTCATTTAAAGTCAAGCACATGCTTCAGGCCATCCATCCTCCACACTCTCTTCCTCTTGCATGCATCCACTGTCATCTCTGTACAGAACCAGTGTCCGAGCAGAACCATATGTAGTACTGGTCATGGATGTTACCGTAATGCTTAGTAAGACCACCACTGGAAGAACTGTATTGAGTGTAACAGTGACTATAGGGGTGTTATTTTGTATGTAGAGGGCTCTAACAATGTTAAAACCTGTAACTGTAATTTACTTCTCACAGTACGTACATCCATACATATATATATACAGTACATGCATACATATATTGCGGAAGTAATGAACTGTAATATGAGGGATTACGTAATGTACTTCAAATTCAAAAACATGTAGACTGGAATTTTGTTTGGCTGCAACAGCTCTGTGTCCTTCAGCGGGTAACTGTGATTGAATTGGAATGATTCCAATTCTGAGCTCAGTGAACTGGGAAAGCTAAGTGAATTTTAGGCCAAACGGCCTAGTATATTTGCCGCAAACCCATGCTGAGATTTGTCAACACCGGATAAATTTAGTCGCGTCGCGTTCACACAAATTTGCCTATCCTCGGCTGATAAACTCTGACCGTGAAGCTGGAAAAAAATAAAAACAAAGCCATCTGTCAGCCAAATAAGCAAAAATCTGCTGGATGCGGTTTCCACATATTCATTGAGTTGTTGGGTTGTCATGGTTATTTGTCCATAACAACAGTCTCCAAGGAGCCCAACAAACACTCATGGCGTCATATAGCAGGAAAAAGGTAAAAGCTAAGATATATACACAACTACACATTAACCCCTGTAGATACCTTTGACCATCAATTGACCCACATTAGCAATACAAAAGTATGAAAGTCAATGAAAACCTACAGCAGAGAGAATTAAGGCTGAAGAGACAGCAAAAGGATTAGGTAGGATATGTTAGGAGAGGAAATAAGGTTCTGTTGTGCTCCTGGTGATCCCGTCCCATGGAATCATATTAGCATGAGTGTGTTTGATCCTTTTTTTTCCTTGTGTATCTGTTTGCCTTATTTTTAGTTGGCATACACCAGAGAGAGAACAGATGTGCAGACAAAAAAAATGATTCAATGGATATTAATGGATTATTATACTTAAGATCTGCTCTGTTGTTTCTTCTGTTCTGAGTCAATATTTTTTTTCACAAGAATGAACCTAATGTTTCATGTGAGAGGTTTTCATTATACTGCAAAACAGCTAATTTAAATAATTGTTGCACAGAAACACAAAACAAATTTAAAGCCAGAGATGAACAAGGAAGTGCGGCTCCTCGGGTATCAGATCAGGGGATCCACAGGCTTCCAGGGCACCCAGGGCAAAATTGAGGAGGGCCATTACCACGGGGAAGCGCATTAAGTTCACAGTGGAAAAAAATAATAATAAAAAATAAAATATGCCTGCTCCTCCACCATCATACTCAACACAGGCATACCACAGAGCCATGTGCTAAGTCAATTTCTGTACTCCAGCCCTCTTCACCTACGACTGTAGACTGGACCCAAATCCATTATAAAGTTTCCAGATGATACAACAGTAATCAACCTGACCAGCAACAACAATGAGCTGCAACAATGGCAAGGATAATAACCTACTGCTTGACCTTGACACCACCAATACTAAGGGGCTCATCCTGGACTTCAGGAAGAAGAAGAACAGCACGGTTCAATCCGCATCAATGTAATGGCTATGGGTCTGCAGCAACAACCTGGATCCACATATCGAGGGACTTCACTGAGATGACTGAAGATGCACCGTATGTCCTCACGGATACTCAAGAACTTCTACTGTGTGTGTGCATCCACAACAGCTTTGCTGTAGCAGACGGCAAAACTCTAGAGCGGGTGGTGAAAACCATAAACACTCCACTATACCAGCTATCGAGGATGATGAGAAGAAACATGGCTTGCAGCGAGCCCTCAGCATCCTCAAGGACTCCTCACACCTGTTTCCTTTTTTGCCTTCCGACACTGCTAATAAAAACCAGCAGCTTTTTCCCCAGAGTGGTCTACCTTTTAAACTCTCACCCCACAGACCCCCCTCCTCCTTCTTATTCTGACCTTACCCACTCGTATGTTGTGTATAAGTATACCTCTATACATCTGCATAGCTTCACAATTAGTCTGTATGCTCATAATTATCTATATAATTTTGTGCATTTACACGTCTTTCTCGTTTCTGTGCGTTCTAAACATATAAAAACAGCTAACAAGAGGCAGCATAGAATGCATGCAACTATTCAGCCCACAAATCCTTCTGAAAAAACCTCCAAAAGCCGCCAACAACACCTCATTTACATATAATCGACATACTTGACCTGCATATTAACCAAGCTACAGCAACATCGTTATTAGTATTCTTATTAACATTGGTCCGCCAAAGAACTACTTTACTGTGTGTAGTGACACCTCTCCACACGAGCCAGCAACTAGCCGACTACCGACTAGTTTCACCGCACCCTCCCAAATAGCGCTGTGCACCACGCCCTCGGGCTGCGACCCAAAGATAATGCTAAGAAGGTACAGAATTTACTTCTAATGTTGCTATGTGAAATGGGAAAGAAGTTCCGGGAATGCTTAAAACAACCAAAGGATGGCAAAAATTAAAAAAAAAATGCAGTTTTCCTTTTAAGATCAACGTCATGATTGAACCACTATGGGACACATTGTATGTATGTATGTATGTACTATGTATGTATATATGTGTAAAAACCTAAACATATCCATGGCCTTTGCATTATCAACATGCATACAAAAGAAGTAAACAGCAAATAGACACAATAGTTCTTATTGTGTAAGATTAATATAAGATTAAAGACCTAGTTATCATCATCATAATGGACAGACAATTCCCTTTGGGAAGCTTATTCATTGTTACTATGACAATACATTCCCCAGCTATAAAAATACAAAGTGGACAGTGGAGCATAACTATCTTTTTTTTTTTTTTTTAACATTTGCTTGGAGTCTGACTATACAATCTGCCCTCACCATGACGGCATTACTATTCAAAGCCTCCAGGGATCAATGGAGGGGACGTCTGGGAGCCTGAAAAGCCAGAAAGGCCGATAACACCATCATCATCTGCCTGATTGCAGCCTTTCAATGACAATACAAAGCAGTGCACACACATGCCTGCACATGTGCATTGTTTACATAAGTTATACGGCTTTATTATAAATATTTCAGATCATCAAAAAATTTTCAAATATTAGTCAATGACAACACAACTGAATACAAAATGCAGGTTTTAAATGAAACTTCCAAACCCTGTGTGAAAAAGTGGTTTGCCCCGAAAACCTACAAGGTGCACAAGATGGAGTTCAATATTTATATATTCTATATTTATATGTGTAAAGTTGAAAGTTATTAAAAAGAGTGCAGTTTTTCCAAACCTGCCAACTAATTTCATATTTAAAGTCAGACGTTAATGGCCTTGCAGTACGTGTGCCATTAAGAGCAGCTGTCTTCCTCACACAAACACACACACCTGCCTCACCATGAACTGACCAGTACTTTCTTTAATGGTTGCTATTTTGCATCATTTTACCTAAAGGGAAGGGATATGGGCTGTGATCCAAATCCTGCACTTCCACATTAACACTTAGCATTTTGAGTGCGATGAAATACGATGGAACATGGTGTGCAGATGTTGCACTGAAAATGCTCCAGATGGTGAGTGTGCAGCGATGAAGCCGTCTAATCACGCTCGACCATCGCTACCTTGGCTATGTAGCGGAAGATGAAGGACGGGAAGGAGGGGAAAAAGTGCAAAATGTTTTTGTTGTTGTTATTGTTGACTACAAACTATCAAAGTGCCATTTCTTCTGTGTTGTCCCATAAAAAGGATCTGTGCCTATTGTCTATTTTAAATACCTTAAAATTCCACTGGATAAGCCGCTCCGACTAAATGTACAATAAATATAAACAGTATTTAAAGAAATAGTAGTAGTATCTGTCTTGTGCTGATCAACATCTGATTCATTTCACCTGCTCTTGCCAATCAAACCCTCTTGTTAGCCAATCAGGTCCTGATTACTCCCCAACAAGAAGGTGTCAAACCTTTTTCCAGACAGTTTTTTCAGTCTGCATTTAAAGCTCTTTTCATCTGTGTAGGATCTACATAGGGTTTATTTCATCACTGGCAAAAAGAAAAGACACTAAGACATGCTTTTATAAATAGTGAGGATGATTTAATGACGATACTCTTTTGCTCTTGACGTGCAAAGATGATCTTTGTCTCGTCTATGAGCTGAAAATGCCTGTCAAGTACGACATTCAATATCCTCATCAGACCTTTTCAAACAGCACTTTTATATCCTTCACAGAGATAAAAGATACAAGAAAAAAATGGTTACCTTCCATATGGTGAAACTTTTGTGAGTTTAATTCAAGGCTTTGTTTTGGTGCTGAAGCAGCCAAAGCATCAGCACATCATGTTATTTAATTGGGATTCATAACACAGCACGGTGCCAGTTTTATTCCTTAATTTCTGCAAATGCTAATTCATGAAGCATGGGGTTTCGACTTGCTCTATTGTCTTAAAGAGACTATTTCCTTCAAGATAAAGTACGCTAATATTGGTTTTATTCGCAATTCAGAGCAGAAGTTAGGAAACCTTTGTGTGTTTTAATGGTACCTAAATTGTAGATAGTATCTTCCCTTTTTTTCTTCTTTAATATGCTGTTCGCTGATTGCCTGTGTTTTCCAGAGACAGATGGGGTAATATACAGCTGACAAGCTGATTACAGGGGACAGAACCCCCAGTATGTTAGCACTATGTAAGATAATATGCTTCTAGTGTCTTTTTCTTGCACATAAACCTTGATAAACAGGAAGAAGTTACTCTGGATGACAGTAACAGTGGAAAAATGAATCAGAATGCTTCCTAGGGATCCCCCCCCCACCCCCTGCAAACCTGTCAGATTCAGCAGTTCCAAGGATCTAGCTTAGAGGAGCAACAAGACAGTAAAGGACTGAACCAGGTCACTGCTTCTAGTTCTGCAACATGTAAAAGTGTGATTATTTTTATCCGGAGCTATAAATGGCAGGGACACCAAATAACATTTATTAATGAACTCAGCCATCTTGCCACGTTCACAGACAAGATGCCTTTTGGCTTTGCCACCAGGAGGTCAAGACAGTGTGAATAACTGGCAGAAAATTACACAAATGCCTAATTTTAGCACAGATTTAGACTTTTTGAGACTGTAGTCTTAAACGTTTGATTAGCTGATGAATAGCCTGTACTTTTTAATAAATTGATAACTCTATTTTTCGTCTCTTGCTCCTGTTTCTAGTTTTATTTACACGCTCATCACAATCCATAAGTGCAAAATGATCATTCTTTTTAGAAGAGAGACTCTGGCAAATAATTAGTGCAAAATGCTTTGTTTTACTTGACTGTCTGCTGAAAGAGAAAAAAAAAACATTCTCCAACAAGTTACGGCAATGATAGTACGTGTTGTTTGATTAGATTTTTACTCATACTTTACTTGTCCATCCACGTGGGTTGAGTTGCGTGAACCTACCCTGAAGTCAATACCCACAGTGGAGATGAAGCTCCCAGCAAGAAAGGCTCCATCTTTGAAGCGTACCAGCAGACAGGTCTTTCCAACACCTGAATCTCCCACCAACATCACCTGAGACACAAGCACAAAAGTGTTTGTGGGAGAGAGGGAAGCAATGTTGGAAATAAACTGATTCCTAAAACAACGTATTATGGGGAGGCTACATTGCAGTGTGTATTTGGAAAAAAAGAAAACATTTGTCCTTTTGCTTTTAGATAAGGCTTCTCCTTGGGCACCTCTATCGGACATCCTTGGACAATGAAAGCCAGGCAGAACATTATGTTCACTGTCAAAATGTCATTGCAGGATTTCCACAAAGACCAGGCAGGGATGGTCTGATCTAACCAAAGACCAAAACAATCATGTAAATGCTCATACTCAACATTCTGTAAACAGAGGTGCAATATAGCACAGATTATATTGACCGAGTTTTTTACGGAACTGGGACACGAGGGTATTTGTCTCTGTCACCCAACTGTGACAGGTAACTCAGGTGACTCATTTTTTACTAAAGTAAAATGATTCGAGTTCAGTAAGAAGTATGCAGACTTTTTCGAGTCATTTAGTTCTAAGAAGAAAGGCGTACCGTGAATCGCTGCTTTGTTGGGAGATTTCTTTGGCTACCTTCAATAAGTTATAGAGCAAAAGGCTCTTCAGCACAGCCTCCATTATTATCCATGAAGGGAGGAGCTGACTATAGCGACCCGAGTGACGATAAGCTGCATAGAAGATGGACGGAGGAGGACCAGACTGGCTGAAAGTTTCATCTTTCTGAAAAGATTTGAAGTAATATGAATACTTTGGAAACAAATCATGTTGAATTATTTCTTTTTAGAAAAAAAAGATTGTTTTTGATGGTTTTCTGACTAAATTCTGAAGAAAAAAATCTCAACCCAGATAGCAAAATGGTACTGTCGTTGGTGCCTATTTTATTTGGATTGTCCTAACTTGTCCCCCTGATAACATGACTCGTGTCTTGTTATAATTAGCACTCGTTTAGAATTAGATTTCCTAAGTTTATGTCTGGTGGGTTGCGTGTGTTACTCATTTTCTAATTTGTTATTCTGTTGGCAGCAATACACTTGGATGTGACAGTCCATTGAATTTAATTTGATGAAGCCAAACAATAAGATTTGGATATTGCGGTAGTACTTCCACAGGTGTTAATCAAAGTGTGAAATGAATACTGGCGGCCATGCGTGGCGGGAGTTTGCATATATAGACTCGGTGTAAATGATCCCACGGTTGGTGGGATGCTTTAATGAAAACCATAACAAACTCAAAACCGCTTTCTGTGAGTGAATCGATATTGTATCGATAGTGATAATGTATCAATACTGCTGTGATAAGATCAACATTTTTCCTCTTTATTACTTACTAAAACATTGTTGTGTTCATCATATAGTTACATAGTTGATATTGCCGTATTGATACTACAGTACTGACTTTGTTTCGCTCAATTAATAGCATGTAATAAAAGAAAATGTTATCTTTTTGTCGATATCGACTTTGTTTTTAAATTGTTTAAACATATATTTTAGTTGATCCATGTATAAGTATCCATGTCGATATACAATCATTGTATTTACTTGGTATCGGATCGATACCGAAATTTGCAGTATCGCCCACTCCGGAGTAAACTCAACGTTTCAACTTAAGCATTTATATTAACACTAACATAATCGAAAGAAAGTGTTTTTTTCGTGATTGGTGGCTCCACTTACCTTGAATGCGATATCATAAAACTCCCCGCTGCCGCTGATGGATGGTCTGCTGGGGTAAACAAGACCCGAGGTCGGTGAGGCACCGGCGGCCAGTCCCTTCCCCGTCCTCCCGCTGCTCGGCGACCCTTTGGGACTCTTGGAGATGCCTTTGCCCTTTGCCTTCTTCCTGGACATGGCTCTGGTAACAAGTGGAGTTAACAGCATGTGAAAAGGAAACAAGAAAAGTAAACAAAAACGAGGCTGCGAATCTCTCAACGAGTTGGTGCTGGCTTTAAAATAAGGAAGTTTACACTAAATCATTGCGGCGGATACACAAGTGGTATTAATATTACCAAATAAAAAAATGTAAAATACTATCTCTGTGGCTGCAAAGCGACTGTGAAAGCGGGATGTACTTGATAACGTAAACAGCTCTCCCTCCTCCCTGCTGCTGCTTATTGGAGTGAACAGACGGCATGGTCTTCCTGCAGCTTTAAAGGGAAAGTCCACGCAAACCTTGCCTTAACATCCACCGACGTTTAACATCTGCCTAATCAATTAGCAACATATTTATATATACTGCATATTGGAGCTGTATTAGCAATATTTAAGATTAGAACTTCACCCAATCACAGCACTACAATTGTCCCTCGTTTATCACGTTAATTGGTTCCATAGCCAACCACTATAAATTAATGTAATAAATGAGTGGAAGCCACTACATAGAAGTTACTATTAATGCTACTACTATCAAGTTAGCAAGCTAACCAGTTAGCCTCAAATTTATTTCTGTTAAACTTAAGCCGGGCGGCACAGCGGTATAGTGGTTAGCGCGCAGACCTCACAGCGAGGAGACTAGGGTTCAATTCCAGGTACTCCGGTTTCCTCCCACATTCCAAAAACATGCTAGGTTAATTGGCGACTCCAAATTGTCCATAGGTATGAATGTGAGTGTGAATGGTTGTTTGTCTATATGTGCCCTGTGATTGACTGGCGACCAGACCAGGGTGTACCCTGCCTCTCGTCCAAAGACAGCTGGGATAGGCTCCACCACCCCCCGCGACCCTCGTGAGGAAAAAGCGGTAGAAAATGAATGAATGAATGAACTTAAGCCAAAAACTTACCACTTCCACACGAAATGGGAGGAGAATGTTTTTTTCCCCACTCTCTCATGTCTCAATGTTTTGTCATTACTGCCGCCAAGTGACCAGAATACTACATATCACTTGTATTTCAATTAGTTTTGACAAATTATAGACTATAGTCTACCACGAAACAGCAACCATTCATGAGTTAATTTTTGAAAAAAAGACTTGAGATTTGACTTGTCATAAAACCTCTGTCTTTCAAGGTGCACTTTAGTTTTAGCAGTCACTCCTAATTCAAAGTGCGTCATTGCAGCGTAAACAAACCCAAGGACGCACCGCCTTCGTGCTCTGTTGAATGGTTACTTCTGGGTATTGTGCACAGGTTCACAAAACACACCATGAAATTGAAAGAAGCCCAAGCAAAGTAGGATAATTTACTATTTTTGCATTATATTCAAAGCCGCACTATACAGGCGGAAATGAGTACACAAGTGAATATTCAGAGGCAGACACTCAGAAAGAAAAGTTAACTTCAACTTTTTAAGTATGGTGAGATTATGCATGATTTCCTGGAGGGACTTGAAAAAATGCTAGTGAAGAATGGACAAATGATGTTAAAACATACCAGCAAGCCAATAAAACGTGCTTTACTGTGACTCAACATTTAAGTTTAAACTTTGCACCATCGGTATTTGTTTCCTGTGTAGTGGGGATGCCACATTCTACACTTATATCTACTGTACTCTGACTGAAATGCAGTAATGTGTAGAATTTTAGGCAGACTGTGCTTTATTGGTTGGTAAAAGAGAGCTGTAACAAAAGGAGCTTCTGGCATGACACCATTCACTGCAGTTACTTTAGGCAATTTTTTAAATATAAAATTACAAAAGGCATTTGTACAGTATATTATATTATAAAGATAAATTGGGTGCAAAAGGACAAAACCCTGAAAGGGTGCCTAATATTGCTTGCTAATCTTGAGCACCATCTATTGGTCTTTGTTGGATATTACAATGAATTGCTTCCCATTTTGCCAGCACTCTGCATCTAAACATAACACTGGGGAACACTCAAAATGTTGCATTTAAAGTAAGACTTGTTTTTAGTCAATTTAAGTGTGCTGAGTTCAAATCTGAAGTTAGTTTTTTTCTGCAAGCTACAGATTTTATGCAATCTTTAATTTTTATTAAAAATAGAAAAAAATCGAGCATTATTATAGGATATTGCAATGTCAGCCACAAATCAGTATATTTAACAAGGCAAAAGAAACAGAACATTAAAATGTGATTTTAGATTAAAGTACACCATTGTTAGAAGTGCCATATGTTTTTCTGGAAGCGTTTCTCAGAAAACAGTCTTTATCGCAACGTGAAATAAGCATAATTTACAACGTTCTTCAGATAAGAGTCAATCACAGCTAATAACGCTTATCACTTTCTGTCAGTACAGTATTTTAGTCAGGCAGGAATTTGCGTTTGTAACTTTTGCGTTTGTACACTTCATCTGGGCAATCTCGTTTAATACTCCAGCAGTAGTCGGCCATCATACTTTTGTCCCAGCGACCTTGGTAGCGTTCTTCCATGATCTTTAGGTCTTGGTGGAACCGCTCTCCTTGTTCGTCACTCACAGCCCCCAGGTTTTCAGGGAACTGGTCAAGGTGGCTGTTCAAGAAATGAAGCTTGATGCTCATGTTGCACCTGAGAGCACGAAAAGCGAGGAGCATTCTGTTCACAAGTTCATTGTAGTTCTCTGCCTTGTTGTTTCCAAGGAAGTTCTAAGCGACTGCCACAAAGGATAACCATGCTGCCCTCTCCAAGGCGGTCATCTTGGCAACAAACTGATCATCACGAATGAGGGTTCGAATCTGTGGGCCATCAAACACACCTGCTTTGATCTTCTCGAACGACAACATTCACCTTCGGTATCCAGTGCCTTGACAAATTGTTTCATCAAACTTAGTTTGATGTGCAGAGGAGGAAAGATGATCCTATCTCTGTCAACAATTGGGTCATGTGTGATATTTGGCATGCCTGCTTCAAGGGTTTCACGAACAGGCCAGTCCTTCTGGACCCAGTGTCTGTCTCGTGCTCGACTGTCCCACATGCAGAGGAAACATGAAAACTTGGTGAAACCTTTCTGTTGACCAAGAAGGAAGTTTACCATTTTCAAGTCTACACAAATGATCCAGTTGTGCTCACGATATTTTAAGAATTCCATGACCATTCTGATGTCATCATAGTCTTCCCGCAGATGAACTGAATGACCTACAGGCACTGCCCCGTAAACATTGCCATTATGCAAAAGAACACATTTGAGACTGCGTTTAGAACTGTCTATAAAGAGCCGCCATTCAGTTGGATCATAGTGAGGAACACCCAGTTCTTTGAGAAGACCTGGGATATCATGGCAGTAAACAAACTGTCTGTCTTCAGAAAAGAAGGTCACAAAAAGCTGGTCGCGCTTTCTGTAATATGACACTTTAACAGTGTGATCAACAAGATTTTTGCCTTGTAATCTTGATGCCAAAAGCTCAGCTGCTTTCTTTGAAAGACCTAAATCCCGAACTAAGTCATTCAGTTCAGTTTGGGGAAGAGGCTTGGGGACTGGGGGAGATTCAGTCTCTGAAGAACATTCCTCGGATCAGTTTCTGGCAATTCATTGTCACAACTGTCTTCCTCGTTCGTATCATGTCCAATGTCTTTATCGTTTAATGAAGGCAAACCTTTGAAAACTGGAACAGGAATGGAATCTATGTATATAATCTCAAAACGCATAGATTTGGGTTACGTAAGTTCATATATTTAGACTATTTCATCTATCTCAAATTGCATGAAAACTAGAGCTTATGGAGAAAAACTAATTTCAGATTTGAAATCAGCACCTAAAAATCATTCAGAATCAGTTAAAAAATCCAATGCAACAGAAAGTTGAAAAAATATTGTTCCCCAGTGTAATCAATGTAATTATAGTAGCATGACAAGTTCAATACTGTACTACTGCACTAAGTGAAAAGTGATGTGATAACACACCCCGATTGTAATTTATTTACAAAGCACAAACACATGATTACATGTGGAAAATAAAAATCACATGCAGTGCACGAAGAAACGTGCAACAGCAAAGCAGCACATCTCCTTGTTTCATTCTGAAAGTAGTAGCGGCACAAGATGGCATCATGTTGATCACATGTCTACCGTTGGCCCCCATAACAGTACTGGTACAGGTACTGGTAAATGTGTCATTCAGTCTCTGTTGTCCTCCAAGTGGGACTTATGTTAGATATGTGCTCAGGTCCTCTTTGTTGGTATTGTATGTGGGTGGGGCCAGTTCCTGGACTGGAAGTAGCCCCTGAGTCCTTCCAAGTCCACAGGAGGGAAGTAGGCACCGATGCGTTTTCTCAGCCACCACTTACCCTCAGATGCTTGCGCACTGCCGGGTTGGCTGAATTTGTATTTGAAATGTTCCCCTCGAACCCATCTGAGACATGGAAAAAGACAATTGTGTCACAAGGAACTAATACTCATCCTATTTGTTGGTAAAGGTGATGTTAAACAGGGGAAATGGACAATGATGGGCACTGGAGTTGCATGACCTTTGCATAACATAGTCTTTAAGTGTTTAAGGGGACCTATTATGCTTTTTCCACTTTTATGACCTATAAATGTTTTATTCTCGTGTTAAACGATGTTTCAGATAATGAGTTTTGCATATTTGGAAGTGAGCCGGAGGCAGGACGTGGGTGGAATAAATTAAAATAGACCGTTTTGAAAATCCAAGGAAATACAGCTGGAATAGGTGTAGATTCTGGAAGATCTAGAGAGTTTTCTATGTGCATGTGTAGCAGTTCTATGGGAGCATAATTGGTCCCCTTTAACTTCCAAATACAAGGGTTTGTTAATGAATACGATTGGTTATGTTAACACTGAAAAATGCACTCTTGAAAAAAGTATACGCTTACCTGGGGACACCTGTGTCCTTGAAGGGGTTGTGGTCCAGCAGGGAGAGGACTGTGCTATCATTTGCTAGCAGGCGCCCTGCTATGTGAATGACCCACTCACTCTGCTCATAGGTCTATGTGGAAAGTCAAACATATGTTTTTTTAATGAAGATGACATTTTTTTGTGTGTAAAATATAATTAATATTAACTCTGAGTGGTCCAAACAGTAAGTACACTAAATGATGACAAAGTAAAATGTACTGTACACCACAATGAATGTGTTTTACATACATCATCTCCTCAAACTGTTGATGTCTAGTATCCCACCTGGAAGGCAGCGAACCACATGAGCCAGTCCAAGCGGTAGTGATATGGGGAAATGAGGCACGGCCGACGGTACACGTCTCCCGGCTTACACAAGAACTGGTACTCCTCCCAAACCGCCTCTGGGTCTTTGGGATCCTTACTCAGAGTGCCTTGGAAAATCACCTCCGTGCGCTCCTTGGTAATGCTGTTAAGTAGGGAGTCGCATTAAGATCAACAGGTCAAACTGATGCTTGAAAGTGTGCCTCAAATAGGAGATGCCCTCAAACTGTCATCAACCCATTTCATGTAATTTATGATTTCAATATCTGTCACCACGTTTTACACAAACCTTGCTGAAAGATGTAATGAAAGAATAAAACCAGTGAGTGTACCTGCCAAAGGCCCCGTATGTATTGACGATGCGCAGCGGGTCAAAAGACGTGTTCATCACCTGTCTGGGACTCAGCAAATTCATCAGCACCGGAACACTCAGGCAGCCAATCAGAATGCCCAAAGATATGTTGACCACCTGACGAATCCGCATCCCTGACACACAAAAAAGAGAGACAAGAAGAAATTAGTAAGTAAATGAATCATTTCAAAAGGCACTAACATGCATTATCGCAAAAGGGCGGTTGCTATTGTTTTTAATGCAGATACTTTATATAAGCCATTACTATATTGAGATGAGTAAAAATTCCACATTATTTGTGGTAAGTCTGGCCTACTGATTGAGCACCATGAACAGCAGCTTGAGTACCTCTGGTGGGTTTGGGGCTTTGTCCTTGTTGGTCCTCATTCTGAATCTCCAGCACCTTTTCCTTAGCTCCACTTCTAGAGCCAAACAAGAAGCCCAATGATGCATCGTCAAAACAGGCCAGACTTGGAACAATGGTCAACCAGTTGAGGAAACTCAGATTCCCACTCACAATCAGAGTGGCCTAGAACCCAAAAAGACAGAGCAGAGAACTGGTGACCTTTAGGAACCAGATATTTTTGTGGTTGATTTTTGTGTTACCTGAAATAGAATCTGAATCACACCATTGGCGATACACATCCGCCTGCCCAGGAAGGTGAAGAATGGGACGATGAGCTCAATGAAGTGGTTGGACAATGTCTCAAAGCGATGGAACCACCAAGGGGAGCGATGCATGTAGTATGACATGGGGTTAGGAACAGGCTGTGTCTGCAAAAACACTGTACCATTTTACATTTTCCACCATTTTATATGACATCATACAAAATAAAATCCACCTCGTACCTCATAGTGATAATCCATGCAAGTGAGGTCCCTCCAACATTTGTCCCCTCTAATTTTAATTAGGCCCTGAAATATATACACACACCTCAACGTTTGTAATATCATAAAGCAGTTATGATATATACATTCAGTGGTGAGAACTTGGGCAGGGAGGACAGTTTTACTCACAGCTCCAAGCATGATACGGACAATGAGCCACCTGAAGGTCCAGATGCAGATGAGGGACGGGGGACAGTGGCGGGGTACTTGAGACAGAGTCCACACTGGACATAGAAAAATGGCCAAAAATCCAGTTTCTAACAGCTGACTCTCCCAGCCTGGAAATGCAGTGTTGATAATCATCATAAGGCAATAAGATGCATTATCTATCCACTGTTTATACTGTAAATATAAATTGTATTATATTATATTGTAAGGTACATACAGGACTGTAACCAAGTCGGCAATTAACATTATTCAATTTGTGTTATCATATCATAGCCCTGGAATTAACAGAAAAAGGAAAAATACTATATCTGGGAGATAATTGGATGGCACCACCAGGCTCACTTACCAAAGGAGTACCTACAGAGACAAAAAACTAAAGTAAATATTCCATTGTGTAACCTAATGAAAACATATGTGCACATTCAAAACTTACCACAGTTGTCCCACATTAACCAGGGAGTGGTATAGCACCCACAAAGTCACCATGATCACCATATTGGCCATTCCCGTCACCAGAACAAACACGGACAGCACCATCCCCAACAGGGCAATGCCATCTAGGTTGCCGTTCATATTGTTCCAGTCCAATAACCAGAGGATCGAGGGGGTGTACGCCAGGGCAGCCATGCCTATCTTTCCCCCCACGTAGCGCTTGACGTTATTGAGGTAGCTCTTGCAGGGCATCAGTCCGTTTTCGCCTATCAGCTGTTTATTCTGGTTGTATGCAACACTGAAAGCGACAACTAGAGAAAAAAAAGAGATTGGGAAATTCTTGAATTTGATGACAGGAATATGGCAACATTCACAATTGATTTTGATGCAGTGTATCAGGAAAACAAGCATTTTTTGTGTTGCTGAGCACAGCTTCAGAAAGACTTTAGAGCACAAACAAATGGCTACCAGGGGAGCCATACCTGTGGGATGTCAGTGTCATAAGACATGAGAGGGATGCCCAGAAGAAAGTTGGCTGACTTTTGAAGGGGCAGAATGAAAAGGTATTTTTTTAGTTGGCTACTTTGACATTGGTCACATTGTAATGCAAACAATATCTGTGTAAATCAGTTACTAAATAACATTGTATGATATTGCGGCTAATGTGTGTTTATGGTGTCTGGGCAACTTCTGTGTTTGGAGCCTTTGGACATTTCTGTGCTTATGCTCCTTCCCAATCAGTCCAGTAAGTATATTTGTAACATGCTAACGTCAAATCTAATTATTATTAATTGATTTGATTGGTGTTCATATACATTTAAAGTAAAAACAGAAGCATAGGAGCCGTCAAAAGATCCTGATACTGTGAGTCATGGACAGTATTTCCTGTCAGGTCAGTGTACTTACAGTAAATAAAGGCAACGGAGCGCAGCAGCACAATACGAGTAAGCCAGAAAGTCCCCGTTTGTAAAGATTGGAGCTTCTTTTCCTCGTCGCCACTTTCGTCAGTGTCTGCGGCATCTTTTCTGCTGTTGTCTGTAGACTTTGCTTCCGTTGGACCACCTTGCAGACGCCTTCTTCTCACAGACGCGCCACTTTTCCCACTGGAAGCCGCCATGTTTGTTTTGCGTCACGCAGTCACGTGACCAAACAGGCGGAAGTGAGTAGCATGGAGGGATGGATAGAAATATCACAAATTTTCACGTCCTTTCAGGTTATTTTTTTGAAATATGTTTGTGTTGTTGTGCTGAATGCTGAATCACAACTGTTCAGGAATCTACAGTACATACATATATACGTTTTTATAGCTTATTTGATTTTATTTTAGGCGTATTTTACAAATATCGCTATGATAATCTCTAATTCTGGTCTAAGTATATTATTTTTTGATCACCTAAAATTTGTCGCTATTTTAATGCATTATTTTCCATTAAGGGAAATGAAACAGCTAGGGGAAAAAAGCACTTTCACCATTGTAATCGTATACTGTAGCCTCCATGATTACCTTCTGAGCCACTTAAAATAGGGTGTGTAAACAAAAGACAAAACAAAAATTCATCTGCATTAGACTTTTATAGTCAAACAAACAATGACCAATGATCAACAACATCTTTTCAAAAAATTGAAAAATAAATAAAACCCTCAGTGCTATTACATCATAGTCCTTCGGAGCCACTATAACTGTTTCACAATAACAGCAACAGTTCAAGAGAACAAATAAAGAAGGCAATAGCTGTCATATACGTACAGTATGCTTAAGGAACTTTCTGGATACAGATCAACCACCTGCAGCTATGTTAAGAGCAAATGATCGCTGAGAGTTTGTGTGTTTTTAATGCATATTTGTGGTAAACAGTACTTTGCAGATCTAACATGGTTTTAAAACGCACACACACATACACACTGCACATTCAAAATAAATGAACAATGTGTGATGATCACATCATAACATTAGCGTTCGGAAACTTCAAACCATTCATTCACAAGACAAAATTCCAGGCAAAGTCAACATGTGGCATTAAGATAGTAGCCACAAAAGTCAGGACACCATCCACGTTTAGGCCCCTTTTGGCCTTGAGTCCTCTTCAGCATTTTTCTTCATTGTGGCCTCGAAACAACACCCATTCCCAACCCATCACCTCCAAACAATGGTCCATGGTCACACGTCGGGGCTGTTTTGGATCCGAACAGACCAAGCCACTCCAGGTGAGTGCTGCTTTTAGTAAGGCCTCAGGGTTTGTGTTTAAAATGAGCCTCCACTGCCAGACAAAAATAAAATGGAAGTAAGATTGTCATGATCGTGGTTTGTTTCAAGCATGCTTAACATATTGAGTTAACAAAATTTATATATTATTAAATTGTTTACAAATAAACATGAAAAAGTAAATAAAATTACAGTGGAACCTTAGTTAGTGTCATCCGTTCTCTAACCAAAACATTCATTCATTCATTTTCTACCGCTTTTTCCTCACGAGGGTCGCGGGGGGTGCTGGAGCCTATCCCAGCTGTCTTTGGGCGAGAGGCGGGGTACACCCTGGACTGGTGGCCAGCCAATCACAGGGCACATATAGACAAACAACCATTCACACTCACATTCATACCTATGGACAATTTGGAGTGGCCAATTAACCTAGCATGTTTTTGGAATGTGGGAGGAAACCGGAGTACCCGGAGAAAACCCACGCATGCAAAAACCCACGCTTAGAAGCTAAGGACGTTTGGTCATAAAAAACTGGACTCATGCAATGTTACAACAACATGACAAGATGTGCACCGTATTGTACGCTAACTGAAAAATGTATGTAAACCGAGGACAAATTTTCATAATTAACTGAAAAACACGCTAACCAAATCTACGAGATAGAGCTGCAGTCAGATGGCGTTATAACATGTGACCCTGTGTACCTGCATATTCCTGCGGCCTCATTGGGCGATTGATGACCCTCTGAAAGGCCGCTATCCAGTCTCGTTGCTCAGCCTCGGTCTCACAGGCAAACAGGAACTTCCTGTCTGGTGTGACGATGGTGATGCCGTGGTTCCAATGGTAGCCTTGGATGGTCGGTGGCAGGCCAGACAGGACGGTGTAACTGTTCTCCTTACTGCCAATGAATACTTCACCGCGGGCGTAGGCGTCCTGGAAGACAGGAAGTGAGCAAACATACGGTGGAAAAAAAAGGTAGAAAAAAATAAATGGGGAGACAATCTTTGGTACCAGCGGGTCTTTGAAATACATCAGTCTTCTGTCGTCCATTGTGAACCACCTCTTCTTGAAACCCTCAGTGTGCTGTACAGGCAAAAGAAATACACAAAAAATCAGATTTAGCAGATGACATCGTCTAACATTTACATGAGTTAATGAATTACTAGTAATAGCTATGGAGAAGGGTAGGAATAAATAAGCTCTGCTTCTTTCTACTCCTTTTCAGGCATGTTGAATTGTGCAAATGTAATCATGTGATGTTCATTAATGTAACTTGTTATGCATGTCAGAAGGAAATATTTCATACCATACAAATCTTGCTATAAATTGCAGTTTGTTATTGGAATTTCGAGCAAACTTAAGCATTATCAATCAATAAGGTTTCTTAATTAACAAAAAAGTGTTAAAGATCACTTTAATACAAACCTTTGGACCTGTTTTCTCCATGAAACCTTCCTTCATGAAATTCCGAGTCAATTTGGGCACCAGCTGGAAAACATTAAAGCATGATATATGAAAAATAAATCTAAAATATGAAACATATTTTGTGTAACTAAGCTCTGAATCCGAACCTCCTCATCACTGGCTCCGGGGAAGGCAACTTGTAGGTAGTGGAACCTGGCCGCTCGGATTGCGTTGAACCAGTCCACCATCTCCTGTTCAGAACAAAGAAAAAAAATGCATCTGAATTTTAAATATTTGATGTAAATGATAGTGTGAAGGCTTTAGAATAACCTTTGTGGATGCTGCAGTGTGGTCGATATCACCCAAGCAGATTGGATGAACTCAATGAACTTGCATTTGTCACTACTTGGCCAGCAGAGGGAGCTGTGCTCTACAATATGCTTAGACCAGAAGGCCACTAATATCAGCATCTTTCTTTGGCAGAAACTTCTCATTTTAGATTAAAAAAAATCTAGATTAAATCTCTCAATTAAGTCATAATTTTGTGTCCAAACGTTCCACTGAGGGCTGCATACAGAAAAACTGAAGGATGTGTGTGCCGTTAATAATATGCGTTAAGATTGACAGCCCTAATACGGACGAGTTGAATGTTTTATTGTACTATTAAAATGCTGGAACCTCGGCCATCTCTGTGTGGAGTTTGCATGTTCTCCCCGTGCATGCGTGGGTTTTCTCCGGGTACTCTGGTTTCCTCCCACATTCCAAAAACATGCTAGGTTAATTGGCGACTCCAAATTGTCCATAGGTATGAATGTGAGTGTGAATGGTTGTTTGTCTATATGTGCCCTGTGATTGGCTGGCGACCAGTTCAGGGTGCACCCCGCTCCAGCACCCCCCGCGACCCTCGTGAGGATAAGCGGTAAAAAATGAATGAATGAATAAAAGGCTGGACTTTTCAGTAAAATGCCATTTAAGCACAAACACACTCCTCCACTTCCTCATTGGATGTTTACTGTGACCCACC
Organism: Doryrhamphus excisus; assembly: GCF_030265055.1. Lineage (NCBI taxonomy): Eukaryota > Metazoa > Chordata > Actinopteri > Syngnathiformes > Syngnathidae > Doryrhamphus > Doryrhamphus excisus. The sequence goes on along the minus strand of NC_080487.1, from coordinate 3,582,940 downwards.
TTAGCATCACTGTGGTAGACAAAGATGTTCCTTGTGCTGTTGTCTTTCAGGTAGGTGATCTGCAGCCCGCAGGGGTTGCCGATCTTGGCCGGTTGAAAGGTGGCGTTGAGGGTTTCAATTTTCATCACCGCCTTAGGATCTCTAGCCTTCAATTTGTTTAGGCAGCATAAACAACACAATGACCTTTAATACAAAGCATGCATGTGTTGGTCATCAACAGTGAAATATTGCTCACATCCTGCTTGTTGAAATATTTGAGAGCCCCCTCCCTCTCGGACAGGATGAACTTTCGGCTGAGGAACTGACCGTTGTCTCTTCCTCGTTTCCATAGAAACCCCTCACGGTATCCTGGTGAAAAATAAATGTGAGCAAGAGACCGGGAGAACATTTAAACCGTGCCAGTGACATCTTGTCGAGGGAGAGAGGGAGAAAACAAAAGGGCAGAACGTGAAAAGAAGAGCGGCACATGATGTCTGTGCCAGATCATTTTCCCTGTTAATAATATTCCCTTCTATTTTAAGCACATATACTTCCTGTTCACTCTATTTTGGCCAAAGCCTCAGCCAACACTGTCTCCTTTTCATGTTTTCCTTGTATTGATGCCATACAATGAACTCCTTGCTGTCTAATCTGTGTCTTAAATTAGAGCAGTAGGTGCAAAGATAATAATTCAATATAGTAGGTTGATCATTAGTCTTACACGTATGTTACACGTGTGTAAAAATAGTACTTAGTTCATTGAAAGAAATATAAGGTTGCCTGAGCCGTGCAGGCCTCACAGCTAGGAGACCCGAGTTCAATTCCACCCTCGGCCATCTCTGTGTGGAGTTTGCATTTGCAGTTTCCGGGTACTCCGGTTTCCTCCCACATTCCAAAAACATGCTAGGTTAATTAGCCACTCCAAATTGTCCATAGTTATGAATGTGAGTGTGAATGGTTGTTTGTCTATATGTGCCCTGTGATTGGCTGGCCACCAGTCCAGGGTGTACCCCGCCTCTAGCCTGAAGACAGCTGGGATAGGCTCCAGCACCCCCCGCAAACCTCCTTGTGAGGATGACAATAGTTGGGTCGACAATAGTAATATAGGAATTTTTCACATTAAACTGTACAATTGCAAATGTTTCAATTCTCCAAAATTTCAGCTCAATTTTTGGGAGGCACCACCTTCCTCAAGGCACAAAAGCTCCTGCTATAAAGAGTGGAGACATTGAGGTTTGATTACCCGCAGTGGGTTTTATCACTTTAAGCAAAGCCATTACCACCCATTATCAATCTTCTGCAAAGGCGTGTAATGGAACATTAGACAGTTATTTGATCCTTTTGTTGGTATTAAAATATTGAGTAGTACAGCTTTAATTACATTCCGTTTTAGCATAAAAGCTCATGCATGGAGAATGTTTTTTTACATGTCTTTCATTGTCCCCCCTGCTGCTGCTTCCCATTTTCTTTTTTTTTTTATTGTCCTCAGCACTCATTTTACTGTGTGTTTCTGTCTGTGGGTGCGCTCGGTATTTGGCATTGCCTCATCAATCAATAGCCTCTATTGTCCCCACCCACGGCTCCTTCCCGGTACACGGTTACCTCCTTCCCTCCGCATTCACAATCAATGCTGACATGGCCTACCACTGAGGCTAAGTTACTGCCAAGAGTATATCTCAATCAATCTTGAAACACATACAGATGAACCTTGCCTGTGATGAAGACAGCTTGATCGAATGACTCTTAATAACGCATACTGTCTGCATGTATTTGTGTGTGTGGAGATGGTTTTCCACTGTCATGAAGAATGGGTGAGGTCACTTCATACACTATTATCATGGTTCTGACAATGGCGAAATATGACAAAGACCTCCCAAGTACGATGCAGTGCAGTTCTACATCACTGTAAACCAGATAATATATAATGATGTGGCTCATTTGTGTATATTACATATGCAAAAACAACATCAAACGGTGGACGAGTGTGAAGCATGTTGGCCACGCAGTCTAGGAGATCGGGCAGACAGACTATAAGTCACTGATGAGCCAATCATGACCTATGAAGTTGTCAACTCATTGGAAATTGCAAGGGGGTCATTACTCAATAACAGTCAAGACAGTCAACTCATCACACAGCAACTTAACACTCAAAAAGTACCCATAATGAATATAAAAACATGCACCAATACAAATTCACAATGAAAATACATTTTCAAGTTTTACCATGAGGCACTTTGTCTGAACAAATTAAAGGGCATAGAAAATGAATGGATCTCTGTCCACTAGAAGGACCCAGAGGGAGGCTGACGTCATTGCACTATATACTGTATAATGAATCTCAGCTCAGACACCATATGTAAATTTAGCATGTTCTCCTCGGGCTTCCTCCAGCAGTCCAAAAACATGTTAGGTTCATTGCAGAGTCCAAATTGTCCATCGGTGTGACTGTGAGTATAAACGGTTTGTATGTGCTCTGTGATTGACTTGTGATCAGAAGACACCGGTACTCTCTGCAGTTGAGTCGCTAAAAGTGTACTGGCCCCCGTGCAAGGAAATTGTGTACTTTCACCATAATTCAAACCCAAAGAGATATTTTCACGTACCTGCCGAATAAGGTTCCTGCTTCTCAATAAACTCAAATTCATTCCTCTCGTACTTGGCTCTGATCCACTGCTCTCTAAGCAGCCTGGGAACACAACGACAACACTCACCGTTAGCACAATGCCGACCCAGGGATTTTCAAAGTGTGGCACGGTGAGTCTAATACAGTACACCCCGAAAAAGTATTTTGTGGAATTCACTTCTCTCTTTTGTGCTGCTTACTTATTATGAAAACATAACTGAAGTTATCATAACAGGTTTGAAAAATATTTGTGTCTTTATTATTCTCAGCAAGGAATGGCGGAAGAAGTAAGAGCGCAAGGAGAAGAACAAACTCCACACAGATTCCGACCCAGAACTTCCTGGCTGTGAAACAGACCTGCGAACTACACTGCCACAGTAAACACCTTTTTGTTATTCTAAACACCATCCTGTTTGTTTCTTGACCCCAATTAGCTTGAATAATGAAACAGCCGGCAAGACTCATTGTCACTCATCAGCCGCATTAAAACACACGCTGCTCAGCATTGGAATGGACTTTCAGGCCGTGTTGCAACTGATGTAAAACGAAGCGTCATCACATCACCGTCCTCATCTGCCTACTTTTACAACCTAATCTCTTCCTGGATCGCCTTCATTTGTTCAACTGCTGTTTCCTTTCCTTCAAGGGACACTATCCTGCACATTTCAGGGGCTTTGAAATAGTATTGGATGCCGGTGGTGCAGGGGTGTCCAAAGTGCAGCTCAGGGGCCATTTGTGGCCCGTAGCTGTTTCTTAAAGGGGCACACAGCACATTCTAAAAATAGAATTTAAGAAGAAAACTAAATAAAACACACACACACAACAGCAAAATGAAATAATCCATTTAAAAAATCTGAAGTCGTACATTTACGCTAATAGTATCATAATATTATAAGGAAAAATGTGCCGTGCTTCCTTAAATTTTTCAGGATGTGGCTCTCGGTGGAAAAGGTTTGGACATCCCTGGTTTCAACCTTAGTCCGCAAGACCACACATAGTCTCCCGCCTGACTACTCCCACTAAAGGGTTAATCTCCCACAGCCTGCTGTGTAGAGGCAGCAACACAATGGAGTAACCCATTAATATATTGGGTATATTTATATATACTCCGAGTATACTTACTTGCAGTCAGTGTGTGTTGGTCTGTAGTAGAAAGCAGGGACCTTCTGCTCATATTTGGCCTTAGCCACATTGTTTCCCATTGCAGCCATAAGCTGAAAGGCATAAACCAAATAGTTCATATAGCAACATACAATGTGCGTATAATATAATATGTCTAATGATAAACAACACAAACACATTCATTTATGACGGTAAACCATTATTTTTATTGGCCCTTAGTATTTTCTAGTATATTTAATCAATAAAATCTGCCAAATTCTACGCTGCACCAAGTCATATAATATACAGTATTATTTTTGGATTAATCTGATTAAAATGTGTAATGATTTGACAGCCCTACATCTCACAATGAAAGTGTAACTGTTCCATTGACTTCTCCACCTCCCTACAGAGAGAGGGCAGAGGTCAGGGTCCTGTTCAGGGTCATTCCATGGATGACACATACTGTACAGTAAACACAAAGGAACTATTGTATATGACCTAGAGTCACTTCAATTCAGTAATGATGACATCTCATCACTCATTCTTTACAGACTCCCTTAACTTGAGTTATTACGTATATATGATTTCTACTTCCTGTCATGTTTGCTATATAAGAGCCTTACCTCCACGTCACTCGCATCCCACGTATCCTGAACCGACTTGACCCTGCTGATGTGAGGGATGCTGCGGTGGAGGAGAGAGCAGGCCTGGCAAACAAACACACCCAGAGTCAGTGATGCCCAGTCTGGCTCTGCAAGATGGGAGACAAGAAGAGAGAGGGGATGGGGAGGAGGAGAGGAGAGGTTGCAGGAGATAAATAAGAAGGGAAATGGAGGAGGAAAAGGTAAATTTGTGGAGAAAAGAAAATTCAAATTGTAGTACAGAAGAAAAGGAAGGATTTAGAGCAGTAATGGTTGTGTCTTTATTAGAAGTTGTATTAATCTGACATGACTGGGCATTACGTGAATATAATGTAAGTCAGCTGGCTTGAGTTCATAGGTTATTTTTATATTCTACCATTTGTATCAGGTCAAGGTTTCACAAAAAGCATCTAAAATATATTTCTAAAGATCCCGATTGCAAATGCAAAATAAGAACTGCTGTTTAGGATGACAGGCTGTGTTTCCTTTGACTGTACTGAGATTAACAAAATAGATTGAATGTGTTTTTCTGGTCACACATCTGCATTACCACTTGAAAGTGTGACAAAAAAAAACACCATAATATTCAAGATGTCTTTTTAAAACTGTGAAATATATTCTTTTTGTTTGTTCTATTCTTTTTATATATAAAAAAATTATAGTGCCATTGAAGCACGGACCGTAGCATTTAGATCATCATTCACTCTGAATACAGCTTCAGAAAACTGAAAGCCTCATAAGCAGTCAGACAGACGCTTTTCCGAGAACATGACACAGACAGCAGCTCCCGTGGGTGTTGAGGAAAGGTACACTTTAGTCCCTGGATCACGGGGGTCTTTGCTTCTGCCCACGTCAACAGAGCTTATCAGAGAAAAGCAAAATGTCATATGAAGATAAATGCTACACAGAAACATATCAATGTAGTTGCTAATGCAAAAGCTGTGTCTTCACGAATAACCACCGTATAAGTGCATGTATGCTATTGTCATGTACAGTCAAGTGCATTGTAAAGACAATCAAATATGATCATCACGGTATGCACTGATCCATCTATACATCCATCTAACTATTTGCATGAATCTGATGCTATTCTTTGACATGCCCCCCCACACACACAAAGCAACAGAGTGAATGAAAAACACAAAAATAAGAAAAATCACTCAAATTTCACTCAATAGACATCTCGTTACCAAGGTAGCGCATTTATAAACATTTTATTTTACTAATTTTTTTTCCTTTATTTGGGCAAATATATGAATCATTACAGTGCATTTCTTACATCAATCAAAATATAACTTTCCATTATTTACATTTGTATTCAACTATCTGATCCCAAGCCCAAAAGGAGTAGGCTGAAGCAAAAGCTTATAAATGCCTAAGATATAATCATGTTCATGTTTCCCCTGTTATTATTATCACTGTAATATTATTATTATTATTATCATTATTGTTATAATCTTTATCATTATTACCATCATTATAATCATCATTAATATTACAATTTTCATCATTATAGTTAACAATTTTTTTATTTTTATTTTTAATTATTTAATTTTACAGACATTTGTCAACCAGCTGTCAGTATATATGGTTTATATTAAATATGAATGGCATATCTGCATATCTGTAGTATGAATTCCCCTCTCGTGATGAACATACCGGTGTATTTATATTCTATCCCATTCACTTGTACCCCAATAGGTAGTTTCTTTGATGCCACTATAATATCTGCTGCATCTCACACACTCAACAGCTGCCCTCTCTCACAAGCCCTTCGCATACACACACACAGTGTGTAATACTCAAATGACACCTAAAGGAAATGGGAGTAAAAGGAGGAAGGGAAACAAAAAGGCTAGAAGTGTTACCGGAATGTGTATTTGTTTCTCCGTTTGATTCATCTAATTTTAACTTCAATCATAAAACAAGTCATCCATTACTATTTTAAAACACAGACACTGTCTAGAGCAGCCGTGGTGAGGTCATCGCCGTGTGAGTCACACGACACTCATTGGAGATTAGTGCATGTCTGACAAACCGAATGCAATAGCATACACGTGCAGGTCATTGTGTGCTCCAATGGTTTTTAACAGCAATAGAGGGATACTGGGGTGCCAGTGGTGGTAGGAATTGTGGTCTATGGTTTGTATCCATCGAGATAACAAAGATAAGGTGCCATGATGAGACTGAAAGATTGGATAAGATGGCCACATCATGTCGCCCCACCTTTAGTTTTATTGGAGAATCTAAATTGTTTATGGGTGTGAATGGACCGGGTGTACCCAGCCTCTCCTCGAAAGTCCGTTGGAAGAGGCTCTCACAATTCAGCATGTCTAAATAGGGGAAGGAAGAAGCAGAGTTTATTTAATCCTACCCGTTCTTTGTATTTCTACAATTTTCTATACCGGTTTGTTGTTATTTTTAAAATCAGAGTTATTACAACATTTTTTTTTTTTTAAGGACAAACACTTACTTTTGTATGCGGACAAAAGGCCCAAGCACAGAGGAAAATATTGGATTTTTTTTTTTTTTGCACACATTGCCTTAATATAATATCTGATATATTGCATTTGTGTTATGTTTGGTAAGTTAAATTATAGTGTATTTGTAAAAAGTGGATAACATGCATTGTTTTTCTCGAAGTTGCACATTTATATGGTCTAAATCAGACATGGGCAAACTGCATCTGTATCTGTATATTACATGCATGCAGTCTTTCCTTTACTAGGAGAATCTCTGATACTTTGTTGCAAAACTCACTGGCTTTTCCTCTATGGAAGAACGGCAGCAACAAGCACCTTCAAGCTTGTTTTCATAATCATGTGTGGATGTAATTCTGTTTTATTATTACTATGGGTGAAGGAATAAGGAGTTCCAATGTTTAAAGCCACTGCATAATAAAGTTGCTGTGTAACAAAGACATTTTAATTATTCCTAATAAGAAAGGACTAAGGCTTCTGAGAATTTCATGGACTTTACTCATGACTCACACTTCAGAAGACTGCTTAGGTTCGGATGGGACTCGTTTGTGTGTCCTTAGCGAAGGGCAGACGCACAACATTGCAATGTTATGTCACCGTAGAAAACACAGTCAAAGGCAATTACTAAGGACGACTTAACATAAAAAAGCATGTGCGTGTAAACGGGCTGATTCATAGATGATGCTGCGGCGCAGGGTAGGTAAGATAAGGTCAACAGAAGATGCAGCATCATCACACTTAGGGCTTGGTTGTCTGAACTTTTCCCACAGAGGGCCACATACTGAAAAATCAAAATACGGTAAAAAAAAAAATGTCTCAAGTTCGCCACACTTCCTTTCCTGTGTTCTGCCCCCATTTGTAAAACCGTTATCAAGGTTCCTTACCCAATAAAAGCATAATTAAAGACTGTGCCATCCATGAGAATACAACATTCTAAATACATTTACGATCAGAAAAGTGGAAAAAAAGCACAATATGTCACCTTTAAATAACACCACAAAGCCCTTGACATGACAAGATTTCCACATTGATAAGAGTTCTGATAAGACACCCATCATTGTTCAACTAAAACCTCAGTCAGTCCATCAACACATGTAAAGCAAGAATGCATAGCACTGCATGTTTAATCAAAATGGTTCTCAACCAGTGATTATCATCAGCTTTTATAGAACTATCCCTTTATTTTGAGTTTTCAACAGCTCTTCATCCACATCTGTGAGAGGAACTCTACTGCAGCCAGTCCTCAGAGGAACCACACAAGCCTCCAAGCACTGCCATTCAGCCCATCCTGGAACCTCAGCAGCCACTTTGGCTAAACACCATTTCAGTGGTGGACGTATAGCGATAGACTAAATAGAGGGATGGAATATTGCATATGAAATATTGCATTATTATCCCATGTAGTCCTACTAATTAGAAAACAGATATTTGCTGTTCAGTTACAACATGATGCCACTATGGACACATACAGGAACAAAGCCTCTATATGGAGGGGACAGCTTATGTCTAGCCTGCACACACTGACCAGCCATGACAACACACACATATACACACAAAGTCTTGTAAAGAGGAGCAATATGACCGTCTTTGCATACCCGGGTTGCCGCAGTCCATGCACGTCTCGTTGTCCGGTCTCGTCAACACGTCTTGCAGGAGCCGGTTGTTCCCCTCCGGTTCCATGGTGACTTTCTCCCAGGCTTGCACAAGCACATCCGCTGTCTGCAAGCCAATAGACAGAGCAGAGGATCACCTGTCGGCCGGATGCTCTATCTCTCTCGCTCTCTGGTGATTACTTTATTATCAGGGATGTGTGGATCGATACAAATATCGATAGCATACCTACCAAGGAGAGTGTTATTATCGAATCAAAAAACAATATTTTAAGTGATGGCTATCAGTATCAGTATGGTATTTACTTGGTATCTGTATATAATAATTTAATTGCAGTATTAGCCACCCCTTCAGTCTCTCATAGGCTTGCATCTAGTGTTATGTGTTGAGAGTGGGACATCTAGTGGTGATCTATTTTTTGTCATCAGCGCCATAACATTAGGTACACAATCACAATCTAAATGAGGCTCAATGCAAGAATTTTATTGTCATTTGTGTTAAAGATGCACAGACATACATAGACGCCGCATCGAGTGGGTTTATTCACAGCAGCGACACGTCAAAATCGCGGCCATATTGGATCAGGTAGAAAAATGACAATCACATTATTTTGAGTCCCTAACTGTTTCCCAAGTATATTAGCGCTTGTGCGAATGTATAAACAAGAGGAATTAACTTAAATTTCTTTGTAGAAATGCGCTTTATGAAAGTTATTACATTTACAGCACAGCCTTTGACACATCCAATATGGCGACGACATTGACGTACGGTTCAGCGCTCGATGTGGCGTCTATCCATGGCTGGTGTCACAAAAACAAGCGCGAGGCTTGTGACGTCAAATTAAGGCGACAAAGAGTGGTGTGTCATATACCTGCGACCGCTCCTGTCTTCACCTTCCAGTAAACATTACGACGTTGTAATGAATTTCGGGTCTAAGACTTTTAAACCTCGACCACCTGACAAAGGAGCCTTCCCATTAGATCACTTTGGTAAGTTGACATTTGTTATTGTCTATTATGGACAGGATGCAAGGGCTAAGTTGTTATTTTGTAAAGCAGCGTTGTACTGTATACAGTATATTTCAAGAAACAAATTGTAAGCGGCATAGAAAAAAGATGTGTGGTTGGACATTGAGGCTGATTATTATTGTCATTTCAGGAGAGTGCAAAGCCTTCAAAGAGACCTTCATGAAATGTTTGCGAGACAACAACTTTGACAACTCCAAATGTCGACTCCAGTCCAAATCCTACCTGGAATGTCGCATGGACCAGTGAGTTAGAATGTTCTTCTTGATATATTGAATGAACACTGTGTGGTTTTAATTCATTTTGTGTGCCATTTCTCATTCCAGTCAACTTATGGCAAAAGAACCATTGGAAAAACTTGGATTCAAAGATATGGTTGATCCTCCTCCCAGCCAAGCAAACAAAGACTGCCAACACTGACATGCCACCACTGGTGGCTTCTGTTGTGTTGCATAATGGACACAAATATGATCTTATCTTAAATCTTAATCTTCAGTTTTACACATTTACGAACAATTACAGGCATGCAGTAGTGTACTGACTTAAGCATGAAATTACACGACATCCCATTTTGTCAAAACATCATCCTGCTGGAAAATGTTGGACGTATTGACTTGTGAGACGACGCCCTCTGCTGCATTCAAAGCTGGGGCACTCTTTTTTTTTCCTGCAGGTAGCACTTTCTATCGATAGCAGGGAAAATGATGATGGGGATCTACTGTATATAAAAATATAAAAATAACTGGGGGTGGGGTGGCCCCTCTAATGCAGTGGGAGGGGAAACTTTGGTGTTGTGCTGCATATATTCAAAAACTTATGTGTGAAATGTTGTGGTGCAAAAACGGCACTAAATCTTGAAGAAAGGTCCAGAATATTTTGTATTTTTGTCTAATATATGGAGAGGTTTTTCTGATTCTATAATTCACTAAAAATGTGTCTATGTTCATTTGTTTTGGGTCGTTTTCAAACAGTACCCCTCATAAAATGATCCCGAATTGCAATGGTTTTGGCACTCTCTATCACATTGATTTACATGAAGGAGCTATTATGTTGTACTATAGTGCAGTACTAGTAGTTACCTGTTACATGAAAAAGAAACCATTTTCAGCTTTTATTCATTCGTGCATTCAGTGTTTGCATACTTGACATATACACCCCCACAGCCTTGCAGTATCTTTGCAGGAAAAGCCTGTGAGTGGCAGTGGGTCAATGGGTGGAGGGGGCGCTACTGAAGATAACACCAGCGTGCTTTTCTAGATAACACTTAAACATGAAAAGCCCAAAGACATTTTTGTATACTTGAGTTAATTAGACCACAGAAGCACCAAATATGTATTCTTAAAATCAAATCCATTTATGACTATTATTGCATTTGGCGTATAAAAATATGATATAAAGAATCAGCATGAAGGTTTTCTTTTCATTTGAGCTATCAGTAGATATGATGTTAAACTCCCTTTAATATTATATATAATTATTATTATTATGTGCATTTTAGCGACAGATTTAGACACATTTATTTTCAATAGGTGTCCACTTTAAACTAATACTGTTGAATACTTGAATTTGATCTTTTTTTGCAGCATTACTGCAAACTTGTCAATATTATTGATGAATATAGTTTTGAGTGTTGTACAGAGCAGTTCCCCAACTCAGATCACAAAATGAGAATTTTGTGCAAAAGTTATTCTACTTCAGTAGCTCAATTAAAAACCGAAGACACCATTTGTAATGGTTTAATTTAATTTGAACATGCATCAGATTACAATTGAATGCATCCCATAATCAGTTCACAGTTCCACATGTCCAAAAGGAGTAGGAAGAAGCAAAGCTTATTAAATCCTACCCCTCCATCTGGTACTTTTACAATCAGTAACTGTTACATTTGTTCACTTCCTGCTTTCCTAATATAGTTTACGTTTTTTTAATTATTTTTTTTTTATTTTATTTTTGTCACGTACCGAAGTACGAGGTAATATGACCATACAATGACATAATGGGTATCATAGTAAGTGTCAATATAGTGATATATAGATATAAGTGTTTCAAATGTAGTTCTTCCCTGAGATCATATTTCTCCTCTTTTGTAGAGAAGTATTGGATGACATTTTTATGTAATTGGTTATTTTTAGCGTTATGCATTATTTTAGCTGTTTGAAGATGAACTATATCAGTAAGTTGAAGTATTTGTAATTTTAGAAATAAGGAGTTAATATGTTTGAAGGAAGTTTTTGCAGTTCATTTGCTGATTGGAGCGTGTACCAGTCGTTTACAATTTAACCTTTTAGCTAATATATGAATATTAGCTGACAGTCTACCATTAGAAGGATTAATACATGAAGTAATACATCCTTTGTGTGAATTTTAGTCTTAATCTTAAAAATGTACCCATTTTGTGTGTATACAAAGCCTGCATGGAAACATCCAGAAAGTTCTAGAGAAGTCTATGGTTTATCTGAAGCCTTCCATCTGCAGCCTATCATAGCTGTTTCTCCTTCAGGGCGGGGGTACCTCTGAGACGTTTAAATAGGACCACCGTGCATCTCAAACACTATTCAGCATTTTCTCTCGAAGCCTGAAGCAAAACAAACAAACGCCAACATGGTTGAGTGGACTGAACAGGAACGCACCATCATCAACAGCATCATGACCGGCCTGGACTACGAGGACGTAGGCGCCAAGGCTCTGTGCAGGTACATCATGAGCTGGATTGTAAATAAGGAATGCAATTTGCAACCCGATTGATCATTTTTTTTGTGTGTCTTTCCAGGTGTCTGATCGTTTACCCCTGGACCCAGAGGTACTTTGGCGCCTTCGGTAACCTCTACAATGCTGAAGCCATTAAGACCAACCCCCAAATCGCAGCTCATGGCGTCAAGATCCTGCACGGCCTGGACCGGGCCTACAAGAACATGGACAACATCAAGGAAACCTACGCCGAGCTGAGCGTGCTGCACTCCGAGAAGCTGCATGTGGATCCCGACAACTTCAGGGTAACATTTTTTGTTTCTTGTAAATAATTATTTTTTTTTCTAAAAGTGTCGGCACCATGATAAATCTGACTGGGATTTGCGTTCTGTGTAGTTGCTGGCTGACTGCTTGACCATCGTCATTGCCGCCAAGATGGGAAACGCTTTCAAGCCAGAAATTCAGGCCGCCTGGCAGAAGTTCTTGTCCGTGGTGGTGTCCGCTCTGGGAAGGCAGTACCACTAAACTGCAACTTGCAATTGGGATTGAACATGTGTCATCATGTTTGTCTTCTCCAGAGAGAAATAAAGACCCATTGAAGCAAATTGATGTTGCATTTCTATTTTGTTTCAATATGCTATATTTCAATATGCTTGAATTTTTGATTCAAGGTTTGTCACTTTACACAACACGACCCTTGGGGATGCTTCATCATCATCATCATCATATATTGTTACGCAATCTTATATTTAAGAAACTATACAATCTAGCCTTACCACTATATTAAAAAAAACTTTAATTTGCCTTTCATTTCAATTCAGGCAGAAAAACCATACCAAAAATACGTTAAAAATAAAATGATCAATCTTAATACAAACATTAAATATACAAAATAACATTATTAAAGAAATATTAAAAAATATACAAACCATAGATTGTGTTCATACATGCTGCTTATGCAGAAAAACCCAAACTACAGAAAAAATATTTTTTATAACATAATGCATAATGCCAGGTGACGCTGAGGAGTGCAGTTTTTAACAAGCATATAATAATTTAATTATCATTATTGTCCGATTTATACTAATGATTATTTACAATGATTTACAATGGTCCAAATTTTAAAGAATATGTAAGTGTAAGTTAAGTTGTGAGTGAAATATACTGTGAATACAGTATATTCATCATTTATTTGTCAATTTTATTTAATGGAGCTTAGCGGCTGCTTCTGCTTTATATCAGCACTGGGCACATTTCGCCTGGAGCAAAAGATAAGTATGTGAAGGCATCCTGCTCAGCAGACCCTCCATCGTGTAACACACCTGATCTGGGATGCTGGTCCACCTTCAATGTCAGATTTTTGGAACAATTGTTTCCTAGTCTGCCTTCGCTGTCAGGAGGTCCAGGTTCCAGTCTCTAAGAACTCCAAGTGGAGTTTTTAATGTTCTGCGCTTAAGATAAGATAAGATAAGATAAGATATGCCTTTATTCGTCCTTCAATGGGGAAATTTGCAGTACAGAATCAGCTAAGCAGTACAAAATACACAATATAGAAAATAAACAATATAAATAACCCAAGTATTAACAAAACAGTTTTACCCAGAGTTATATACAAATACAGTATGCAGATAATATGAAACGAGATGAGATATATGACTAGTCTTGCTAGTGAGTTAATGAGGCATTATAGGAATACTTCCCAAACCCCCCAAATAACTACAATAAGGAATATAAATCTAGGAAATATGGGTCATTTTTAAATAACATATAGTTAGAGATCCTATAATTTTTGCATGTTTCATTTTATTTGTGATGCAATTTTTATCCAGACTCCAGTATAAACACAATACAGAGTATAAACACAATACAGAGTATAAGCACAATACAGAGTATAAACACAATACGGAGTATAAAATCTATCAGCCCTGAGTTTGCCTTTCAAACATCCAAGCTTGCATGGCTATCATTTGCTTTTAGTAATGTATTTTCTCATTGGCCAATGAGGCAGATGAGACAAATTCTGCCCAGCAACATCGGACTGCAGACCGGTGACATGACCGGGGAAAGAAAAAAAAATGCAAATCAGCTCATTAAATGAAGACAAAAAAAGGCATTATTTGCTATTATTGCTATTTTCACATATTTTATTATTACAAAACATGACACATGGAACAGTAAATGCACATATTGAAATATATTTGAGTGGTGTTCATATACATTGAGTCTCATCTGTATTTCTCAGCCAGCACTGCTGCAAAAGCCGACAGGTACTTGTCCATTGCTGCGTGTAAAACCGGTGTGAAGTCCTCGCCCATGTGAACAGCCAAGGCGACGAGCATACAGTGTGAGAAAAGCTGCAGGGAAGGAAAGTAAAGGAAAAGGAAAGAGATACACATTAATAAAGCAGCGACCAAAAAGCTGTCTGTTATGACATTTGTTTTTTACATATATATTTTTGGAGCGTTGGACAATATTGTTATATTGGTTTTCAGCAAAAAAGCCAATATCTGATATCCCTAGTAAGCAGTCATACAGAGGACTGAGCCTCTGTATGACGAGCCTCTTTGCAAATATATAGAGCATTCATTCAAATCAGCTGATGGAAAAATGGATAAAATTGTCTATGAATTGCATAAAGCATAATATATTAATGGGAAAAAAATTGTAAATTTACTAGAATTAAAACAAAAAAAATTGCAAGTAATAAAATGAACTTCAAAATTAGATTTTGTTAATAAAGTTGTAAATTTACACCTTTGAAAAAATATTCGAGATTTTGAGAATAAAGTTGTAAATTTACAAGAATAAACCTGTAAAGCACAAAAAAGTTGTAAATTTATGTAATTTTTAAAAATTTTCGAAAATTAAGTCATACATTTCCAGCGTAATTCTCATAAAAACTCATAATATTATTAGAATAAAGTTGTAAATTTATGTTGTTTTTTTTTAAATGGGAGATTTTGAAAATAAAGTCATAAATTTACACTGTAATTCTTGGAAAAACTTGTAATATTATGAGAATAAAGTCGTAAATTTACGTCTTTATACACAATAATTGCAGATTTTTGAGAATAAATTAGTAAATCTTTAAATAATTTTAAGCATGCATTTTTTTGAGTAATAAGTAGTGAGTTGGTGGACTGAGTCCTGCCAGTCTAAAGTCGCCCAGACACCTTGAAGTTGCTGGGGTGTATCCGAAGCAGGTAGGCATGCAAGGTCTGCAGAGGAGCCAGCGTGACTGTCAGTTGACTGATGTCTTGGGCTCCCTCGGCGATAGCCAGGACGATCTTCTTCCCGTGGGAGAAAAGGTGGGCGGAGCCTGGGCTAATGTCGAGATGGGAAAAGTATGTCTTGGTGCCCGGGGTGGTTGCAAACATTCTTGAAAACACACAAGCAAATCAAATGTAATGCATTGTAAAAGAATCATAAGAAAAGGGAGCTAATGCTAACAAAACATCACACGTCTTGAACTAAATATGAGCATGTAGTCATCCGAGATTAAGATTATGATAAAGACGTTGTTCTTCAAGTACACGCTAGTCAAGCAATGTCCAGTTCTAGTGTATTTAACTGTTCAAGCGGTTACATATCAAGTCAATGTTTCCATGCATCAGAGCACACCAAACCAATTATATATAATATTATATTATATTAACATTACCTTTTTACCTTTTAAGTAAGTAGATTGAACCTACCTAATCAGAGCGTCAGATCCAATATATTGAGCCACAGGAATCAACCCTCGCCACACATCTGCAAGTAGTTCTTTCTCCTTCTGGGACAGCATTGCAAGCCAATGCACATGGGAAAAAAAGGGATTCGTCACCGGCTATCAAAACCGAGAAGATTATCTATAGTGTTAATCAACCATCTTATCCTCAAGTAAAAAGTGTAAAATGATAGAGATGATCAATAATTTCCTTCTTTCTGAGGTAAACTATGAGTAGTGGTAAAGGGTGGACACCAGTGGGGGTGTTTTCCCTCCTCTGTGTTATCGAACAACAACAGAGGGAGGGTGGGGAGTAGCACAACCTCTTTGCTATCTTTTGCATGACGTGAGTCACTCTGCATATAGCTTCTATAGCATGACTGGGACTCAAACAGCTGGAGAGGGCTTTTCCCAAGATTGGCATCTGCACTCCCCAGTCCAGGGACCACCACTACTGGCCCAATACACTCACCAATACAGGGACCACCACGACTGGTCCAATACACTCACCAGTCCAAGGACCACCATGACTGGCCCAATACACTCACCAATACAGGGACCACCACTACTGGCCCAATACACTCCCCAGTCCAGGGACCACCACTACTGGCCCAATACACTCCCCAGTCCAGGGACCACCACTACTGGCCCAATCCACTCCCCAGTCCAGGGACCACCACGACTGGCCCAATACACTCCCCAGTCCAGGGACCACCACGACTGGCCCAATCCACTCCCCAGTCCAGGGACCACCACTACTGGCCCAATCCACTCCCCAGTCCAGGGACCACCACTACTGGCCCAATTCACTCCCCAGTCCAGGGTCCACCACTACTGGCCCAATTCACTCCACGGTCCAGGAACCACCACTACTGGCCCAATACACTCCCCAGTCTGGGGACCACCACTACTGACTCAATACACTCCCCAATCCAGGGACCACCACTACTGGCCCAATTAACTCCCTAGTCCAGGGACCACAACTACTGGCCCAATCCACTGGCCCAATACACTCCCCAGTCCAGGGACCACTACGACTGGCCCAATCCACTCCCCAGTCCAGGGACCACCACTACTGGCCCAATACACTCCCAGTCCAGGGACCTCCACGACTGGCCCAATCCACTCCCTAGTCCAGGAACCACCACTACTGGCCCAATTCACTCCCTAGTCCAGGGACCACCACTACTGGCCCTGTCCACCGTTCATGAGTTCTCTCCAGAAGTGTTTTGTCACGTTCCAAATCATCGTATTCATCAATGACAACACAAGCGAACACAAATTAAACCTTTTATTATTAAGTAAGAAAGTAATTGAGATTTATTACTCTGGAAAAGGTTATAAAGCCATTTATAAAGCTTTGGGACTCCAGCCAACCATAGTGAGAGCCATTATCCACAAATGAAACAGTGATGAACCTTCCCAGGAGTGGCCGGCCAACCAAAATGACCCCAAGAGCGCAGCAACGACTCATTCAAGAGGTCACAAAAGACCCCACGACAGCATCCAAAGAACTGCAGGACGTTTTTGGAAGGCGTGTGTCCTAATATGTGCAGTAAAAGTAATGCCGCGTTACAGAAAAACAACATCACACCAACAGTAAAATATGGTGGTGGTAGTGTGATGGTCTGGGCTGTTTGGCTGATTCAGGACCTGGAAGACTTGCTGTGATGAATGGAAAATTAGCATGTAGCAAGTTTGCTACAAGCAAACTATACAAGCAAGATACGCAAGCTAATACTGGAAGTGTGTTGAGTATTTTCACAAGGAGTTGTACTATCATCACAATACTTTTCCAGATATGGAATAATATTGTTTTACAGCATGTACATACATATTTTACAGGCAAGATTGCCATGTTTTTGTATTAGCGTTTATATATTATTATTATAATATATATTATATATTTAAAATATATATAAATAATCTAGTATTTTCCCCCACGGCCCCTAGGGGGCACCATAACATCCAAAACAGAGAAAGGGTCTGGTACTAGGCTGTTTTTGACTGATAAAGTTTGTCAGCTGCTGCTATCTCCAAAGCTGCAGGGTGTGAGACCTGCAGCGGGCCTCTGATAATGTTGGACACGCTAATGACCCGGCGTTAATGACTGCATATTTACATGCCAATTGTTTTTATCAATAATTCACACACCATGCAGACGTACTATGAGTCAGTAGTTTTGGTGCCAATGTTTAACTTTTGATGACCTTAAGCCAACATGTAAAAGGACCATTATTTATTATCCATTATTACAAGCATGGTCTTCATTTGGTTTTTCGTCAGGTATTCAGAAGTGGACTTGCTGGTGTGTTTTGGATCATTGTCCTGCTGCAGAACCCAAGTTGGTTTCAGATTGAGGTCACCATCAGATTTTTGGTAGACAGAATTTATGGTTAACAAAAGTTAACAAACATTTAGCAGTGACTTACATTTTGTGTTTATTCATGCCTTCATTTTATAATGCTTTTATTATATACAGAAAAATATAAGCACTTCATATGTGTTATATACTTTGGTTAAGTCATTTTAAAAGTCAACTTTTTAAAATAATTATACATGATTCCAATACAATAATATACAACCGGTGTGACTCACAAAGCAGCAAAGTTAATAAAACACAACATTTGAGTCACTGCTAAAACATTTGTACATAACAATCTTTGAAGGCTTCTTTTGTGCATGATGTTTACCTCCAAGAAAGAAAGAAAAAAATTACAGCTCGCTCTGAAGGCTCCAAATGGAGTTGTCCTCTTCATTTTAGGAATGGCACCATTTATGACCCACGTGGGTCAAAGCAGGTTGGCGTTCAGGTCGTACTTCTCGCAAAATTTGTCCGTGATTGGGATGCAGGTGAGGTACTCGCACCAATCGCACTTCACAGGGTAAACATAGAAAAGCACGGCCAAGGCGGAGAGGAGACCCAGGAACACCAGCAGGAATACGCAGATCTGGATCCTCTTGCGGTACTGTCACAGTTCTGTTCCTGCCTTCTCCTGGTCTGCTTCTCCGTATTTTCCAGATCGCCAGGAGCGGGCTGGAGGCGGGAGGACTGGGCACACCTGAAGCCCATTCAATCAACTGCCCTTTTTAAGGCCGCCGCTTGCAGCGACTATCGCTGGTTCCTCACATCGTTTCCTGCGACCGGTGCTTCGGGCTTCCCAGCACTCCCTAGCCTTCCAGCCAGCATCTAGAGATTACCATTTGGAACTTTATGTTAGCTGTGTTTTGTGGCAAGATTTTTGTTTATTCTTCGAGTTTTTCTTTGCCACCTCCCTGTGTTGCCCCTTGGGCCTATTTTGTTTCTTGGACCTTGCTAATTAAAGAACTGAAACCGAACTCCTGTTGGCCGTCCTCTGCATCTGGGGTCCAACCCTCGACACCCCCGTGACAGAAGGAACCAGCCATAAGACATGGACCCCGCGGAGCCAGAGCCAATTAAGTTGGCTCTACGCCACCAGGCACAACGCCTGGGAAAACAGGAGGAGCAGCTCAACGCCTTGGGCACCTGTGTTAAGAGCCTGGCCGACCAGCAAGACGCGCGGATGAAGGCACTCGAGGCTCAACTAAGCGCATTGGTGTCCGCCTTGCAGCGCGACGTTCCCGTCGCCACCCCCCCGGCGCCCGCCGAGCAGCCCGCCGACCTCACGCCGACTTCTGACGTCTCCTTACCTGCTCTTGGCGCGCTGCTCTCCAAGCCAGAGAAGTTTTCGGGTGATTCGGGTGAAGTACGGCCATTCCTCACCCAATGCGAGCTACATTTCGAGCTGCAGTCAGCGGCTTTTCGCTCGGAGCGAGCGCGAGTGGCTTTCGTCACTTCCCACCTTACTGGAAGGGCCGGAGCTTGGGCCACCGCTGAGTGGAGCCGCCGTTCTCCCGTCTGCTCGTCTTACGCCGCCTTCTCCCAGGCCATGGAGCAGATCTTCCAGCGGACCCCGCCGGGACGCGAGGCGTCCCGGGCTCTCCTACGGCTACGCCAGGGCCGCCGCAGCGCGTCCGACTACGCTATCGAGTTCCGGGCGCTGGCGGCCGAGAGCGACTGGAACCCGTCATCCCTCGCGGACGCCTTCTTCCTGGGCCTGTCGGACGACATCCGGGAACGAATGATTCCTCTGCAGACTCCATCCAACCTTGACGAGCTCATCGCCTGGGCCATCGGGATCGAGAGGCGCAGCAACGACCACAAGGAGGACCGCCTCCTCCAGCAAGGACGTCACCCTCCCGGAAGCCATCTCCGCGAGTACGGGGACCGCTCACCGCCGTCGTCGCTGCGGCCCCTCCCCGCCGTCGAGCCAGCATCTGCACCGAGATACGACGAGCCCATGCAGCTGGGAGGAAGTCGCCTCCCCTCGGCCGAGAGGGACCGTCGTCGAAGGATGCGGCTCTGCATCTACTGTGGTCAGGCGGGCCACACTATCTCTCGCTGCCCGGTCCGACCAGATCGCCCACACTCTCAAGCATCGCCTCCTCGTGGCGCAACGGTGGAACAACCTGCTGGGATGACGTCATTAGCAGCCCCGGCAGTCAACAGACTACAACTCCCAGGTACGCTCTCCTGGTGCGGCAGACATGTTGACATTTCAGCCTTTATTGACTCTGGAGCGGATGATAGCTTTGTGGACGAGTCGTTTGTTAAACGCCTCGCCATTCCTGTTATCAAATTGTCTGCGGCTCAAGTTGTACACTCCCTCGACGGGCGTCACCTGGCCACGGTTACTCACCAGACCGCGCCACTCTCACTACGTGTGTCCGGTAACCACCACGAATCCATGAGTTTTTTTGTGTTCCCGTCTCGCTCCGCTCCGGTCGTATTAGGGCTTACCTGGTTACTCAAGCACAACCCGCACATTGATTGGGTCAAATCCTCCATCCTTAATTGGAGTGTGTTCTGCCACACACACTGCCTCAAATCGGCGTGGCCTCGTACCACGTCCCCCCGCTCGGCCCCTCCCGAGGAGATCGACCTCTCCTCCGTTCCTGACGCCTACCACGATTTGCGGGAGGTTTTTAGTAAGGATCGCGCCCAATCCCTCCCGCCTCATCGGCCGTATGATTGCGCCATTAATCTGCTCCCAGGGGCAGTGCTGCCGTCGTCACGGCTGTACAATGTCTCCCGGCCCGAGAGGGAGGCACTGGAACAATATATTTCCTCGTCCCTCGCGTCTGGTCTCATCCGGCCCTCCTCGTCACCGTTAGCCGCGGGATTCTTTTTCATTGAAAAGAAGGATAAATCACTGCGTCCCTGTGTAGACTACCGTGCGCTCAACGACATTACAGTTAAAAATAAGTACCCGCTGCCACTTATGGATTCCGCGTTCAACCTGCTTCACTCTGCCAAGTTCTTTTCCAAGCTCGACCTGCGTAGCGCCTATCACCTGGTCCGCATACGGGAGGGGGATGAGTGGAAGACCGCGTTCAATACTCCCCTCGGGCACTTTGAGTACCTAGTCATGCCCTTCGGCCTTACCAATGCCCCTGCCGTTTTTCAAAATTTGATAAACGATGTCCTACGGGACATGTTGGGTCGGTTTGTCTTCGTGTACCTAGACGACATACTCATTTTCTCCTCCTCCCTGACCGAGCACATACAACAAGTCCGGTTGGTCCTCCAGAGACTCTTTGAAAATAGGCTATTCATCAAGGCTGAGAAGTGTGCCTTTCATACTACCTCTGTCGCGTTCTTGGGGTTTATCGTGGAGCGGGGTCAGATTAAACCCGACCCAGCCAAGATCCAGGCTGTGGCCGACTGGCCGGCTCCTACAACCCGGAAGCACCTTCAACGGTTCCTGGGCTTTGCCAATTTCTACCGGCGATTCATTCGGGATTTTAGTCGGGTCGCTGGACCCCTCACCAAGCTAACATCGGTGAAGGAGTCATTTAATTGGACCTCCGAGGCCGAGTCGGCTTTCAATCGGCTCAAAGGGTTATTCACCTCCGCTCCGGTACTCATTCACCCTAACCCCGCTGCCCAATTCTTTGTCGAGGTTGACGCTTCTAATACTGGCGTTGGGGCGGTCCTCTCCCAGCGCTCCACCTCCGACCAGAAACTGCACCCCTGCGCCTTCTTCTCTCGTCGCCTGACCCCGGCCGAACAGAACTATGACATCGGCAACAGAGAATTGCTGGCCGTGGTACTCGCCCTGCAGGAATGGAGGCACTGGCTGGAGGGTGCGGAACCACCTTTCGTCGTGCACACGGACCACAAGAACCTGGCCTACCTCCGCTCTGCCCAGAGGCTCAACCCCCGACAGGCACGGTGGGCGCTCTTTCTCGCACGGTTCAATTTCACCCTGACGTTTCGTCCAGGCTCCCAGAACAGCAAGCCGGACGCCCTCTCGAGACTCCACGCTTCACCCACGGAGGAGTCCCCCCCGGAGACCATCATCCCACAGTCCCGGATTCTGGGTGCCCTCCAGTGGGACGTGGAAAGGCAAGTGGCCGACGCTATGGAGAGGGTCACCCCGCCCATCGGTTGCCCGTCTGGGCGCCTGTTCGTCGTCCCAGGACTCCGACCTGACGTCCTCCGCTGGGCACACGAGTCCAAGCTGGCGTGCCATCCGGGGGCGTCGCGCACCGCCTTCCTCTTGGCACAGCGTTTCTGGTGGCCGTCCTTCAGAGCTGACGTCCGGGAGTTTGTGGCAGCCTGTCCCACCTGTGCTCGGAACAAGTCCTCCCATCAGCCTCCAGCGGGGTTGCTGCAACCACTGCCCATTCCCTCCCGCCCGTGGTCCCACGTGGCCCTGGACTTCGTCACTGGCCTCCCTCCATCCAATGGCAACACTGTCATACTCACGCTGGTCGACAGGTTCTCTAAGATGGCTCATTTCGTCGCCCTCCCCAAACTCCCGTCTGCCCTGGAGACGGCCGACCTGCTGGTTCTCCATGTCTTCCGACTGCATGGTATCCCCTTGGACATCGTCTCGGACAGGGGCCCCCAATTCACGTCAGCAGTCTGGAAGGCGTTTTGCAAGTCCCTTGGGGCGTCACCCAGTCTGTCCTCGGGTTACCACCCCCAGACCAACGGCCAAACGGAGAGAGCCAACCAGGACCTGGAGGCCGCCATCCGCTGCGTCTGCCACCAGCAACCCGCCTCCTGGTCCTTTAATCTCCCGTGGATTGAATACGCTCGCAACTCGCTGGTCAGCTCTGCCACAGGCCTTTCACCCTTCCATGTGGCGTACGGATACCAACCCCAGGCGTTCCCCTCACTGGAGTCAGAGTCATCCGTCCCCTCAGTGGCAGCTCACCTCAGACGTGCTCGCCGGGCTTGGCACAACACCCGGGCCGCGCTGGGCCGCACCTCCGAGCGGAACCAGCGGTTGGCCAACCGCCACCGTTCGGCCGCACCGGAGTACAAGATTGGTCAGAGGGTGTGGCTCTCGTCCCGGGACCTACCGCTCCACACGGACTCTAAGAAGCTCCAACCCAAGTATATCGGCCCATACCCAATAGTACGTGTCTTTAGCCCTTCCTCGGTGCAGCTCCGTCTCCCCGAATCGCTCCGTATACACCCCGCCTTCCACGTCTCCCTCCTCAAGCCAGTTGCCTCCAGTACCCTCAGCCCCCCGGAAGTTCCTCCCCCTCCGCCCAGACTGGTCGATGGCCACCCCGCTTTTTCAGTCAAGGCCATTTTAGACGTGAGAAGAAGGGGCAGGGGTTTCCAGTACTTGGTGGATTGGGAGGGGTACGGGCCGGAGGAACGTTCCTGGATCTCCCGCTCCCTCATTCTTGACCCCACCCTCCTTTCGGACTTCTATAGATCTTTCCCTGAGAAGCCAGGTAAGCCGCCAGGTGGCGACCTTTAGAGGGAGGGGTACTGTCACAGTTCTGTTCCTGCCTTCTCCTGGTCTGCTTCTCCGTATTTTCCAGATCGCCAGGAGCGGGCTGGAGGCGGGAGGACTGGGCACACCTGAAGCCCATTCAATCAACTGCCCTTTTTAAGGCCGCCGCTTGCAGCGACTATCGCTGGTTCCTCACATCGTTTCCTGCGACCGGTGCTTCGGGCTTCCCAGCACTCCCTAGCCTTCCAGCCAGCATCTAGAGATTACCATTTGGAACTTTATGTTAGCTGTGTTTTGTGGCAAGATTTTTGTTTATTCTTCGAGTTTTTCTTTGCCACCTCCCTGTGTTGCCCCTTGGGCCTATTTTGTTTCTTGGACCTTGCTAATTAAAGAACTGAAACCGAACTCCTGTTGGCCGTCCTCTGCATCTGGGGTCCAACCCTCGACACCCCCGTGACAGGTACATATCTAAACGCCCAAAGCTGGAAAGACAATAAAAGATAAAACAGTTGTAAATTACATTAAATGTGGTCGCACTCACACTCATTCAATGACACTCTGCTTGGGGCCCAATTCACACCTAAAGCATGGTACTTTGGACTAGTACACAATACTTTTATGTGGAAAAACAGTGCCATCTTGTGGTGAAAAGATAGTAATGCGAGATTTCACCAAGACATAAAAATGATTGAAAAAAAGGTACAGAATAAAAATAAAAGGAATAAAAGGAAGACGGAATGAAACTATGATGGCAGACTACTGCTGGAATTTGATACAAGAATCTTCTAATAATCTTCTGCTAAATCTGGCCCCTGGTTCACCTACCTGATGTATGGCAAAAAGGCAAAGGATAGGAAAAATCCTGAGACAAAACCACAGATGTGGGCAAAGTTGTCAATCCAGGGAAGCAAGCCAAAAGAGAAGAAGAACACGGAGATGGCTGACAGCTTCCCAAACGCCCGCCATGGCCTCTCAAGGATCTGCCAGCTCTGAAAGAGCTCCACAAAGAGACACGCCAGGATGCCAAACTGACTACCAGCAGGGCCCACCTAGGAGAGACGCAGGACAACCAGGGAGGTGGGGAGGGAAATTAATTAACAAAAAAAAAACTTTAATTTAAAAAAAAATGCAAAAATTCAAAAAATCATCAGTAATCAGCAGAAATAAATAGATATTAATTTACCAGAATAAAGTCAAATTATGAAGACAAAAAAGTAATACTCTAACACAGGGGTCTCAAACACGCGGCCCGCGGGCCAAATGTGGCGCGCAGGACACTAGTTTGAGGCCCCCGTCTTGATATGAAAGTTTAATGTTTAAAGTTTGATATGGATGCTGTATGGTATCATGTACCCAGAAAAAATTATTACGTTTGATTAATGTTCATGTTAAAGGTTAAATAACTGTTAATAGTTATCCTCCCTATCCGTGTGGAAGTGGTAAGTTTTTGGCTATTTAAGTTTAAAGGAAATAACTTGAAGGCTACCGTTTAGGTCGCTAGCTCTCTAGTTTGCGAGTTAGCATATGTCTCAACACCCTGCAGTTGCGCAATATGTTGTAAATAAAAAGAGTATAAATGTGACTATTATTGATATTATTTTTCATCTTATTTTGTGCTGAAAAATAAAAATTAAGATATTTGAGAAGAGTGGAATGTTTTATCAGAGCTTATAAAGAACAATAAAAAAACAATAAAAAAATCAAATTTTAAGAGAATAAACTGGTGATATTAGGTGGAAAAATAATGTGAGTTTAAGATCCTATCGTTGATATTTTGATGGCTTATCCTATAGGTTAATACCAAAGGACATTTGACTGATTTTATACCTCCGCCCTGTAGGGCAGAAATATGGCCGAAGCCAAGTTGCCTGTGATGCCACTCAGCATGTAGATGATGGAGATTCTCAGCCAGCCAGCCAGCTTCTCCAGATCTCTGAGGATGGTCATTTGGAATAACACCGACACCACACAATGTAGGATCCTATGAAAATAAGGAAGACACAACATCAAAACCCCAAATACTTTCATGTACTTCATATCAGACATCTTGATGACACAGTTGGGTCACCCAGCATGAAGAAAGAGGGCCAGCCATAGTCGGGAGAACTGGTCTGGGATTTCTGGGTTGAGGAAAGGAAGTAGTCCGCATACATCATCCATGCAGGCAACCTAGTGGAGAATAAAAGGATGGATTTTTCACCAGTAACCCACAAACGTTGCTGAGATTGAAGTTCAAGATGTCCGCCATGTGGTGGTGAAAAGTATGAACTATATAAGACATTGTATTTGCAGGTATGGCTTATGGCAATTTTGCCACTTTGGCGCTTGAAGGGTTAAAAAATATTTCATATGTGTGTGTGTGTGTGTTACCTGTGAGCAGAGAGTAGCTTCTTCATGGAAGTGGCCGTGCATAAATTCACAATACTCTCTGGAAGTGATTTCACACCTGTATAAAAATTAATATTAACATTATTGATGATGATAATAATACTTAAAAATCACAACTATCATAGTAATAATAATATAACTATAATAACAATTACACAATAATGATGACATTAAAGATAATACTACTACTAATATTATAATGACAGGGAAAATACTCCTCCTACTATTAATAATAATAATAATAATAATATTACAGTTCATATTAATATAATGTTAATAACAATTAATTAATTAATTCATTCATTTTCCAGGGTCGCTGGGGGTGCTGGAGCCTATCCCAGCTGTCACCCTAAACTGGTGGCCAGCCAATCACAGGGCACATATAGACAAACAACCATTCACACTCACATTCATACCTATGGACAAGTTGGAGTCGCTAATTAACCTAGCATGTTTTTGGAATGTGGGAGGAAACCGGAGTAAACCCATGCATGCACGGGGAGAACATGCACGAAACTCCACACAGAGATGTCAGAGGGTGGAATTGAACCTGGGTCTCCTTAGCTGTGAGGTCTGCACGCTAACCACTCGAACACCGTGCAGCCCGTTAATAAGAATTATAATACTAAATATGAAAAATGAAAGCTACTATTGTGAGTGTTTACTTACCGTCCTTTGGTTCCGATGCAGCAGGGTCGGCCCGTGATGGTACAGTCGATGTGGGGCAGGTTGGTGTGATTCCCAAAATTGTATCTTGTGCAAATCTGCGCATCAAACATGAATGTTGGCTCTACTGAATAATGATCTGTACCCAATGTACTGTATAGTACAGTACAGTACAGTACAGTATAGTACAGGCCTGTTTAACATGTAATTGCACTCACTGGCCACTTGGTGATGTCTTCAGGCCACTCATGAGGTGAAACAGAGGCAGGCTCCTGACAAATTCTCCAAAACAGAAAGAAAAGGTGATAATATCTATTATATATATATATATATTTTTTTTTTTTTTTTCAATAGGGTTATTGGTGTTTACATGACTTATTTGACTAGGACTATTTGACTGCTTGTCAACATAGCCAATGTTGCATAATGCTGCATATGTGCTACACCTGGAAGTGCATCCCAGGTGTAGTGTATTGGCAATTAGGTGGAGTTGCTATAAAAGAGGCAGACAGCACACAACCTGTGTGTGTATTTGTACTGCTTGTTGTGGGTGCAGCCATTTTGTTTACAATTGTGTGTTTTTTTTGCTTAGTGTGGTGTGTTTAGTTTCATAGACGGGGGAATATTCCCTCATCTGACAATCCGTCTCACTTATAGATGGGTAATGTCATCAGGGAATGCTCTTGTCTTTTTTTCTCCATGTTCCCTCAGGAACCTTGCAGGTTCTCCATAAATTGTGACGCTTCATTTTTCCCTCCTAAAGCAAAATATACTTCATTCACAATCATTGAAAAGTACACTAGTGTGAATTTACCTGGGGTCCTGATGGCAGACGGCACCGTATTGGCGTGGTTTATTATTCAGATAAGTAGCACTGGGGTGTTGAGGCCATTTTACCCACAATGCTAAGGTGGTCTAAAACAGTGAAAGAAAAGAGAAAATAATATTGTTACTTGAATAATTTATTTGCTAGTTACTGAATCCACGGTAGGCTGCACGGCGGTGGTGTGGTTAGCGTGCAGACCTCACAGCTAGGAGACCCGGGTTAAATTCCACCCTCGGATATCTTTGTGTGGAGTTTGCATGTTCTTCCCGTGTATGCGTGGGTTTTCTGCGGGTACTCCGGTTTCCTCCCACATTCCAAAAACATGCTAGGTTAATTGGCGACTCCAAATTGTCCATAGGTATGAATCTGAATGAGTGTGAATGGTTGTTTGTCTATATGTGCCCTGTGATTGGCTGGCCACCAGTCCAGGGTGTACCCCGCCTCTTGCTTGAAGACAGCTGGGATAGGCTCCAGCACCCCCGCGACCCTTGTGAGGATAAGTGGTAGAAAATGAATGAATGAAATACTGCTGCTTTTAACAGCAGCAGCTGTACCATTACACCACTAGTGATTGACAGGATATCTGATTGGATATGCTCCTTACAGCTTTTGAAGTCAGATACGTAGGTATTGATCTTGTATTGACATACCGAGCACTCGTCTTGAGAGGTCTGTAAGCAGCCAGAGCGATCGTTCCTTACGCAGCACCCCGACTCTCTCTCTTTAGCCCTCTTCTCCTGGACCAGCCTGTGGATCTCCTGATCCTGACGCATGCATGGGGAAAACTTGGCTCCCAGGTGAATCAACGCCTCCTTGCAGAAACATCAAAAGGATGTTGAGCTTGGTGCAAAGGTTATTTTACTTCAGAAGTTCGGTGTGTTCAATTTCAGAGACCAGTTAAAGGCTCAGGATGTTTTTTTTGCAGTTTTTATGCTGATGAAGCAATAATTTATAACATAGTTTTGGACGTTTTGACAGTAATTCAAATTTTATGAGAATTTAAGCATCAAAATATTAAGAAATTAAAATAATGAATGAAAAATGATTGAAAATGTGAGTTTTTATATTTAGTACATTTCATTTGTTGCAACTGTATTATTTAATTCACAATAAAGCATAATTAGCAAAGCATTCATCATTTTTCCTGTGCATTTCAAATACATGCTATTAATTATTATTTATTAGTAGTAATAGAAGTATTTGTAGCAGAAATGTCATTATTAAGTCAATATTTATAGATTTTTAAGATTTGTAAGATTTTTAAGATTTTTAAGATTTTTAAGATTTTATAAGATTTTATAAGATTTTTAAGATTTTTATAAGATTTTTAACTATTAAGTATTTTGTGACTGTTGCACTGGAAAACTTGTTTATAATGTCTATATATAGTTCAAGTTATTGTTTTTTTTTATTATTTTTTTACAATTTTTTCACAATCAACTTCCATATACTGTTGAATAACATTTCAAATGTTTGACTATGTATAAAATTGTATGACAAAGTCGAAAAAATAACAATAACTTACTGAACTTGGACCAATCCAGAAATTTTGTTGCTGCACAAATTTCACATTTTCATACACCCCCTTGTTGCGTAACACCTAAAAAAAAAAGTGTTTAAAAATCAGCACTATTGATTCCTGTTGACTAGTTCTCAGTGCTAACTGACTGAATCAACAGTTTCATGTTGCGAGAAGCCCACAGGAGCGATGCCGTAGATGGCGACAGCCAGAACGGTGACGAGTAAATGCACAAATGTGATCCAGTAGCTGAAGAAAGGCCTGGTGATGACAGTATTAGGAATATTAAGTATTAATTAAGGCTCGATAATTGATGCGTTCTTGTACCTGTGGTCGTCCATGTCTTCAATCTGCCTCTTGACGAAGCTGTCAATGCGCTTGCGGTACGTTCGGTTGGTGAGGCGGCCGACCATGCCGAGCCCGTAAGGCCTCTTCTCTCGGGCGAACAGTTTTTTAACGGGAACGGTGATTCGTTGTCCGCGCTGTTGACTCACCGCGTCTTGATTCAAATGCGCCTTAGGTTGGACTGATGAGCCGTGTTTCGCTTTACGCCATCCTCGCTCTGATGGCCTGGATAGAGAAACAGACATTGCTTATAGAATAAAAATCGGTTATGTCAATGACTATCATACCAATAAGGCGAGATCATGAACAAATATGATGCTTAGTGCAGTTCTGTGCTCAACTGAATGACTTTCTAGTTGCTGATTTGGCTCACATTGAATCTGTGGCGGCTCCGGGTCTGATCCAGTCCGGTTTACCGCAAAGTGCCAATCAACACTGCTACAACGCACGCTAGTGTGAGCCTACAACAAGGATTTCAGTCTTGCGGAATACTTTCGGCGGCCGCAAGGGATTGAGTATGCCGGGGTTAGTAGTACAATGTAGTGGTTCACACAGCTGAACGGTCTTAGGTCCGACACAATCACCTTTTAATTGACTGTCAAAGACCCCCGTGACTGTGAACATAAGCGGTACTGAAAATGTACGCTACTCTCCACTTAATTTACAACTCACAGCATCAGGTGACTCCTCTCCAGTTCGTTCCTATCCAACGCACTTCCTGTCAGATCACCCTCATCGACCATTTGACATGCAGCCTCTGATGCCGTCTCAAAAACCTCATCGGCGTAGCTGGACAGTTCATCCTGCAGACCTTCCTAAGCAGACACAAATAAAGTCATAAAAGTCATCTATCTAACAGGGCGAGGAAAAATGTACAGTGATTACTTCGGTGAAGAAAGATGTATCCAGATCATCAGGGAAGTCCACATGGTCGTCTTGAAAGAAACTGGGGGGCAGGAAACTCCGCATTCGACGCCGACCTGTGGTGCTTTCAGCTACTGTGCGGCCCTGTACGGTACATAGTGTACATGAAGGGATTGAACCGTTAAGCATAGAGAGTATTTTCTTAAGGTTAGTGTGTCTGATGGAGAGCATTAAAGTGGACCATCTGCTGGTTAAAGCCTCTGAAGATATGGTCAATGATGCATATAAAAGCATAAGAATATGTGAAAGTAGGTCAGTATGTAGTACATAAGAGGCCTATGCATACATAAACACGCATATACACAAACACAAATGGTAAAATGGAGTGATTTGACTGAAACGTGTAATCCAAATAGCAGGAGAATTCACTTTCATTAGTGCTGCCGCAGCTTTAAGGCTCATGACGGCGACGGACTCCCGTTTGCGTCGCCGTGGCATCCTGCTGAGGGCTGATCGAGAGCTGGAAAAGGAGCAGAGAGACGCGCCACACGGGGTGACAGGAGTCGGCAGGACGCTGAAGTCTACCTCTTCCGCCAAACGGAAGGCACGACCCCGAGCCAGGGGGTCCACAATCTGTGTATGCACACCCAAAACAGATGTTTCATGTTAGAATTGAGGATCCATCAAGTTAAGAGAATGAAGGAGAAAAGATGACTTCTTGTGGACAAAAGAGGCTCATGCAATGCCCTACCCTCTGCATGCCATAGCGATGGTGACTGGGGTGTTGGGGTGGGAAATAAAGGGGAGGAGGGGTCTCGGTACTGGCCAGGGAGATGTTGTCCTGGCTGGGTAGCTCCATACTCCTCATCACCTGAGCCTTCAGACCACCGTAGAGTTGGCCGCAGTGCTGCAGGCTCTTCCTCCTCCATCGCTGGGTGCTGTCGCTGTCCTTGCTCACCCCAAACCAGTCTGCTGTACCCCTGAAGACAGGGAGGACTCCATGAAATGAGGAAGCAAAGCCCGAGCGGTAACAGTTAAATGTGCTCCAGTGCAGAAGGGTTGAAAGATCCTGACATCAGGATCATGTTCCTCGTCATTATGCTGGAAAACCCTATTCCCGACCCACGTTCTCATCCAAGATTCTATGGTCCGTGGTTGTTTGCCTGCATAAAATTCCTGAGCAAACAAACATGTGCTGCCAATTCGGTAATCTGGTAGACTTGGATGAGCCCACATGGGCAAGCATGATGCATGCATGATGCTTGGATTAGCCTGCTGCTGTATTTAATGTCATTGTTACTTAATTTTGTACTCCGATTCATGACAGGAATAGATTACATGTGTCCAGCAAGGTGGTGGACAATCAGGTGGTGACGTGGATTATGATGAGCCGTCCAGTGGGCCCTGTGATTTTAAAGGCAATAAGAGGCGTTCATTTGATTGGCTAAGATGTTATTCATTCATTCATTCATTCATTCATTTTCTACCGCTTTATTCCAGCTGTCTTCGGGCGAGAGGCGGGGTACACCCTGGACAAACAACCATTCACACTCACATTCATACCTATGGACAATTTGAAGTCGCCAATTAACCTAGCATGTTTTTGGAATGTGGGAGGAAACCGGAGTACCCGGTGAAAACCCACGCATGCACGGGGAGAACATGTAAACTCCACACAGAGATGGCAGAGGGTGGGATTCAACTCGGGTCCCCTAGCTGTGAGGCCTGCGTGCTAACCACTCGACCACCGTGCAGCCCTGCTAAGATGTTGTGTTGAGTAAAATGTGTCCCCATTCAAATGCAATCATAAAAAAAACAATTTCTGTGTGTAAAACCTGCAGTGAGGGAGACAGAGGGGGGGGGGGCTTTACTTGGGCGTTAATTGTGTATTCACACATCCATACATATACAACACAAACAATATGACCCGGGTGTAGAAAGGACAGGATGACTGGGGGAACAAGGGGCGAACAAGAGGGAAGGGAGGAGGAAAAAAAGCATCTTCAAACTGTAGTCCTATGGGGGATTACAGTGTGGGACTCGGACAAAAAAAACCCAACAACATCGGCACAAATAAGCACACTTTACAAGGTAATAAGTCAAAGACTTAGAAAGCGGGCTGGAGGCTTGCAATACCCTGGTACCCACTCCTGGTACCCACTCCTGGTACTGACTGCTTTGAATATGCCACTGGCCGAAAATCCCTCAATGCAATCAGGGCTATTATCATAACACTTTAGGGCAGGGGTCTCAAACACGCGGCCCACGGGCCAAATGTGGCCCGCAGGACACTAGTTTGAGGCCCCCGCCTTGATATGAAAGTTTAATGTTAGTGCGGCACGTGCAAGTTTGATATGGATGCTGTATGGTATCATGTACCCAGAAAAAAATATTACGTTTGATTAATGTTCATGTTAAAGGTTAAATAACTGTTAATAGTTATCCTCCCTATCCGTGTGGAAGTGGTAAGTTTTTGCCTATTTAAGTTTAAAGGAAATAACTTGAAGGCTACCGTTAGGTCGCGAGCTCTCTAGTTTGGCCCCCTAGTAAATTGAGTTTGAGACCCCTGCTTTAGGGAGTTATTCATGCAAGATGTCACCAAATAATGATGTTTTTCATTCACTATTGCCTGAAAATATTTCCCTTCACAGCCTGTGCATCAATGCCAAACAGATACCTTACCACTTCTCTCTGCTGTGTACAATAACAGTACACAACACGGTTGAGACCTTAGAGTTGCTTGCTGAAGTGTTCTGTTTTCCAAACACAACCTCTGACAAGGCAGTGTCCTTTAAGTCACTTTTAGTACCAAAAAAAATAGGAACCTTCATGCCTTAATGTGCATCTATCAACTGGGAGACCACACTCCTGAAATGTTTGGAGTGCCGTAATAAACACTGAGACATCATGAAGGAGTCCAGCTGGAGGAGCCTTTTGCAAACAGGGTAAGGAGGAAGCACAGCTAGGATTGCTGTCCTCCTAACTTAGAATGTTGTCAAATTATAATAATAATAATAATAGTAATTAGGAGCCATAATAACATAACATGCAACCTTGATTGCTGCAACATACACACTCAATGTAATAGGTATGCACACATGCACCAACAAGTACACATTCGCTTGCACGTGATCTAAAATGCAATATACACAAATGCCAGACTAAATTTAAACAATAGTTAAAGCCACCTTGCTCCAGGTAGGTCTGACAAAATAAAAACATGACCACATGAGATAAATCAACCTATTCACGCTATACTTTTCACAGTGACATGATGGAGCTTGTTAAGCAGATAATGTACGTTCATGATTCACTTTAAAAAGATCATGTACGGCGGCCCTCGAGGGTCAGAAAAGCAGAAAAGGAAAACAGGAAAATCATCTGAAGGGAGTTGGACCTCAGACACCAAGAAACACTTTACTGTAATAAAGTGAGATCCTGCAGTGTTCTCATTGACCCCCCAATAAAGAAGGCACATGTACAGGCTTGTGTGAAGTTTACCGATGAAACCATGAATCACTCAGAGAAGTTCTTGGTTCTTGATGACGATGTGGTTGGACAAGGCCATAACCGAGCTCACAAGGAGAGAAATGCTGAATATGACCCCAAGAAGGTCATGGAGGTGGAAACATTCTGCTTTGGGACTATTTCTCTGTTAAGAGTAAAGGAAGACTTGACCTCACTGAGGAACAGAACGTGGCGTTGGACTGTAGAATCTTGGACTCTGAAGAAAGTTAAGGAATGGGTCAATGATCCCAAACATACATGAAGATCTTGGAGTCTACGGACTTTAATCCCATAGAAAATCTGCGGTAGGAGGAAGTCGAAACTGCTAACTGAAAGGCTTGTAGGTAAACATTGTGAATGAGATTTTCGATTTTTTTTCGATCACCTCAAACACTACATCCCTCAATCCATGTCTTGCATGCTCACCTGTTGACGGAGCCCCAGGAAGGGTCCAGGCTATGGCTCATACCTGCGTCGAGCTGGAAATGTGGAGCTTTTTCACCTCCATAATAAAGTCCTCTATAAATGCAATTCAACCCAGATCCACTGAATCCAAACAGATCCACACTGAATATTCCATAAGTGGATTTCCTGTCTTCCACGGCTGGCTGTGATGCAAAGGAGAAGATAATCACTACATGCCCACACTCTATGCAACATCCATGTTGGAGCTCATTCAATCAAAAGTTAAAGAAAAGATGGCGTCATCAATGAAATGAGGAAATCCCAGACCTCCAGCAGGTGGACTCTTTCAGTCCACAATACGTGGAGTGATCCTTCCAGTTCCGACCTTGTCTCACTAGAGGTTTCTTTTGAATGCGTGAAAAAGAGTGTATGGATGTAGCAGGCCTCCCACTATTCACCCAAAAAGGATCCAACTTCCTGGCAAAAGAACAGGAAGTGTCTCTGTTCCTTGTCAAGTCAATGTGCCTCCCTTTCCAGAGCCCCGTCAGCGATACACTATGAATGAAGTCCGTGTGTGTGTGTGTGTGTGTCACTCGGCGTTGTTGTGCAGGAGTGTGTGTAAACATGGGTTCTCCCGCTAACATTCCAGCGTTCCAGAACACAGGACGATTAAAAAGGAGGGCGAGAGAATGGCACACATTAGGAAAGAAAAGTGGGTGGGGACGGTCTTGCCTGGACATGACACAGACGCACGTAAGATGCAGCTTTTTAAAATCACATCACCATTTAGCTTCTCTTATACAGCGAAACCCACATCAGTCGTACAACATCGACATGTCGTTCAATTCCCGTAACGTGATCACTCCTCTCGCCAGTTATTAATAACTACCACCTTGCATCATAGAAATAAGGAGGAAGCCACAAATCCTTCCATCCGTTTTCTATACTGCTTATCCTTACTAGGGTTGTGGGTATGCTGGAGCCTATCCCAGCTGTTTTCCCATGCACGCATGTGGAGAACATGCTAACTCCACACAGAAGTCCAATGGAGAGTGGAACATAATCGTCATCTTGCATCATATAAAGAAATACAATAAATACAGGCTGCACGGTTGTCGAGTGGTTAGCGCGCAGACCTCACAGCCAGGAGACCAGGGTTCAATTCCACCCTCGAACATTTCTATGTGGAGTTTGCATGTTCTGTGGGTTTTCTCCGGGTACTCCCACATTCCAAAAACATGCTAGGTTAATTAGCGACTCCAAATTGTCCATAGGTATGAATGTGAGTGTGAATGGTTGTTTGTCTATACTATGTGCCCTGTGATTGGCTGGCCACCAGTCCAGGGTGTACCCCGCCTCTCGCCTGAAGACAGCTGGGATAGGCTCCAGCAACCCTCGTGACCCTTGTGAGGAAAAGTGGTAGAAAATGAATGAATGAATGAAATACAGGCTGCACGGCGGTCGAGTGGTTAGCGCGTAGACCTCACAGTCAGGAGACCAGGGTTCAATTCCACCCTCGGACATCTCTATGTGGAGTTTTCATGTTCTCCCTGTGCATGCGTGGGTTTTCTCCGGGTACTCCCACATTCCAAAAACATGCTAGGTTAATTGGTGACTAATATTAATTATCCAAAAGGTCAAATTACACATGCTATATACTGTATACAGTATATATGACATTAAAATAATAATCAAATATATATTAATACATGCATCTGTCAATAAGCCACCAGTGCTTTTTACACGAAACCCAGGTTTCTGTAGATTTCTGTACCTGATAATCTGTTTGGGTATCGATGACCGTCGTCGGGTCAGTATTTTGGGAATGCAAGAACGTCTTCGGATAGTAGACACCCTCCGAGGGCACCTCTGACCCTTAGGGGGAATTGTGTTGACTCGCTCAAAGTGCACTTTTTTCTCCCTACACTCTCTTTGTGAAAAAGAAGAGAAGGTAGAAAAAAGGACAATGAAGAAACAAAAGCCAGACATAGTGACATAAGCATTAGAAAAAGAATATTTGCAGATAGGGAACATGAACAGAGAGGAGACGGTGTGGGAGTGGGAGGGTGTGTCTAACCCTTTGGACAGTGTGGAGGACGGCAATCTCGCCAGAGGAGGTCTGAGGTAGTTTTTAGATGTTTCTAAGGCAGCATGGCCGCCCTGAGAGTTTGCTCCTGGCACGCTGACACTGCGCTGGCGTTTTAGTGGCTGCAACAAAACACAAGCTAAGATTAGATGCAAACGTACACTGTTCTCAAATATCTTAATTTTTATTTTTCTGCACAAAATAAAATGAAAAATAAATAAGCAAATCAAGTATAAAGAAAATCAATCAATCAGTAATAAATATAATAATAATAATAAAACGGCAAAAAATCAAAACTTAAGAAACCACATATAGTTGGTGGGTAGACAAATTATTTTTTTCAGATTAAAATGAACAAAGCATTATTAGAGCCCTGTAGACATGACAAAACACGACTATAGTCACATTTATACTCTTTTTATTTACAACATATTGCGCAACCGCAGGGTCTTGAGACACATGCTAACTCGCAAACTAGAGAGCTAGCGACCTAAACGGTAGCCTTCAAGTTATTTCCTTTAAACTTAAAAAGCCAAAAACTTACCACTTCCACACGGATAGGGAGGATAACTATTAACAGTTATTTAACCTTTAACATGAACATTAATCAAACGTAGTAATTTTTTCTGGGTACATGATACCATACAGCATCCATATCAAACTTGCGCGGGCCGCACTAACTTAAAACTTTCATATCAAGGCGGGGGCCTCAAACTAGTGTCCTGCGGGCCACATTTGGCCCGCGGGCCGCGTGTTTGAGACCCCTCAATCACATCGTATTGTATCGCATCGTATCGTGAAGAAGGTGAATCGTATCGCATTGTATCGCCGGAAAATTCCATGTATCGTTAAAG
Organism: Doryrhamphus excisus; assembly: GCF_030265055.1. Taxonomy (NCBI): domain Eukaryota; kingdom Metazoa; phylum Chordata; class Actinopteri; order Syngnathiformes; family Syngnathidae; genus Doryrhamphus; species Doryrhamphus excisus. The sequence goes on along the minus strand of NC_080487.1, from coordinate 3,545,839 downwards.
TATCGTATCGCTGGCAGTGCATCGAGATGTGTATGGAATCGTCCTCGGTGCTGAGATTCACACCCCTAGTGCACGCGTGTGCGTGTGTGCATGTGCAAAAATGCTTAACTGTCTGCACGCTATACGCCTCCACGCTCTCTCACTTCCTTCTTCCTGTCATGTGTAATCATTCCATCCACGTGATCTCTGCCAAACTCTTATCAAATGCACTTCAGCTATCCTTGTTTCCGAAGTGAAATCCATTAGTGGAGAGTTGCATCATCACCTCTTTTTTGCTCGTCGATCAAACAAACGTAAAAAATGTATAAAAATGTTGTTGGGATCGGGTCTACAAGTTTATCAAAATGTATATCTATGTCTTTGGTATTGAATGAGTTAAGGATAACTGCAACCTTGTGTTAACAAAAATAAATAGAATGACTCACAAAGCACTTTGTTCACGCATGGACATGCAATGTAGATGTGTCATACAATTAATGTTATTACTCCGCCCGACAGTTATGAAGGATAACATCAGCCTTGCGTGAATACCAATAGGAAAGAATAGCCTTCTGCCAGTTATTCATGATATTAGCCACCTTGCATAATCAAAATAAATAGAAGGCCGTAACGAATTGAATTATGTTAGACTCAGCTGGCTATGTGTTTACCTCCTTATGAGTGGACATGTCATCAGGTGTCAGCTGAATGATGGGAATGTCCAATGTGAGCCATAGTGGCTTCTTGGCGGTGGTTGGCTGGTCCATTCTCATGAACGCCTGCTTTCTGCCTTGCTGGAGAACACAAACATACAAAGAAAGTCAGGTCATCTTCATGTGCTCAAGGATTTTCTATTTGATCCGATGAGCCTCAAACACAACATCAGAACTCTGTTCTTCTTTGATTGACACTTAGACTGCTTGATCTTTTTTTCAGTGAAGGTTTCTTCCACAAACCTACCATAAAGGTCAGGCTACTGAGTGACAGTTAAGTCTGTAAGAGTGAGCAATCAAGCAAATTTCACAGAAGTGAAAGCAAAAAAAAGGGGGGTTTCCAAAAGAGTTAAAGGGGACTTTTGGTCTTCACACTTGTTTACTAGTGTAGGCCTTTATCAGGAAAGGAATTATTAATGTTGATATTTAAAAAAAAAGATAAAAGACGCACCTTTTTAATCAGGCTTTTAACTAATATTTTTAAACTTTTCTTATGGTTTTATCTTTTTAGTCCTATTTTATGCTCTTAGTCTTCAGCTTTTAACTCCAGTGTTATGTTTTTATCTTTTTAGTCCTATTTTATGCTCTTAGTCTTCAGCTTTTAACTCCAGTGTTTTTATCTTTTTAGTCCTATTTTTTTGCTCTTGGTCTTCAGCTTTTAACTCCAGTGTTATGTTTTTATCTTTTTAGTCCTATTTTATGCTCTTAGTCTTCAGCTTTTAACTCCAGTGTTTTGTTTTTATCTTTTTAGTCCTATTTTTTTGCTCTTGGTCTTCAGCTTTTAACTCCAGTGTTATGTTTTTATCTTTTTAGTCCTATTTTATTCTCTTAGTCTTCAGCTTTTAACTCCAGTGCTTCCTCAGGGGGGTCCTCCACACTGGGGACTGTGTCGGGTCTGCTGAGGGGTGCCATCCTTGGGTCCCTTCGACCCGGCCGGCTGGGGGTTATTCCCTTTAATGTGGGGGTCCACCCGTCTGTCGGAGTCGGGGGGCCCGGGTGCTGGTCCTCCGATGGCACGGCCTGCAGCTCCTCCCAGTGTGGACGGCCCCAAAGGTGGTGTTTCCTTGTTCCTCAGTTCCATGCCATGTCTCCCTACTGTGTGTGATTGTGATTGTGTAATTGTTGAAATTGTTTTAATTCTGTAAAGCACTTTGTGTTGCATGTCTTTGCAGGAAAAGTGCTATACAAATAAAGTTGATTTGATTTGATTTAACTCTTATATGTGAACTCAAGACCAGTTTTATTATGTATATTGCATCCATACTCTCTCTACAGATACTGAAATATGAAACCACATCCTTTACTTATACTGTGATGCTGACGCTCATACTCTACATGCAAAAGAAACACAGCAGGAGAGAAGCACCTACTTGATATGAGTTCATTCAGTCTTTTCCCATCTTGGGTTTGGCGTCCAGCCATCCATTTGTCGGTACACGATGCCTCTGATTCTGATTCTTTTACATCTGTGCTTGGATTTTCATGACAGGCAGATTAGAGGATGTAATCTGCGTGGCCCACATGGCATAGCTGCACCAGGGGCTCATACCTCCGATTGGACAGTGATGCTTTGGTGTATGTTCAACAACACCCAACAGGAAGTGACATATCACATGTAAAGCTCCTTCATTTCACAGTCATCAAAAGTGACAGTGGCTCACAGACTTGACTATGTCAGGAGTTAAATGATAATGTGTTATTATGTTTCACTTGTAAGAATAAATACTGCAATTTCAGTGTAATTACTGCATGTGTGGTTTTACACAGATTAACATTGTTCCTCTATGTTACATGATTTGCCCGTCCGGACTCTATACGCCATAAGTACGCTTCAGCTCACATCTGGGCCAGATGTTACGTGTGTATGTGTGTGTGTTTTCACAGAAAAAAAAAATCAGCCCAGTGAAAGACAGTTTATAATTCATAACAATCATCATAGAGTCATCTATTATTGTTCCTCGTAATAATAATAATAATACTATGCTTCTTCAGAGATATACTGTATAGTCCTTTCACTTTCTGTTCATACTGACAATAACTCATGTTAAAAAATAAGGAAATAAGGAAAATAAGGAAATAAGGAAAATAAAGAATGCATACAAATTCAAGTTCATTACTGTTTTCAAATGACTTCATCATGTTTAATCACATTATCAATGTGTGAAATGTGCCAATTTTCACTATATTTTATGAACAGAAAAATAAATGACAAGCTAGATGACATGAAATGTAAATATTAACAGCTCCAAATCAAGTTAAAAATGCCATGCTTAACACTTATCTTTGTACTACAGCAGAACACTTAGAGAGCAATATGGGGTTGCGTTCAAAAACATCACGTCACTTTAGAGGAACATGTTTTCAATGTAGAAATGTAGATTTCACAGCATACATAAATACATCAAACTGTACTTCCGCAATAATAGTACGTGGTAAAAATATACACTTATTGTTTGTCTTTGGGTTTCTGTTTATTTTAACCACACACACAAGCATAATAATGACGCCCAATGTGATGTTCGGAGTGTCCCTGAGTTCAACTCGAGACAATGAGGAAGTGGCATTCAGAGGTTGAACCGTAAGGTTGGAGATCGATCTTCAGAATATACTTCTGGTGATGTGTTCGGTTTGAATCAAGTTATAAAAGACAATCACATTGTGTGAATGATTGAATAAATAAATAAATAAATGATATCAGACACTGTGAGAATCTACTATACTACGATACTGACAAGGAAAGGCAACACTGTTGGTGTAGCGCCATCTGCTGGATCTGGTCGGTTAGTGCACCAATTGGCCCCAATGCACGTGCACCGCAAAGCAAAAAAATACTCTATGGTAATGAGGCACCTCATTAATGTAGTTTTCTGAAATAGATTAATCTGTAAACTGACAGCGTATTATCATGCTACCTCAGAGTATGCTACTCTTTTCAACTGAGAACGACGTGAATTAGCAAAAAATGTAATATTGGCTTTTCATGAAACCCCTCACTAGTATTTTAATATTAGAACCATGCAAGCTCTGTAAGTGACCACTAGATGGCAGCATAAAACCAAATGTAGCTCATGGCTCAACAGCAATGTTACTGGTGTCACTGTTTCCAAGCACAGGGTTCATTGGTGCCCTCAGTGCTCTCTGGGTGTCAAGGCGCATTGTTCCCTCAATATTGTCATGTAGCACACACACACACACACTCATATGTGATGCATTAAGCCTCTTCCATAAATGAATCTCTCCAAGTGTGTACTTTTGCCAGAGAGGAGCTCTGAGAGCCTGAGCAGCATAAACACAGAAAATATGTATTTGCATAAAAAAACAACAGTCAACAAAGGAAAGCTATGCTGTATATCTCATGGGGAGATACTTGCCTTCAAGTGGTTTCTTTCCCCAGAAAAAATAAAAGTATACTTTTATTTTTAGGCATGTCGACCGAGTACAGTCATCCCTCACAACATCACGGTTTGAATTTCGTTTCATGTTCACGGTCTATCCAAAAATATAATAAATTATGCTGTTTTGTGGTTGAATACAGCCTATTAGTTTTTAAAAAATGCATATTATATATATATATTTACATATTTTTCCTAATTAAACATTTTCAGGCATAAAAAGAACTGTATAATAACAAAGGGAATAATTTTGTTGTTTTTGTTACATTGTCGAATATTGATTTATTTCATTTTTTCTTAGAAATGTGTTGTTGATATTTTTACCTAAAATCTTTGTCCTATGTCTTTCAATATCAGTATCGATAATGTCAATACCAGACCAGCACTTGATATCGGATCAATGCCAACATCTGCAGTATTGCCTACCCCGACTATAATAATAATATTATTATATATTATATTTTTAATATTATATATTATATAATATTATTATATTATACTATATTATTATTATATTATTATATTATTATACTAATATTATACTAAATAAGAAATATGTCAACATGACCCCAAGTATGGCATTAAGAATTGGATAATGTTGCAACAATTAATCGATGATTAATCATTATCTAATTAATCATCAAGTATTTTGGTATTTGATTGATCATTTTTTTGATAGAAAAAATATAAATATCATCTGATTTCAGCCTCTCAAATGTGAATATTTTTACATTTCCATGGTGATCAATACAGGCACACCTCTTCATTTTGTGTTTTAGGCTAAACAAAATATTGGAAAATATTTCTTCTGATACGTTGCGGACCAAACCATAAACTGTTTGTGTTTGCTCCGTATTGATTTGTTCCACCAAGGGCCTATATTCTATAATCTAGTGGGAGGTGGCACCCAAAGCCATTAGTCCTCCACCTCCCCCAACTTACCTCCAGCCGCAGCAGACATTAGTAATGATCTCACCTCCACCAAGTCTGGTACCCCCACCCCCCACCCCCCCAATCCTGTCTATTGCACGTCTCCTTATATTCATTACTTGTTCTTCGGGTGTCTCCACCACCCCCAACTGCAGACCCTCGAGTAAGCTCCATCATGGAGCCTATAGTGATGGTAATGCCAACATGAAGAGGGTGGTATCTACGAACCATTGATCAGCACCAAACAAGACACTACAAGACCCCTCCCCCTCCTTTCTCCTTTACATTAACATTTTTTACCTTCCACATTTGACGACAAAATTGTTTTTTTTCATCTCTACCTTATTTATGGAAATGAATCATGTGGCCTAGTAAACCATAACTGTTAGTTTTTAGCTTCATCCTGCACTGGATCTGATCTATCCCCGTCACTGTACGTATTCTTATAATCAACCCTGAAATGGGACCCTGACAGCTGGCCAACAGGTGGCCACTGACAGACCCTCTCTCTTCATTGTGCCTCGTCTGGAACAACACACACACACACACACACACATACACACACCTCCCCCTCCTGATTGGGCTTCTTCACCTGATGGGTGCTGATTCTGGGGTGCATGTGTATACGTGAGGGTGGGGGAGGAGTTAATGCCGGCCTGCTATGCACCTGTCTGAAGATCCAACCTATGCAGGCTTGATGGGAGAAACCTTATAGCTCCTGGATGCCACCTGGAAGGACTTTTCCGTCTGTATTAGATTAAAACAATGCAAGATTTTTTTGTTCGGAATAAAATAATCACACAATAAATTAAAATTTTTGCTGGCCTCAGTATATTACCAAGTGCATGTACGTCTGTTTTCCTCTTTTTTTGCCTCCAAACAGGCAAACTGGGTGTTCACTCAGGCTTGAATGAAGTGAGCCCTCTTGTCAGTCATACAGTTTCAGTGTATATCCTCGTGAGGCGCAAGGCAAGGTAGTTAGGAGGGAAAAAAAACGCTTGTTAGCCTCAAATGTACGTAATTCTTCTAAACTTAACAAGCCTAAAATGTACCACTTCCACATTGAATAGGAGGAGACAAAGGCAGCCACAATTAGGTTCTTGCTACAGTATTTATTCATTCATATTCTACCGCTTTTTCCTCATGAGGGTCGCGGGGGTGCTGGAGCCTATCCCAGCTGTCTTCGGGCGAGAGGCGGGGTACAACCTGGACTGGTGGCCAGCCAATCACAGGGCACATATAGACAAACAACCATTCACACTCACATTCATACCTATGGATAATTTGGAGTCGCTAATTAACCTAGCATGTTTTTGGAATGTGGGAGGAAACCGGAGTACCCGTAGAAAACCCACTCATGCACGGGGAGAACATGCAAACTCCACACAAACATGGCCGAGGGTGGAATTTGGGGAATAATGGAACCTGCCAAGCATCAATATGCTATTCGCATTCACCTCAATGTATTTATATCTGCCATTTATTACCAGGAACGATCTCACTATAACACCAATTATGCGTCACTTTGCAGGCTGAACTTTCAGGTCAAATCAGTCCACAGTTTGAGTCCACGTTTTGGTTTCATTGCGTTCCATCAATGGGTCAACAGAGACGCAACGGACGGCTGCATTGTGTCCGGTGTAAGACAAGCAGGGCTAATGATTGTACAAGGCAGGTCTGGACTTGCCTAATCTGTTATATCGCTTGCATAACAGCGTAGTGACAATAGTCGTGTTTAGGCATACAAACACGGTAACCGCTTCGACTTGCTGCCGAATTACGAGTTTGTTCAATACGTGGTGATGACCGCCAATGACCTTGATATTTAATGAGCGCATGACAGACTTTTCAAGGGTTAAACAGAAGCACTGCTAAAACTGATGGACCAACAGACACACACACACACATATAGAAGAAACACCTCCCTTTCTGTGTGGAAGTGGTAAGTTTTTGGTTTCTTGCTTTGTCCATCCTTACGCAGATCTACATTAGATTCAACTACATCATTTAATATAGTCAAATTCTGGAGTGGGCTGCATGGTGGACTAGTGGTTAGTGCGCAGACCTCACAGCTAGGAGACCAGGGTTCAATCCCACCCTCGTGGAGTTTGCATGTTCTCCCTGTGCATTCCAAAAACATGCTAGGTTAATTAGCGACTCCAAATTGTCCATAGTAGGTGTGAATGTGAGTGTGAATGGTTGTTTGTATATATGTGCTCTGTGATTGGCTGGCGACCAGTCCAGGGTGTACCCCGCCTCTCACCCGAATACAGCTGGGATAGGCTCCAGCACCCCTGCAAATCTTGTGAGGAAAAAGCGGAAAAAGAAAATGAATGAATAAATACTGTAGCAAGAACCTAATATAGGCTGCCTTTGTCTCCTCCTATTCCATGTGGAAGTGGTACATTTTAGGCTTGTTAAGTTTAGGCTCCAGCACCCCCCGAGGACCCTTGTGAGGAAAAAGCGGTAAAAAATGAATGAATAAATACTGTAGTAAGAACCTAATTGTGGTTGCCTTTGTCTCCTCCTATTCCATGTGGAAGTGGTACATTTTAGGCTTGTTAAGTTCAGGCTCCAGCACCCCTTGAGGACCCTTGTGAGAAAAAAGCGGTAAAAAATGAATGAATAAATACTGTAGCAAGAACCTAATTGTGGCTACCTTTGTCTCCTCCTATTCCATGTGGAAGTGGTACATTTTAAGCTTGTTAAGTTTAGGCTCCAGCACCCCCCGAGGACCCTCGTGAGGAAAAAGCGGTAGAAAATGAATGAATGAATGAAATTCTGCAGTAGAGAGTCATTAAATTGAGGTTTTCCAAAAATGATTGATGCTCACTTATGATTGACACTGTCAATTCAGTGGTAATGGTAAAGTTAATGGTTTGCTTTGTTCACTCGCACAATTGATGAGGGTCTGCAACCAGTGGAAAATTCCACAGGCCGCCCCGTGCCACCCATGGATGACTTCTCCTGCAACAGCTTATGTCAATACGTTTAAAGGGATTAAGGCAAAATCAACGGCAGCCTCTTTCCTCCTGCGGCATATCAGCAGATATCCGCAAACTTTCAGTTGGATGCGTTTGGAACTCACACGGAGACGCGCCAAGCTCTAGTTTATCTTCAACTCTCCTTTACTGTCCGTCACCTGCGTCAATAACGGTCGGATGTAACTCTTCCTCAAGATAAGCTCTGCTTCTTTGTTCTTTCATGTCTCTATTTAATGGAGTGACAAATGTTTTGCAGAGGAGGGGGGGTGAAGGGAAAAGCCAATAATTGTGGCTGTATCGTGTATCACAGCGTTTGTGTGACCATTGGGTGTGTGTTTGTCCTTGTAAGAATTAGAGGTCAACATCCTCCTTTGCTCTGCCTTCATCTTTCATTTCTGACAGTCCTTTGTGGCATCGCTCGGGCAAGTCGGAGCTTGCAAGGAGCGGCCCTCCCAAGGTCCGAGGCATGCACACACGCATGCGTTCAAACAAACTAATACACACTCTTCTCCAATCAGACCCACAACCTTGCAAAATCCCCCACAAGCAAATGACTGATTTCAAGCCAAAGCGGCTCTTCAGGCGAGGCCAATCATGTGAGGCTGTGCCCGCTAAAGAGGCTGAAGTCACCCCGCTAACTTGTCTGATGTCCCACCATTAGCCAGGAGAGCGAGAGCAACCTTGTTGTAGTCTTTTCTACCCGTCGTCGGCAATCAGTCCGTGTCGAGTCATAGCGATAACGATAAGTCTCTCCAGAACACCAATTTAGGAGTCATATTTGAGGGGTGTGTAGACGCACTTCAGGTGTCTCGCCCGCCTCCCCCACTGGCCTTTTTTTTTCACTGTAGAAATTGTGTTTATTCTTATAACCAGACTTTTATTTTAGGGTTAAGGCTATAATAATGCGGAAATTGAAAACATTTTTATTAAGTCGAAATATTATGAGGAATAAAGGAATAAAGAATAAAGTTGTCATTTTTTGAAAATAAGGTTGCAGAAAAAGGTAGAATGTTAACTCAAATATAATAATATAATAATATTATGAATAATATTACAAATATATAATAATACTAAATATTATAGGAGTAAATAAATAATGTTGAAATTAAAGTTCAAATAGTTGGAAAATTTAAAAAAATGGTAAAAGCAGCTGCAATTTTATGAAACTATAACAGAACATTATAACAGAGTGACAAATGACAACAAATATAAAGTCATTTTTATCAGCATAAAATTTAAATATTGAAGAAAAATTACATTCAAATGAAGACTTAATATTATAGGAAAAGAATATTATCGTAATTTTTAGTTTTAGGTTGGAGATGAAGTAAAATGAGAATAAAGTCATTATTTTCCAAAAAAAAGTTGGAAAAATATTTGAAAAATGTAAAAAAAAACAACAGCAAAAAACCCCAAATATTATAGGAGTAAATAAATAATGTTGAAATTAAAGTTGAAATATTTGGAAAATTAAAAAAAAACAACAGCAAATAATACTAAATATTATAGGAGTAAATAAATAATGTTGAAATTAAAGTTGAAATAGTTGGAAAATTTAAAAAAAGGAACAGCAAAAATGGAAAAAGCAGTTGCAATTTTATGAAACTAAACTCCAAATATGAAGAGAAAAAAGTTGCATTATAACAGAGCGACAAATGACAACAAATATAAAGTCATTTTATCAGCATAAAATTTAAATATTAAAGAAAAATTACATTAAAATTAAGTCTTAATATTATAAGAAACCCAAAAGAATAATATTGTAATTTTTACTTTTAGGTTGGAGATGAAGTAAGATGAGAATAAAGTCATTATTTAAAAAAAAAAAGAAGTTGGAAAAATATTTGGAAAAAAAAACAGCAAAAATTTGCAAAAAGTGAAGTTCATAGTAATAATACCTTTTTTTTACCGACATCAAAGGGCTGCAAATGGCCTGCAGGCCGCACTTTGGACACCGGTGGTGCTCTGATGTCATATTTATGTTGCTCACGTATGACGGCAGGCATAATTGCACTTTGATCTCTGAGGACTGCTATGATACGTTGTGATGTATCAGTCATCACCGCACATGGACTTGAACAATACCGGTCTCTCCTCACATAAAGGATAAAACCAAACCCTGTCATCGAATCATATTTAAGTTGTGTAGTTGAAAAACAACACAACATGCTGAGCAGTGCGCCGATTAGCGTCGTGTCACCCGTCGTTTCCTTTATTCCTCCTTTCAAATCACACTTAGAACAATTAGTTTTTAACAGATTTCCTGTCCTTTCAGAGCGACAACCCAACCTGTTAGTTACATAAAACCCCTCCTTTTTGCACCCCAGTACATAAACAGAGTCGACACAAGACAACAACCATGGTGCTCGATGCCTGCCTGGGCCTTTATAACCCAGGGTGGGTTACTGCACTGAATGGGCGCCTTCCAGTAGTCGGTGGTCGGAGCTATATACATGGGAGAGCGTCTCGGCAGGCAGCTATTGTCATGCTAAACCTCGGTTTGAATGGAAGAGGATGGGCAGGACACACACATAAAACAGAGGAAAACATGAGGAGGGGATGGAGGGTAGCACCCGACCACCTCAGAGATGGCAACGTATGTAAGCGAGCACCTTTATGAGGGACCTCAATACGGCGGTTTACTAGGCCTCGCCCCATTTTTACCACTACATACCTCAAATTGACTTCCGTTGCAGCCTTCATAAAAATACCCCCGTTACCTCGTTACTTGTCATTGCAGCATTCATGTCAAATATTTTCTAAAGCTACATGCCGACCCAGTTTGATATCATGGAGCGATTTGGAGCGACGCATGCGACAGCATCATTAAAATGACAAGGTGAAGCGTTACATATTTGCCCGGCGGTGCGTTAGACATCACGCAACATGATGCTGCAATGGCGAGACTCATTGTTTGTTGAATTTCACACTTCTATCCAACACTGGTTCTGAAAATTGAACGTTTTTTATCAAGTGGACACTCATCCTTCGTTCATTGTGGTTAATTGGTTCCAGACCCGTCCGTGAGAAGTTGTAATATTTCTGTTGTTAGAGCATAACCTGTTTCTCATCTTCTAAATATGGGTTTTACCATTATTAATGGAATGAAATGGACTTTATTGTCATTATACAAGATATACATAGAACGAGATTGGAGAGCTTCTCCTTTCAGTGCAGTAGTCAAGTTTAAAAAAGTATATAAAAGTAGAGTAAAAAAAGACAATTTAGCAAGATATATACAAGATATATACAAGATATATCCAAAATATACACATAGTATTGCACAGGAGCAGACATATTGCAGATATATTCATTTTAGTGCATTCATAATGGGTCATAGTGCAAATAATGACGTTGTTTACAGATGAGTAAAGTCACATATGAGTGTATTGGGTTGTTAAATAAATAAATATGATTTATTTACATTATGCTAATGTCCTGCAGACATGAAATAAGTCCTCTAAGTCACATTTATTATCTAATATAGTAGACATAATGCAAGAAAATAAGCCATCTTGGGTATCAATATGTTAATAAATAAAACATGTTAGCATTGACAGCACACTTCCTGGTGGATGACACCTTGAGATCAGTATAGAAACTGCCTCTGTGTGTATTAAATATGCAATTGAAATAGACACACTTACATTAACGCCCAGTCGGGACTCTTAGGAAAACAATCTGACTGCACTGTGTACATATATTTATACTGTATATTCTGTATATTTTGTATTTTTCATTCTTTTTTAATAGATGTGTCTGCACCTACTTCACCAAAACAAATTCCTAGTATGTGTTTGATCATACCTGGCAATAAACCCTTTTCTGATTCTGAGATCATATATGATTGTAAATGATGGGCAAATCACCCCCACCCCTCCCAAAAAAAAAAGTGAAAGTGATGGAAATCTCGTTTTATGACCAACAAGAAATATCATCATCTGAAGTAGCTCATGGAATGGTTGTGAGAGCCTGAAAACTGAAACTGTCATGTCGATCCATAGATCCATCATAAACAAAAGTGTGTGATATTTATGATATTTATGGAGACAATGCATTTGTGGCTTGGCTGCGTCGATCAGGGAGGGCAGAGACAAAGGGTTAAAAGGCTCCATCTGCCTGATAATCCTCCACCGTTAAAAGCCCTTCAGAAAGACGTGACGTTTGTGAGGTAATCAGTAAAAGATTCAAGTGTGCCGGGGAGAGTGTGTACACACACACACACACACACATACAAACACACATACACACACCACTGAATGGACAAAAGGGAGGGAAAAGACAGAGTCGAGGAGGGAAGATGAGAATAAACACTCCTCCTCTCAGTCTTTTCTCCTCGTTCAACAAGCCGTCTCGCTTTTCCTTCTACTTCCTGCTGTCTGATGTAGTTCTTTCGGCTTCTAAAAGTAATGTCTGAGTGTGTATTGCTGATCAAAACATGACAAATATGTTTTGTACATATTGTGTACATGTAGTCCTCGATCATGAAAAGATGGCATTATTAGTTCAGTAGTTATTCACAGAAATTGCATTTACTGTAATGGCGGTTTTCTTCGGAAAATACAACAAATGGCTCTTGGCGATATATATTATAAATATTAGTGTTTTTTGCATGTTTATAGTTTCATTTGTTGTTTTCCTATGAAAAAAAATTGCGGCAAACCACAAAAAAACATGCTAACTGAAGGTGGACGCTAACCAAGGTTGGCTGCTAACCAAGGTTGGCTGCTAACCAAGGTTGGTTGCTAACCAAGGTTGGTTGCTAACCAAGGTTGTTTGCTAACCAAGGTTGGATGCTAACCAAGGTTGGTTGCTAACCAAGGTTGGCTGCTAACCAAGGTTGTTTGCTAACCAAGGTTGGTTGCTAACCAAGGTTGGTTGCTAACCAAGGTTGTTTGCTAACCAAGGGTGGATGCTAACCGAGGTTCCAGTACAACTAATGTTGTGGTCACATTTTTGATATTACAGCAGAATATCCAAATGCAATACACTCCTTCAGTTCATAATACATGGGAAACCGTGCCGGTGAAGTTCTTTCCACATTTTTTTTACATTTTTGGTGATTTGCAGTGTACCTGATACTGATGAATTCCAGATACCTGTCAACGATCCTGTGAAAACCCTGTTTTTCGGCCTTCTTTCCCTTCTGTCCCTTATTTTTTTTCCCTTTATTTTAAGTTTCATGAGAAAAAAAAACGGTCTGATATTGCCAGAGTACTGCACAGCAACCAATAAAGTCAGACCTTTAAAATAAAAATACAGTATACTAGTTGATAAAATAAAATAGAAAAGGAAAATAGCATAATAAATAAATAAAAGTAAAATAAATTCTGGTGGAAGTAACACAATTAAAATTATTTTCCGGAAATTTTTCCCTTATTTTCTAATGTAAATATAAATGCAGAAAAAGTAGCAGCTATGGAGTTACATCTTTCCATACAGTGCCCACAGTAGTTTGCGGGGAGTTGGCCTCTTCCTGGCAGTCTCTCGGAGGAGCCGAGATGTTAACTGGCATTGTTGGGGGGGGGGGCTGAGCTGAGTGGTGGTGTTTAATAGCTCATGATTACTCTGGAGAGGGGAGCCCATAATTACAACCACAAATGATTTCACACCCCTCACCCCCACTATGAGCTCTGATCCTAATCACAGGCAAACACACAAGGGGTGCAGCAGAGGAATTGGAGCTCGGACAAAAGAGGTTCCCCCTTTTGTTTGTTGACAAGAAAGGGAGAACATGTACAAGTCCTGTATTGTACCGAGAAAATGTCTCACGCCTTGTTGTGTACTGACAACACAATCGTTATGTACAGCGAACGTGTCATGGTAGCAATATATCACAATAATATCACAAATATTTTGTTATTCTGTAGCGTGAATGCTGCTAATGCTAAAATTACTGTTGTTTGTGGAAGAAATGTTCTTACTATATGAATGCAAAGACCAAAACAAATACCATTGTGCTTCATAAATATATTCATCCTATTGTGTGAATGGAAAGAGGAACGTTTTAATTAAGGCTATTGCGTGTTGGACATCAGTCAGGAGAAATGAATCATTGTAAATACTATTGTGTTCCTTTAAAAGCTGTTTTCATACTATGTGACTTGAAGCTGAATTTAGTCATTGTTTTTACTGCAAATAATGAAATATTCGACTGCACGGTGGTTGAGTGGTTAGCGCGCAGGCCTCACAGCTAGGAGACCCGGGTTCAATTCCACCCTCGGCCATCTCTGTGTGGAGTTTGCATGTTCTCCCCGTGCATGCGTGGGTTTTCTCCGGGTATTCCGGTTTCCTCCCACATTCCAAAAACATGCTAGGTTAATTGGCCACTCCAAATTGTCCATAGGTATGAATGTGAGTGTGAATGGTTGTTTGTCTATATGTGCCCTGTGATTGGCTGGCCACCAGTCCAGGGTGTACCCCGGGATAGGCTCCAGCACCCCTGACCCTAGTGAGGATAAGCGGTAGAAAATGAATGAAATGCTGCTGCTTTTAACAGCAGCAGCTGTACCATTACACCACTAGTGATTGACAGATGCACCTTATGGATTGTGGGGCCCTATACAGGCGCAGCTGGGATAGGCTCCAGCACCCCCGCGACCCTCGTGAGGATAAGCGGTAGAAAATGAATGAATGAATGAAATACTGCTCTGTACAATTACACCACTAGTGATTGACAGATGCACCTTATGGATTGTGGGGCCCTATACAGGGGAGGCTGGGATAGGCTCCAGCACCCCCGCGACCCTCGTGAGGATAAGCGGTAGAAAATGAATGAATGAAATACTGCTGCTTTTAACAGCAGCAGCTGTACCTTTACACCACTAGTGATTGACACATGCACCTTATGGATTGTGGGGCCCTATACAGGGGTCATGTTCATCCCTACACAACACAAGGAAAGATATGATTTTTGTTATTTTTAGTTTCTTTTTCCCTTCTCCCATGAATGATCATGCTGCTACATGATGGTAACATGTCTATGGTTTAGTTTTTTTCTTTTCTCAATTTGGTATTTTTCCCATGCAATTTAAGTAACACAACCCCTCACACTGGGACACTCAGCTACTGCCAAGTAGTTCCCCTCATAAAGCGTCGTGATGTCAGTCTTCCCGCAAATCTTCTGAGGGTTTATTTGTCATTCCTTCTTTTATATCCAAGTCTTTCAACAGTAAACTAATGACCGGCTTCCAAAAGCGACAAGGGTGGAAACACAAAGAAAGTTATTTTGGCATGAATGAAATACTTTTATAAGCGTTTGTGACGCTCAGGCCCTGATACATACAGCTTCACATGCATGGTAAACGCGTAACAATCAAAATGAGTTAGCATTCTGGCCGCACGGCCCTTTCGCCCAGACCAATGCCAGCCAGCCAGCTAGGCACACAAACGCACAATGGCCAGACTACATGTCCTTAATGGAGGTGCAGACAAAAAAAAAAGGAATGTTGGGGTGGACGGTGCAAAAGCGTACGTCTGCCCACATCAGCCGGCCCTCAATAGAGATTGGCCAGGAACGCGTAAACTGGCACCGCAGGAGTGAAATAGTAAAATGCCTCTTCTCTTCTTCGCTTTTATTGTGACTCTTAAATCTGAAAAGAGAAAATGCTGGAACCCCAAACCCGATTTCTGACACTTAAGCCAACAAGCGACACTGATTTGCATTTTACTGCTGCAGCGAGCAATCGTTGCAGTTCAAGATCGCCTAACAAAAAAGGTAAACGTGAGAGAAAGAAGCACGATTTAATTTTTATTCTGACACATTTGGTTATTTAAGAATGCAATATTTTTGTTATTTAATATTATCTCAATAGGCTCCAGCACCCCTGTGACCCTCGTGAGGAAAAAGCGGTAGAAAATGAATGAATGAATATTATCTCAAAACCAAAATTTCATTTCATTTTCTACCGCTTTTCCACACAAGGGTCGTGGGGGGTGCTGGAGCCTATCCCAGCTGTCTTCAAGCGAGAGGCGGGGTACACCCTGGACTGGTCGCCAGCCAATCACAGGGCACATATACAAAACCAAAATATACCTATAAATATAAATATGCATGAACATATTTCAGCAATTGTTGCATTTCAACAAAAAAGGTAAACGTGAGAGAAAGAAGCACAATTAAATTTTTATTCTGACACATTTGGTTATTTAAGAATGCAATATTTTTGTTATTTAATATTATCTCAATAGCCTCCACCACCCCCGCGACCCTCGTGAGGAAAAAGCTATTATCTCAAAACCAAAATATACCTATAAATATAAATATGCATGAACATATTTCAGCCATTGTGCTACATACAAATGTAGCATGTAGCATTCCGAGGTGCATTGATTTAACACAAACAATACAGCAACAAGTCCAGTAAGTCGTGTTACCGCTTGGTGAGGCGTTGTGTTACTACACCATATAAAGATAGTTCTTCGTGTTATAGGTCAGTTATGTAAATTGTCAATTGTTGGTGTTATTTTTAGTTTTTTTTAGGTTTAAAGTTGAAATCGGTGATTCCCGCGATGTGCGTTGTTGTTTTCTCTCTTTGAAAGAGAAGACAAGGGAAAAACTCATGTGGTTTGTGAGCAAAATTCCTTCTTCGAAAAGCACAAGTGATTGTTACATTGCATTTTCTTTCACAGCTAATTGTCTGTCATGTTCCTTGTAGCAGCGTGTTTACTCTTTTAATAGCTTTTTTCTTCAGGTACTCTACTATTACAGTTCTCTTCATGTTATTCAATGCCATTAATGCCAGATTACTGGAATATATTTGCATAATTGCATTTTCCTATTCATTTTTTTTTTAAATAATGTTTGTTCTTATCAACTGCAGCAACACCGCTAGTTAATTACTATATTTTGTGAAATGTTTTGATGTTTACGGTCATCCGCTTATTTTCTCCGCTATTATCCTTCTATTGCGTTTTTTTCCTTCACCTTTTCCCGACGGACGCATTGGATCGCTTTGTTCTCCAGTGGCTAATTTGACTGCTCTACTTGCCAACCTAGCAGTGGGAGTCCTATAAGTGTGTGTGTATGTGTGTGTATGTGTGTGTGTGTGCTTCATTTCTCGTGTGTTAGCTGCTGTTACACAACACAAGCGCTTGCTGCTACACACAAACGCCTCACTTGGCAGCAATTATGCACACAAACACACGTATGGGATGCCATCTTTTTTTTTTATTGCTGTTTTTGTTTCATTCATGTACTTAGTTGGGTTCATGTTTTCACTATCAGCACCCCCCCTATATAATCATAACCAGTGTTTTTGCACTGTATGTGATTTCCTGGTAAAGATGATGACGAGATAAGGTCACCGCGTATGTGCTTGTCTCGTCCTCCAGTGGCTCTCCACCTGACAGACAGGCGGACAGGCGTGAAGTTAAGGCTAAGCAGCGATTGGTTCCAGGCAGGCGGCATCTAATCAGCCATCAAGCATGAGACCCTGAAGTGGCTCTGACAAGAAGAGACACGGCACACTCACCGTGTAATGCATATGTATACGCGGACACAAATCACATGCAAATGGAGAGCGTGATACGTATGAAGGCGGCGTACACGTAAACACTGATAGCTATCATTGGGTTCTATCGGGACCGCTTTCAACTCAGCAGAGCACATGATGTGCTATTAGGAGGTGATGTACTAAAGCACATACAGCATTCAGTCACACGTGCACACACAAATACACATGAGCCTGATGCCTTACCTGTCAGAGGCAGGTGTGGTCTCCGAAGACCCAATCAGTTTTAATTAACCCCTTGTGGTGGAGAGTGGATGGGGGAAGGTTGTGTGGGAGAGAACGGGAACACTAAGCAAGGGGAAATTTTAGGTTGTCATCGCGGTGTGGAGGTGTGGGTGAGAAATGGGAATTCACACAGGAAAAAAAAAAACACAATAGCAACTGTGTGCAGCTGGCTCAAGATGACATTTTTTTCAACCCCAAAAATATAACAGCACCACCAGGTGAGCATATGTTAACAAAAATGTCTTCAAAAATTTTTCACGGCTGAATTAAACTACCCACCCTCGGCCATCTCTGTGTGGGGTTTGCATGTTCTCCGGTTTCCTACCACATTCCAAAAACATGCTAGGTTAATTGGCGACTCCAAATTGTCCATAGGTATGAATGTGAGTGTGAATGGTTGTTTGTCTATATGTGCCCTGTGATTGGCTGGCCACCAGTCCAGGGTGTACCTCACCTCTCGCCCGAAGACAGCCGGGATAGGCTCCAGCTCAACCTGCGACCCTTGTGAGGATAAGCGGTAGAAAATGAATGAATAAATGAAATACTGCTGCTTTAAACAGCAGCAGCTGTACCATTACACCACTAGTGATTGACAGATGCACATTATGGATTGTGGGGCCCTATACAGGGGCAGCTGGGATAGGCTCCAGCAACCCCCCGCGACCCTCGTGAGGATAAGCGGTAGAAAATGAATGAAATACTGCTGCTTTAAACAGCAGCAGCTGTACCATTACACCACTAGTGATTGACAGATGCACCTTATGGATTGTGGGGCCCTATACAGGGGCAGCTGGGATAGGCTCCAGCACCCACGCAACCTTCACAAGGAAAAGCAGTAGAATATGAATTCATTACTTAATTAATTAAACTTGCTAAGACACATGCTAACTCGCAAACTAGAGATCTAGCGACCTAAACGGTAGCCTTCAAGTTATTTCCTTTAAACTTAAATAGCCAAAAACTTACCACTTCCACACGGATAGGGAGGATAACTATTAACAGTTATTGAACCTTTAACATGAGCATGAATCAAACGTAATAATTTTTCTGGGTACATGATACCATACAGCATCCATATCAAACTAACATTAAACTTTCATATCAACGCGGGGGCCTCAAACTAGTGTCCTGCGGGCCACATTTGGCCCGCGGGCTGCGTGTTTGCGACCCCTGTAATAGACACATAAGTGCAATGACATACCATATTTTCCTGAGAGACACATACATACATATTACATACTATACATTAAATTACTAGCTAGTATGCATGATGTGTTATGCCAAGTCAAAGCAGGAAGAAGGGATATAACGATCGTGGTACATTCCAACGTTGGCATCCTCTTGGCAGCTGATGAGAGTCCTATCTATCCATCCATCTACCCTGCTGCAGTCCGTGTTTCCTGGGTGTCATTTTCACACATGCAGACACACACCCACACATGTATTCATTATTGAAAGGTGCGTGCTTGGAGTGATCAAGACTTGCCAGATAGAGTGTCGGACCTCTGTCTTTCTTACGTAATTAGAGGTGACTTCCCGATAGGTGAGGTCATGTCATGTCTTGGCCATCAAAGAGGTGTTGTGAGTCACTGTTACAAAAAAAACACTCACTGCTCGACTAGCCAGTGCATAATTGTGCACGCAAATATGAGATGCTATTAGTGGTAGCTCCAGAAAGGAATACAATTTGAATGCATATCTGCATATATCCTGTTTTTATGTGTGTACCTACACATTAAAACACACCCACATGTCTGTCAAAGTGTGTGTGTGTCCTGTGTATAGCTCCCCCGGTGAGCCAAATGCTTCAGTGCTTCACAAAGCAAATCACAGCTAATCAAATAAGAGCCCTCAGCAGTGTGCAGACATTGGAAGAAGAATGGAAGAACAGTGCGTCGGGATATGTGGAGGAGGAGGGGGTGGGGGGGGGGGGGTGGCGGACGCAATCCAGTGACTTTAAGAGGTCTTGGATAATATGCGGGGGTGGAAAAGGATACACACCTGCACAACCTTGCAGATGTCAGATGCACGTGCATGGTTGAGTGGACGTGTCTGACACGCTCACACGTACACAGTTTAGAAATGAGACTAGTTCACATCATTTGTCTGCCTTACCGATGTTTTCTTCGTCCTTGACTTTGCAGTTCTTTCATTTACGGCCATATTGGACAAGAATATAATTCTTCGTTATATAATTCAAGGTTTGGGTAGTGAAAGATAAAAGTTGGATTTGTTCCACTTTGCAGCAGATTTCGTTCGTTGGATTCGTCCATGTTGGTCCACTGTCCACTTTCAGACAGTCCCTCCATGATCATACCTACATGGCCCTGTGTGGAATAATGATTTCCCCCGTCACCGCCTGCTATTTAATATTGGGTTAATGGGAGTCATTGGATCTTCAGAAATAAAGTTCCCTCATAAAAATATCAATATATAATATGAAAAGCCTCATAATTCCTTTGTCACACATGTTGTCGGCCTCCCTCTTTCATTGTCACTCTCAATGTCATTTTCATCTCCAGGCAAATTAGCCCTTCACCTTATGCTGTCCTCTTACTGTGGACAGCGTCTGTGGACTGTGGACAGTGTGGATAGTGGGCACTATAAAGAAATACACGCTACAAAACTTACTTAAGATTTGTCAGATCAAAACGCAATCACTGTGTAAAACTACAATACATGATATTAGAGTCCACTTCACTCGTCCAATTTACTACTTCATAAAGCTGCACTCTAAGCATCATGGGAACTGTAGTTCTTTTAGACACATTTTTTTTATCATAATATAAGCCATAGTGTTGAAAAGCGTGGAAATAAAGTAGCTGTTTATACGTGGGGAATTACGGTAATCTGGGCTTGTTGCAAGGATGGCTGTCCTTCACTTGTCTATTTATTATGTCTATTTATTTTATATTTTACACTTATGAGAGTTATAAGTGCAACTAAAATGCTACTTCAAACACAACCTGAATCATTAACAAAGTTAATAAACATTTTATGATGACAACAGTTTGAACCTGGAGTATAGAATACATTTTTTTTTCAGTGAATTGTGAGTGTATTGGATCTTAGAGGTTCCAGGGTTTAGCGTGAAACTTTAAGAACTTAGGGTACCCACACCTGGAACTTTATTGATGCTCTAAACAAAGTTTTTATTCTGCTGCCTGGCACCGATATTGACGCTGAGTGAGTGGCAGAGATCCAGACTCGGCCTGGCTGTCTTTCTCTCCCCACTCACCCTCCTGACACACTGCCCTGTGGCTTAATCCTCTCGGTGCAGGCATGAGCGTGTGTGTGGGTTTTCTACCTTGAAAGGGTGCATGCAATTGTATCTGTGTGTATTTGTGGCAGCTGTGCGCCCTCCTCCTGTCTGCTGCTCCCTGCGACCACAGTGACCGAAGCCACGGGACAGGAATGTTTTTCAGTTGCCGATTGGTGGATGCCAAACCGTGCACAAGGCCAAAATGACACATATATTCCAAAACATACACAATGCTTGAAGTGATTGCTTTTACAATCTTATGTGGGAAATAATTGTACATTTTATGCTTGAGTGAATCTCCCGAACTAAAGGTTATTCAGAGAGTACCTTTTACTACATCTACTGAGTGGAACTGCCAGTAAATAAATAAAGACACTCTTAGAGCTATTGTAACTGTCTAGTATGTTTTTTTGTACGATTTTTTGAGGGTGTAGCCCAAATTCAGTCGACCTCTAAAGTTAAATATACAGAAAAATATGCCTCCAAAGTAAAAAAAAAACAAAAAAAACAAGATGAACCACCGTCAAAGTCATGGAATGGGCCAATTGCAAGAAACAATACAAGCAGTTGATGTTTGCTAAATACAAGGATGAAGAGTCTTGAACCAGTCATGATGTGCTATATATATCACTATATTGACACTTACTATGGTACCCATTATGTCATTGGACGCTCATATCACCTCATACTTTGGTATGTGACAAAAATAAAATAAAATTAATAAAAAAAAAAACTGAAACTATATTATGAAAGCAGGAAGTGAACAAATGTAACATTTACTGATTGTAAAAGTACCAGATGGAGGGGTAGGATTTAATAAGCTTTGCTTCTTCCTACTCCTTTTGGACATGTGGAACTGTGAACTGATTATGGGATGCACTCAATTGGAATCTGATGCATGTTCAAATGAAATAAAACCATTACCATTACCATGTCAAAACAAGAAGGTGGTGCGACAGTCATCAAAAGTCATGTCTTCAATGAAGGTAAACGTATGCAGCATGTACAGTGTATGTATTTATGTCTGTTTTTTGTTGTTTTCTGCATGTCAAACTAACTAATATGACGACCTCAATTCACATGTATAAAGGCAAAAACTGTGTAATTGTAAATTAATTGTAAATTGGTGACAGTTTTGTATTATTTACTGGAAATTGGCTTTGAAATCCAAACAAATCTGAGCTCGACCAGCATCCCAGAACTGATTCTTTTTTACTTCCCAAGGTTTAACTGTATATATTATGTTTGCAGAAAACTTACAGTCATTTCATGCTTAATACAATTTGCATGGCCTTAAAATGATACATATCAAATCAGTGCACCATATTGTGATAAAACAACTCAATATATGATATGACACATGCAATATTGTTTTTGAGGGAGAAAAAAAACAGGATATACATTATTAAGGACATTGCGATTACATTGCGATTTGATTTCATGCAAAACACAATGTCATATGTGCCATGGTAAAAGTAAATAACGTTGTATGCCGTTGAGACAATGTGACACACAACAAAGCCCAGCTCCCTGAACAAAGGAGTAGGTGCTGTTCACAGTATCCTGTGAAGCCTAATTCCACATTATGCATGATTTGTATTGAGAATATTTTCCACAAGACTGCCTGGCTTGGGCATTGCAGGAAGTGAAAATGGAGGAAAATATGGAGTTGGCCTATCCTTTGCAGTTTGGAGCAAGATTTTCTCAGATATCGCCTGCCTCCAAACAGGGAACTATTTTTGGGATCCAAAAAATTCCTTTTCTGTGCATTATAACATGAGAAGTCAAAATGACGTGCATTGTTAGCTAGCTCAGATTAACTAGTTTTCTCCTGTTATATTGCACAGAAAAGGGAAAGAAATATATCTTTATGTTTTACACCGGGATTGTAAATGATGGGCAAAATTCTCCAAAAAAGAGCAGTTCTCCTTTAAAATCACGTCTCGTCTCATTCCCATAGACTCAATCTCGTGCAGCGTGTCGTGACATCCGTATTATCTTGTCTGACTAGTTAGTCACCGAGCATGAACTTGAAGAAACCTGCTCAGTTGAGAGCAGAAACGTCTTCTAAGACAATCTGAACCAGTCCATCGATTCGATGCCCTTCAGAATTGTTAGTAGCTTGCAGATGCGGGGATGCACTCGCTTGGATTTCTTCTACTTTTGGACATTGGATAGTGTCTTCCAATAATCCCAAGTGCTTTTCTTTATTTTCTACCTCCTTTGTTGGCTTTGTTATCATTAGCATCATTTTTGTTATGATTAAAGAGACTGTTACTGATTTCCCGCCTCACGTCTGAGGCTGATGCAGCATGTAACACTTGTAACACCAACAATAATTCATAAATAACATTGCAAACAATAATTTGAACACGTTCAGATGAAAAAGTATAGTTTTTTGAGCCATAGTTTTCCCATGTCCAGCCTGGAATCTCTGTTTTACTTCATCCCGATGGTGTTTGCAAACATCTAGTTCCGAATTCAAAGATACCATCAACTAGATGGAGGACAAAACATCCCGAGCCCCCCCCCCCCCAAAAAAAGGCTAAACATGAATTGAGCCCATGTGGCCTTCAAGAACCCCTACACTTGTTGCTAATTGCCATCTGCGTGCAGTGCAGTTTTGTCTGCGCTCATTTGCACACGGGCATTTTGTACGAAGCGAATGAATAAAATTAGCACATCAAAACTCAAACTAAATCTGGATGAGGGCTTGGGGGGTGGTGGTGGTGGGGGGGTTGTTTGGGTTCATAGACAAACTAGAAATCCAGACTTCATTAGCTGTGGCTAAATTCATCCAGCGTAACCCTCCCCCGCTCAAGCTCTGTCTATATTACCCATTGTGGAGAGCCGCTCTTCACTCTAATTAGCTGCTTATTGTTGTATGTAAACACAAGCACGTGCACATCTTGTCCAATGGCGATAAAAGCCTCCGTGACTCATCATGTGCCATTTACCCCGCCATGTCATTAGCACGCTACAATTGCAAATGGCGCAAGACACCTTCATTTAATTAGAACTCAACATTGGATTCTTTGTCTGTCTTCTTGTATGCCAAAGCGATGAGGATATTTCCATATATTTTCATTTGGGGGTAATACTGCATATAGAGCTAAAGAACGCACCATTCTGCTGATACATAACCGTAATACAAACGCTTGTGTGTACGTTGTAAAAGAAATGCTGCTCTTTAATACAGTTCAAAAGCCAGCATTTGGAAAAATGCTGCAAATGTTTGACAGATTGTACGAATTGTCTGTGAGAAAATACACGTCACAAATGCCAATTTCGCAACTTTACAACAGTGAAAGATGACATGTTCAAGGAAATATTGCATTCTTGGGATAGAATATTATAATTTCTTATGATATATTATCATAACAAGAGGTTAATTTGGTCTCAAAATAATGTTCACAATATTGTTATCATTTGTGGGCCAATAAACATTTCCAAATGCTCCAGCATTGTTTTGTGTGTCAGTTAAATTAAAATAAGTCTGTTCAGTCTTTATTATTAATAATAAATAATAAATTAATAATAACAACAATAATAATAATATAATAATAATAATAATTGTTATTATAATAATAATTATTATTATTTTTATTAGGACCTTATAATAATAATAATAATAATAATAATTATTATTATTATTATTCGTAGTAGTAGTAGTAGTAGTATTGTTATTTTAATCATAAGTATTATTATTTATTAGTTTTAATAATTTATTATTATTATTATTATTATTGTTATTATTTTATTTTTCCATTGTAATTTCCTTAAAAGTATCTGTGCTCCAATCGATCGGCCACTGATCTGTATCGGCCGATATCAGTGAAAGGGACGGTATCGATATTGACCAATACTTACTTCATAATGTCGATTCCCTCCGCCGATCAGCGGTATCGGTATCAGCCGGTGTCACTCATGGATTATCGGGATTGGTATCGGCATCATAACATCTTGATCAAAAATATCTACTTAAAGTCAAAGTCAACTTTATTGTCTTTATTGTCTTTTATTGTCAACTTTCTTTATTTACTTTATTGTTATGGGGTTCTTGGTGGAACTGTGAACTGATTATGTGATGCATTCAATTGTAATCTGATGCACGTTCAAATGAAATAATAAAACCATTGTCAAATATGCGATACATGCTCGACATACAGCATACATGATTTTTCAGTCCTCTCGGACTCCATGGTGCAGCAAGTCATAAATAAAATGACAACTAAACTAAATAATTAACAATGTAAATAATATAAAAAGACATGAGGTATGAAACAGTGGTGCAAATTAGCATGGGTAAAGTGAACTAAATGTAAATAAATGTAAATAAATGATTGTTGGGCTAAAACAGTAATAAGAAGCGGACAGAGAAATGACTCCTTATTAGCATCCCGTACAACGACTGCCTCTGCAGGCGCTGAAATGGTATTTCCAAATGTTGTGCACAGCTTATAGTGCGGAGAGGGCATTAAAGGATGGCCAGACTGTTGAATGTCATCCAGTCTTTTCCTTTATCAATATGTGATGAGAACTTGGAAACCAGAGCTGGATGACAATTTCCCAGTGGTTCAAAGAGGTTAAGGTTACCCTCAAGGTCCTTTTGTGATGAATAAAAAAGACAAGGGTTTTTATGAGTTTATGCTATTGCAGGAAATATCATTTATCTCTGATCTAACATTTATCTATGCCTGTTGTCGCTCCCGCCAAGGGGCGGTGGGTTCCTCTGCAGCTGTAAAAAAAAAAAAAAAAAAAAGACTTTCGGACATTTTCTCACCAATACTGTTTTAGCTTTGTGCCACAATGAGATGTCTAATTAGTGAGGGACCCCCATCATGTGTCTTATCTGCTC
Source organism: Doryrhamphus excisus (assembly GCF_030265055.1). Taxonomy (NCBI): domain Eukaryota; kingdom Metazoa; phylum Chordata; class Actinopteri; order Syngnathiformes; family Syngnathidae; genus Doryrhamphus; species Doryrhamphus excisus. The sequence goes on along the minus strand of NC_080487.1, from coordinate 3,519,984 downwards.
CTCCCCTTGAATGGCGTTGTGGCTATCCCCAATAAATAGGGAATTGAAGCCTCTGTCAACATGTCACACTGAGTGGGACACTTCTTCAGCAAAGCTGGCTGACCCTGTTTATGTCTGAGTCTAATCAGTCGCAGCCCAGAGGGTGCCATGATGGTAATAAACGACCACATAGCCCATCTTTCTGCCCCGATCCCTCCTCTTGGACCAACACACACACACACACACACACACACACACACATACACCCCCTTAGGGACTGATCTCCCAAAGGGACACCAGGGAGGAGGTTAGAAGGCATTAAAAGCAAGCAGTGATGGTTCAGCCTGTTTCTCCTTCTTTGAGCAAAGTCCGCGTGCTGGGCAGTCCCGGCCTCTCATCCAGCTACCTTGTGAATAGAACCACGGGGCTCTGGCTCCACAGAGATAGCGTTATCTGGGCCGCCACGGGGCTCCCACAACCAGTAGAGTACACACACACTCAGCGGGTAGCGCACACATCAGCAGGGGGAAGCGGACAATGAAACACAAATATTATGGCCGCACGTGACACCAGACAGTAATGTTTTTAAACGTTTTTTTTTAGCCTCTTGAGTTCTTTGGCATATCTGTCACTACATCAGCCTCACCATCAGCTGTTCTTTACACACTTTTCAATGTTGACTGTGACTGTACTTCCTGCTGTTTTTAGGAATCCGAGTTATTCCGCCCATTCCTAGAGATCTCCACACATGACCTGCCGCCACCGGGAGCTGTGAGCCAGCCAGCAATTCCAATTAAAAAGAGATTTGGGGTGGAAAAGCGCATTTTCATATAACACGGCATGGAAAATAGGCTCGCTTTTTAGATTTCCAAACAGGAACGAGACATATTACAACATAGCATGGACCTTTTAGTTAGCATAATAGAGCAATCAGCTGAAACGTTCTCCCTTATTCTCAGCTAATTTTTTAGAGCCCTCTACTCATGAAATAACACCCCTATAGTCACATTTACACTCATAATACCCAATAAAGTAGACAAAATGATAGTAAATAAGCCATTAAGACATAAATATAATACTCGTTCTTCGTGTCACTGTTAATGTTGACCCACAAGTGGTCAAAGAAGAAAGTATTTTAAACGGTAAATTTAGCTTCAAAGCCCTGGCTCTCTCGACAAGACCAAAGTTATTTATATCGACTGTCTCTGTGAGTTGAGTTGTCAGGGAGTATGTCAAGTCGTTACGAGATGCTAGTTATCGGCAGGCATAGCTGAGGACAGCTATTTGGGGGCTTGTGTCAATGTGGGCTGCATGGTGGTCTAGTGGTTAGCGCGCAGACCTCACAGCTAGGAGACCAGGGTTCAATCCCACCCTCTGCCAACTCTGTGTGGAGTTTGGATGTTCTCCGGTTTCCTCCCACATTCCAAAAACATGCTAGGTTAATTGGCCACTCCAAATTGTCCATAGGTATGAATGTGAGTGTGAATGGTTGTTTGTCTATATGTGCCCTGTGATTGGCTGTATTGGCAGTATGTACACCGCCTCTTGCCCGAAGACAGCTGGGGTAGGCTCCAGCAACCCCAGCGACCGTCGTGAGGATAAGCGGTAGAAAATTAATGAATGAAATACTGCTGCTTTAAACAGCAGCAGCTGTACCATTACACCACTAGTGATTGACAGATCCATCTTATGGATTTTGGGGCCCTATACAGGGGCAGCTGGGATAGGCTCCAGCACCCCTGCGACCCTTGTGAGGAAAAGCGGTAGAAAATTAATTAAATATTGCTGCTTTAAACAGCAGCAGCTGTACCATTACACCACTAGTGATTGACAGATGCACCTTATGGATTGTGGGGCCCTATCCAGAAAATGAATGAATTAATGCTGAAATGGCATTGAATGGTACAACATCCTGAGACAATGTCAAGTAAAGGACACAGGGTTTGCGTTATCATTTGTTGTTTAATCGACACCACGTATTGCATCATAGCATGGTTGCATGTTTAAACAGCTCATTAAAAAAAGTACAAAGGAAATAACATAGCAAGATTGAAGAGTAATAGAACCCATCCATATGATACATTGATTAAAACGTAGCATTTCTATATTGAGGACGTGCCCATTTCCATCCAACACCGTTATTATTCTCATATGTTAAAAATCATGTAATTTAAGATTTCATCAATTCATCATCAATCACCAATCAATCAACAGTGAAAAACCAATGACCTGCATATTTCTGTATCAAAACATTTTGGCGAAATATAATGAAGAAATTCCCAGAATATGTTAAGTATAAATCCAACCAAAGTAAACATTTTTAGCCAGATAAATTATTGCAAGAGACAAAAAAACATTAGAACTGCAATATAATCAATAAACCCAGCCTTAATACAGTGAAAACTAAAAAAGAAGAAATGAATAGATGTCTATCAAAGTGCATAATGTTTGCAATCCATCGAGTCTGTGCTTCCGCTTATTGAATAAAAATGGCAACTGTTCCTGCGTTATGTTAACATACTGTAGTAAATATATGATGTCATAGCAAAGCCGTAAGGGATTTGATTGCTCATTCGGGACAATAAATGTAAAGTTATCTGCATCTTTCATCATCACACACACGGCATAGACAAATTTGAGATGACATTTGAGATGTTTTACTGCACTGTTAGTGAAAAATAACAAAAAAAAAAAAAATCTGCATGCTAATGTAGCAAAATAGAATCCAGTGTCTTTTCTCACTTTGTTCCACCCCGACAGTGCTCAGTCGAAGAGAGTGCTTTTAGAGTCCTGGGTGTTTCACGTTGGTCACATAGTCCACAAAAAAATGACTGCAGTCCATTCCAGGTTGGGGAACCTGAACGCCTCGGAAAAAATCCACATTTTTCAGCCTGATTTTTCAGTCATTTTTAACAAGTTTTATGTCCATGTCCTCTAGAACATAATCAAAACGACCATGAGAAAGTGTTAATGTGTTTTTATAGTCATTGTCTATATTTATCGTAAATGTCTGGTTTTAGGGTATTTGAATGAAAAAGACATGATAAAGGGGGTGTTGGCGGCTGATCCCTTCAAGGTCAGCTGGAAATCAGGCTTTCATTGGATGCAGATGCCACTCGGGAGTCAATGAGGTTTGGTGTGAAAGATCACAGGTAGGCCTCGACCCGTTCCCATGGCTGCATCTCCATAAAGAAGCTCTCACACAGGCCGAAGCTCTGATCCAGAGTCAGCGGAATGGACTGCACCGCCTCCTTGATCTCCTCCCAGGGCTGCAGCACCGCCTCGTCTGGCTGCTCCTGGAACAGCGATGACGCCTCTTCGAAGTTGGGCAGATGATTTTGACTTTGCAGAAGCTGATCTTGTCCTTCCAGGTGTCGAGGATGCTGCGTCGGCACGTGAAGGTCCATCGCATTGACGGCTGACGCGGAACTCACATCCAGGTAGCCGTAGGAGGACTGGATGTGGTTCAGGTGCGGACTCTGTCCCGTGAGATCACCGCCTCCTCCGCCGCACCAGCTCCCCAACGCGGCCGAGTGCTGCCTCCCTTGCATGGAAACCTCCATCTCGCAGCCTAGTGAGCTCAGAGCCGTGTTGATGTCCAAATCCTCGAAGGTGCTACAATTCCCGCTCAGGACGTCATCAAAAATGGATGTCAGGTCGAAATCCCCTCTCAGGATGTCTGCTTTATTGGCGTCCGTCGCCAGAAGAGGGGACTCGGTCACTCTTGTTGTCTTGCTGTTGTTCTTAATGGCCAGCTGCTTTCTTTTACCGCCTATATCCTTGCCACGTTGGTACGGGCAGCCATCATGGGTGCTGTGGTAACTTGGAACCAATTTGTTCTGTCTGTGAGCGCCGCTGTTGTAGCTGTTCGCCGACATTCGCCTCCGTTTAAAGATACCATTGACGAACATGTCCTCATACTGAGGATCAATCTGCCAAAATCCTCCTTTGCCCGGCTCATCCTTCTGTCTGGGGACCTTCTTGAAACACTTGTTGAGGGACAGGTTGTGACGAATTGAGTTCTGTGAAGACGGGAAGAAATATTTCAGTAATAATAACTTTTTGAAATGTTCCACCACAAAGTCTACAAAACCTGTTCTTGACTTTCTATCCATTTTTTATACCACTTATACTCATTTATATGACTTCATTAGAGCCATGTAGACATGATATAACACCCCTATAGTCACATTTACCCCTGTATTACTACTCTACCGCCGCTGTTTATGGTTAAGAAGAAGCTAACGATGCACTTCAGTCGCTTTGCTAACAAGCTGACAAACACATGCAGTCAACATTCACTCAGGAGCTGCTGTCGGCCACTCTCTCTACACTGGAACCTGCTGCTTGCACTCAGCTGACATCACTTCCCAGGCTCCGCCTCTTAAAGGTGCACACAACAAGTAACAGATACTGTATGACGGACTTTTCAGTGCCTTATATTTTTATTTCTACCCTTTTAATGCTTGAAGATACTTAATTTATGCCATGAATATATACAATTGGATGAAATATGCATGTTTTTCACTTAATGAGATCATATTCAAGAACAAAAGTGATCCTGAATGAATTTATTTCTTCATAAGCAATGTATAGTGAGCGTTTGATGAGGCGTCCTCGCTGTTGTTTCCCTTTTCTGTGCATTCTAGCGTGACAAAACGAGTTAAGGGAAAGAGAGAGAATGCCTATTTTGACCTAGCTCATATTAACTCGTTTTCTTGTGTTATAATATGCAGAAAAGGGAAATAAATATGTGTCCATGTTTCACATAAGGATTGTGAACGATGAGCAAAATTCACCAAAAAGCGCAGTTCCCCTTTTTAACACGACGTCACAAATGTTTTATGAAATTAGGAATGGTATGACATAACATTCTAAGAATATGAGCAACATCATATTCCATACAACGGAAACAGGACTTGTTGCTGAAACTGTTGGAAAGGTTGGAATTGCGCAACCTTTGGGGAGAAATAAGAGTGCATTACTTGTCTGCAACCAGCAGAGGCGCTGTTGCTTCAGTGTTATAAGATGAAAACATGGCAGACTGGAAGGAATGGGAGCTGGTGTACGTTTATCACGTTAATGTTGTGTCCTGTTCAACCAAGATTCTCCCACCCCATCAACAAAAACAAATTAATTGATGAATTAACTTTTAGTATAGTATATTTTAACCTTTGGGGAGAAATGGAGTGCATTACTTGTCTGCAACCAGCAGAGGCGCTGTTGATTCAGTGTTCTAAGATGAAAACATGGCTGACTGGAAGGAATGGGAGCTGGTGTACATTTATCACGTTTATGTTGTGTCCTGTTCAACCACGATTCTCCCACCCCATCAACAAAAACAAATTAATTGATGAATTAACTTTCAGTACAGTATATTTTAACCTTTGGATGAGAAATAAGAGTGCATTACTTGTCTGCAACCAGCAGAGGCGCTGTTGATTCAGTGTTCTAAGATGAAAACATGGCTGACTGGAAGGAATGGGAGCTGGTGTACGTTTATCACGTTAATGTTGTGTCCTGTTCAATCAAAATTCTCCCACCCCATCAACAAAAACAAATTAATTGATGAATTAACTTTCAGTATAGTATATTTTAACCTTTGGGGAGAAATAAGAGTGCATTACTTGTCTGCAACCAGCAGAGGCGCTGTTGATTCAGTGTTCAAAGAAGAAAACATGGCTGACTGGAAGGAATGGGATCTGGTGTACGTTTATCACGTTTATGTTGTGTCCTGTTCAACCACGATTCTCCCACCCCATCAACAAAAACAAATTGATGAATTAACTTTCGGTATATTATATTTTATACAGTATGTTAAGAAAAACTGTAATGAAACTAATATTTAGTTGTGTTTGTTTTGTGTAGGGAAGCAAATGCAGTTAATGAGGCCGACAAGGAAGCGTTTCAAACAGTCAGCTGTGCTTTGCTGATATCTCTCAGGAGATCCCTCATTAGCACACAAGTGCTATCTCCACCCCTTGACGCTCAACGCATACGGAGGAAGGAAAATGTGGAAGAAATAAAAATATGTGCTTTTAGGTCTCCGATAATGCTTTCTTCTTACGGGGATGGGGTGTCTGTTGGTGACACAAGAGTCAATTACTCTTCCCACCCTCACAGTCATTTATCTGACTCATCAATAATACACAAGGAAGGTGATGTGGTGGTGAGTTACCTGCCAGCTGGGCTCCGCATGTCTGTAGTAGCAGAAATTCTCAGTGATCCAGTTGTAAATAGTGGATAAAGTCACTTTAGGTTGCTTGCTGGCCTGCATAGCCATGCAGATTAGAGATGCGTATGAATAAGGTGGTTTCACTTTCGGGTTGGTCTTGTAGTCGACCTCCACAGGGGGGCTGGCTTGGATGGGAACCTGCGGATAGCTGCTTCCGAGGTGCGCGTAGTTGGAGAAGCGCGGCGTTAAGGTGGAGTCGGGGCTGCCGAGGTAAAGAGGCATCCCGGTGGAGGCGGTGTCTCCTGCTGGGGGGCTGGATGGGGACTCCGTGCCCCCTCTGGCTGGGAAGCGTTTGAGACAGAGGTGCTGATGGGAGGATGAGGACGTGGATGAGGAGAGGCAGCCCTGCGCAGCGGCCCCGTTGGGTGGCTCCGGCTGCGCGCTGACGATGGAGAAATTCTGAAGCCAGTGGAGGCTTGTGAGGCTGTCGTCGAGTGGGGCAGAGTCATTCGAGATGACCTGATCGCTCGGGTACGCCGTCAGCCATTTCTCCTTGAACTTATTAGCAATCTCCGGGCTTGTCAGAACCGGCATCCTGGTTGTGTGCGCTCGGTCTGGGCCGAATAATCAGCAGATTGGCATTTAAAGTTGCGTCTAATCTTAAGAAAGTGAAATAAAGCACAATTAATTTACAAAACTGACACTCAACAACAAAAAAGCGGTGCGTAAAACGTGTTTACGAGACGAAATAACGGCTAATGTTACCTTCAGGGTTTTTTTTTTTGTAAGGATGCAGTACATGCACCTGTTGCAGCGTCCTGCCTCTTCAAGGACTCCAATGGCGCAACAAGTGGTTTTGGTTTGGTTCGGTTTGGACTCACCAGTAGCTCATAAAAAAAGCAGAATAAAGAAAAATCTTAAATCACATCCATATCGGCTCAGGTGATATTTCAGCTGATGCCGTGGAGCTGCTGTGAAGTCAAGACGGTGTGATGGTGAGGAGGAAGTTCAATAAGACGAGCAGAGCCAGAGCCAGTAGGGCTGCCCCCCACCCCCCCTCCATCTCTTTCAATGACTGGAAAGGAGCTCTGATTGGCTGCTTGGCCTTTCCCTCTTTTCTCTCCAAATCACTCCGTTTCTAATCCACCTCCCTGCTTTTAAAGCTACTGAAATTTGACCTCTGAGGTGCGCCCTCGACCCGCTGCGCGCCACACGTCCCGCTGGAAGATACTTTGGCACCTGCAAAACAACAACCAATTCCTAACCGGCAATTACGCAATTACTAACTGGAGTTTTTACAGTTTTGGGTTAGTCGGGTGCACAAATGCAACCATTTCTCCATATGTAATAATGTTTCTTGTTTGAATTTTTGACAGAAGTGGCAGAGGATATAGGTTGTCAAAGTGTGGCCCGGGGGCACAGGTCAAAAAAGGTCTGAATTTTGTGTTAAAGTTATGACAAACAACTAAATAGAGTTGTAATTTGGGGAAAATTTGTGTGGATGTGGTCACGTTTGTTGCCAGTCAGTTTCCACTGTCGCACAAGTTGTGCACTGACTACATGATACTTTACATGATAAAGTACAATTTCTTCAGTGAAACGATGGAATAAAATATTTACCGAAATGTGAGGGGTGTGCTCATGCACTTTCATGAGCACACCCCTACAAAATGTCTAACGTTGAGTCTATAATTCAGGGCACTGATGCCATTTTGGCTCCTCTGCTGCACTTTATGGACACCTCAGTATACATCATACACAACCTTATTTTATGCATTTGTATTTATTGCTGTTATTATATGTTCATATGCTATTGCTGTATGCTGTTTTTCTGTTTACTGATGCCAAGCCTGCTGTTTATTATGTCTATGTGCTGTAACATTTCTACTCTAGCCAAGCTTGAGCCATGTGAAAACCATTATGAAAAACGAGGAAACACTGCCTCCTTGTGGACGTGTGTCTCATTACATTACAAACACCATCAACACTGTATGGTCCAATCTCAGCTCCCACACCATGAAATGATGCCTTTACTGACCACAAGCACTCATGCAGTTCATTTTTTTTCATTCTGAGAGTGATTTGTGGATGTTATACATTAAAAAATAAGATTGTATATTGAGTCTTCTTCAGCTTTTAAGGTCACGTCTGGTGATTAGTTGAGGTGTCAATGTTGAGTTGCATTGAGTAGCTGCATGGTAGATGCATTGACACTCAAAGAATGTGCATATATGTCGACCCAGCTGTCGCATCCCTTCAAGGAAGCTTGATTTTAGCACTGTTTCTGGGTTTGTTCAGGTTCCCATATAACAAAGGACTTGCAAATGTTTGAACAGCTGCTCTTATTGTTGCCTGGCTTCCCACTGTCTTTTACCAGGAACTGTGCATACAGTGCAGGCCACACTGCATCTACATGCAATGGGTTGGATGGAGGTGCTAAAGAGGGACCCTTACCAACACTCTTCTTGCAAATGGCTTTCACGCAGAGCAAAAATCCTCAAAAGAAATAGCATATTGGATGTCAACACTACCCAAGGGTGAAGGCTGCTGCTAGATTTCTGGGTGAACACCAACATGCTGACTAATTAAAGCTGGCATAATGTTACATTATGCAATTATATGTTGGCCTAAAGCGATGTAATATTCTTAGTTCTTCCCAGTACTCACATACTGACACAATTTATTAACTCATTTTGGCAGGAAGCAATGGCTGACATCTTAAACATAAATGCAAATTATTAGGAGTATATTTAAAAACTCGCAGTAGTGTGTAATACAGAGTACAGTGATACTGTATTAGATTAACTATATCAACTAAGTCAAATTATTTTGTTTATAAATCTTTATTTGACCACCAGGGGTCGTTGTTTTCACTCGTTTGTCTTCTGAAACGTGCCATTGATAAAATACTGTTTACATTTTCAGGCAACCTATAATACATTGCGTTATATTTATCACTTTTTTTATTCTACAGTTTTTATGCAAATGTTTTACTCATTTTTACATCAGTACATCAGCGATGTTTTTCGAGTACACTCATTTTGCACATCTGCCGTTTAAAAAAGGTAGTATTGCAGGAATTACGTAATACACCGTTGTGTTACTGCATCTTGTTGTTCCATTTCTTTGTTTGTATCATGCCGTATTACACAGGTTGGAAAATTCAATTGTGGTGTGTATACAAATGTTGAATTTATTTGCTTGTCTCCCTTCGTCACCATTTTAATTAATAGTTTTGACATGTTGAAATAATTGAGGTGCAGTGACGTGATGCATTGTGCACTTAAGAGTGGGAAGCACAAAAGTTAATGTGTTCATTTGTCAAGGACACCATCAAACGCAGTTTTGCACACGCCTGTCCCTAAATTAACTCCAAGCGGTGGCAATTGGCGATGGCAGATTTGTTTACCATATTTGGCAAGCGAGTGCAATAGCGAGCACTGGGATTGGTCGAGAGCTGCCGTCATTCACAAAAAAAGTCAGCCTTCCCAAACCTTCCAAACAAAGCGGGTGCTCATGGGATTCGTAGTCCAAAACAAACCTCCATTTAATGCTATAGCGTGAGAATATACATGCACTGCGGGGATTTTATCACTTATTGTGATGCATGTTAAACTAAGTTAATTTGTGGAGTATCTTTGTCGTGTATTTTATGCTGTTTGGAGGTAAAACCAGCTGGTGTTTGACGACTCAATCCGAGATGTTCCATTTTGAGCCTACAATTCCCTACCAGCAGTAGTCTTATTTCATTGGCTACAACCTTCTGTCAATCACACGGGTTCCTCCTTCCACCGCTCCTACAGTAAATATTTGTGTTTGCCCAGCCGGCTGTAATGGTGGACGAGTGAGGGGAAGGGAAAACGGAATACAACTCGAGTGAAGAGGAAAACGGTCGAAAGTCTGCTTGAAGGTCAGCCGCCGCGACTAGGACACGGGCTTCGTCGAAAATGGATGAACTTAAACATCAAGTCATGATAAACCAGTTCGTCCTGACGGCGGGTTGTGCGGCGGACCAAGCGAAGCAGCTACTGCAGGCGGCACACTGGCAGTTCGAGGTAAAACCGGGGGGGAGAAAATGCAGTCGTCAGCCATGCTGCTACTGTTTATGTTTGTCCACCGTGAGTTAGCTTTAGCCTCATAGCCCCATGCATACACCGCGACGCCGTACATGCACTGTACATGCATTATGTGGGCTAAAGCAGTTTCAGTATATCCAATTAGACTGTACTCTAGATTAAATGTAATCCGACACATGGCAGCAGTGTTTATATGTCCTGCAGATGCGAATTACGCAATGGCGATGACCACAGTTACAACAGCAAACCTGCTCATACTAAATGTTTGTAAAACGCATGTTTCGCCAAATTCCTGTCCTGTTGCGAAACGAGCCAACTCCTCTAAATGTCGTTTAACTTGTGTTTGTTTCATTCTAGACTGCCCTCAGTGCCTTTTTCCAAGAAACAAATATCCCATATGGCCATCATCATCAAATGGTGAGTGCGGGGAAAGCGGGGGTGAAAACAATTTACTGTTTTTAATACAGTTTCTTTTACAATTTTTTTAAAAGAATATCTTTTTTGATGGATCCAGTGCTGCTATATACCGTAGGAAGGACGAGTAAGATTCCTTATAGGCTGAGGAGAGGTGGTGTTACTAACAATAACAAAGCACATGGCGGCCATGTTGTGAGCTTCCATAAATACTGTAACACACACAGGGCAGCCATACACACTTGTCACAGAGGGCTGTGTGTCCTTAGAATCGACTGAGTATAACATTTTTTAACAGGAAAGTGGTTTTAGTTGAAGAATGGAAAACATGAATGGTGTTTCCTGGAAGAGCAGCAATGTTCTCGCAATACTGCACATGTATTCTTATACGGTCCTTGCTCCCCCCCTCATATGACACATCAGCAACCTTCAGCGGTAGACACATCATTGTGGGGTAAAGTGGAAGGTATTAGCGCCATATAAACGAGTGCTGAAGGATTTTGAAAAAATAAAATAGAAAAGTGAATCACGATTTTCTTGCCAAGAATTGAGATCACCATTCTTTGGAACAGTTTTTTTCAGACGGATGTTCAGGGTCATGTGTTTTCATTTAAAAGGAACCTCATTGTTTTGTATTTGGCCTGTCAAAACTAATGCTTTAACGGTGGCAAATAATTTATTTCATTAGTTGCGTAAACATTTTTAGGGTAATGAACACGTATGCATTATGACTAGCCACACATGTTAGAATGGCAGATGGAGACACAGGTAGAGTCCCCATAGAACTTCATTCTGATCTGAACATAAGCTAAGCAGCAGTGGAATTCCAACACTATTCTCATTCTCAGCACAATACCACAAGGTGCATTTACATCGTGATAACTTTTATTGTGCGCACATGTCGTGTTTTTTCAAAAATGAAATAATTAATGATTACTGTGCTGTGGTTGAATGTGGCCTATTATTAGCCAAAACATGCATATTTAAGCAAATTGTTCATATTCTTGACCCATATTAAACATCATAAAAATTGGTAAATGAATGGAAATACAAACATACGACCTTTAGAAGCTGTATAATGTCTAACATTGTTTCTTTAAAGGGCAGGGCCTGTGTGTTAGCTGCTGTAGAGTTGCTGAGTGTTAGCATAGGTAGCATTGTGGAGAGTTACAGTGACTGGTGTGAGTTGTGGCTGACAGCAGCTCCTGTGTGGATGTTTACTGCGCTATTGGGGTAGTTATTCTACCACACTGGCCACTCGTATCAGAAACTTTACATTGACGAGACAATAGCCACTAAGTATGCTATCAGTGCGAACGAATGTATTTCTATTTGTAAACTATAAAAATATTCCATTCATAAACAAGGAATGCTACTTTGCGGAATTCACTTATTATGGTTGGGTGTGGAACCAATTGTTATCTTTCTAGACTCCGCATAGTGTTTTTCTGCTTCAAAGAAACTTTCAAAGAAACTGTCATTCTTAATGGGAAGACCTGGAACGACAGTTGACGGGGGAATTTTTACATGGAACTGAGTAGAAAGCCTAAATAATCCATTAAGTTAAAAACATGGCAGTGAGTAAGTTCCCCTGCCCTAAAATAGTCAGAATACTGAAATAGTTTGGTTTCTCAACTTTTCACGCCTCAATGTGAAGTCCCTGTTTACATGCACACTCTCTACTTCGATTGTTGGGCAAATGTTGTGTGCCCCAAAACACGGGGCAATTGTGGTGTTTGGCCTTAAGTAGATTTTTCATTGATAGTTTTTTATGGTTTTATGATATGAGCAATACCAGGATCCACAGTTGAACCCACAAAGTGCTGCGTTCACTCCTGCAGACACCACAGTACCGTTGTGATATGTGTGTGGTGTTATGTTTAGAGGCGTGTTGTTGCGTAATCACAAATTCGTGTTCCTTTTTTTGGCTTACGCCAGCATGCTTGCACTCCTCTTCCTGTGTGCTTTACATTCATGTATTCTGAGCTTCCACAGACGGATGTGTGTGTGTGTGTGACTCACAACAGTAGTACAGTGGGGCGGTGTGTTCAGTCTTTGTGACGCTTATTCTGGGCGCAGTGTTCAGATTAATCCACTTCAATGCAGTGCTCTGGATTTAAATTCTTCATTTCAAGATAATGTAAGTGATAGTAGAACAAAACTATCTAGCAGTCATCCCCATAATAAAGAGCTTCTACTTTATTTTGTGGTAAACTGGTTTGTAAGTGAATGATAAAGTGACATTAGCGGTCTGCAATATTGGTGGACAAGCACAAATACCTCTTGTTAGAACTTGCATCTGTGTATGTCTGTGTAACAAAGTAGGGTAATGAACACATAGTGTCATAAAAATAGCTTACAATAGTACAGTTAAGGCACCTTCTATAACCACAAATAAAAATGCAGAAATTTTTTTTTTTGTGTTGTTTATATTGTGGCATAGTAGTTTAGGTATTTTGGCTGGTGATTCCATAGGGCCCTATTTTGATATTTGATATGACATTCTTTAGTCTGGCATTCTGTGCTGCTTTATGACATTATTGATGGGGTTGGTGAAATATATATTACAACAGATTGCATAGTTATCGACCAATGTGATCAGTCCCGATTAGAGTGGAAAATTTTAGTTAATAGCAGATGGTTGTCCTGGTAATGAATACATTGCTGTTTTTTTATTATTATTATTAGCCAGTGTGATGTGCGTTTAGTTGTTACCTTTCAACAAGACTGGATTTGGAGAAGATACTGTTCAGCTCTCTGTTTGGCTTGAATGGACTTGCTGTTTAAAATACATTTTTAGAGCCATGGCAACCAAGGCAACCGAGCATGTCTGGTGTGGGTTGTTCCAAAAGGTAGTGTCGTGTTCACACTCTGCTTTACCAGTGCAGCCTTTGTGCCTGATCTGTCAGAGCCCTGCACTTTGTATTACATTTCAGAAAGTCATCTAAGGTTAGCTGGCACACACACACCAGTACAAGTAGCACAGTGAATGCTGGTAGGATCCAGCTCACTAAATCTCCTGCCATCATTTCCTTTTTCCTAACAGTCCCCCATCCAGGAAGACTTTGTGCTTGGGCATGCGAAAAGAGCTGCCATCAATGCAGACTTGCTGTCAAGTGTGTTGGTTTTTTTGTAGCACAACGTGTCACTTTCCATAAACCCACATGCGGGGCTTTATCTTTTTTTTGGGATCATAAGCTAACATCAATGTACGTCGATAGACATTTTATGCTAGACTCATTCAGTCGTCTTAGTTTATTTTGCACACACCGCACCCACAACACGCTCACAAGATGAAACATACTCACACCTTCAGCCTTTTTCTGTGAGAACACAACACTCCTCTTCCCTTTGTTGGAGCACAGACAACCGGTATAAACCAACCAAGCGGTAGAAAGGAATTATCTAGCTATGTCTCTAAGAGATCATGCAGCATCATTATTCAGTATGTTTACATGGATTTAAATAATGCGTTGCATTGAATTGGTTTAAACTTTTTAAAAGTCTTAAGGCACGCACATTATTAATTTGGAAACCATTCTATTGCATTTTTTGGTTCCATCATCAGAGGGGACATTCACCACATTAACCAGTGTCCATCAAGGACTAATGGTGCAGTCTATAAATATCGTATTTGCAAACAACGACATAGCCTTTAGCAAACCTACATTACAGCTGTATCCAGTTACTATTGGAATTAGTAGCAGACCTCTTCCTTGTTGGGAAGCCCACACGGCGAGGGCCAAAATCAGCTCAGACAGGCGCCAGCTAGTGTCCTTGTGTGGACACTAGTGGCATAGAAAATGAATACATTCATTTTCATTTATTTTGTATTTAATTTCACCGCAGGCATAGTCGTGCCCATGAGATGTTTTTTCTAAACAAGAAATCTTGTCACATTTAAATATTGCAAGATCTTGTGACACCCCCCGAACCCCCCCAAACACACACAGCTAAACGAGCGGCCATTACCAAAATCTTTTCCTAGCATTTCTAGTCAATCTTGTCAAATTGAACTAGTGCATGAAAACTGGGACTTTACAGTGAAAACAGAGAGAAACAACTATTGCTGTAATCCAATTAATGTGTGCATGTAAGCATACTGTCTCAAAACCGTCAACACACATAAAAGCTACCTTGTTTACTCAGAAGCGTTTGCACTGCTCTGATGACTTGCTGTTCTAATACTAATCCCTTTTATCAAATAGAAACACATTTTCTACTACCTTGCTCGTGTTTCACACATGCACCATATCCTAAACAATATTAGGACAACCGTTCATTACACCAACAGGAAGTGTAAAAAAAGATAGCGGACTATAGGAACAACTTTTATTCTACATGGTCATAATATTGGACTAACTGTAATATATAATGGAGGATGCCTGGCGGGTTGCATCGCGTTAACGCACAATCATGCAGCCTTTGTTTCACTGGCCTAATGAAGCCAAAACAGTTGTTTTGGACAGCGCCATCACTGTCAGTGTTTCCATGATGACTTGTTCTCCACGTACTGTGTCAATGACCAGAAATAAGGAAGTAATGCAGCTGTCTGGGAACATGTGACCCCAGCCAATCATGTGACTCAGCCCAGAGAGAGAGAGAGACTAACTCGGTGACAAAAGCCTGCTTTAATTCCCATCACAGCTACGGCCATTTAAGAAAATGTGGCGAGCGCTCATGTGGTTTCCTGGCAATAAAGTCAGGAGTTGGGTGTTCAAAAAGTTAACCGTTTTCAACGACTCCAGCTAATTAAATGTTAAACGAGTATCACCTTTGTTGTAATGAGATATACTGCAACCTCTTTTATACGGAGAAATCTGCAAAATATAAAATAAACATCGGTTACATCTTGTTAGATAAGACACTAATGAGAATCCCCATCCGGTTTGTGTGATAAATGTCAGGAACAAACAGTGTTGTCAATGACCCCGACTTTATTGTGCTGTAATTGCTGGTTATCAGTACCATCACGCACCGTGAATGTGAATTCAGCTCCTTTTTATGAAGGTCAATGTGCAGTTTCTATTGTCTATGTACAGTGAAGAAGCAGGCATGTTTAAGGCGGTGTTGTGGTTTGCGGAGCTGGCATAATTGCTGACCTGGTGTCACAGTGTTCCAATCAGAACCTTTTTATTGCACTGAAGATGTGGAGTTAGTGCTGTTTACATGCAGAGGTTTGCAGATGTAATATGTCATTCATAAATCATGATGTAATCGCATCGAATGTCTGCTCTCATTTCTGTCTGTCTCAGCCACCTTACATTAGTCCTCACTCTGTGTGAAAGACAGAATGGATTTTAGATGGTGGGTGTTGTGTTGTCCACCAGGGAGAGAATAAAGGAGGTGGTTTAGGCCAACACGTCTGGCTAAGCGGGCTAATGGCACACCAATGCCAGGTATTTGGCTTGAGCATGCTAAGGCCTGTTTTTTGGGCAGACATTACTGCAGATACAGCACAGTGTGTGGCAAAACTCTTCATATTTAGTTTATTTGTATATGATCTAATTTGATAAGCGAATTTTCACATGCAGATGATAAAGGATGAGGTAGTAAGTTCACCCATGTCAGGCCACATCTGAAGACACTTGGTCTGCACTTTGCTTGTTCCAGCATGTTTTCCTGCACTTTTTCTGGAGCGCTGTTTCCCAGAACCTTAACCACTGGCACAAAGACTTTTAAACAGACACACACACATCTTAGTGGGATGACTATTGGTTGCAATCTCATTCCTCAAGTCCTTAAGTACACGCTGTGGTTAGGCAAGCAAATGACTTCAAAACCTAAGGGATTGCAGCAAAAGTGTGATGCTACATTGTTTCGTATGGATTGTTGCTGTAGGCCTTTTCCACGGGAACCCTCCTGGGGTTTTTTTTGGCGGGGTGAAAAAAAAGTCGCATCCACAGTGCTGGATCAGTAAATCACATCCAGTGACACCCACATGGGAAAATGATGTACAATCATCCCTTGTTTATTGCAGTCAATGGGTTGCAGACCCGAGAGATATTAGTAATTGTAATTTAAATGTAAATGTTATTTTGACTTATTCCAATTAATCAGAAAAAATTCTAATATTCGATTACTACAATATTTGATAGCTTTCAATATTTTGTGACTACTAACAGGACATAGACGACCACAAAACGTCGACCATTTATTTATATTTTTTTAAACAGCGATAGAGTGAGAGCGATGTTTGATCGTGGGGTGGATAAAATGATATAATTCTGTTTCGACCTGAAAACGTAGTTAGTCTTGGTCTTAGTTTTGCAGCGGCACATAGCCTTGCACCGGTCAGGCGACTTTTCAATTCTACTATTCCTGTCCTGTCACCTTCACAGGCTTAGTTCACATTTTTCCTGCTTTCGTCACGTTCACAACCCATAGTGTTGGTTATCACCAATCTACATTTCATGTTATCACCAATCTACATTTCATTTTCTGGGAATGCAAAGACAATAACACTGAGATTGATAAGAGTAGCCTGCCCAGATACAGATAAATATTTCTTTGGTTGTCAATCTGAACCCGAGTGTTTTCATTGCAGCTGCTCTCCCTTCGTTCATGACCTTTACCCCAGTTTCTGTTGCCAGTCTTTTACCAAGCCAAACTCTTTCTCTCGCTATGAGTGGGCCACGTCATCTATTGTTAGCATGCTAGCCATTGTAATATGTTCTGCAGAGTTTAACAGTTGCTCAATTTAGTCACAGCTCTTCCTATTGCCCGCTTGGTCTCTCTTCCTTGTGTTGTTTCCCTGTACGTTGGCAAAAGCACACAAAAACACAAGGTAGACTAGCTAATGATCAACTGTGTGTGTGTGTGTGTGTGTGTGTGTGTGTGTATAAGAGGTTTGAGCTGCTTGAAGCTGGCCGAGGTGGAAGGAGTGAAGGGGATTGTCACTTGAGTTGACTCAAACATTCAGTAGCACCTGTTGGCCTCTGTCATTGAATTTAAGAAAGAAATATCTATTTTTGACATCCTGTAATTGTTAAAAACTGATAAATGTAACGAGGAAAACAATGTATGTATTAACGCAACATGATTCTAAATTACAGCTATTGTACAAACATGTTAACACTGTACAATTCTTGAAGTAGCCTTCAAGTAGTCCTGATTTGCAAAACAGGCATGCCTCATGAGTTAACGTACAACATGACTTTGTTGCACTCAAGCAATGCCACGTGTTCACCATATGAACGCAGGCAGCATCTGTACTGTACAGTTTGTGCAGTGGTTTTATATCCAGCCAGCGCCCTTTAGTTTATCAAGTATCGGAGATCAATAGCCATGCAATTGATTTGGAATGGGGGGGAAAGATGCGTAAAATGTTGTCATTGTGTCGCAATGTGTAGCCAATTATGTTTCATTCCACTTCCAAGCAAAAACAACCCAAACCAAATAAAAGGGAATGTTAAAAAAAAAAAAAAAGTCTAAACTTTGCATGCACTTCAAATCAGTTTGCGCGTGTCCGCTCTACTGCTCCGATTCCCGCAAGGAAGTTGACTGTTTAGCAGCCTTACTGGACAAGTTGGATATTGGCCGTGTGCCTTTTTTTTTTTATACCTTGCCCAGCGGTGAGGTCACCTCATCAACTTTACTGAAGGAGAAACAGGGAAGTTAACAGTATTACGTATTTAAAGTGTGCATGTGTAGTGGATGTGCAGTACTGTGTTTTGTTAGAAATACTGTCATACTATGTGTAAACTGTAAACAAAAAAAAAAAAAGATTGGGCGGAAGTCATAGCATAGACGCACAAGAAAAAACTAACTAAAATCTAACTAAAATCAGGTGGTCAAGTTAAACTGAAAGATGTACCAACATCTGATAACGGCCTCATATAAAATCAGTAATTATGATAATGCGGAATCGGAATTGTATCGGCATTAAATTTAGGGATCAGGGAAAGAATCTGAAGTGAAAAAAATGTGAATCGTGTGTCCCTACTGGTTGTTGTTAACCGGATCATTCATGTTCAAGATCTTGTAGCTACACACGAACGGTAGATCAGCCCGGTTATACATAATCAACAAAATTTAACTTCAGACATTTCCTGTAACCAAACAGTAACACATTCTATAAGATAAATAGTTTCATATAAGTGGAATCTACACACATGCCAAAGCAAGAGAACCCCCTCTTCTCCATTTCAGCCTTGCACATACATACTTAGCGATTCTGAGGAATGTGTTTGGTGAGACTAGAAATAACTCCATCTCATCTGTTTGCACACAAACACACACGCATGCATGTCCACAAACAGAGGTGTGTTTAGGTATGTAGAGGTTCGCCACAGTCCGGGGGCCCGGCATGTTTGGGGGCGGCTGCTGACCGTCAGGCACGCGTTACTCCATGCCAGCAAACACTTGTAAGGGAACGGATGGGGGACGGCCCGTTGCAACCACGGAGCTCCATCCTGTCAACAGGCGATCTGGGCTCTGTCTTCATAACAGCCATCCCCATGGTAACGCCTCTCTGTTGGCTCTGTGTTGAACACAAACTCCCCCCTCGTTGTTTGTTATCCCTCTGGTCTTTTCCATGTGTAAGACCTCTCTAAAGTAGCTCCCCATTACAAGTAATCATGGCCATCTGATGCAGTATCTTCAGAATTTTATATTGACCTGAATATCAGATGACCTTGAATGCACAATGACCCAATAAGAAGACCGACATGACACATTCAGTATCCGTCATAATCATCAAAATAATCACGAGTAGTACCAACTGATCATGCTGTTCATCCCGAGAGCATTACTGTATTGGAAAATATTTTTAAGACGTACTTACTTTAATTTTTTCAAGATCAGTTAACCAATTGGAACACATTTTTAGTACCGATTTATCAATAATTCATTCCTCACACCGAATCCCTGGTACAAACAATATTGCGACTTATTTTGTAATGCCCCCTTTCTCTGTTGACAGTACACACTTGGCTACTGACCTTTATGGTACAAATACACTATTGTTTTGACACATGCAAAACATTGCACAGAGTATTCATAACTTCAACCCCTGGGCCCTTTTTGTCGAAAGTCAGATGTTGTTAGCCTTTACAAGTCAGAATGAGAATAAAGTTCAATTTCTTAGTAACATCTTCCCCTTAGCCTTAGGTTTTAAGGGGTGGCGGTAGGAGGGGTACAATTGGGATTCAGGCTAAGTTGACCGGCGGCTAATTAAAAACTCACTTTAATGCAGAGGCAATGAAGGTACACAGAGTCCTGTGGATGAATAAGTTCATGTGTGTAGCAATCTTTACCTCGTAGCATCTTTTCCAAGAACCCCCCTTACAAATCCTCATGCTTGATTCTTTTTTTCAACGTATATACTTTTTCATAGTAACTCACAATCATTTTGTGAGATAATGTGTAGAACCGAACAAGGTAAAACAATATTTAGCACCCAATAAAAAGATTAGTACACAAAGGACAGAACATGTCCATGTTGCGTCAAGTCAAATCCCAATTAAGTCTGTTCCTACAGGTCCTCCATTGTGTCCTCCATGTTTATTAATCATTTTGAGGAACAGTCTGATCCAAGTGCAGCCCATGTTGTCATCCCCCATTAGAGCCTCATCCTTAGTCTTGTGTTGAGTCTTAGGTGTGCAAACTGCAGTGTGTGGTCTCTGCATGTGTTACTGGGTCTAGCCAACTGTGCATGTGTTTATGGATGAGTCAGAGGTCTCTGCAGACAACCTGAGAGGACAGGTGTCGGGTTGTTTCCTTCATTTTCTATTCAAGGACATTTAGATAGTCACACACAGAAAAAACCATTCAACTTAAATCCACATATGAGCCTCCAATGCGTAGAGGTCAAGCGTACATTCAAGGGTGTCACTTTACCGCAGGAAACGGCCTCAAAGACATGAGCCAGCATTTCCTGTCAAGAGTGCACAGTGAACATGCTCACGTTACATAACAGCGCGCCACCTAGGGAACCTTTGGTCCTGTGTAACGCAGCCAAGTACGACCCCACTGGGTGTTATCGCTGCAGGGGCTAAGTAGGGGCACGTATAGGCAGATATCGATACCATACTTTTTCACCGATATTGTCCGATACAGATCGATTTGCAGTTCTTGGTTTTAATATAAATAGTTTGGTTATTTTTCACTGTTGCAGCCATCGGCCATTCGGCAAGCGTCCTGGAAGAATGGGACTCCGCCCTTGCCTCCCGCTGGACTACAGCAGGTTGTTGTTTTTTCCTGGTCACAAATGGAAGTGTGGAGGATGAGGGTGTGTGGGGCATGGAAGCCTGGAACCTTGAAGGCACTCGGTGAAGTGTTGTTTTTGGTGCAGTCATGAGTTGTGTGTGTGTGTGTGTGTGTGTGTGTGTGTGATTTTGGGTGTGTTGCCTGGCAGCATAACAGGAAGACCGCTGGTACGAAGAGGATTATATTGGTATTTACTGTGAGAAAAAACATGGAAACCTGATGACTCTTTAAGTGATCCATGAATTCATAGATCCAAAAAAAAAAACATTTTTAATCGAAATGTCGTCATGTGGAAATGAATTCAATCAATGAGTTTGCGCTGTGTGGTTGACGGGCATAATGGATTTTACTTGCCGTAGCAAATCGAACTGTTGAGCTATCTTGCTGCCCCTAAATGGTCTGCCATAGAAATAAAAACAGTCAGTAACGAGGTAGAGAGAACATTTTTAACTTTTTTTTTGCCCTGCATCACACACCCTTTCTATGTTTCATATTTGTCATATTTTCTCAGTTGACTTTTGCCTTTTAATGCCTTCTAATTTCTCTTCCGTTGTGCTTTTGTCATGTCTGTGATACCGATCAGTTATTAGTCAATATTTAATTTATCTGTTGGAATGCCGTTTCTTAATGCGAAAGTTTCATTGGGGATGTCGACTTCCAAAATGAAGTGAAAGAAGAATGAAAGGGAAAAATATTTAACTTTAATATAATATTTATGTTAGTGTCTGACTGTAACCCAGTCATTTTTTTCCATAAGAAATCATGTAAATCCAAGTAACTAACTAAAATACATAATGAACGCAGTTGAGTGTCGAGTGTACCCGAACCACAAAATTTGGACACTAAGAGGTTCCACTGTATTAACAATGTTGACGTGTTATTTTAATTAAGTTCCTTATTTGTCCATAAAAGTTGCTAATTGCTAGTTGTTCATTTGTACTTTGTCATTCAACATTAAAAGCGCTAATCCTATTTTCTTTCCCATAGATGTGCACACCAGCCAACACACCAGCGACGCCCCCAAATTTCCCGGACGCCCTCACCATGTTCTCCCGACTCAAGGCATCCGAAAGCTTCAACAGCAGCAGCCCCATGGCGGCGTCCATGGCCGCCTCACCTCCACCCCCCCAAGTCGGCGGCTGGGGGGTGTCACCGAACGTACCCAACGTGCCGCCGCCCCCGCAGGGACTCTGGACTCAGGGGCAACCCCCCACACAACCATGCCCCGCTTGGCCCACGGGCGTCAACCCCCACGCCGGCGCCGAGCAAAAGGCTAGCGTAGCGATGGAGGCAGAGAGATGAAGAGTCACAACCGGGGACTGAACCCCTCGCCGCCGTCCCTTCCGCATGGTTGGGACGGAGGCAGGGTGACCATTTGATAATTTCTCTTTTCCCCCCTCCCCCAAACGAACGAACGGATGGACGAAACAGAATCTACGCAAAGCAAGAAAAGCGTTTAAGGAGTAAAACAATGCAAATAGAAACGTAAACAAAACAAAAGATACGCACACACATAGAAATAAACAGTATGAAGGTTTTTTTTCAAGAGAAATATTGGAAAAAAGACAAAAAAAACGTCTTGCCCAAGGATTCTATGTGATGTTCAATGACATTCAAGGCAGCAAATTTGTAGTTTTTTGTTCACCCCCCCTCTCCCTCCCCCTAAAAAACACTTCTTTTTACTAGCCAGTGTTTTTTTCCACTGGTCTTCTTGCGTTTCTGTCTGTGCTGCATGACAAGAGAGGAACTTGCAAATGCAGTCTTTTAGAGTGACTGAATCATCACACACTAGAGTGTGTGTGTGTGTGTGTGTGTGTGTGTAAGCTTGAGAGAGCAGGATTGTGTTATCAAAATGCTTACACACCAATATATAAATCTATAAATGTATACGTAAACACACACATAAAATCACACGTTATCGCTTAGAGGAAAAACACCTCCATATTTTGTCATCCCCATCGTTAAGGCGGGGGCTTCTTACCTCACCTGGTGGTCACCTGACTTCTTTTTTAGCCAATCAGGGATTCTTCTTAAACCAACTGTTTCCTCTGACAACACAGGACATGTTCTTTAAAAATGTGCTTCTCCTAAAAGGCGCTAGCCGCTTTTGCTTCACGCTATTTGCGGCCGATTTTGAAAGCGAGTCTACTACAACTGTATACTTTTATGAGATTATGGGTTGTACAAGAAGAAAAAAAAAACATCACTCATGGTTTAATATAATATTGTTTGTAAATGATGATAGTTTTATTATGTTGGAGGACTTAAGGGAGGTGGTTCTGCTAAAAAAAAAAATATGACTACTCCATTTTTGTACACAAATACGCCATTTTGCATGATGTGTCTGTAACATCTTTTATAGCAAACATACACGATGTTTCCAAAGCTAAATCAACTCACTTGAGTCAGATCATCTCAGACTGATGGCAAATTTGGTAGAGCGTCTTTGGTGGTTGGTAAGTGCAGGTTAAAAGATGGGGGACACTTCCTGTAGGCTTCTTGGTCCCAAGGATCATAGGGTCACACTGAAAGGAAAAAAAAACAGTAAATGTACAAAAATCATGCAATTCCAAGAATAAAGTAAAAAATATTAAGAGAATAAAGCAATAATTTTTACAAACATTAAAAAACAAACAAAGTGTGTGAATGTTTTTGCTAAATATTTAATATGTAATATTTTATAGCAAGGCTGTGGATAGATGGCTGGCTGGACTTTGATCAGTAAAATTGCAATAATGGCTTTATTCTCATAATATTTCACAAAGGTATTTTTGGAGTTTTTTGTTGAAAAATAGCATTTCCTGAACATTGTAGTATTACAATACTTTTCTCCAAACAAATATTCTAACTTCATGATTCCTTTCCTTTTTAGAAAAGTTAACACTTTATCTTGAAACGCCAATTTTGTTGTTGTTGTTGTTGTATTGCTACTATTTATTTGACTTTCAGTGTGGCCCTTTGCCATTTGGACTCCCTACAGACCGAATTCTCGATACATCAGGGTTTTCCAAGATGTAGAGGTGTAGTGTTGCCCAGGTTCTGGTCCTCTGATATGCTGAAGGTGGAGGGCAGCTCAGGGGGTGACCCTGATTTATGGCAATATATTATTATTATTATTATTACATACAGGGTCCGTCCCTGCTTTTTAATTTGTTTGTGTTATTATTATTGTTGGGTTGTTTTTTTTTTTTCATTTGATAAAAGAAGTCGAGACACGATATTTTAACTAGCAGGTGTTTTTCTAAGATTAAACAAAAGATTTAGGGGAATTCTGGATATAATCATGACTTAATAACCATGTTCCTTGATATGATTTAGATTCAACTCGAGCTTCAGTTCATTTTCCCAATGCTTCATACTTTATTTGGTTTCAATCGGAGTGTTTCTGGGTTGGCTTGTTCATAAATGGTTTGTTCATGTATGTCCACACGCACCCCCACCCCCACTTTGTATGACTGTATAAGACCATTCCCACAATATTTGTGGACTACCTGATAATTAACTTATCATTTTTGTGAACCTAAATAAATATTGTTTGTCAACCTAATGAATGTGTTTCATTGTGTTTATATTTACTGAGAAGCATCCAAAAATGGCATAAAATGCCAGATTTTGATTTGGTGATTTTTGACAAAAAACGTAAGGGGTTAGTATGTCGTTTTTTTTTTTTTCATTTTTTTCAACTTGCTTAAAAAGCGCTTTTCTGTCAAAAATAAAAGTGGAAACCTCACACACACTCAACAGGGGCCCCGGAAGCATCCAAAAATGGCATAAAATGCCAGATTTTGATTTGGTGATTTTTGACAAAAAACGTAAGGGGTTAGTATGTCGTTTTTTTTTTTTCCATTTTTTTCAACTTGCTTAAAAAGCACTTTTCTGTCAAAAATAAAAGTGGAAACCTCACACACACTCAACAGGGGCCCCAGAAGCATCCAAAAATGGCATAAAATGCCATAGTTTGAGGGTGCTGATTTTTGACAAAAAACGTAAGGGGTTAGTATGTCGTGTCGTTTTTTGTCATTTTTTTCAACTTGCTTAAAAAGCACTTTTCTGTCAAAAATAAAAGTGGAAACCTCACACACACTCAACAGGGGCCCCAGAAGCATCCAAAAATGGCATAAAATGCCAGATTTTGATTTGGTGATTTTTGACAAAAAACGTAAGGGGTTAGTATGTCGTTTTTTGTTTTTTTTTTCATTTTTTTCAACTTGCTTAAAAAGCACTTTTCTGTCAAAAATAAAAGTGGAAACCTCACACACACTCAACAGGGGCCCCAGAAGCATCCAAAAATGGCATAAAATGCCAGATTTTGATTTGGTGATTTTTGACAAAAAACGTAAGGGGTTAGTATGTCGTTTTTTTTTTTTTTCATTTTTTTCAACTTGCTTAAGAAGCACTTTTCTGTCAAAAATAAAAGTGGAAACCTCACACACACTCAACATGGGCCCCAGAAGCATCCAAAAAATGGCATAAAATGCCAGATTTTGATTTGGTGATTTTTGACAAAAAACGTAAGGGGTTAGTATGTCGTTTTTTTTTTTTTCATTTTTTTCAACTTGCTTAAAAAGCACTTTTCTGTCAAAAATAAAAGTGGAAACCTCACACACACTAAACAGGGGCCCCAGAAGCATCCAAAAATGGCATAAAATGCCAGATTTTGATTTGGTGATTTTTGACAAAAAACGTAAGGGGTTAGTATGTTGTTTTTTTTTTTTTCATTTTTTTCAACTTGCTTAAAAAGCACTTTTCTGTCAAAAATAAAAGTGGAAACCTCACACACACTCAACAGGGGCCCCAGAAGCATCCAAAAATGGCATAAAATGCCAGATTTTGATTTGGTCATTTTTGACAAAAAACGTAAGGGGTTAGTATGTCGTTTTTTTTTTTTCATTTTTTTCAACTTGCTTAAAAAGCACTTTTCTGTCAAAAATAAAAGTGGAAACCTCACACACACACAACAGGGGCCCCAGAAGCATCCAAAAATGGCATAAAATGCCAGATTTTGATTTGGTGATTTTTGACAAAAAACGTAAGGGGTTAGTTAGTATGTCGTTTTTTTTTTCTCATTTTTTTAAACTTGCTTAAAAAGCACTTTTCTGTCAAAAATAAAAGTGGAAACCTCACACACACTCAACAGGGGCCCCAGAAACATCCAAAAATGGCATAAAATGTCAGATTTTGATTTGGTGATTTTTGACAAAAAACGTAAGGGGTTAGTATGTCGTTTTTTTTTTTTTTTTTTTCATTTTTTTCAACTTGCTTAAAAAGCACTTTTCTGTCAAAAATAAAAGTGGAAACCTCACACACACTCAACAGGGGCCCCAGAAGCATCCAAAAATGGCATAAAATGCCAGATTTTGATTTGGTGATTTTTGACAAAAAACGTAAGGGGTTAGTATGTCGTTTTTTTTTTTTTTTCATTTTTTTCAACTTGCTTAAAAAGCACTTTTCTGTCAAAAATAAAAGTGGAAACCTCACACACACTAAACAGGGGCCCCAGAAGCATCCAAAAATGGCATAAAATGCCAGATTTTGATTTGGTGATTTTTGACAAAAAACGTAAGGGGTTAGTATGTCGTTTTTTTTTTTTTCATTTTTTTCAACTTGCTTAAAAAGCACTTTTCTGTCAAAAATAAAAGTGGAAACCTCACACACACACAACAGGGGCCCCAGAAGCATCCAAAAATGGCATAAAATGCCAGATTTTGATTTGGTGATTTTTGACAAAAAACGTAAGGGGTTAGTATGTCGTTTTTTTTTTTTCTCATTTTTTAAAACTTGCTTAAAAAGCACTTTTCTGTCAAAAATAAAAGTGGAAACCTCACACACACTAAACAGGGGCCCCAGAAGCATCCAAAAATGGCATAAAATGCCAGATTTTGATTTGGTGATTTTTGACAAAAAACGTAAGGGGTTAGTATGTCGTTTTTTTTTTTTTTTTTTCATTTTTTTCAACTTGCTTAAAAAGCACTTTTCTGTCAAAAATAAAAGTGGAAACCTCACACACACTCAACAGGGGCCCCAGAAGCATCCAAAAATGGCATAAAATGCCAGATTTTGATTTGGTGATTTTTGACAAAAAACGTAAGGGGTTAGTATGTCGTTTTTTGTCATTTTTTTCAACTTGCTTAAAAAGCACTTTTCTGTCAAAAATAAAAGTGGAAACCTCACACACACTCAACAGGGGCCCCAGAAGCATCCAAAAATGGCATAAAATGCCAGATTTTGATTTGGTGATTTTTGACAAAAAACGTAAGGGGTTAGTATGTCGTTTTTTTTTTTTTTCATTTTTTTCAACTTGCTTAAAAAGCACTTTTCTGTCAAAAATAAAAGTGGAAACCTCACACACACTAAACAGGGGCCCCAGAAGCATCCAAAAATGGCATAAAATGCCAGATTTTGATTTGGTGATTTTTGACAAAAAACGTAAGGGGTTAGTATGTCGTTTTTTTTTTTTTTTCATTTTTTTCAACTTGCTTAAGAAGCACTTTTCTGTCAAAAATAAAAGTGGAAACCTCACACACACTCAACATGGGCCCCAGAAGCATCCAAAAATGGCATAAAATGCCAGATTTTGATTTGGTGATTTTTGACAAAAAACGTAAGGGGTTAGTATGTCGTTTTTTTTTTTTTCATTTTTTTCAACTTGCTTAAAAAGCACTTTTCTGTCAAAAATAAAAGTGGAAACCTCACACACACTAAACAGGGGCCCCAGAAGCATCCAAAAATGGCATAAAATGCCAGATTTTGATTTGGTGATTTTTGACAAAAAACGTAAGGGGTTAGTATGTCGTTTTTTTTTTTTTCATTTTTTTCAACTTGCTTAAAAAGCACTTTTCTGTCAAAAATAAAAGTGGAAACCTCACACACACTCAACAGGGGCCCCAGAAGCATCCAAAAATGGCATAAAATGCCAGATTTTGATTTGGTGATTTTTGACAAAAAACGTAAGGGGTTAGTATGTCGTTTTTTTTTTTTTCATTTTTTTCAACTTGCTTAAAAAGCACTTTTCTGTCAAAAATAAAAGTGGAAACCTCACACACACACAACAGGGGCCCCAGAAGCATCCAAAAATGGCATAAAATGCCAGATTTTGATTTGGTGATTTTTGACAAAAAACGTAAGGGGTTAGTTAGTATGTCGTTTTTTTTTCTCATTTTTTTAAACTTGCTTAAAAAGCACTTTTCTGTCAAAAATAAAAGTGGAAACCTCACACACACTAAACAGGGGCCCCAGAAGCATCCAAAAATGGCATAAAATGCCAGATTTTGATTTGGTGATTTTTGACAAAAAACGTAAGGGGTTAGTATGTCGTTTTTTTTTTTCATTTTTTTCAACTTGCTTAAAAAGCACTTTTCTGTCAAAAATAAAAGTGGAAACCTCACACACACTCAACAGGGGCCCCAGAAACATCCAAAAATGGCATAAAATGTCAGATTTTGATTTGGTGATTTTTGACAAAAAACGTAAGGGGTTAGTATGTCGTTTTTTTTTTTTTTTTTTCATTTTTTTCAACTTGCTTAAAAAGCACTTTTCTGTCAAAAATAAAAGTGGAAACCTCACACACACTCAACAGGGGCCCCAGAAGCATCCAAAAATGGCATAAAATGCCAGATTTTGATTTGGTGATTTTTGACAAAAAACGTAAGGGGTTAGTATGTCGTTTTTTTTTTTTTTCATTTTTTTAAACTTGCTTAAAAAGCACTTTTCTGTCAAAAATAAAAGTGGAAACCTCACACACACTAAACAGGGGCCCCAGAAGCATCCAAAAATGGCATAAAATGCCAGATTTTGATTTGGTGATTTTTGACAAAAAACGTAAGGGGTTAGTATGTCGTTTTTTTTTTTTTTTCATTTTTTTCAACTTGCTTAAAAAGCACTTTTCTGTCAAAAATAAAAGTGGAAACCTCACACACACACAACAGGGGCCCCAGAAGCATCCAAAAATGGCATAAAATGCCAGATTTTGATTTGGTGATTTTTGACAAAAAACGTAAGGGGTTAGTATGTCGTTTTTTGTCATGTTTTTCAACTTGCTTTTAAAGCACTATACTGTCAAAAATAAAAGTGGAAACCTCACACACACTCAGCAGGGGGCCCAGAAGCATCCAAAAATGGCATAAAATGCCATAGTTTGAGGGTGCTGATTTTTGACAAAAAACGTAAGGGGTTAGTATGTCGTTTTTTTTTTTTTCATTTTTTTCAACTTGCTTAAAAAGCACTTTTCTGTCAAAAATAAAAGTGGAAACCTCACACACACTCAACAGGGGCACCAGAAGCATCCAAAAATGGCATAAAATGCCAGATTTTGATTTGGTGATTTTCGACAAAAAACGTAAGGGGTTAGTATGTCGTTTTTTTTTTTTCATTTTTTTCAACTTGCTTAAAAAGCCCTTTTCTGTCAAAAATAAAAGTGGAAACCTCACACACACTCAACAGGGGCCCCAGAAGCATCCAAAAATGGCATAAAATGCCATAGTTTGAGGGCGCTGATTTTTGACAAAAAACGTAAGGGGTTAGTATGTCGTTTTTTTTTTTTCCATTTTTTTCAACTTGCTTAAAAAGCACTTTTCTGTCAAAAATAAAAGTGGAAACCTCACACACACACAACAGGGGCCCCAGAAGCATCCAAAAATGGCATAAAATGCCAGATTTTGATTTGGTGATTTTTGACAAAAAACGTAAGGGGTTAGTTAGTATGTCGTTTTTTTTTTCTCATTTTTTTAAACTTGCTTAAAAAGCACTTTTCTGTCAAAAATAAAAGTGGAAACCTCACACACACTAAACAGGGGCCCCAGAAGCATCCAAAAATGGCATAAAATGCCAGATTTTGATTTGGTGATTTTTGACAAAAAACGTAAGGGGTTAGTATGTCGTTTTTTTTTTTTTCATTTTTTTCAACTTGCTTAAAAAGCACTTTTCTGTCAAAAATAAAAGTGGAAACCTCACACACACTCAACAGGGGCCCCAGAAGCATCCAAAAATGGCATAAAATGCCAGATTTTGATTTGGTCATTTTTGACAAAAAACGTAAGGGGTTAGTATGTCGTTTTTTTTTTTTTTCATTTTTTTCAACTTGCTTAAAA
The DNA here is from genome assembly GCF_030265055.1 of Doryrhamphus excisus. Taxonomy (NCBI): domain Eukaryota; kingdom Metazoa; phylum Chordata; class Actinopteri; order Syngnathiformes; family Syngnathidae; genus Doryrhamphus; species Doryrhamphus excisus. The sequence goes on along the minus strand of NC_080487.1, from coordinate 3,490,045 downwards.
AGCACTTTTCTGTCAAAAATAAAAGTGGAAACCTCACACACACACAACAGGGGCCCCAGAAGCATCCAAAAATGGCATAAAATGCCAGATTTTGATTTGGTGATTTTTGACAAAAAACGTAAGGGGTTAGTTAGTATGTCGTTTTTTTTTTCTCATTTTTTTAAACTTGCTTAAAAAGCACTTTTCTGTCAAAAATAAAAGTGGAAACCTCACACACACTAAACAGGGGCCCCAGAAGCATCCAAAAATGGCATAAAATGCCAGATTTTGATTTGGTGATTTTTGACAAAAAACGTAAGGGGTTAGTATGTCGTGTTTTTTTTTTTCATTTTTTTCAACTTGCTTAAAAAGCCCTTTTCTGTCAAAAATAAAAGTGGAAACCTCACACACACTCAACAGGGGCCCCAGAAGCATCCAAAAATGGCATAAAATGCCATAGTTTGAGGGCGCTGATTTTTGACAAAAAACGTAAGGGGTTAGTATGTCGGTTTTTTTTTTTCCATTTTTTTCAACTTGCTTAAAAAGCACTTTTCTGTCAAAAATAAAAGTGGAAACCTCACACACACACAACAGGGGCCCCAGAAGCATCCAAAAATGGCATAAAATGCCAGATTTTGATTTGGTGATTTTTGACAAAAAACGTAAGGGGTTAGTTAGTATGTCGTTTTTTTTTTCTCATTTTTTTAAACTTGCTTAAAAAGCACTTTTCTGTCAAAAATAAAAGTGGAAACCTCACACACACTAAACAGGGGCCCCAGAAGCATCCAAAAATGGCATAAAATGCCAGATTTTGATTTGGTGATTTTTGACAAAAAACGTAAGGGGTTAGTATGTCGTTTTTTTTTTTCATTTTTTTCAACTTGCTTAAAAAGCACTTTTCTGTCAAAAATAAAAGTGGAAACCTCACACACACTCAACAGGGGCCCCAGAAACATCCAAAAATGGCATAAAATGTCAGATTTTGATTTGGTGATTTTTGACAAAAAACGTAAGGGGTTAGTATGTCTTTTTTTTTTTTTTTCATTTTTTTCAACTTGCTTAAAAAGCACTTTTCTGTCAAAAATAAAAGTGGAAACCTCACACACACTCAACAGGGGCCCCAGAAGCATCCAAAAATGGCATAAAATGCCAGATTTTGATTTGGTGATTTTTGACAAAAAACGTAAGGGGTTAGTATGTCGTTTTTTTTTTTTTCATTTTTTTAAACTTGCTTAAAAAGCACTTTTCTGTCAAAAATAAAAGTGGAAACCTCACACACACTAAACAGGGGCCCCAGAAGCATCCAAAAATGGCATAAAATGCCAGATTTTGATTTGGTGATTTTTGACAAAAAACGTAAGGGGTTAGTATGTCGTTTTTTTTTTTTTCATTTTTTTCAACTTGCTTAAAAAGCACTTTTCTGTCAAAAATAAAAGTGGAAACCTCACACACACTCAACAGGGGCCCCAGAAGCATCCAAAAATGGCATAAAATGCCAGATTTTGATTTGGTGATTTTTGACAAAAAACGTAAGGGGTTAGTATGTCGTTTTTTTTTTTTTTCATTTTTTTAAACTTGCTTAAAAAGCACTTTTCTGTCAAAAATAAAAGTGGAAACCTCACACACACTAAACAGGGGCCCCAGAAGCATCCAAAAATGGCATAAAATGCCAGATTTTGATTTGGTGATTTTTGACAAAAAACGTAAGGGGTTAGTATGTCGTTTTTTTTTTTTTTCATTTTTTTCAACTTGCTTAAAAAGCACTTTTCTGTCAAAAATAAAAGTGGAAACCTCACACACACACAACAGGGGCCCCAGAAGCATCCAAAAATGGCATAAAATGCCAGATTTTGATTTGGTGATTTTTGACAAAAAACGTAAGGGGTTAGTATGTCGTTTTTTGTCATGTTTTTCAACTTGCTTTTAAAGCACTATACTGTCAAAAATAAAAGTGGAAACCTCACACACACTCAGCAGGGGGCCCAGAAGCATCCAAAAATGGCATAAAATGCCATAGTTTGAGGGTGCTGATTTTTGACAAAAAACGTAAGGGGTTAGTATGTCGTTTTTTTTTTTTCATTTTTTTCAACTTGCTTAAAAAGCACTTTTCTGTCAAAAATAAAAGTGGAAACCTCACACACACTCAACAGGGGCACCAGAAGCATCCAAAAATGGCATAAAATGCCAGATTTTGATTTGGTGATTTTCGACAAAAAACGTAAGGGGTTAGTATGTCGTTTTTTTTTTTTTCATTTTTTTCAACTTGCTTAAAAAGCACTTTTCTGTCAAAAATAAAAGTGGAAACCTCACACACACTCAACAGGGGCCCCAGAAGCATCCAAAAATGGCATAAAATGCCATAGTTTGAGGGCGCTGATTTTTGACAAAAAACGTAAGGGGTTAGTATGTCGTTTTTTTTTTTTCCATTTTTTTCAACTTGCTTAAAAAGCACTTTTCTGTCAAAAATAAAAGTGGAAACCTCACACACACTCAACAGGGGCCCCAGAAGCATCCAAAAATGGCATAAAATGCCAGATTTCGATTTGGTGATTTTTGACAAAAAACGTAAGGGGTTAGTATGTCGTTTTTTTTTTTTTCATTTTTTTAAACTTGCTTAAAAAGCACTTTTCTGTCAAAAATAAAAGTGGAAACCTCACACACACTCAACAGGGGCCCCAGAAGCATCCAAAAATGGCATAAAATGCCAGATTTTAATTTGGTGATTTTTGACAAAAAACGTAAGGGGTTAGTATGTCGTTTTTTTTTTTTTCATTTTTTTCAACTTGCTTAAAAAGCACTTTTCTGTCAAAAATAAAAGTGGAAACCTCACACACACTCAACAGGGGCCCCAGAAGCATCCAAAAATGGCATAAAATGCCAGATTTTGATTTGGTGATTTTTGACAAAAAACGTAAGGGGTTAGTATGTCGTTTTTTTTTTTTTTCATTTTTTTCAACTTGCTTAAAAAGCACTTTTCTGTCAAAAATAAAAGTGGAAACCTCACACACACTCAACAGGGGCCCCAGAAGCATCCAAAAATGGCATAAAATGCCAGATTTTGATTTGGTGATTTTTGACAAAAAACGTAAGGGGTTAGTATGTCGTTTTTTGTCATGTTTTTCAACTTGCTTTTAAAGCACTATACTGTCAAAAATAAAAGTGGAAACCTCACACACACTCAGCAGGGGGCCCAGAAGCATCCAAAAATGGCATAAAATGCCATAGTTTGAGGGTGCTGATTTTTGACAAAAAATATAAGGGGTTAGTATGTCGTTTTTTTTTTTCATTTTTTTCAACTTGCTTAAAAAGCACTTTTCTGTCAAAAATAAAAGTGGAAACCTCACACACACTCAACAGGGGCCCCAGAAGCATCCAAAAATGGCATAAAATGCCAGATTTTGATTTGGTGATTTTCGACAAAAAACGTAAGGGGTTAGTATGTCGTTTTTTGTCATGTTTTTCAACTTGCTTTTAAAGCACTATACTGTCAAAAATAAAAGTGGAAACCTTACACACACTCAGCAGGGGGCCCAGAAGCATCCAAAAATGGCATAAAATGCCATAGTTTGAGGGTGCTGATTTTTGACAAAAAACGTAAGGGGTTAGTATGTCGTTTTTTTTTTTTCATTTTTTTCAACTTGCTTAAAAAGCACTTTTCTGTCAAAAATAAAAGTGGAAACCTCACACACACTCAACAGGGGCCCCAGAAGCATCCAAAAATGGTATAAAATGCCAGATTTTGATTTGGTGATTTTTGACAAAAAACGTAAGGGGTTAGTATGTCGTTTTTTCTGCTTTTTCAACTTGCTTCTAATGCACTTTTCTGGTAAAAAAAAAAAAAAAAAAAAAAACTCACACACACTAAACAGGGGCCTGAGAAGCATCCATAAATGGTATAAAATGCCAGAGTTTGAGGGCGCTGATTTTTGACAAAAAACATGTGGGGATGAGAAGAACGACTGTAGTGCTTGTCAACAAGCATGCCACCTTTGACTACAACGTTTGTTTTAAACAAAGCTTTTTTCCTCCCTCGTTCAATGTTCACTAAGCAATCTGGGTGATGCTTGGAATGATAGAAGGACCGCAAATGGAAGCCAAAAAAAAGCACGATGAGACACATAGCCGCTTTTGAAAGTACAACTGTGCAGTCAAACACCAGCTGTCCACAAGCGTCCGACACAGAAGCACAGCAAGATGGGTACTTCATCCTCAGCTGACTTCTACATTTGCGGGAGATGTTCACATGAGTGACATCCAGCTTGTCAATGTTCTACTGGATGTGGGTCCAAGTGAACACAAACAACCGCCTTAATGAACACATTTTGGCAGGGAGTGTTTGATAACCACCCAGAAATAGGAGGAAAGGCTCCTGAGGAGACATCGTTAGCCATATTTCATGCAGCATTTACTCTACAGTCATATCTGCACAACAGTCATATCACACCCAATACATTTTTGTATTGTTTTCTTCACAATGACCTCTTTCTGAAATTGATTCAAACATTTTGTCCGTATTTTTCAGGTAAGTAAGGATGCCCAATTTCTGCCAAGTGTGAGGTGAAGTGTTCGATAACTGGATCACATTAGCCGTGTGCCATGTGGCCGAGGCAAAAACAACAAACAAGCAAAAAAAAAAAAAAAAACAGCCCTAAGAAATTAAACGCAATTCTGGTGATTTTCTTTGATTGCATGGTAGAGGTCAGAGGTCAGTTGGCAGCAACTGATTAGCACGGATGGGAACACTTGGCGACCTTAACTTTAGTCACGTGTTGCTTGTACTTTTTCCTCACGCGGGGGTGCTGGAGCCTATCCCAGCTGTTTTGGGGGTTGCTGGAGCCTATCCCAGCTGTCTTTGGGCGAGAGGCGGGGTACACCCTGGACTGGTGGCCAGCCAATCACAGGGCACATATAGACAAACAACCATTCACACTCACATTCATACCTATGGATAATTTGGAGTGGCCAATTAACCTAGCATGTTTTTGGAATGTGGGAGGAAACTGGAGTACCCGGAGAACATGCAAACTCCACACAGAGGGTGGAATTGAACCCTGGTCTCCAAGCTGTGAGGTCTGCACGCTAACCACTAGACCACCGTGCCACCCCTATTGCAAAATTATTCTCAGAAAATAACAACTTTTTCTCATTAGTGGTATTGATAACTATTAGTGGTTCCGATAAAAGTGCCTGCTCGTCCCTGGCTTCCGACACACTGAAGCCCCGCCCATAGCTGCTCCCTCAAGGGATGCTGATTGGTCTGCTCATATTTTGACCCTACTAATTGTCTCCATTTGATGAATTAGACGACATCCTTTTACTTTCACCAATCCAGCTGCTTTGCAAGTGAAAGTGGGAATGTCACTTCCCCCAGTGCACACTTGAATGTGTGTGTGTGTGTGTGTGTGTGTGTGTGTGTGTGTGTGTGAGTGTGTGTTTGCTGAGGCTGGTGCTAATGCATGCAGCCAGGCAGCACTGATACAACAGTGAAAGCCCAAATAAAGCCCGCTTTGTGTTCAACTCAGGATCTTGGACACAAGAGTGGCTGGAATGGCACACAGCCATTGTCGCAGGTTCATTGCGGTCACACACACACACACACACACACACACAAACAAACACACACACACACATAAACACACACACACACACAACAGAGGCAGAAGTTCAGTTGTGTTGTCATAATCCTTGGCTGACTTCTAGTGCCATAAACAAAGACAAGCAGCACGCAGACTGGCGTCGTGTTTCATATTGTGTCATGTGACAGGACGCATGCCGGATTGCAACACATACCAGAATCTTCTTTCATAATTCATTCCCTTTTTTCTCCCCCCCTCCACCATGCATCCTGACACCGCACTCCGCGTTATTGTCAGCATGTCCGCATACTGTACCACGACACGCAAGCTAGTTCCACAGCAATAGCATTAGCATGAAAGAGATAGGAATGCAGTAAGAAAGCATGACGCTCCTGATTGGCTGCTGCTGCGTAAAAGGACGTAAAAGGTGGATTTGTGCCGCAGGGAAAATAGGTCAGGACTACGTCAACACAACAGTGTATTGTTTCACAACATACTAAGTCCATTGTGTGTTTATTCCCACGGTTCTACTTGCTTTGTCTTTTCACTTGTTAGATTTGTCATTGTTATGATAATAGTTATTACAGATACAGGGGGATTTGACTTGACTTGCATTGACTTGACTTGCATTGACTTGCATTGACTTGGTTTGACTTGACTTGCATTGATTTGACTTGACTTGACTTGACTTGACTTGCATTGACTTGACTTGACTTGCATTGACTTGACTTGACTTGCATTGACTTGACTTGACTTGCATTGATTCGACTTGACTTGCATTGATTTGACTTGACTTGATTTGTATTGACTTGACTTGATTTGTATTGACATGACTTGCATTGACTTGACTTGCATTGACTTGACTTGACAGAAATGACAGGTGGTCATGTAGACAAAACTAACCTCATGTATATTCGTACTTCATTTATTGTTTTTACCCATAATGCCACAATGTATATTATTTTACATTATTTTATATTATATTTATATATTTATTTTTTATAATTTATTTAATCCATAATGACTATTAATTTCCTTAACCTTTTTAAACCACATTGTAAATAAATTATTTGTATTTTAAAAATATATAATTTTTTTGGTAATATTTCTTGTATTTTTATTTAATTGTGTAAAAGTGACTAATAACATACGGGTTCATTGCCATTGTTCACTGTTGCTCGTCACACATTCAAAGATGGAGACGCCATTGGAGGAGGCGGCCGAGTGACGCCGCAGAAGAATAACCAGAATTGGTGATGTTGGAAAGGCCATCTGATTAGCCAAAATTGTGTCTTCTAAATGGGCTACACCTTAGCTGTAGGCTTTAGGACTACAAACGGATGGAGTGGAACTAACGCAAATATTCACACACACACACACACACACACACACACACACACACACACACACACACACACACACACACACACACACACACACACACACACACACACACACACACACACACACAGAGCCAGAATGTGGCAGTTAACTAGTTTACACAAGGCAGCTGGGCTTTTGGACCCTGAACGCAACGCGTCGTTTTCCCAAAATACGGCTTACTGTATTCATGACTCAAATGTCTGCTTTGTTTCAAAGACATTTTTCTACACTGATGTCTTTGCCTGCAAGGCGGATCTGTGCTTGCAGCCATGATCAAACATTCATCATCCCCGTGAGGGGTGGGGATGGGGGGGGGGGGGGGGGGCATCGGAGAGCAAGGGGATGTCCACAAACAACACATGAACCAACACTTCCTCTTGAGCTTTGCCACCAAGTGAAAAATAAATGTTTTGTAAAGCATATGTACTTATGAGATATTCATATGTATTCTGTATTCATTCATTTTCGACTGCTTATCCTCACAAGGGTCGCGGGGGTGCTGGAACCTATCCCAGCTGCCTTTGAGGTTGCTGGAGCCCATCCCAGCTGCCTTTGAGGTTGCTGGAGCCTATCCCAGCTGCCTTTGAGGTTGCTGGAGTCTATCCCAGCTGCCTTTGAGGTTGCTGGAGCCTATCCCAGCAGCCTTTGGGGTTGCTGGAGCCTATCCCAGCTGCCTTTGAGGTTGCTGGAGTCTATCCCAGCTGCTTTTGAGGTTGCTGGAGCCTATCCCAGCAGCCTTTGGGGTTGCTGGAGCCTATCCCAGCTGTCTTGGGGGGTTGCTGGAGCCTACCCCAGCTGTCTTGGGGGTTGCTGGAGCCTACCCCAGCTGTCTTGGGGGTTGCTGGAGCCTATCCCAGCTGCCTTGGGGGGTTGCTGGAGCCTATGCCAGCTGGCTTTGGGGTTGCTGGAGCCTAGCCCAGCTGTCTTTGGGGGTTGCTGGAGCCTATCCCAGCTGCCTTTGAGGTTGCTGGAGCCTACCCCAGCTGTCTTTGGGGTTGCTGGCGCCTATCCCAGCTGTCTTTGGGGGTTGCTGGAGCCTATCCCAGCTGTGTTTGAGGTTGCTGGAGCCTATCCCAGCTGTCTTTGTGGTTGCTGGAGCCTATCCCAGCTGTCTTTGGGCAAGAGGCGGGGGTACACCCTGGACTGGTAGCCAGCCAATCACAGGGCACATATAGACAAACAACCATTCACACTCACATTCATACCTATGGACAATTTGGAGTGGCCAATTAACCTAGCATGTTTTTACCCTTATCCAATCACCTCACTTGCAATATGAGATCCAGGAAGTTGTAAATGCCAGCTTTTTATGGCAATGCTGTACTAAACACGAGGGGAGGCCATGACGGGCAGGAATGAAGCGCCACTGCAGTACGGTGCATGCGTGCCATGCCGATGGAAGGCTGCAGCAGCACATGTGGTCTTTCCATCGTACTGATCCCGCATGCTGGCACCGTGCCCAACATCCTCCCACTCCTTTTTTTTTTCCCTTCGCCCTCCTCCTCTCTTCTATCCGTCCAAAAAGACCCCAGAACGGTCCCACTTTGATGACATCATTGCTTCCTCAAGCATGTCAGAGATCACAGATCTCATTAGCCGTGTCCAGCTGCCAACTGCTGCACAGGAAGTGGCCGCAACAATGCTTTGCTTCAACACACACACACACACACACACACACACATACATTGTTGTGTGCCGAGGGCCTCAACGCTCCCCGTTGTCCTCATGTACCTGCAAACCCACTGACCAATCAGAAAGGATGACATCACCAAAAGGAAATGTTATGTTGTGGAAGCATCAAGGGATGATGTCATGGTTCCCAGCACACAAACACTCTAATCCAGGCATGATGCAACCCCATATCATCCTCATCGTGACGGAGAGACACGAAGAGGCGCGGCAGGACGTTTGCCATCCAATTGGTGGACACAGTGGACGGCAAGACAGCGTTGAAATAATCCTGTGCTACTCTTTATGCGGTACAGGCCGCTAATCACAGATTGACCTACATCCAGCGCATTTACGATGCTGTGACGCTCCACTCGGAGCTTCATTGATAGGACGGAAGTTATGTAACAGCGTCTCGCTAGCATCCCAGTAAGCAAATGGTAATTACCTGGCTGCTTATCTGTTGTCATGGCGACAAGGACCTCACATGCGAGTTTACTGCTTCCCTATTTCTTCTGCTGGTTGATATTACTAGCAGTAGGTGCCTTTACTAATATATATATATATATATATATATATATATATATATATATATATATATATATATATATATATATATATATATATATATATATATATATACACAAACATGCAATACACAATCATGGAAAGAATATAAGATTTCATATACAGATGAAGCATTTTTTTTATATAATATAAATATCATAAATAGTAAATATAATATTTACAACTTTATTCTCCTAATATTTTGACTTTATTTTCAGAGTTTCTACTTTCTACTTTACAAAACTGCATTTTTGGGTCATTTTTCAACTTAATTCTCATGGGAATTACATGTTTTTCCTAATATGATTTTATTCTCCTAAAATTACAACTTTTTTCTGTATAATAACAATTATTTTCTTGTAACATGAGTAAAATTAGTAAAAAAAAATGTGTAAAATTACTCCTTATAACTTGCCATTTTACACGGTTAACAAATTCATAATACAAAAGCTTTAATAGTTATTAAATAATTAATTATTATTATTATACATCTACAGATAGTAATTAATGATAAATACTACAATCTATGTCAAACAATGTAAATAAATAACAACTAGTTTGCACACAATAACTACAAGCTACATTTTGGAAATGAATGATTTTTAGCACCCCCTGTAGGCCATGTAGCGTATAGCATCCTCCTACAGTGGATTGGTTCCAGACCTGACTGTAATAAGTGAGATTTGTTTTATAATTCAAATATTTTTGTAGTTACAGCATAGAAAAAGGACTTTCTAAATATGTTTTAGAGACCTCTAGACAAAAACTAACACCCCTATAGTCACCGTTACACTCGTATTACCCAATAAAGTGGGCATATTAAGAGTGAATAATAGAGTTTTTTGCCCAGTGTCTTTCTTATGCTGTCTTTCTGTGTCATGAATACTAAGGCAAGTGAGGCCTTCAGTTCTTTGGGTGTTGTTGCGGGGTCTTTTGTGACCTCTTGGATGAGCCATCGATGTGCTCTTTGGGGTCATTTGGTTGGCTGGCCACTAATGGGAACTGTTCCATTTTTCCACTATTTGTGATTAATGGCTCTCACTGTGGTTTGCTGGAGTCCCAAAGCTTTAGAAAAGGCTTTTTTAGACTGATAGTTACTCAGTTATGTTATGTTTTAACAGGGGAGAAATCACTTTTTTTGCGTTCAGTTCTGTTGTCAGTGGCTAATATTTATTTTTGTTTAGTGTTATGAAACATAAAAATGACTACTAATTACTTAACATCATAAAGTATTGCACATTACAACCACAATAATGAATTGAATGAATACAATAGCCATAATGGGAGCATTATCATCTCGGTAAAGGTGGAATTTGTGCTACATGACAGACGTAAAAGTCGCTATTAAACACTTTTGGCGTAATTGCCCCAAACCAACACAAGCCTTAGGGGAAGATTTGCTGCTGAATAATGAAAGTCATTAGGCATGGTGGTCTGTGTTTAGCCTGCGTTTCGGTCTCCCTGACAGCCGGTCCACATGCATACTTCATTGTCACTTGATCTCAGAGCATATTTCACACTCCAACAACCGTCTCTGCATAGAAGAAGAAAAGGAGCGCTGGTATACATACATGCACTGAGAGATAGATGGATGGATGGATGGATGGATGGATGGATGCACTTCCCCTGCAGGATTGGTGATGTCATCCATGCGAAGTGAGGACACCGAGAGCCTCTCGCTGCGCTTTTAGTGGGCCATCCTGACATCTAGTGTTCAGCAATCACAGAAAATTATTTTTTTTTTCAAATCAATCCAAACTACAGCATGAAGACTAAACAGGCAATGACATCAACTTGATGATCGTGACCCAATAGCACTGCTAGCACCACATGAACATAGCAAACAAAGCTTTGATGATGTCGCCAACAAAGCGTAACATGCCGTTAAAAGACAAAAGGAAATGGCAGACGAGGTCACAAGATAAGGCTTCATGAGGTGTGCACGTGTGATTATGGTGTGGCGAGCTTTATGCGACATGTGCCAAATGAATGTAGGTCAGCATCATCCAGCCGCCTTCTCATGCTATAAAAATGGCTGTGGGCTTTATTGATGCTACAGCGGTGGCCATATTTGCAGTTGGACGAGCGTGTAATGCGGCCTCGACACAATCCTTTCATTTCATGGCGTCTACTTGCCGCCCATGTCGGTAAAAAAAAGCATCAAATCATCAAAGGTAGCATTCCTGCCTTGCTTCTGTGCCGTGATAAAGAACATTCCCATCTATCAAACACTCTCATTTATAGGCCCTGAACGCTTCCAAGTGGAGGAGGAAAAAGGCTTTTAGTCTCCAGCTGGAACATAAAAGAGAATATATAATATTTTCCCATAGAGTTTGTTGTTATTGTGATTTAGACATGGAGGCTGGGGTCAAAGGAAGGGCATCGCAATACTCTGTATGCATTGTAAAAATAATAGTGTGTGTTCCGATCTTGGCTTTGGTTACTTTCTCGTGACGAGGATTTCACCGCTTACTAGATGGGTTGTCTAAAACCCCCAAAGATGGCTGCCCTTGAGCAAACGTGCCTCCCTTTACGCATGTCTTTTAGCGCTCATTTTATTGTTACAATACAAATATATGATATACACTATATTTGTATTTGACATGATTTATGGATGAGTTTATTCAGTGATTCGGCCATAAAGGGATAATAAAGTATCGCTGGGTGGTTGAGAAGCCGATTCCTTTGATACCATGAAGTGGCGTGTTTGCCCTGCAGATAAAGACATCACCAAAAGACTCCGATTCCTTCCAAACATGATCACATCATTTAAAAGCCGTGAGCAAAGAAAGATCCGAATGAGAGTTTCTTTGGAAAACATGGAATGAGGTCACCGTGAACGGGATCTGACCAAAGGACTTTGCGGTCTCTCGGAAGTTGTTCCGAAATTATAGGAAAAAAAACATGCACGTGGTTAAGTTCATGGGCCAAATGACAGACTTTGAAGGACGACAACTGTTTTAAGACTTCCGCAGGATGTTTTGGAATGAAGTCATGGTCTTGATTATCAGCCTGGCGATGAACCACCGAATTTGCTCAATTTTAGGTGTAGTGTTTTTATGGTAGCACAGAATTTCTTATAGTACAGAGCCAGCATTGCTCTTAACCTACAATTTTCCGGGATTCTGTGCAAATAGTAATAATGCACATTATAGGAGAACAAAAAATGTAATTAAAAAAAGTGCCATTAGGGCACTTTTCATAGTGGGCACCCCTGGATCGTGTGCAATAATTTCATAATATAAGCACACAAGCCCGTTCATCGTACAGTACACCCATTTTTTTTATTGTCACATAAAAGGCATTACATTTGTTTGTAGTATTTACAAAATAGAGAGCCTGTGAATTCTACACATGTATAAAAATATGCATTACGTCTATATAAATATGTACACAATGTGCAAAACATATGGCATACAAACAAGAGGCAATGAGGGGGGTATGCGACGGGAGGACCGCCTGTGCTTCATTTGACATCCCAGAATGGTCAGAACCCATGTTGCGAATGTGACCATGGCGATAAAGTGTGCAGTCAGTATGGGGAGAGTAAGGGCGATATGTAGTATTTACGGATGTGTCTAAAAGTACAGTACATGAAAGAGGAGCAGCTGTCATGACGACAGTAAAGTATGAGCTGTTGTCACTTAACTGGCCAGTGAGGCTCCCACCAACCTGCACCGTTGCAGCCGACCGAGTCGGCCGATATCACAAACGTCATATACAGTATCACTATAACAAAGAAAAAGCAAACCAAAGTCATTTTAGGAAACACAAACAAAACAAATCACAATTATATGTTTTAGTCAACCCGAAAATAAGTGATAAATAGGAAAAAAAAAGTGATAATATATTCCAAATGCCTTTTTTGGCCATAGAGAATTCAATTTGACACCCTTATAAAACAAAGAATATGACCTCATGAGAAGATCCAATGCTGGGGTTGGCTCAGCTTTTTCTGGTAGGAGCAGACCAAACCTCTGAATGGAACCATGTCTTCATCTAAAGCAGTGAGTGGCAACGCCCTCTTGTGGTCATGGACTTAATAACAAAAGAGGTGATTTGTATGATGAAGTATATGCATCAAGATAGTTTGGATATGATGCAGACAATCATTATAAAAAAGAGCACAGCCCTCTTCTTAGTGTTTGGAGCACACTGCAGCCATATTGTCCTCCCTCGGTAACCAAGGATTGGATGATACCAACGTACACAAACAGGCTGAGGCGGGGGGGTGGAACAGCTTAAACGTGAGAACAGCCGTGCACGAGAAGACGACGAGGCAAACGCACAAAGACGGGAAGACGGCACAAAGCTCATGCAACTCTCGCGCAGCCACGCCAGCAGATTTGGACAACGATTAGACGACCTCAGCAGCCATTCTCATTTTGGACTACAGTGGAACCTCCAAATTCAAACACCACTAAAGGTGGGACAGTCGGAAAACCGGTGTGATTTTCGACCGCTTTTCCTCACGAGGGTCGCAGGGGTGCTAGAGCCTATCCCAGCTGTCTTTGGGCGAGAGGCAGGGTACACCCTGGACTGGTGGCCAGCCAATCACAGGGCACATATAGACAAACAACCATTCACACTCACATTCATACCTATGGACAATTTGGAGTTAGCATGTTAGCATAGAACATGCAAACTCCACACAGAGATGGAATTGAACCCTAGTCTCCTAGCTGTGAGGTCTGCGCGCTAACCACTAGACCGCCGTGCCACCTGGTGTGATTTTCTGCACAATAAAAATAACGTCATAGACGGCAAACTAAACCGCGTAGACACAAGAGACATCAATAGCATGCTAGCGAGCTAACTAGTTAGCCTTCAGTGTAATTTATTCTAAACGTAAAGGATTTCAAACGGAGTCAGGAAGGAGGAACTACGAAAGCCAAAAACATACCACTTCCACACTGGATGGGAGAACTTCTTTTCACTCTATCATGTTTTGCACGTGCCATGGAGGTGTAATATCAATCCTCAGCGTCACTTCCTGTCCACACAAACACACAAGTTATTTATGTCTTATATAATTTTTTCTTACGATATCTACTATCTTGGGTAGTATGAGTGTAAAGATGACTGTAGGGATGTTATTTCATGTCTAGAGGCTCTCATAAAGTTCAAAAGGCTGTCAAACTACGGAAAGGTTCCATTTAAGGAAGAAGGAATCTACTTCCTAGAAATTCACTTATCATGGTTGGGTCTGGAACCAATTAGCTGCGATAAAGGGGGGGTTACTGTACCATTGTTGTCAACCTTGGAGGTTCCACTGTATTCGAGTTTCTGCAAATCATGCTTGGTCACATGGACCAACACACACACACACACACACACATATACACAGTGCAGGGATACTGCAGTGCAGTGAAGATATGGATTGATGTGCCTTGTTTAATCCACACCTAAAATGTTACGTATGAATTTGTTCCCTTTCCACGGTTAGAGAAGCTGCCGCTACTTACGAGTGAAGTCCGATTTTTTTTTTTGTCAACTTTGCAGAATACATTCAAAAAAACAAAGAGACTTGGCGACAAATCTCTGAAGACGATCCGGCGTCGCGGTGACTGCAATCAATCGTTTTGGTAGCAACTTGTGATATGCTGAGTTCACATTAGCCAGTTTGGAGGTGAGCGCAGCCATGCTAGACCTCTTTAGTGCATAGCTCTCATGCCACGAAAGGAGCGTCCTCCCTCGCCCTCCGCTTGTAGACTTTCATTGGCTCGTCAGCGCGGTCGGTGACAGCTGTAAGAAGTCACATCTGATGCAGCATGTCAGCTTAGTCAGCAAAAACGTGCATGATAGGATGGATTAGGCTTAATCTCTCCAGCGCAGGAAGGGGTCAATATATTTCCACAGATGTTATATTGCAGTCATCACTGGTGGTTTTAGCGATGGATATGAGCCAGGATATGGTCCATGCTACCAAAACTTCCTGGCCTTTTAAGCAATCATGACATCAGCCTCTGAAACATCCGTATTTCCAACCCTTTTTTTTACCCAATGGTAATCCTACAGGTTTTCCAAGCGATGACATCATCATTTAAAGCTGTGCAAACTCCTGCTTGTAGTAAATCAGTGCACTGCCTGTCCGGAGGCTCTTACTGGGGTGTAGTGGGAATATTACTGCTGCTTTGGGTTTCTTTCTTCTCGACGTCAGGACTCAACTTCTCTTCTCCAGCTTCTTGTACTCATGCGTCAATCCCAGTGCAACTGCAGGTCATGCGAGTCCAGGAAGTCCGTAGGCATCCCAAGGGGTGTGAGAGCCCCGCCTGGACCTGGGGGCATGGTGAGGTCCAACCACTCCATGTTGTCCAGCGCTGGGTCGGACAGGCCCATGTTGAGTGAGGACGGGGGAGAGGAGGAGTCGCAGAAGGACAGTTCGGATGTGTCCATAGGCGAGTAGGGCTGCTGGTCCATTAGCTGGGCCTGCAGCTCCTCCACCAGGCCTCGCGTGCGCGGGTCTGATGCAGACGGCGTGTTGGCCAGCGTCCTCTCCAGGAAGGCCTCCAGCTGATTGTCAGTGGCCAGCGAGGAGAGGTTGGGCAGGCTGGGGTCGATGGGACTCAGCGTGGGAGGGGGGGCCACCTGGATCTGTGGAGGGTGTCTGGAGAGGGCGGTGTTGACTGGAAGAGTGGTGATGTTGGCTGTGACCGGGTGGCTCTTAGCGAGAGACACTGGAGGCTCATGCTGGATAAATGGAGTCATTTCTGAAGCAGGGTCGAATGAGGAGGGGAATAAATGACACAGCTCGTTAATGAGGACGCAAAAGAGTTCATTGTTGTTGTTCATTGCAAAACAGATGTTTTCCTACATCCTTCATGAGAAACCTCACACATGAGTGCCTCCTTACCTCCGCTCTGTATGAGAATATCAAACAAGTCATCCATCTGCTGACTGGTAGCCTGTAAAGACACCATCTTTTATTGAGAGACAATCCCTCCAACATAGTGTGTGTAAGCGTGTGTGTGTATGGGAATCTAACCTGTGAAACACTGTTAACATGCATGTTGCGGCTCTGTTTAACAGCATCTTCATAGCGAGGAGGCTCTTTTGTCTTAGGAAGCTGAGAAAGCAAAGATGCAGGCTGCAGGATAAGTGTTGGCTGGGATGCAGGGGAAGACTTGACAGAGAAAAAAAAACAAGCACAAACTTAAGCATAAATTATTAATATGGTATATTTTCAAGATTTGTACTGTGCTTTTTATTAAAAAAGGGTAGCTCGGGGACACAATATAGAAGCAATGTTATAATGTAACTGCAGGAAAAGTGAAATAACTGCTGGTACCTTGTTGAGCGGCCCATTAGAGATGTGATTGGGTGAGGCCCGAGGAGAGGCCCTGCTGTCTGGGGAGTTCCTCAAGAAACACTGGGGATTGATCTCAGGCCTTGTGTGGTTCTCCATGTCAATGGTTTTACTGCACATTGTTAAAGTCTGGAAGCATTAAGAACAAGAGCATTACAAGTGAAACACCAATTACATTATAAAAGTACAAGATGACAAGTACGGAGGACGTATTCTACTGTTTTCTATCATTTTCTAACCTGCAGCAATGAGTTGTGGTTGGCTAACTGCTGATTGGGGGATGTCTCCATCTTGGTTGTCTGCAGCTGCGGAATGGAGGCCTGGACGAGGCCTGGATTTGAGACAGTTGCCTGAAGGACAGGCTGATATAAGAAGAAAAAAATGAAACAAGAGTTAGCTACCAAAGCAGGTTAGAGCCCCATTTCCACTAAGCACTATGTCTTGGTACAGAAGCACGCTTTAGCACCCTTGCATTTGGGTATCAACCACCTGAAAATAAGGAGCATCCACCATGACTAGATTTGTTTTTTACACTGATGCAATGCCACATCATTTACCTAGCTAAGCTGAAATGTACTGCATGGAGATAACAAAGCCCTAGTAACCCCCCCTCCCCGTACCTGTAAGTTAACAGTCGTGCTCGGCAGCTGGATGGTGGTTGTGTTGTTGGACAGTGACACAGGGAGCAGAATCTGTGTTCCAGACTGGCCAGTTGCGGTCAGTAGAGTCTGAGGTTGACCAGATGTCGTTAGCAACGTCTGGGGTTGACCGAGCACCTGTGACACCCCGCCGGGATGACTGACGAAGAACTGCTGCAGGTTTGGAGTGGTGGGTTGGGATTGTGGCTGAGTCTTGAGTTTGGGGCTTCTCTGGGACTGATGGACAGGCTGCGGGCTGGTGGTTACTTGGGCCTGGGTATGTGTGATGAGCTGAGTTTGAGGCTGCAGCTGGATGGGTTTGCCAGAGCAAACAGTCACGTCCTCCAACTTCACCACACTTTGCAGCGGGTTTGTGAGAGTCTGGGTGCCCAAGATAGAGTTTGGAAAGGAAGCTGGAGAGCAGTTTGACATGGCTGGTTTCTCCGGTTTTACAGGGCTCAAAGGACATGAAACTGCGGTGATGTTGGAGGCAACAGATGGAGAGTCTGTCGTACAGCTGCTCTGACTCCTCTTCTCTACCTCCAGCTGCATCTTCAGCTCCTCCACCAACTTCTGCTCCTGCTCTAGCTTCCTCATCAACTCTTCAATCTGTCGCTCCT
Source organism: Doryrhamphus excisus (assembly GCF_030265055.1). Lineage (NCBI taxonomy): Eukaryota > Metazoa > Chordata > Actinopteri > Syngnathiformes > Syngnathidae > Doryrhamphus > Doryrhamphus excisus. The sequence goes on along the minus strand of NC_080487.1, from coordinate 3,472,308 downwards.
TCTCATGGAGCCTCCTGTCCTTTTCTGGGACAGGCAAGGGAGGGAGAGACGTGGACCCCGGCCCTGCCGGGCACATCTGTGGCTCACAATTAGCATCTGACATGCCTACATCCTGCTGGAAAGTGAAGGGATCACTCGGAGTGGGGGAGACTGGAGGTGTGGAGCTTATGATCTCAGAGGCCACTTGCTGGGGTGGATGGACAACGGCAGGACTGGTAGCGGTGGTGATGATCTCCATGGGGATGGCGGTGAGAGTGGTTGTGGCAGGTGAGGGAATAGTGGTCAAAGCAGAGGAGCTGGGACTATCCTGGAAAGGCTTCAGTCTTTCTATCAGATCGGTTTTAGTTCCTGACACGGGGAGGCCACGCAGCTTTAGCTCCAGCTTAAGCTCAGCCACCTAGAAAAGAAACGGGCCATTATGAAATAGAGTTGAATAGATGTTCCTAATTGATTGATGAATTGTTTGGGATTGATTTCTTGATTGCAGTTGTTGCTGCTTAGGGTGGGCCCAACTAGTTATTAGGTTTAGCGGGCAATCATGTTTTCAATATAATTAATTAGTGGACAATGGACAACATGCGATTAATCAAGATAAAATATTTTTATTGATTGACAGCCCTAGTGTTTTTTCTAAATTGCTTGACACTTTTTTTTTGGTTACCTTATTTTCCAAATATGAGGGTTACAGTATTGGATACAGCCCCGAGTATAGCTTGATTATTTTTAATACAGCTCTTTGTTTGGCCATCATTGGATAAGTTGTGCATGTGCACCTAATTTTTAAGTACATTGATGGTAGGTTATCGTTGTAGTATCATATCTTTCATATCTAGCTTGCTCTAATGCAAAGCACTTTTGCCTCATTCAACGACAATGTGACTTCAAAAGTTCCTGGCAAACGTGCATGCAGACGGTACATTCCGTTGAAATGTTATCCAGATACCTTCATCTCCTCCAGGTTGGCAGGCAGGACTCCGGGCTTGCGGTTCAATAATGAGTTATTCTGCCGTGCCAGAGGCACCGGGGGTGGTGGAGGTGCAGCAGGCAATGAAACCACGATGGACGTCGGGAGGCCGTTAGGACTGCCACTTTGGCCTTCTGTCACGGGTCTGTGGAGAGTAACATAACATCATTATATAGACAAAGAAATGGCGTCTGTCTGTTGTGTTATTCATTGTTCTATCTTTAGGCGCTAAGCTGTGTGGCTATCACTTTACAGTTATATACATCACGGCTGCCAGTACTCGTCCATGTCATGCATTCCACCAATCATTGTACATCTTTCTTTACCCAGGATTAACCAACATCAAACGGGAGCTAAAAGACGGTAACATTATTAGAACTAGTTTTGGCCGTGCCTGTGTGATATGACTTATTTCTTGTGTTTAGCATATTCCATGAACATACTTGAGTGGGGCCGGTAAAATAGTCTGATAGTTGTAGTGCTGCTGTTGCTGGCTGAGGATCTGCAGTTGGAGGAACAACTGCTGTTGCTGCAGAAGTCTGGCATAGGAGGAGTCCATCTGGGACTCACAGGTCTCCTGCTTCTGGTCTGGTGGAACATACTGGTGGTACTTGAGCTTTTTCACTCTGGGCTTGGCCTCTTTGCCTTTCTTACTGCGGCTCTTCTCAGAAGGCAGCTTCTGCTGGCTTTGCTGTAGTGGGAGGAGACCCAAGTGTTTATTGTGTGATAACTAAAAGGGTAGGACTTTATTAGATAAAAAGGCAAACCGGTAAAGTAAAGCGATCACACATACTTTCACCAGTGTTGGGCCTGGCTTGGAGGGAGTGACTGGAGTGACTGGTTGAACAGGAGAAATGGCTGGGCGGCTTGTAGGCTGCTCACTAGTAGCAATTAGCTTTATCCTGTCTGCAGTGGATTGTATAGCAGCTGGGGGGGACTAAACAGTAGAATAAAATACAAAAACATTTTGAAACTATGAACTATTCAAGGAGACACAACAGTATTAGGTTGTCCCCGGTCTGACCTTCAGGATGCTAGGAGGAAGTGCAGCTGGAGATGGGGGTTCTGGGCCTTTGCCCTCCACAGGTGAGGGCATGGAGCTCTGAGATTCTTGGCTGGCGGGCTGCTCTGGGGACAGGGCATCACTACTGTCCTCATCCAAGACCTTGTGATAATTCACCTGTCCTATTCATAGTCATAAAAACCAAATGTCACATTCAGTGTACTGCCAGACTGTAGTGCTAATATTAGAGCTTTTCCATGTTGTCCATCAGGATAGCCTTTTGTTACCATTCCTTCTCTCACCTATTATGACCTGCTTAAGGTTGGAATCCACAGGTATGATGTTCTTCTCCACAAGCTCCATGGGACCAGGTCTCTGGGCAATTTTCTCATTCAAGTTGTCAGCCAATCGGGCCCTTTTTAGTTTCATCTGGGTGGCCTGTAGTGACGGCTCTGCTCCAGTCTCTGAATGAAAGCCAAACATCTTACCATGAGTATACATAGCAGCACGCTTGGATGTTTGGCTGATACTGTTGAGTTATGTTAAGATATGGTGCGCTCATGTAATCAGGGATGTAAATCAAGATCTGGGGTGTGAGATGTAAGAAAAATCTCCATAAATATATGTAATATAACTATGTAAACTAGCTTCATCTACAGCTCATTTTAGCATACAGTAAGGACATGGGGACTCTGCTTACCTTGCAAGATGTGCATCCTGACCAGTTCTGCTCTCTCTGGACGACTTCGGATCTTGTGTTTAAGAAAATTCTCCGTCTGAGGAGAGTCACAAACCAGTCAAATCTGTTTTTGGATTTGATACAATGTGCAAACACCTTATACCACCACTAGTTTTATTGTTTTTAGGGGTGCACCATAAATATGATAAATTAGGACTGATGCTGAGATGACCCGTACTATGCTATAGGTGGATTAGGCTGAGCTAATCAAGTCCTACTTTTCTCCTGTGTGACGTACTGTAAAGACTTGTAATAAGTTGCCCTAAAGCCTGCTGTAAACATTCTCACACAATAATTTATTATGACGGTTTGAGCCATTATGGCATCAAAGGAACAATCCACCTGCACACCTCCATTAGTCATTCTCCATGAACCAGGAAATAGCCTGCTACAATAACAAATACAAACTATCAACTTTATCAACTTTGTTCACACTTAACAGCCTTGGCAAAGGACTGCACTCTATTGAGCAACATTCTACATTTATATGGCCAATTAACTATGACAAATATAATGGTGGCCAAAGTCCTTTTCACAGTACGCAGCGTGTGCACCATACCCTGGCTCTCTCCAAGCTGCGAATCTGCCCATGGAAAGCAGCCGGGCTCTTCAGGGCTGCAGGAAAACACACATATCAGCTGGTTCAGTGCACACATTTTTCGCACAACTGTATTCTAACTCTATTCCAGTATGAAGACACCATGCCAATCATCAGACATGTTCAGTATGAGGTAAGCTGTGATTGATGCACAGCTGACAAATGCTGTTACTCACGTGGCATGATGCCCTGATCCACCAACTGCTCGCGAGTTCGTCTTTGCTGAAGCCTCAACTGCAGAACTGAAAAGAAAAATGGCAATCTGTAAAAATAATAAAAGGTCATGAAGGTTTTAAGGTCCTGCCAGCGCATCTCAATAGGATTCAGGTCTTTGACTAGGCCACTGCAAGGTCTTCATTTTTTTTTTTTCTTCAGTCATTCAGAAGTGGACTTGCTGGTGTGTTTTGGATCATTGTCCTGCTGCAGAACCCAAGTTGGTTTCAGCTTGAGGTCACCAACAGACAGCAGAATGTATGGTTCCATTTATCACAGCAAGTCTTCCAGGTCCTGAAGCAGCAAAACGGCCGCATACCATCACACTACCACCACCATATTTTACTGCCGGTATGATGTATTTTTCTGAAATGTGGAATTACTTGTACGGCAAATGTAATGGGACACACACTTTCCAGAAAGTTCTACTTTAGACCACATAGTATTTTCCCAAGATCTTGGGAATCATCAAGTGCCAACTGTTGCTTGTGAATTCCAAACTAAAATCATTGTTTTTGTTGCAAGTAAGGGTGTTCAAGGTAAAATAAATGATTAAATTCAATGAATTGTCTTGTTTTGAATGGAAGACTTCCTGCCTGGCTTGATCTGCTGTATTCTGTGTAGTAATGAGTCCTTGGCCAAAAATAAGCATGTATTTTTAGCTGAATAGAAAATTGTGACTTTGATCAGCTCTCAAGGGTGTGCCGCAGTCAAGAGTGGGCCCAGCGGAATCAAGCCGTTGGTGTTCCACCCACTTTTCCAATGTTCACGTCACCTTGACTAACATTCAAAAGTGCCCTATATTGGAATGTTGTAACCTTATGTAAAGTTTGTCAAGCAGCTGCAGCTTTCACTCCTAACAAACTAACATTTATACTTTGTATAGTGCGATTTGATGGTGTGAGCTTTCACTTTTACTACTTTCCAAATCTGGCAAAAATGTAAAAAATGCTATCAGTGCATGCAAAACATGCAAAACAAACACAGACGCCAACTGCTATGAGCAGGGAATCAAGTGTTCCCTCCTGTCGATTCTGATACCAATCACATGGATTAACTTTACATTTTTCTATTTATTCAAGATGAGTGAGGTAACTGAAAGGGTCCCAAATAGGTAGTTATTAAAAAATAAACGTTTGGTTGGCTTGTCTGTTTCTGCCTTTACTTGTGTGAAACATCTAATTGACAAAAATCTGAATTTAATTTGTTGCATGTTTCGGGGTAATATGCCTACATGTGAAATTAACTATCAATAATTATTTGTCATTGTATAACAACATAAAGTCTGAATTCAACAGTTACAATACAAAACTACTGTGTGTTTATGTTCACTAAACAGCTAGGGGGATAACTCCAATATAAAATACAGCCAGCGACAAGACAGTCCAAGCGTGTAAACAAAGATGCAAGAATAATGGATCGGCAATAGGTGTGATAAAGGAGTGATCAACCACGCTGGTATTGATTGGCGCAGCCTGGGGCAATCTCAATATTTTGTGATGCATCAGTTTTTGTGGCTGGCTATAAAAGGTGTTTATTGGCATGCCCCGATGACATGTTTTTTTAAAATGAGAAATCACCTGATTTGAGTGTCTCTGTAAATATTGCATCAAATTTTCAACAAAACAATTCAAGTTTCTGATGAAAAGTCATTACAGCCAATATTTGGCAATGTTCATGCGTCAAATAATACACAGCATGACTATCACTTCTCTGTGTAACTTGACACTGACGTAACCCTGGCCCTATTTTCTGCTACAGCAACTTCCCAGTAACTTTTTACTACGACGCTGACAAAGTATCACTCTAGCTCTCGCTGGGCATTCAGGTCTCAGACAGTGCGATGATGAAGTCAATGCGGGAGAGGGGGTTCTGTGGTTGGCCAACTGTATGGTGGAAAAATTATGAGGTGTGTGTGTGTGTTCTTGCTGGAGGGGAAATGACAAAAGCCCAGATGATGAGTAGGTGCTACTACAGTTGACATTCCACAGAAAATTTCCACCACCAAGATGTTTCACTGGACTCTCCTGCAGAAGAGCACTGGATACCATGTTGCTATCTCATATTTATCTGCATTCACCCAGTGAACTAGACTTGTGTGTATTGCTTGAGATTAAATATTAGCTACAATGTATTATTCTTCCTCCATTTACACAGGACTTCTCTTTCCAGACTGTAGCAGCAAGCATTACCAGCAATGCAATTCATCACAACACTATAAAGTGTGGTAGCACACAAGCCTGGTGTGCAGAATAGGACAAAGCATGTTTGGCTGTCACAGTGGGGGGAAAAAAACTGGCCTGCATGCCAAGTCTGAAATCACTGACTGAATTCTCCATTTGCAAACAAGATGTGACAAGTAAATTATTGACTATGACTCTGATTCTTCCTGCAGTCTTTCAACAAATTGTCCTGCTTCACGGATCATCTGGCCAAGCATGCAAACATAGCTTAGTAACCTCACCGTTCTTGCGTTCATTCAGCGGCAGCAGGCCCTGGTTGGGCTGCAGTGACAACTCCTCCATGTCATGGGTCACTGCTTCACTCTGGGGACTGGGAACCAGCAGACACATCCCTTCGGACACAAGGTGCCCCAGGCAAGACTGGGACTCCATCTTGCTTCAGGAGAAAATTGGGGATATTGAAGGTTTCCCAGGGAAGTTGCAGGGACGCAGCCTGCAGTCCTTTAGGTTGAGTGTGGCTGCTACCTGCGGAAAATGCAAGGAAAATGGGAAAGAAATTACAACACTTATATAAAGACAGAAAGTGTCTCTTAAAGAAGAGCTTGCAAAGAACTAAGGTATTTTGTGGGTTCTTCATGAGAACATCAGAATCATTATCATCATCATCATCCTGTTGGCATGGCTACTTCACCAAACTGGCAAAAGGCTAAGGGTGGCATTTCATGTCAGCCATCTGGAAGAGCTCGGTCCAAGACCAAATTACTCATTAAAAGGAGCCAGCAGGGCCATTGCACTGAATAACCGCTGCCCATGGGAAACAACTTCACTTTGCACATGAATGTCTCGCTGTTCCAATAGACTTCACAATCGCGAATATGACGTAGTCATGGTGGTTTCGAACAGAGGGAACGGAAACATTTGGGGGAGCAAAACAAACTATTTAAGCTTCCCAATGGGGACTTAATAAGTAGATGACAGTCTGCTTGGTTGAAACATGAATGCTATTTATCGCTCTCCGCAGCAATCCATTCCAAGACCTGAGACCTCTTGCTAGCCTTCCTGATGTTGCTGTTGGCTACGTTCACATGGGCCCTGTCATTTCTCAGTGTAGGCACATAAGCGCCAGGCACATTACATGTAGTGGACTACAGGATACAAATTAAAAGATGTGGTTACAGCGCATACACAATATGGGATCATTATGGTTGAAGCCTATAGTGCTGAGTAATACGTTCAGATGCCATAAACCCTATTATTATTATATAAATTAGTACTACATACTAAAAAAGCCCACCTTGAGGATGAGCTATGATTTATAAAAAATGATGTACATACTGAACGATCACTGTGACTGCATTAACACAGCAAAAAGAAAAAAGGAATGACAACACAAGCACATGTGTGAAGTGAGAGAACAAAACGGAGGATGAGTCCCACTTCAAGATGCCTGAATGAAGGCTCACCAACGTTCAAGGATGCACAAAACAGAAAAAGGAATGTTTGCAGGTTGCTTGGCAGCTCTGTAACAAAGCAAGTAGCTCAATGGTACTGATTGAATACTAGAGAGCTGTTGCAACCACACTGCAGTCTGAGGGGAGAGACTCTCAGAATACAAAATCAATCATCTGTACACACACTCACTCACACGCATACACAACTGAAGGGCTCTTCAGCAAATGTGCCAAGATTATATAATGCATAACTGGATTTGGTTTGGATTGATAAATCAATTTACCGGCACTCTGGGCTGTTTCATGTTATTGTAAAACACATTTTTCACGTAGGATATCCCACTCACCACCGCATCCTGTTGCCAGAGTAAAAACAAAGGTAACTGCAATGTTTGCTCTTACATGATGGCTAAAAAACTGAAATGACAAAAGGCAAGTTTGACAGGAAAGTGCAAAATAATAGGCTAGAAAAAGGTGTTAGGTGACAGAAAGTGGGCCTTAAGGCTGACAAAGCGGTGCAGAACAAACACCAGCACTTCTCTGGGACAATTAAATAACTGATGTAGACAGGCGTATTGTTCTTTAAACAGCAATGCCAAGTCCCATGGGTTTCACTGCAGGTCCATATATACTTTAGACACATATATGAAACATACTAGGGATATTATTGCAAACTACAGCAAACATTCGTACAGATGTTCCTGGTTAACCATGTGTTAACCACATTAGACAAGCATTAGGTTCATCTATCAATAAGATCCAATGCATGTGTTTTATTAGAAGTACTTGTGTCTGTCTGTCGGCCAGATGACACCATGGCCATGACTTTTTTCCGTCACTTCTTTTTGTGGTTGTGGGTTAGGCTCGCTGTCTATGAGCTTTCTCCAAAAATAATGATTTGTCACTCGTCGCTTTTTTGAAAATCAAGAACGGTCTGAATACTACTAATTGATCGAAAATACATTCCACAAAATCCCCATATTTCTTAGCAAGCAATTAATTATTATGCCCATTTTCTTGTCATGAATGAATGATAAAATTTCCATTCCTAATAAAAACAACACCATCTTGTATGTCGCAAGGCAAAATAAAATAAACAACTAAATACTTCACATTCTTATCTATTTTGAACAAACCAAACAAAAAGCTGTTCCTTCCACGAGGAAGCAGAACATTCAGTGTCCCACAGTCTTGGTGCAATAACAAGAGGAGGGCAAAGGGTCAGTTTACAAATAGCAATAGCTGTGGCGACTTCCACTGATAAAGTACCTAAAAACCCGAGTGCCTGAAGTGACACAAGGTAAGTCTTAGTTTCAAAGCTTTTTCTGCAGTAAGCATTACAGTGGTCTGGTTCTTCTTAAAAGATAATTTTTTAAAAAGACTGCAAACAGAATAATGTTGATTTTAAAAATGAAAGGACCCAGTAGTGCACAGTACATCCATCCATTTTATATACAACTTGTCCTCAGGGGTGAGCTGGAGTTCATTTAAAGTCTCCAATTATCCTACGTGCATGTTTTTTATGGTGATGTGGGGGGAATCCGGAGTACCTGAGGGAATATATGGACGCACAAAGTGCACACACACTGCACAAAAGCACATGCATGAAAATCCCTTTGCGCCACAATTCCGTTTGAGTCTGCAGTTTAGGGCCCTAAATAGCCCAGATATGGTCCAAGAAAAATGTCTGCTTTTATCCAGAGATAAGACAGTGGTGATGTCATCACTTGGCCTCACTGAGCAGAGGCAGAGGTCTGCTCTCTTCTCACAGACTGACTCATGGCTCACACGTGCTTCCTTCCTGGCTCCCTTTGTGCACTAAGACAGTAGCTAAAGAATGGACAAAGGACAAAAAACATGACCAGATGCCACCATTCATCGGATGGCAAATATGGAAAAAATGACATTAGGCGTAACTTGATTGATGGTGCATGTTATGAACTGCTTTGGTGAACACCCGTCTTTCTCTTTTCTGTGTGTTCTAAAGATATAAAAACAGCTAGAAACAGACATTTTAGAATGCACGTCGAAAAAAACTACAAAAAGCAGCAAAAATGTTGAATTTACATAATGTGACCTGCATATTAACCAAACAACAGCAACATTTATTATTGCGATTAACTTTGTAAAACTTTATTAAAGAAACACTTAAAAGAAAAACAACACTGTTCCAAGGAAGTGTTTGTTACAGCTTACATCATGTTTTGATTACCCTATAATTTATTATTTATATTTGTACTTTTTACAATGTGAAAAAAAGGTTGCAAAATTAAGCCCATTGAGAGATCCCCAAGGGTTTGCAGCTCTATCAAAAAAAAACTAACTTTGTGGGACCTAAAAGACAATGCACATTTAGAGTTATTTCACGCTTTATTTATATTATGTACATAATTCCACCTATGTTCTTTCATGGTTTTGACACCTTCAGTGAGAATCTACAATGTAAATGGCCATGAAAAGAAAGAAAATGTATCGTTTCCAAACTTTTGGTCTGTACTGTATGAGTAAAGCCTGTTATTAACAGATCTTTGTAATACTATATGAGGTGGCTGACATATGAAAAACACAGGGAGGCAAGGATGATGACTTTACCATCCACCCATATGCATAATGTTTATATTAATGCACATTTCTCAGCATGTGGCTTCCACCTCCTGGCTGGGTGTATGACTCAAGCAGACCTGACTGGAATTGCTGAGGCACCACTTCATTTATTTTCACACCATCAACTGGAAGGCGACTCACACTCGTCCATCCCTCATGGAATTGGGCGAGAGTTCTTTTGTCCCAATGCTTCTGTGTTGTTGGATGACTGTAATTTCCAGTTGTTATGATTATTTATTTGACGCAAGATGGCAGCTGTCATTAAATTACTTGCGAGACGAGTGATTACATTCTCTAAAAGACGTATTTTGCATAGAAACGTAATCACAGGTGAGCGAGAGTGCTGTGGGGTGTAAATTTGCCTTTATTTCTATTATGAAAAGTGTCGGTTATCATTCAAGAACTATGACTCAGCTATGTTGCCAGAAGGAAGTGATTTGGGTCGGTTCTCAAATTCCAAACTATTTAAAGTGACACAACGTCAACAAAATATTGCACAAAAAAATATTAATTAAAATGTGCTAACCCTAGGTGTGCCCGAACTGCGTGATTAAGCTGCCGAACAGGCCAGGCTGAAAAAAAAAACACGTGGAATCTCACAATACCTCGTCAACTGTCAACTTCAGCGAGCCGGATGGAGGAGGTGGATCGTTCGCGAACGACCCATTACAGCAGCCACAACATTAGATGGAACAGACACAAAGATACAAAAGAGTTGCAGCTTTCGTTGAGTAGAACTGCACAAGAGGAGCCGAATAATAAAACCTTACGATGACGTAATGCAGTTCTACACCAATGAAAAGCGTGCATTCGTTAGATTTGGCAGTGAATCGTACCGTGGAAGTGCTCCCTATGTTGTGGCCCCTAATTGAATATTACATACAGAAAATGGATGGATGGATGACATTAATGCACGAAGGAGTCAAGATTGTATACTGGACGTTGAGCCAGCCGAAACACACGTAATTAACTATTACAAAGTTCAAACAAAAATAATAATACAATTAATTCTGTACTGTATAATTACGTAGTATTTAGATGTATTACCCTTGTGTCATGTCAGTTGGCAAAATGTGTTTAATTGCACATGATAAGGCCGGTGGGTGTGGGACACTTGAAATCTGACGGAAATCTGACAGGTGAGTGATTTGTACACAGTGTCATTAAGTACTAAATACGCGCAGCTCGTTTCTCTGAGTAAAAAGTACTTACTCACGCATACTATGTACACAGTCTTGCAGTTTTATCTATGTGTGCATTTAAGACGCCTCTCATTTTTGGCTAGTTAGCTTGTTAATGCGGACGCAAGCTAACATGTTCAAAACAAGACAACGGCGCCATGGCTCCCACTACTTACCAAGGTAACCCCGGAAACCCCTGTACGTCCGAGATGACGTTCATGGCGATGTATCCATAATGACAACAATGTCGTCCTGTGTGATTTTGTTTTCCTCCAGGAATGAGATTGAAGTTTATTTGGCGGAGTAAAATGGCTGCGACTGCTCTGTGGGATCTGATGCAGAGTGACGTCATGACGTAGCCGGACAGGAAGGGTGTTTGGGGGCGTGGTGGCGTGAGAGTGCACTTCCTCACTTCCACTTAGCATTGTTAGTGCGTAAGTGCGTTGACACTGAGAAGTGCGATAGAAGACAATACACCGCCAGTACACTGATGAACGTGCTCTAAATAGTTAAGTGCGCTTCGATGGACTCTAACCACCCTTGATCATCGCCATCTTGGCAACGTAACGGGAGAGCAGGGACTAACTCTAGCGTTGTTTTCTTCTGTGGAAGATGGAATTATATATTCAAATTTTGTTCAGTTAGGATAAAACCTGTGGTTTTCTAACTACATTTTTGGTAGTATTCTCATCATTATGGTGGTTTCGTGAATATTTTTGTATTATTGAATTAAAAAAATGTAAGTATACTTTACTATAGCTATTATACTATATATATTTGTATTTATCATACATAGATTAAAATATATCACAGTTGTCCAAAGTATTGGCCCTCGGCATATTGTTAAAAATAAGTATTCACAATTAATGTTACACATTACTTTTTTTTATTACTTACCCAAAGCTAAACTGTAGTTTTGTTCGGATATCTTAGCATATACTGGATTACATACATGCATTTTAAATAATCTACAATTATTTAAAACAAATCAACTCTTGTGCCAAATATTGAATTCAAAGCCAAAATAGATTGTTCATTAAATTTTACATAGCTGTGCAATTCTTCATAACAAAATATTAAATTACATTTAATTTACATTAAAATTTCTCTAATTTGGTGTCAAGAAACTATTTTGGGTGCATACAGTAAGTTAATATTAAAACAACACTACAAATGTAAAAAAATAGCATATTTATTTTGAATAAATCAATTTCTCAATATAAAAATAAACCAAATTTATAACATGTATTCATAATGACTTCACTTCCATGACTCCCATTGGACAAAATCATTCTTTATATATATAATATATATATATATTATATTATATATATATATATATTATATATATTTATATATATATAATATAATATATACATAAGATGTAAAATCATCCTGTGATAAAAAAGGACTGGCCTTTATTTGATCCTGTGTGCCGGAGCTTGAACACCTGCAACATTATGCAGGAACTCATAGAGTAACTTAGCATTGTTTGCATTGCCAAGTATATCTGCTAGCTTATCCTGGCTGAGTTTGGCTAGATCAGCCAGGCTGTCAGCGTTTCTCATAAGAGCGTGAAGGTTTTTGGTGCTGACCCCCGGCATCTTGAGCAGGAAGTCATAAGGCCCGGCGTTGTAGAGCTCTGCAGATTCCGCCACCGTGTCTGATTCGGCGGTGACCGCTTGAGCCGCAGCGGCGTCTGGTTCCGAACGACCTCGCTTCAGCTCCAGAAAGAGCTCAGCCGTGGCGTGCGGGGAGGGACACCACAGAATGCGAAGGCGTGGGAAATGCAACGTGAGTAAGGTGAGTTTGGACGAAACATCATTTGACGATATCTCGTGGCGGAAATCGGACCGGGCTACTAAGGAAAAGGGTTTTGCTGGATCAAACTCGATGAGCAGCACTGGTTTCCTGTAATAGCGGCTCATGGAGAGGCACTGGGTATACAGGCGACCGCTTTGCAGTGAGCCGATGAGATCACTGACGCTTTTGCGCTCCACACATATCTCCGGCGTCAGGATGTAGTCACCGACTTCTAAAGTGACGGGCTCAATGTCCAGGCCACTGCGATGAAGCAGGGAGGGAAGTTCGCTACGGAACTCACGCATGTCTACAATGACCCGCGAGGGCTCTTTGGGCTGGTCCTGACCCCCTGAATAAACACAAATACCCATCAAGACAAAATCAGACATTATAGGCATATAAAAAAACTTACCTGCTTTGCGAGTGTTAGTGGTGGCATTGGCAGGCTCTAAATTCCTGGCAAGGTCCAAATTGGTATCTTCTCGGCCTTCTCTCTCCTCTGGGATGACCATATTGGCTTTTTCTCTACAAAAAAGAATGGACACCCGTTAGTTAGATGCTGACACCAACAGGAACACATTCAAATGAACTGTGAACATGAGTCTGACCTAATGAGGTGTTCAAAGGCTTTCTTCTCCTTGGACAGCCCAGTCAGGTACTTCTGTTCTTCCGTCGAACCCCCATAAATGAGGAAATACACTCTAGGGGACAAATGATTATTAGGCTACCAAACAGGCTGGATGACAAGAGGGTTCACCTCGTTCTTCTGTCTCAACACTTGGGCGTGTTGGTTCTATAGCGGAATGAACGGATTGAGTGAACCCTTCTGTCAGTCATTCAGTCCACCATCTTGTTTTTTCATACATTACACCTCATTAAACGTAACCGGTGTAGGACAAAGATTCGCCTGGCAAAATTTGTCATCGTAACAGGCCTAAAAATCTAGGTATGACGGCAAAGCACAAACAATATTGATAAAAACATACCCCGATAAAGGTAATAACCTTGTTAATGACCTTCTACTCACACACCTGAGTGGTTTTCCAGGCCGACAGGCTTTGTAGATCTCCAGCTGGCGCACAAAGCTGACTTCGGCATCATAAAGCACCACAAAAGTGGGCTCCACTTCATGCAGCACCCGAGTCAGGCTGTGGGGGTCGGTGCAGCCCTTCAGGGGGTGAATGACCATCAGGGGCTCCTTCAGCACAGCGTAGTAAGCATCAGATGACAAATCGAGCTTCAGAGCCTCTTCTTCCGATGCAACTGCTGATTCTTCGTCTTCTACAGGCATGTCATCCTCACTGCTGCCCATCGCTACTGGTTCATGCGGCTGTTCTTCCCCAATCATCTGAGTCAAGGTCAGGGATGGCCTGGTCTTGGTGGCCTTTTTTTTCCGCTCCTTTTTTTTCGGCTCCTTCCCCTTGGAGACGCCTTTGAGGTAGCCGTTGCCTTTTTTGTGTGTTGTCAGCTCAAAACCAGAGGGAGCTGATGGATCTCGCTTAGCGATGGTGCGGATGTAGAGTCTGTTCAGGAGGCGTTCGGCACCATGCCTGATGTACTGCTGCAGCTGGGCACAAGTCCTGTCGTCACTCGCGCAGATCAGCACGCGACCTAAAGGTGATTTGTTACACGGTTTTATGTTGATATTCCCTGTTCAAACAATCCTATACCTCATGAAAATGATGACACGAAATAATTGTTGTTGCGCCCCGTCCCGCTTTTAGCCTTGTTTTAGCTCTGAATGAATGTGTGGATATTGTATTTTAATGCATCTTTTTCTCTGTTTTTACTCAACTCTATTTTTTATTTCTTTTTCTCTACTGTAAAGCGTCTTTGAGTACTCTGAAAAGCGCTATACAAATCAAATGTATTATTATTATTATTATTAAATGGGCTAAAACGGCAGTACAGACCAATGCGCCAACACACTCTCTCACCTTGTTCACACTGAGAGCTCTTGTTCTCCTTTTCAATCTCCTGCAGGACATCAGTCAGAGCATCCCACTTGGGACTCTTCTCAAGCACGAGCTCCCGCTTCACCCCTGCAACACACAGTCTGTTAGCGATCTCATTAGCCATCATTCAATGTCTTCTGAAGAAATATTTATGGGGTCTCTTCACCGTCACCTGAGGTGGAGGATGGATGATTTTTCTCTGCTTCGGCACCTACTTTAAGTTTCTTCTTGTTTTCTGTGATGCGGTAAACTCGGCTCCTCGCATTCATGAACATGGTAGTACTGGAGTCCAGGAAGAGCCACCCTAAGGAGATAGAAGAATGTTTAAGCCCTTGATTGGAGACACACATTGAAACCTGGAATTGAATGTATAAAAAAAATCAATATACGTATGACATGAGTCCAACTGTGTTCCTTAGCTTCTAATGAAGATACTAGCTAACAAAATTGCAACCGGAACCGAAACCAGCAACGGAGCCTGTCGATGATGCGTTTGACTCTCAAACACCTGGGACAAATGAATAATGCGAACCAACACACACATTAACACCACCCTTTAAATTACCTGAGTTGGAGCCAAAGTTCTTTTGGCTGGAGCGGAGGGACTCGAGCAAGTTGAGGAACGTGACACAATCGTACTGGGTGAGGTAGAGCAGCAGAACCCTGAGTATTTTCAGATCCTGAACCAGTGCCTTTGTCTTTGATCCCAGCTGGTGCCACAAGGGGTCCAAGTAATGGCGGATGGTCTGCATGATTGACAAGGTGTAAAAATAAGTCTGAAGCTGAAAATATTCTTACATTCGCAGATTGAACCAAGATGATAGCGACCTTGTCAAAGGCATTGCTCAGCGTGTTCTCCAAGGAGAGATCCTCAGCCTCCAGGGTGGGGTTGTAGCGTTTCAGCTCCTTCAGACAAGCGCTCATTATGTCCAGGATGGAGCTCTGGATGGCCCTCATCGTCGGCGTCAGTGACACATGGAGCTCCACCACATCTGGCTTGTGTCTGTCTAGTGATGTGTTTACTGAAGCTTGAAACCTGTTGAATGTAGAACAGAAGAGCGAAAGAAGGACGAGAGGGGGTCAGAATAGTGTGAAGGCAGAAATGCATACAGTGGGGCCTGTTGGAAAGCCCACAATGTTTGCATTTGTTTCCTTTCTTTACGTTTCACTGATGTGTGCAGTCCAGGATTAAGATTCCGTGCTATATAACTCAATACAAAAGGTCGAAAAATTTGCACAATAGGTCCACTTTAAAAAGAACATTGTTTGACCTTCCGTTTATTCAGATGCTAATTTAAGTTTTAAAATAGTAGAAATGAAAGCACTTTTACATGAAACATTTTATACCAAGGTAAATTGTCATAAAAGTTGGACAATTTTGGCAGAACCTTTTAAAATGAAGTTATGTGACAGGGTATAAAGACACAACAAAGCGAACAAAAATACAAAAAATAGGTGTCGAGAGAGGCCGGAGGTCTGCTTTATTCAGGTTTCCCATGTCTTGGGTTAGGGATTCACTGACAGTTACATTTGATTACCACCACTAGAATAGTGAGTACAATAGAAAAGACTCCAAAATAATGCATGTCATTTACTTATTGCAATCGCTCTTTCGTGCACAAAACAATGCAGGTCTGGCGCTCCAAAGAAACTCAGCTCAGTTGGGGGTGTACATACCTGGGCCAGAGGTAGAGCTTTTTGACAAAGAGGTTCCTCATCACACGCTCCACTTGGCAGAACCCCGAGGAAAAGGCAGTGGCTTTGTCAGTGAAGGCTTTGATAAAACCTGTCTTGTTCTTCTGTCGGAATAGGCGCAGGATGAACGCTTCCTGACAGGACTCAATGATTTTGTGAGCGCGGTACACCAGGATGCCTTGACAGGAAGTGGAGAGAATGCAAAGGATATGTGCATTTGATTTCAAAAGGTAAAAGGTAAGACATTACCTCTGTCAGTTACTCTATGCTGTTAAGTTAGACACAGCTTAACGTACACCTGAACAATCAAAGAGTACATACAGACACTGGGTCTTTTCACAGTAATGCTTAGATGTACTAAGTGATTTTGCATACTCTTCCTGTGGTCTTTTACCCTGGGTTTTCTTAGAGTGTGACTCCCTCCCTCACTCCAAAAACATGCATGAAATGCTAAACAGAGACTCTAAATTGGTGTGAACAGTTGCTCAAAGTCAGCTGGAATAAGCTCCTGCTCACTTGTGATCCTACGAGGACGAGCTGTTTTTGTTACTTTATTATTGTTGTTATTGTTACAAAGACTGAAGATTTGTTTTATATTAATATAATATATACATGTATTCATTTAATTATTGCAGCACTATTCATAATACTTATATTTGTTATTAAATTGTACATATAATAATTATTAGATAGTATATTTTCTATCTATTTATTAAATATTATATTAATTTTAAAAATAAAATCTAACTAATATTATATAAAATAATAATATATAAATAATAATAATATAGTAATATTATATAGATAACTGAAAACCAATCACGCTAGTATCGATAATGTCCATATTTGGATCGATCCGCAGAGCTCCATTGGCCCGTGTTGCACGCACGCTTACCGGATATAAGATGGGCAGGGATACGGTCTGTCAGGAAGTCGACCACCAGGATTCTACTGGTGACAAACAGTACGCCTCCATCGGTGTAAACGTTGTATCGTTCGCTACTTTGGACCTCGCTGGTAACGGTCCTGGGCAAGTGGCTCACTCCTTCTACTCGCAGCTGCTCCGTGAAGTATTCCTAATGGAATTAAAAAACGCGGGTGAACCGGCGCAGTTAAAAGTATAACTTGTCGTACTTTTAACTTAAATGAGCCCGTTGCCGACCTGTTCAGGTGTGGTTGTGTTGAGCAGCAGAACCAGGCTGCCCTGCTCCGAGTACACCCGCATGAACTGCAGCAGGATGCGGTCTATTCCCATCCCTTCCGCCACCACTAGCAGTCCGTCGCTGCCCAACAAACTCAGGAACATTTCGGTCTCAAATTCCAGCAGAGGACCCGCCATGGTGGAAGCGGAGACACGAATTGCCAGAGTCAGCTAAAAACAGTACAAAACATAACAAAAACTAGCTACTATCTACAGCAAGATGGCGCCTGTTGTTTTGACGAAGCACTTCCGGTCACGTGATGCTAAAAGAGCAAGAAAGGGGAATTTGAAAAAACGTCAGCACGCCATCTACTGGTGAAAAATATTTATGCAGAAGCTATACTTCTATGCTGTAACATGTAGTTTTTAGTGATCTGAAATAGACATAACAGAACCTAAAAACATCGAACATATTCAACCCAGCAAATGACATTTTGGTTTATAATATTTAAGTTATGTAATTTCTGCTTTTTATTCATTTTCTTTTAGCCATTTTAAAATGCATTTTAACTTTCTTGTAAATTTATTATTTTTAAACCACTTTGGAGTGTATTGTAAATTTTTTCACAATCTAATTTTCCAACCTTAACCTTAATTTGTTTTGCTTGTTTCTCAAAATATAGCGACTCTTGTTCGTTAACATTTTTAAAATATGCCGTGGTCTGCAAATGGCCCCCGGGCCGCACACCCCTGCCTAATGTGTTTTTTGGGACCTTCAGGAGCAGTTGAGCTGACCTGGGAGAACTTCTCTCTATGTGTGTGTGTAAAGTAAGAAGTACAAATCTCTAGTATTTTGTGTTCCTGATACGCTAATTGATTCTCCCAGTTGTAGCACTCGCAAAAAAAAAAATACCAAGAAAATGAAAAGCAGCTGAAATTGTGTGAAAAGTGTACATCTACTCCACAAATGCAGAGTGAGCTCCGTGAGCATGTGGTTATAGCGACAATGCAGACCTATCTCTGGGCGGATTATCCCTCTAAGGCGCTGACAATGACAGCACTGTAATTGACTTGCATGAGAATGTCATGAGAATGTGGATCCGTGTGGTGTCGGCCCACCTTCTTGCCAGCTTCGCCGCCAGCATGATGGTGCAGACAAACAACCGTCTGGCGGTGGGAAAAAAAAAGGCAGTCGCTTCGGTTTGTTCCATTAACGCTATCTTAGTTTTCTGTTTTATCAACTCGCCCTTGACAGGACAAAGCAAAGTGTTGGAACTCTACAGGGTATTTGAACACTAAAAAGTTGCCACCATGAATTCAAGCGACTTTAATCCCATACATGATTTATATCTGGAGGTCATTAGGATTTGAAGTCAGTGGATAAAGTAACAATTGTTTGAAACATAGTGATTGGTACTCTAGTACCCCAACTTTCCGTGAAGGAGCAGCTATAAAGTGCAAGTTGTTACTGTCCTTCCATAGAGAGGAAAAGCCAGCCCCATGCAGCTCAAATGTATGTCACACATTAAGTGAAATGCATGAAATATATATTTATACTCCACTGAATTAATGAATTGACTGTCAAAATGGCAGATTTCATATCCAAGCTCAACAGAAAACTTTTACAACAAAGTAGCAGAACTTTTCCTGGAGAAGGACAGAGTAATATGTTTAGAAAATATACATAAACTTGCTTAGTTTTTTGGTTAACATTCAAAATGTATGCTAAAATTTTGCCTTGGTTTGCATTGGCCTGCCTGGTTAGCATGAAATATGGCGCGTTGTATTTATGCTTGGTTTGTTTAGCCATCTTGGAGCACGTGGCCAAGACAAAATCAGCAGCCAGTAAGGCACGTACAATTAAGGCATCCAGAATCAAGTGGCTAAACAATTTTGAAGTTGAAGATGGCGTCTGAGTTGCCAATCTCCTCAGGATGTCTGGTACAGGAAGTCCTCATCAACAATAAGTACCATCTGCATGTCTATACAATGTGTTTTGTGTTAAAATGGTTTGGTGTCGGAATGGATTAGAGCAGGGGTCTCAAACTCAATTTACCCGGGGGCCACCGGAGCTAGGTTCTGGGTGAAGCCGGGCCGCATCAGGTTTTAAAAAAACACTTTTTCAGTACTTTGGTTCCGGTTTTCCACACCAAAATATCTGATAAAACATTCCACTGTTCTAAAAAATATCTTAATTTTTATTTTTCTATACACAAAATAAGATAAAAAATAAATAAACAAATTAAGAATAAAGACATAAATCAATCAATCAGTAATAAGTAAAATAATAATAAAACAGCAAATAAGAAAAACGTAAGAAACCACATGTTTGATGAGATGCTTTATCTTGACGTTTATTTTCCGTTTTATTCCAAATCATTTCCTGCATTTATTTGTACCCAGCGTCATAAGCCTTTAGCTTCTTTGCTAATCCAAAGCAAAACAGGGCGGGGTAACAGGGTAGGGTAACAGTATGGGCGGGGCAAAATCATGTTAATTGTGTCCGGTGTGCACACAGCTTTAAGCTGTCATTTCAACATTAAACTTTGGTATCAAGGTGGGGGACCACAAACTAGCGTCTCACGGGCCGCATTTGGCCCACGGGCCGCGAGTTTGAGACCCCTGGATTAGAGTCTGTTTTTGGTTTTAGTCGGACCTTTTGACCAAAAGTGAATTATTATCTTGTTTTTCTTGTTATCCACTTAATGAACAACCTGTGTAAACATAAAAATACCCTCCTAAGGAGTCGGCGCCTCGCCAGCCATGAACTTCACCGCATGGCACCGGACCCATGGTGGTACCAGAAAAGATAATCAGCCAGTACTAATTGAATTCAAGCATCCGGAGCATCCGGTGACTAATTGCAGCACGGCGTATTTTAGAGCAGAGGCCATTATTTCAGTCATGTGTAATAACGACATCATTTCACGATCCATCCATCCGTTTTTTTACGGATGCGGTGTCGTGGGTATGATGGTATGATGGAGCCTGGAGAAAACCCACGCAAGCACGAGAACATGCTCCAACTCCACAACGAGAGATTTTAAACATAACATTATATATATTTCCCATACAAATATTCATGCATAACTTTCCAAATAGGGCGGCACGGTGGTTTAGGGGTTACCGCACAGACCTCACAGCTAGGAGACCAGGGTTCAATTCCACCCTCGGGCATCTCTGTGTGGAGTTTGCATGTTCTCCCCGTGCATGCGTGGGTTTTCTCCGGGTACTCCGGTTTCCTCCCACATTCCAAAAACATGCTAGGTTAATTGGTCACTCCAAATTGTCCATAGGTATGAATGTGAGTGTGAATGGTTGTTTGTCTATATGTGCCCTGTGATTGGCTGGCGACCAGTCCAGGGTGTACCCCGCCTTACGCCCGAAGACAGCTGGGATAGGCTCCAGCACCCCCGCGACCCTCGTGAGGAAAAAGCGGTAGAAAATGAATGAATGAACTTTCCAAATAGACCATGAACATGTAAATAAAATAAAATAAGAACATAAATATACCGCTGTGGGAATTGATTCCCATTCATGACACATGTTAAGGAGCAACCAGGGGATATTTCAGTAGATGGGAAGCAGCAATCCTTTGATGGCTTTGCCACCACTTTTATACCCGTAGTCAAACATGTCAGGCCAAGAAGCCTACACATAAAAAAAAAGTCGATTAAAGTCATGCACTTTCCACATGAAGCCTACAGGGAGCAGTGGAGTACTTTGATTTGCAAACAAAGGCTTCCCACAAGCTCCTCTGGAATGATGTGTGTGTTGGTGTTGTGTTCTCTGGACGCTGATCAGCAGCAGTTTGATGTCGGGGAGGAAGAAATATGAAACATAACAAAGACAGAAGGGCAGAGATAAGGAAAGAAAAACATTTATTTTGGTTTTTATTACAGTTTTATATTACATGAAAAGACGGAAATGGGCCGTAAATGTGCTTGGAGGAATGATATTGTTTTGTTGGCACTCTTGAGATTCTTCACGTGTGAGTCTCAAGTGTGAATCAGGCCCCTACTGTAAATGACAGCATAACAGCTTGAAATTGATGCCGTGCCAGAGGATATGATGAAATGAGATATCCGCCATTGCAGCGTAGGGAAGGGAAGGGAAGGAGAGAGAGCGAGTTGGGAAAACAGCTGAAGGCCGTTCGTAGCTCTCATTAGGAAAAAAAAAAAAAAGAGGCGGGATGCTTTGTGTTGGAAGTGGGAAGTGAAGCCACAGAGTCAACAGGACTCGAAGGGAAAACGCTTCGCTTGGCCTCGGGAAGAGAAGGGAACCTACTCTCATTCCATCTTGGAAGTCATCGGAAGAGACTTATTCCCTTTTTCCTTGCTGAGTTAGTTTTGAAGAGTTAGCGGAGTTAATCTGAATAGTAGGGATGTTTATCAAACATAAACACTTTACTTTTTGCTGGCATTCATAATTCATCCATTTCACAAGTTACACGTGAATTGTACATAAAGTTATTCTATTTTTACTATACTCTTATGACCTACAAGCATTTCATATCATTCACGTGGCAAAAGTAAGATTAATGTTGTGTCGCTTGCACATTTGGTGTATATCATGATTAGAGAGAGAACAGAACATTCTCTCAGCAGATAGTTTTATCATACCATAGCTGCACGGGTCAGAAGTAGATGTGACCTCAAAGAGTGTGTGTGTGTGTGTGTGTGTGTGTGTGTGTGTGTGTGAGTGTCTCCAGAAGATCACATGCCAAGGAGGAGATACCCACACACTATGGATAACATGTTGTACGAAAGAACCGGTTTCAACTGGAATAGTTAAACCCCCCCCCTTCCCCTTATCAGTTGAAATCTCCTGTAACTAGGGCGTTCCTAACTGAATAAAAGCATGGAGAAAGGAGACTGTTTCAGAGTTGGTTGGGAGGATTGTAACTGTGCAGTCTCCTTCACTCTCCTTGCAAGTAAAAAGAAACTCACCTCTCTGTGTCTTCCTTTGTACAGGCAGTTTTTTTTTTTTTTTTACAAGTGTTGGGGTTTAAACCTGACACTTAGGTTGGCCACAATAAAAGGCCCAAGTTGCGGATCGAGTGGCCCATGGTGTTTAGAAGGCTCTAATAATGTTAAAAAACATATTTAGAAGGTTGGAAATAGGCTTTTTATGCTCTGAGAAAATATTTCATTCATAAATAAGGAATTCTACTTCACGGAAATGATCTTATCACAGTATGGAAGCAATTAACTGGGATAAACGAGGCATTACTGTACTGGAACTGTTTACTTGGTATCCATCTTTCACACAGAACCCAAAGAAAATCTGTTTTCAGTTACATCAAGAATCACATCTTTGATTTGGTTAGCATCCGTTTTGGTTAGAGTTGAACTTCCTGGAAGAAATGAATGATGCTAACCAAGGTTGCACTATTAAAAAAAAAAACAAAAAAAGGGCATTTTGAGAAATAAAAATGTAACAAAGGTTTGGTTGCACAATACAACTAATGTTGTAATGAAGTCACCAACCGCTGCTGATGATTGGCGCCTTCAAATCCGCTATTATTTCAACAGCTTGTATCAGCCATTGTCACTCCCTGGTAGCCTTTTAGTGTTAAGCGAGGAATGTGTTGTAGAAATACACAACGTTGGACGCCGCTGCCACAGCCGCTGCAGGCGGTACATGTGTTCCATCTCAGGCAGACTGAAATGGCACCTTAACGGACGGATTATAGCGTAAAATGGCAAATTGGCATTGCTGCTGCTGCATGTTGCACAAATTGGGATTATTACTTCACCGTCTCAGTTTGATGGTTGAAAAGCAGCACATTTTTTTGCCACTAAGTGCCGGCCGGGTCAAGCAGCAGCAGCAGCAGCAGCAGCCAGACCAGGCGATGTAATGCTCCATCACACAGACAAGTCATTTCTTTGTTTATGTAAAGCTGGGAGTTGATTACCAAAAGTAAAAAGCCCTCCGTGCTTCCTAGGCTGTAATATGCATACATTATCAGTGACAATAAAAGATGGTAATGTGTAAAAAATCATGAGAAATGCATGGCAAGGAGCTGAAGGGACAAGAGAGACAAACACAATCCATACCTGTAATGTTTGTTGTGGCGGCTTGGAGAATTGGGCTTCTATTAGATGAATAATTCAAGACAGGCTGGAGGGTTGGAGTCAGGATGTGTCAGGAGGGGGAAAGTCTTTGCAGGCCGAAGTGGCCGCCCGTGACGCATTAGAGGGGGACGCTTGATCAGTGAGTGAGGCTTCAGAATATTGGAGGGAATCGAACACGCTGCGTAGGGACTTGCATGCTCTATTAGCATCTCGTTTGGTGTCTCTCAGGAGCAACCTCATCCTGGGTAGTTTTTATGGATGTTAGATATAACCGTGATGTTAAGCAATGGCGAGCTTTAAATGTAATTTAAAAAAAAAAAATGTAAATTAAATTTTTAAAATTTGTAATTACATTTTTTTTAAATCTTAAATTTTTTTTAAAATGTTTTTAAAATTTTTTAAAATGTTTAAAAATTTTTTAAAATTTCAATTTATGTCGACATGCTACAGTGGCCGCCCGTAACGCATTCGAGGGGGGCGCTTGATCAGTGAGTGAGGCTTCAGAATATTGGAGGGAATCGAACACGCTGCTTAGGGACTTGCATGCTTTATTAGCGTCTCATTTGGTGTCTCTCATGAGCAACCTCATTCTGGGTAGTTTTTATGGATGTTACACATAACCGTGATGTAAAGCAATTGCGAGCTTTAAATTTAATAAAAAAAATTTTTTAATTTAAAAATTTTAATTTTTTTTTTAAATTTTTTAAATCTTGAAATTTTTTTTTTACATTTTTAAAATTTAAATTTATGTCGACAACATGCTACAGTGGCCGCCCGTGACGCATTAGAGGGAGCGCTTGATCAGTGAGTGAGGCTTCAGAATATTGGAGGGAATCGAACACGCTGCTTAGGGACTTGCATGCTTTATTAGTGTCTCATTTGGTGTCTCTCAGGAGCAACCTCATCCTGGGTAGTTTTTATGGATGTTAGACATAACCGTGATGTTAAGCAATGGCGAGCTTTAAATTTAATTAAATTTTTTTTTTATTTAAATTTTTTTAAATTGTTACAATTTTTAATTTTCAAAAAATTTTTTAAATTGAAATTTATGTCGACAACCGCTTGTGTCGACGTCACTCAGCCAGTTAGAGCTGGTCCATATTCATATTTACCTTGATATTTTTGTGCGTATTCGGGCCTTTATTAACGAGACCCCGGGGTCTGAACATAAATGCATAAAAAGGCTACGTGGTAATGGGCTATGTATATTACATATTATTATTTGGCAGCAGCACATAACATACATTGGTAGATCAGGGACCGGTGATCTGGAGGAGAAAAACCTCAGTACTCGGCGGGATTATTCACACTCAAGATCTTCGCTGTCAAGGGTTTCAAAGGCGCTAAGAGGCAGGGGGTCAAAGATCACGACGGAAGAGCCGTTTACTCTGGCTTTGACCCATCTCTCAGCTCAGCGGAGTAGAAAAAGAAGACGAGTTAAGGAGCGTGATTGCAAGGTCATGATTGCACATGCTCACTCAACTCAGCAACGTAAGGACGGTTTAGCTGAAACACTTACGCCATATCTAAACACAAAGGTTTCAGATAGCTGTCAAACGCTTAATGCCGTAAGTCAAAGGCAAAAGCACAACACTAGAATTCCTTCATAAATTCTCCCTAATCCAAACACGTAACAGAGCACTTGGAAGTTCAGTCTAATTGAGGGAGGGATGAAAGCCAAAGAGATCCTGTGTGGGAAAAGATATGTGGATTAATTAGCATTGTGACGGCAGCGTATGTACAGTATACGCGTGTGCGTTTGACCGAGTGCGTGCAACGGCGGGTGTTTGTGTCGTTGACGCCGTGTGTGAAAGGGTAATTGTTTTTGTGTGCTGAGCCTCTGCTTCATCAGTGAATGTGTCAGAAAAAGCCCGTTTGGTTGGATTTTCCTTCTTTTAATCACTCAGCCTCTATTTTTGTGCTGCCTGGCTAATTACAAAAACAGATTAGTGATTTTGAATGTCAACATGTTACAGCAATGCAATTATAGCCACAAACACACAGAGGCACCCTTTTACATGAACCCATGGGTGTGTGTGTTTTTGTTTGGTTCTTTCTGTGGAGTCAAATGCAAGAAATTTGGCTTAACCCTGTCATGATTTTCAAAAATATATTCATAAATCATACTGTTTGGTGATTAAAATGGGTTTATTATTAGTCAAAAATCTGCAAATTAAAACAAATTTACATATTTTTGGCATTTTCAAGCATAAAAATTGGGTAATATGCTTGTAAAGGTGACTATAGGGGTGTTAGTTCATGTTAAGAGGGCTCTAATAATGCTCCAAACTCCAAGTACAAATATCCATTCATACAGTACCCGGAGAAAACATACACACGCAAGGGGAGAACTCCACACAGAGATGTCCGAGGGTGGGATTGAACTCAGGTCTCCTAGCAGTGAGGTCTGCGCGCTAACCACATGTCCACCGTGCAGCCTTTGTTTTTTTATCTTAAACTTATCTTGGTACTTGTATATTTCTTAGCTAACTTTTGAGTGTTAAGTTGGTGTGTGATAAATAGTTATTTTCATGTGCACCTGGACTGGTGGCCAGCCAATCACAGGGCACATATAGACAAACAACCATTCACACTCACATTCATACCTATGGACAATTTGGAGTGGCCAATTAACCTAGCATGTTTTTGGAATGTGGGAGGAAACCGGAGTACCCGGAGAAAACCCACGCATGCACGGGGAGAACATGCAAACTCCACACAGAGATGGCCGAGGGTGGAATTGAACCCTAGTCTCCTAGCTGTGAGGTCTGCGCGCTAACCACTCAACCGCCGTGCCGCCCTGATTTCAGATTAACATTTGCAATTAAAGCCGCCAGAGACGAGACTAGATGTCCCCTCAGAATGGATGAACCGAGGAACATACACTATGCTCACTAAGCCGGGGCAATCCATCCATCCTTCCTCCACACGGAATATTAAAATCACGAGGAGTGATTGTTCCCTCGCACCGCAGGCACTTTCAGCCATGCACCTGACAGTTTAGCGTATCATTAGCCTGCATCTCCCGTGATGATGTTCCACTCCGTTTATTACTCGTTAGTGTATGGACGGCCATAGTGATGGCATGCAGATGTGCCTTCCCGTCCCGCTGTGTTGACTGACAGGCATGTGATAAAAATATCCGCATGGGTGTGTTTTAAATATTTGCCAGCATCTTTAAATCTGCCTGTGGACGTGTGCAAGTGGGAGCTTTGCAAACTTTGTGTGATGTCACAGTGTGGATATGCACAAAGACAATGTGTGTGCGTGTCCTTGGGGTAAAGCAGGTGGTTTGAAACGCCTCCATTCCCACTCAGCTGCCACACTGAGCACCTCCTTGGGGTCAATGCAACATCGAAGCGAGAGCGCTGTGATGACAGCGGGAATTGCTGCACTGCTATTGCCGAAATTGATCGGCTGCCTAAAAGAAAACTCAAGCCGGCAGGAACTTTTATGACTCAAGAGGGCCTTCTGACTACTTGGGAATGCGCACATTTCACCTGACACCAGCAGAAAGAAGGCAGCAACGTTCTCTCTTTGTCTCTCTCACACAAACATATAATGAAATTGAATGAATGCAAGACAAACTTAAATTTCCAACAATTAGTATTCTACACACATCAAACTCAACATGATAATTAGCGACTGAGAGGCGACTAATTTCCAAGAACGACATGAGTGCACAAAAATGGTTTCCAATACAGATAAGATGCAATATGATCAGCATTCCACATAATAATGCATGCACCCCCCACACACTCACAAATGATTGGGATAATTGGAAAAGTAATTTTTACTTAAATTTCACTAAGCGCTTAATGAAGAACCTCCTGTCTCACGTTTTGGCTGCCTACTTTTCTGAGATAATGTTTGCCTGTGCTCAAAATAACACAATAATATGGATATAATTCTCGGGAATTGTCGGAAATGGGATGCAGAAGAACCGATAAAATTTAGGGGGTGATCCAAAATTAACCCTTTTCTCTAAAATAACTACTGTACCCGACACTACTGCCACATTTCTCAACCGATTCAAATCATTCCTACATCAAACTGTTAAACACGTTCAGGCTACCTATATGCTAAAAACAAACAACAACAAATATTTCCCAAAATCCACACTTTTCAATGAAACCGCTATTACTTGCTAGTACTTCCACATCGCTCAACCAAGTCATTCATTTTCTAGGTGCTGGAGCCTATCCCAGCTGTCTTGGGGCGAGAGGCGGGGTACACCCTGGACTGGTGGCCAACCAATCACAGGGCACATACGTAGTATAGACAAACAACCATTCACACTCACATTCATACCTATGGACAATTTGGAGTCGGTAATTAACCTAGCATGTTTTTGGAATGTGGGAGGAAACCGGAGTACCCGGAGAAAACCCACACATGCACGGGGAGAACATGCAAACTCCACACAGAGGGTGGAATTGAACCCTGGTCTCCTAGCTGTGACGTCTGAGCGCTAACCACTCATCCGCCGTGCAGCCTCAACTGATTCAGACTATTCCAAAGTCTGAATTCTTGTATGTAAAAGAGGGTTTGTGTGTGTATATCTCTGTAAAAGGGTGTATATATATATATATTTTGAAGTACAAGCTGTCACCTGACTGAACAGGAATTGGAAGTCACATGACAACACTAGTTGCATGACTGTAATAATACACATTGATTTTGCACATGAATCATTGCTCTGTATTAAATCTAAAAATAGATTAGAAGGAAACATGTCACCATCTGGTGGTCCACTTCCTTTTTTAGTCAACAGGTGGCTTGTCATGGAGAAGCGTGAGTCTCGGGTCCAAAACAAAGTGGTGAAACTATCTTACCATCTCCACTCGGAAAGAGTGGGAGTCCAGTCGGCGTTGGTGTGAAGAACAGTATTGTGGGTAAATGTCATGGAGCCTTCTGTTCCATATCTGACTGAGTCAATGAAAAAAAGCCAACCCAAAGATTATGCAAACTGGGATTCCAGTTCTTGTTAATGCATTACCTGGGTCCATATTATTTTGAAATGATTCACCATTAAAGACGAATGCAGGGAGAATTCAAACAAGATGACTTTGTTTGAGATAAAGTGGCACACGTAAGCCGTTATGATGACAGAATACACAATACACCGAGCACACATGCGACTAGCAGCTGCATCGAATGCTGTGATAATGCACATTGTTGACCCCAGCGAGTCCCTGAATCACCAAAACACGCTTTAGCGTAGCGAGCCACTTAGGAGCTGAGCCGCCACCAGCTCTCAAAGTCTGTCCAGCTGGCGGCGGGATGCAGCGATGGATGAACGGGCCTGTCACCGAATGTCTGCTGCCCAGATGGCTCGATCTGTCAGCGGGCTCGGTGCCAGCAGGGGTGGCAACCCTGACCATTTCAATGTGCCAACTTCCACTCATCCCCCCCCCGACACCTGTGGGCTACATGGGTAAATGATGGGGCAATGGTAGCAAGAGCCAACTAAGTGTGTTTGTCTTGGACTTATTTATCTTTATCTTTACAACAAAACTACATTTTATGGAATAAAGTATTGATTGATTATTCCATCATCAAGCCAGCTTTGACCACTCCTTAAATCCCATTCCTTGAACTTACCAGGACATTTTGGACAACTGAATGCTTACGATGTCCAACTCGGGTCCCACCAGTCTATTAGGGAAGTACAGTACTTCCTCGTTTTTTTGTGGTTAATTGGTTCCGACTGGGATGACTGAGTTTCCACAAAATTGGATTCATTCAATCTAAATGGAATATTTTTTATAGTTAAAAGAATAGAAAACCTGTTTCCTACCATCTAAATATGCTTTTCAACATGATTAGAGCCCTCTCAACGTGAAATAACACCCCTACATCCACCTTTACACTCATATTACCCAATATGGTAGACGTAATATGAGTAAATAAACCATTTAAGACATAAATAAGACTCATGTGTGTGTGTTACTATAAATGTGAACGACATGCGGACAAGAAATGACGTCAGGGTTCAGAGTTAGCCAGTGAGTTTTAGGAATTTTTATGTGAGATTATTGGGCCAAATTTGTAAATTTAATAAACACTTGTCTTGTACATGTTTGATCTACATCTGAGTGTTTTTGTCACCCTATTTAATACCCATTTGGGAGTACTATTCCCTTAATTTCCCTATTTCTCTTATTATTCCACACACTAATACTACAACTAAAATATTGGTGAATTATTATTATTTTCTCTAAATCACTATTTATTCCATCCCTGGAAGCGTAACCAAGGAAAGCAGAATTAAATAATAATATGAAGGTCATTGTATAATATCAGCATTTCTTATTATAAACCTGTTAGCCAGTCGTGTAATTCAAGCTAACACTTCAATTGCTAATCATAGAGAGAATGGTGATTTAAGCAGGAAGTAAAGAGCGTTGTTTCGACACCAGCTCACAAAGTGTAAGTCATCCTAGACTGTGGCAGGTCATTTAATGGGATTTTAAGTCTTTATCCATTATTCAGGAGAACGTCTGTGTTGTGAAATAGCTTCTCTATTGCAGCAAAAGCTGTGTTATGGACCATGTAATTCAACGGGATCTGTTCTACTATGGTTTTCAAGGTGATGAACCTTCACACGACTGTGCCACAAGCTTAGATGAGCCGTATGGAGCCAAGAAGATCTGGCAACCAGTTATGTGCTCACCACTTTATAAGCAGCATTCATCAATGAGCCCAAATATTCAGGCCTTTTTTGTGAGTTTCCACTGATGATTTGGGAGGGTTCGCTCCAGCGTGCATGCGCTTTGAAAAAGGACGTGACCTTTAACCCGGAGTTCACCACCTCCACTTGAATTGTGAAAGGACTTGTGCACTCGGCAGCATGTTTTGAGTCATGCCCTTGGGTGAAGTGCCGATGAATGTGTATATATTGTATGTACGTCTACGTGTTTGAGCAGCAAAAATATCACGCTCAACACTTTTGGAGGCCAAATCAAACATCTCATTTGTTTCGATTAAGAAACAATTTCTCTTATGGGAAAGAGGAACTGCGACTAACTTAGTGAACTGAGGCAATTCTTAAGGGAAGTGCATGCAACCTCAGCGATGACGAAGCGAATACGAGGTTCCTTTCTCCAGGTCGGACCAAACCATCATTCATTCATTTTCTACTGCTTTTTCCTCATGAGGGTCACGGGGGGTGCTGGAGCCTATCCCAGCTGTCTTGGGGCGAGAGGCACTGGTGGCCAGCCAATCACAGGGCACATACAGACAAACAACCATTCACACTCACATTCATACCTATGGACAATTTGGAGTGGCTAATTAACCTAGCATGTTTTTGGAATGTGGGAGGAAACCCACGCATGCACGGGGAGAACATGCAAACTCCACACAGAGATGGTCAAGGGTGGAATTGAACCCTGGTCTCCTAGCTGTGAGGTCTGCGCGCTAACCACTCGACTGCCCCAAACCATCATAGAAGTGAAAAAAAAACACAGTGTATTAAAACATAAAAACAATACATTGTGTACTCACCTTTGAGTTTGATAACGTGTGTTACTCAAGCAACCATAAAGAATGACTTAGCTGTAGCCATATTGTACTGAGCAGCCAGAACCACTTTCCTATGCCTCAAGTTACATTTCCGGTTCATCTTCAAACAAAACCCACTTTTGGAGTTTTTTCACTTGGGTGCTACCCGGGATTCTGTGTGGTGACACAAAACAGAAATGGTTAGCCTATTAGCTTTGGACATACGCGGTATGTCATTTAACAATACTATTTAGAAGCATAACATTGTACTGGCGTCTTGGTATAACAAACAACAAAAACTACTCCATTGATTCATTCATTAAAATATATGTCTCAGTTTGTTTTGGCTTACGGATGTGGATTAGAGCTGATTCAAGAGGCCAATATTCATCTGTTAAATACCAAGCTATGATGTATTTTGCATTATTTATAATTTGCTGTTTGTGCTACATGAAGTGTGATGCATCTGTTCCCACCAGATTTTTGTGTCATCTGGAGAAAGAGAGAGAAAAAAAAAACAAAAACAAAACAAAAGCATTGCAATAGCAGATGAATGTCATATTTATCACCGTTTAACAAACGTAAAAGAGGATGAGGTATTTTTTTTTGGGGGGGGGGGGGGGGGGGGGTGGAGCATCCGTGTTTGTACATTCTGAAAAGGTCACAGACAAACTGTCACATGAATTGTAAAACGCACAGTGACAGGAAACAACACTTGTCTGTGCATCATAAAAAGACTGCAGGGATGGATGCTTGTTGATCATTTTAAACGGCAAATATTTCCCCCTCCATATTTGGGTAAGAGGGTGGAGTGTTAAGAATCTGCATCACATCTTTTGGATGATTTTTGTTGCCAGGTGCAGTACAGCATCCCCTGTCTAGATAAAACATGGTGATATGTGTGTACTTTTTGTTGATTATTTTTGGCAGAGACACTTTCGTGACAGTCGGGATGCATTTCAGGCAGATGTGTAATCATTTACCAAACTTGGCAAAGCTGACAGAGTGCAGAAACACGGGATAGAGATCTGGGGATCTGGTCTGAAACATAAAGAAATAAACATTTTCCTATCTGCAGCGTGGAAATCTAACCAATATTTTTTTTAAATGTCATTTTATAATGACACTAATGTGCAACAGCAATCAGGTATAATCAACATTTATTATAAAAATACAACCAATCAGGTCACAGGATCTTCTAATTTCACAACTACACAGGTTAAAATACTGTAGTCATAAAGTGATTTGAGCTTGCATATGATTGACAATACCAAAATGGATTAGTACATAAGGTTCTTTCTCAGGCAGGAAGTGAAAGTGATGCTTTTCCACACATTATGTTCGTTAGCCATTCTACTCAAACACACCTAACGCTTTCCCTCCTCCCGACAGCTACTGCTGTTTTTTTTTTTTTTTTTTTTTTTTAAAGGAAGGGATGGGACAGAAACTGTCTGTGTAAAACGAGGTCAGTGATCGTGATGCTAATGGGAAATTGTTTATGACGCTAAGCAGACTACGGATGGATGCAAACACACAGATGTACAGTACACGCTCTGTGGCAGTCATTCTTGCCAAGACACACAGATGTGTTGCTAAAGGGTTGCCATGACAACTATTTCCAAGTACGTCGGGGTGATTGTGAGAGTCTCTGTGTGAGTAATTGAATTGAGACCTTTGTGGGACTGGCAAAGAAAGCCACATTTGTACATGTTCAGGCTGCTTCCATATAGACGGGGCCGCAAAAGAGTGGCTCTGGTTTGATGCCGCTCCAAATGACATAAATTACACATAACCACCGAATGTGCTTAGAGCCTGAAATCAGCTATTTCATTAAGCATTTAATAACATGATCACACTTAATGTTATTCTACTAAGTGGAGAGAGGAGATTTGAAGGCTTGCAAGATAAACACCACAAATCCAATCAGTGGCGACAACCATACTATACATATGACTACGGCAAATCCTAAAATACTAAATAAATGTAAAAATAATGTAATCCTCACCAAAGAGAATAATTTAACTCTTGGATTATGTACTCAAATTTTTTTTGTAGGACCTGCTGTATATGTATAACGATTATCTTCAGAATATTGAAACACAAATATAATATAATCTTTAATATCCATTTGACTTAAATGAGATGTTTTATACGGGTGTGATTTAATTCATGCAAATGCATTAAAAAAGGAGTACGCTACTAGTTGCTGCTTTCGCACTAAAGTTGTCCCTCGCGATCTCGGTTTGATTATCACTACATGGTGATTCGTCAGAAATAAATTCAATTCAAAAATAACATTGAGACATTACCTTATATTACATTACTTTACCTTAACACTACATGAAGTCAGCCATGACATGTTCGGCATGATAGAGTAAAAAAATAAGTTCTCCTCCCGTTCCGTGTGGAAGTGGTACATTTTTGCCACCTTAAATTTCGAAGAAATTAATTTGAGGTTAGCTCGCTGGCACACTAGCTTGCTAGGTGGTGGCCGTCGAGTCCCAGCAGCATAAGAGTTGAGCAATGTGTTGTATATATAGAATTATAGGACTGTGAAGGTGACTACAGGGGTGTTACTTTTTGTCTGTAGAGCTCTAATAATGTAAAAAAAAGTGTATTTAGAAATTAATAATGTTCTAGGAATCATATATTACAAAAATGCAGTTATCGCGGCCCCAAAAACAAAAGTTGAATGTTATTTTGGAATAGCAATAATATGCTATATGACTTAATCAAAGCATCTCCTCTCTCCTCTCCTCTTGTATTAATATCTATTTGTTTAATCATTTTTAATGCAAAATACAAATTAACAGAATAAAACTGAACAAAAAAAAACTGTCCAGGCCCTCTGCTTTTGAAGCAGCTGTACCATTACACCAACAGGAACTGACAGGTGAACAGATGAATTCTCCCATTTTATCCTGTTACTCTACCGCTTGCTGTCAATCAACGGCAGCGACTGCGGTGCCAGATTACTTGTCCCTTTTTTTTTTCCTCCCCTGTCTCAGGCTAACTTGGTCTCTATGCCTCATGGTGGCAATGGGTTCATCCCCCAGATTGTAGAGAGGCCTTGCACTTATTAACCAATATGATAGTGCTTCGCTGTCTTTTGCTCACATTAAAACAATTGTGCATAAGGAGGAGGAAGACGAGTTGCAAGTGCATCGCACGGTGCTACAGCATGCTACAGCTACAGTGTTGCCTCAATTACTGCAAGTTCCACCAGGAGGAGACACACATCAACGCTGTCGCTTGCAGTGCTGCGACACAGTGTGAAATATGTAGCTGCACTTGACAGTTTTTACATCATGACATTAAAAGCACCTGAATTTCCTTTGCATAGGATGGCTTAATGAACCACAAATATGTGAAAAAGGCAAACAGCAGCAACGGATACGACAGGCCAGCACACTTGGAACTATCAATGATAAAAAATTGTTCTTGTAGTAATTAAAAAGTAAAGTTATCGGTGTATCGCGTGAGAGTTCATTAAATTCTGTGAGACTTCAGCTCAGCAAGCATCTAAAGGCATAGCTCCCTAAGTGTTGCTTTTTCTTGAGCTTTTTTTTTTCCTTGTCACAATGCGGACGCCTATATATGAAAGTTTTTTTCTTTATACACTGTACATATTTTTGGTAGGTGTGGCTTAGGTTGAATTTATGGTAATTTAGCTGTATTACATTATTGTTATATTATTACAACTTTGCATTTATAGTTAGTATTATAATAGGTTTTATAATGGATACAGTTTGACCCTGGAACTGAATGTTTCTCCTTCCAAAAACAGAAATGAAAAAAAACAATTAAAATCTTAACCAATGTCCTGGAGTAGACTGTGTTTGACCTTAGAGGTTTCACTGATATAAAATGAAAATGTGTGTTTAATCTGGTAAGATTCGTATTAATATTTTGAAAAATTCACATTCTTTATAAAAAATAAAATCAAAAATGACTTCATTGACCATCAGGCTTGCAGGAGCTTCCTGAGGTCCTCGTCCATCCCTGCTCTTTGCATCTGCTCCAAGCTGTGGTAACGATGGGTCACCTGATCGGCGGTCACGACAACCACCCTGACGCCATGGGGGTCCTCGCCCAGCTGGCAGCCGATGGCCGAGCTCACGACCATGTCGAGGCCGTCATGGCAGCCGCCTGCATTTCGGTGATAGTGGCCAGAGAAGACTGCTTTCACCCCTGCAGTGAGACAAGGTCAAAAGGGGGGGTGAAAAAATGACTTTTTTAGTGTGTGCTTATGTTCTAGATCTGTGAGGAGGCACGATGCTGTTTGAGTCACACCACGTTTGACTGGACTTGAACCTGGACTGGTCGCCAGCCAATGGCAGCCAACACAGAATCAATGTCTTAAATAGTTCATTTAGAAGTACAGCATGTGTTTAATACAGTGCCTCTGAAATAGTTCTCAAAAAGTTTTTTCCCCCCACCTTGCTCAGAGGGAAAAGACTGGTCCCTTATTTTATTAATATTACAATGATGTGCATTGAACGGAGCAAAAGTAATAAGGGCATGATGTGTTAAGTGCTTTCAGGACAGGAAGCAATTAGGAGCGCTATGATTTGCTTGCAATAAATGCAGTCAAGACATACATAGTCAGGATAAAAAAAATATTACAAAATGACAGTACTGATGAAATTAAATAAAAACATGCACTGAATTTTCAGCCTCCCTTCGCCCAAAAGATGCTAAAAAAACTACTGCTGATACTAGCTGATACTGCTTGCCCTGAATCATCATGTCCACCACTCTGCATAATCAAACAGCACCTCAACTACCAAAGGTGACCTAAATTAGATGAATATTTCTGTGAGAGCACACTGTGCTCACAGTGGACCATTAAATAATGAATCCGCCACAACTTACCAACAGTTACAGCTGTATGAGGCGATATCAAAGCAGCAGGGGTGCCCAATAATACGTCGATCACGAACTACCGGTAAATTGTACAAGTAGTGTGCCTGGATCACATGGCGTGAAATAAAACAGGCGTCACTTTTAATATGATACCGAAAGAAAGCCATTGAAATGTATCAGTCTAGAAAAGGTTATAAAGCTATATCTAAATCTTTGGGACTCCAGCCATCCACAGTGAGAGCCATTATCCCCAAATGTCAGGTTGCAGGTAGCGCCTGATATACAAAACTACGGCTGTGTCTCGATTCACGCACTCCCGTATCTTCGCTCATCATTTTCAGTGCATAAGTGTATTCACAGTGAAAAGTATGGCAAAATGCAGTGTGCCG
Source organism: Doryrhamphus excisus (assembly GCF_030265055.1). NCBI lineage: Eukaryota > Metazoa > Chordata > Actinopteri > Syngnathiformes > Syngnathidae > Doryrhamphus > Doryrhamphus excisus. Next base: position 3,435,940 of record NC_080487.1, on the reverse strand, counting down.
TCACGACCCAAGTGCTGCACTTTCAATTACCTTCAATCATCTGGAAGAGGAGGGACTAGCTTTACTATTACACAATTGTAATCAGCCTTTTTGCTAAGCGCAACACTATTCAGATTTTGCAGTATTCATTTATTTTTCAAGTTATCTATGTGTGTCACACACACATAGGCGAGTGAATTGGAGTGAACCAACAGACAATTTTATTGTTGTGGGGAAAACATTAGCGCTTTGCTGGCACATTCATGAAAACATGGCACAGAACAAGCCCACCTATGGGTAATCTGACCTGAATTCAATAGACCATGTCCCACCTCAGTCACATCATTGCACATTGCTCGACATGCGGAACTTTTTCACCTTTGTCTTTGTCGGGTTAAAACATAAGCGAGTGTGGTTGGCTTGCAGACAAAAGCTGTCCCTGAAGACACACTCTGGTATGTGACACAACCACTGAACATATATTAAAATACTGTTGAGAATAAATTTGAAATTTTCAATTCCGACACTGAAGACGACGCAGGAGGAAGATGAGGACAGCGATGCTATTTCTGGTAAGCTACTGTTTATCCATGCACTGTTTGGGGTAAAAAAAAAACATCTATTCAAGTAAAAGTTTTTATTTTTTATTTTTTTTAGACTGATGCTGTACACTCTGTTGCTGTACTGAATGTTTGTTTTTTTGAACAAACCTAGCATTCTTCTTTTTAATCATTGACTTGATGAGCTGTTTGGAATGTGAAAACAGTCCAATGAAAAGCTACAAAGGCTAACTTCATACTATGGAGGCAGGAAGACAGCTGCTGTAATTCTCCGCAGGATTGAAAGCATCATAGCGGGTGGTCTAAGATGCATTGCTGTAGGTTACCGCCGCCTCTAGGTTAATGACAGCTGGCACCCTTCTGGGAAAATAGTTGTGATTTTACATAGGCACAAAATGAAAGCGGCATACATCACTTTGTGTACATTGTTATCAAAGTGCCTTGCAGTGCAGTTAGTGTGGGTAGCCCTCTGGGATTTTTCAAGCCTTTAGATGCTCGAGTCGACGCTGCAGTCAGCCAAGTTACATGAAGGATAAAAATTGCTCTCATTTACTGACAATACCATGCAAAAACAATTAAGCCCCTGTGAAATGCGGCATATAACCATACTACGTGTAAGGTTCTTGCTTAAAGGGGGATGCAAGTGTGTCTCCAGAACACTTTTCTCGCTGACTGGGTAGCTACCCGAGTAAAAACATGCACACACTGGGGTGATAATTCCTCGCCTTGTCTGGGTCTCTATGGAAATCCTATTTACCTGTAAGCGTGGAAACAGTTCCGCTTCTTTTGTGCTTTTCCTTTTGATAAACATTCCCATCTGGGGACTGGCCCTTGCTTTGACTAGCAAGAAGTAGGGGAGTGACTTTGGAAGCAGGGAGGGGGGGGGCGAGGTGTTAGAACATTGAGGGAAAAAAAATTCAGAGTAAGCAGACAGAGTAATGAAAACATACAAAATGTGAAGGGTGGAAATTACATGGAGTGAAATTGAATACTGGTACAGGTGACAGGAAATGCACAGAAAGGAGAGCGGAGTAGCTCATATATAAACATGTATTTCCATGACTGATATAAACAGCATGTTTAATGCAATTGCTGAGTCTGCCGACACGGACTACCAAATGACAGGACAGATGAAAGGAATGAAAAAAAATGTTCAAGCCCATCTCATCATCTTTGATACCTGCAAACCTTTCTTCGTTGAGGCTTTTTTTTTTTAATTCACACTCTGTCAAGCCCCTTTCATCTGTTGGTCACCGATTTCCCAGCAACAAGATGGGATTTGCTAATTGCATGTCAAATTTCTGTCCTGCGTCTGAACAACCCCCTTTGTGGGTTATTACACAGAGAAGCCATTTGCAGTACCTTTGTTGCTTTCTCTCCTATGCAGAGTGTGCGCTTTTGTCATCAACGTGCAGGGAAACAATCACAAATTTATGAATCATGATCATTTGCATGACATAGAGAAGAGAAATAATCTACTGTAGCGGGCCAAAGCCTCCTATAAACTAATATGACCCGTCAGTCATCACGTAGCATGCCTTTCCTACAGTGTGTCCTAACAATCACTCTCATAGACAAACTACATTTTCAATTGTTTTCAGCTTTTTTTCAGTTAAGACAGTCTTATCTGCAAATGTAAAAAGATACGTATAGGCTCTATACATCATCATCATCACTAATCTCATGTTTGGCCGAATGATAAAGACACAAGGGATACTCTCCGCTAAGGGAGATGGTGAGATATAAAAGGCGTTATTCAACCTCATCATTAAAACAATGGGGTTAAATGCTTAGCTGTGGCCTCTTATCAAATCCCTGGTGAGTGATAAATGTGCCTTCCCTTTTGAGCGGAGTAAGACCCTTGCTGATAAAGACGCCCAGCGGGAAGAGGGTGAGCGACAAAGGAAGAAAAATGGAGACTCGGCAAAGCAGAACATGGCATATCTTGGCTGCTAATTAACTAATGCATGTACGAATCTCGAGCCGCTAGCTATGCTGGGATTTGGACGGCTGTTTCTGCTGCACTATTGTTGTCTTGTTTTGTTGTTGTTTTTTTTTTTTACTGATATGGAGTTCTGTATCCAATGTGTCCCCGCATATATGCTGAAAGTATTCTCAACGAGTAAGATGCAAGTGAAGAGTTGGAGGCATATAGGAACCTAATTACAGATACCAATTACCTCCATCTACTCTATGGTGAGAGGAGAGGCTGAGAGCGCCACTGGGATTTCTGCTACTCCAATTGCCTCTTGTATAGGACACACCGGGTCCCCCGCCATGGATTTCAGCATTCATGAAAAGAGATGCTTGATGTGCATCAAACTTACTGAACAAATATGACAATAAACTTTGTGCATGTCTTACTCCCTCTGGAGAATGTTCAATAAAGTGCACACATAGCAGTGGGAAGTAAAGTGTAACCGCAGTAAAGCCTACGGGAGCCCTATTTACAATGATTACAGGTATGATAGTGATGAAGCAGCACAGAAGACCCTCAGGAACAATGGACAACTTCCTTTAGGGTCATTAAATCAAAGTGGGAATGATGCCAGCACACACTACAAGAGTTTGACATCAAATGTAACTGCACACTAAAGTTAGTCTTTTTGTCTTGGCCGTCCAATCAGAGCAGCTTGGCTCTACCTTTAAAACAATATAAAACACAACACGGGCATGACGTTGTACAAAAAGGGAGGCAAAATTTAATATCAGACAAATTACTGTCGCATCCCAACCCACAGTAATTGCTTGTGCAATTAAAAAAGGGACTCTGTGATGCTTTACTAGCCCAACTGGGGGTCATAACGCAGAGACAGTGTATCATTAATATGAGCTGGAATGCAGTCAACAGTCCCGTGGTGTAAACTGCTCACTCTGACGAGCCAGACGAAGACTAATTGGCAATGCAATGCCAACGTGCAGCTGTGGTGCCGAGATAAAATATAGATTCTCGCAGACAAATTTATCATGCATGGAAAAAAATGCACCACTGCACGGCTATTTATGTATTCATATAACAAACACATGTGGCACACACAAAAAAAACATGGGCATATCTTACAAGAATAAAAATGGAAAATATATCAGCAAGGATCATTCAATTAGATGCATTTTGCATTTTGTCAGAAGGAGCTATGATCTGCATTTTACTCCTACAGATCGTTAGATTGAAGAACTTGAGATAGACAGACACTCAGTTGGAAGTGCAGGGTTCACTGCAATGTCGTGTGTGATATCACAGCCATGCTTGATCTGATACTGGATTGTTTCACACTGTACTTGAATCCTTGAATTCTCCGGAGTGGCCAAAGGTGCGTGTGTGTGTGTGTGTGCATTCCAGGTTAATGATGCTGCCCTTTACTGTAATGACAGTAGTGATCACCAGAGTACAAGAGCACATCTGGAGGATTCCGATCAGAGGGTGCAGTGGTGAGGACAGACACACAGGGGAGGGCAATGATGCGTGAACATCTCACCGCAAAGGGGGGGAGGTAAATTACCATAACCATTATACTGTATGTCCAGAAGAGACATGATTTAGCTTGAATAAGAGGAAAGAGTCCATTGCCACACAGACCAAAAGACAACAACAACAACAATATAACCCAGGCTTTTTTCCATTCAATATGCAGTATTGTCCATTCAAATTTGCTATCATTGAGATATACCTACATTTTTTTCCAACCTGACCGCTCCCAGACTTATGTCAAATTGGTGATGATGCAACTCCACACTAAAAAACGGCATGTCTAATGCAGTTTTTAACTGAAAAAAAAAAACCCCACAAGGTGGCAGAAGTGCCGTTTATAAAAACTCAGCATGCACGTGTCCCGTGTCTCCTAATACAGGCTGCCCATCATCCAAGTGAAAAAGGCTTGGAGCCGTGTTACGCAAAGGAGGTTACACCTTGAAGGGCAATTTTGTGTCGTGTTTAGTGTTGTGCATGCATACAAATGCTTTAAATGCAATTTCTCCTTCAGGCCTTATTTCTAACTACATCTAATAACTGTGGGACTTTTGCAATTTGCAGGCCCTCCACAATTAAAAGTTACGACCATTTATCTAGAGGAATATGCAAATGCACTTGTTGAATGTCATAACAATAAACCCAATAAAATGTTTGTTTCACTTAAGTAAACTGGTGCTGCCACTGAAGAAAACAACCAGGGGATGGGTGTATTTATTAACATTGTCATTCATAATATGCATAAGGAATTTCCCATTTTTGATTGAAAGCAGCGTGCTGACACACACTTCCTGTTGTATGTCTATGCACATGCAAGGACAAACATGGGAAAGACGTTTATTGCACACTGCTTTAAAGTAGCATGCATGTCATCTGTAATTTATGACCACGTGTACCATGTGCGTATGTACAGTATGTCCTACAACGAATGCCCTGTACTCTACTGTATGTATGAATGTATATAGTAACTACTGTCAGGTTGTGTGTGGATGAGGAAGGACATATATATATAAAGCATATTCTTCTCCATGGCACGTGCAGTATACCAAGGAGTGTGCCCTTTTAATCTTTAACTACAGTTAGCTTGAAGGAGGAATCAATGGCGGATGACAAGTTATCAGAGCAAAACACACCAACATGGTTAAATACATGCAGGCATGATGGCTGGATAATCAAATTAATACGACACAGCGAGAGTCACCTTGATGAATGATGGAGTGTGCGTGTCCATACGAGATGCCCTGTCAATCAGTTGTGCCAAACTGGTCCGATAGTGTCACAAGTAAGTGTGTTAAGTAAACACTTGCTGTCCTTGTCAGTGTTCTGCACCATATTGTTATAAGCCCACAATAATGTATTTTGAAGAAAAAAAAAATCTCCTTTTAGGCAGCTAATGCATTATTTAATTTGATTGTGACTGTCTCTTGTGTGTGTGATAATTTCCCCTAATTCCTCTTGGTGAGAAGCTTAAGAGTGCTACAGTTAAATACGCTGGCAATAAACAGGTTTGACAGAAAGCTAAGAAGATAAGACCTATTAAGACAAGATATTTTAAACCACTTTACAGAAGCCTAAAACTATCATAAACTATTACATTTCCTGGTCCTGTATGAAACAAAGACAAATTTAAGAGTTTCCTTACCAGCTCTCTTAAATCGGTCAATCAGTTTTTGTCTGAGTTCCCTCTGCAAGTTGAAGTAGTTATCTTCCTCATCATGGTTCTTTAGATACAGAGGAATGTGCTGAAACACTATGATGTGTTTCGGTGCCTGGACAAATACATATACATATAAGTATTCCATTAATTACACTGAATTATGTTATGTTATCTTGCTGGAACATTTTGATAAAGCAATGGAGACTACGTACCGTGCGAGAGGGATGTGAGACTTTGCTCAACTGCTCTTCGAGCCACGTTTCCTGGGCCTCCTTTAACTGAGGACAGGCCGAAGCATCATAGAACAATTGAGAGTTTAGAACCAGGAATAGGACTCCACCCACCTGAGGTGACACAGCAGAAGCATTCATGCGGCATTCATTCATACAATTGAGATGGGCATTCGACTAAATGTGCTCACCGGGATCAAACAGTGTGGGGAAGAAGGACAAAGCAAGAAACCAAAAAATGACCACTTCCACACACAATGGGAGAAGTTTTTTCAATCATGTTGGACATGTCATGGCTGACTCCATGCATGTTGTATCTTAAAAGGTACTGTAATGGCTAAACAATGTAACATTAAGGATGTCTAGTGACCAGAATCCTACAAATAACAAATATGTTATGACTAATAAAAAGACCATAGCCAAACAGCAATTATTTATTCATTAATTTTCAAAAAAATGTGACAGTGCGGCAGTGATGTTTGAACCGCGGTGTAGCGAGGGCCGACTGTCGTACTCAATTTCCAATAGCTGACCTTCTGACTGGAAACTAAATGAGACTGAATCAACAGCACCTAAATGGCCACTTGAATCCCATGATATTGTGGCTTTAAAAAGGTCCTTTATATTCCTCAGCACAGCGGAATACTCATTCAATGACATGCGCATGTGTGTTTTGTTCTTGACATCCAATAATCCAATCTACTTCAAACCGGCAGATCGACTTGAAGGTTAATAACGGAAGAACACTTTTCGATAAACATTTAAATGTCAGGCTGATGACGTCAGCAAATCTGCATTTTGATAGTCGATACTGCTAGTGGACAGGAGTTAAAAGTGCACACAACTCATTACGTAGCAGCGCAAGAACAATTAAGGGTAAATTAAACAGTCATTAACCCCAAAGGTTTCAAAGCTAGCACAAATTATAATCGAAGTAGAAACTAGTCAGTGACCTGGATGCTACAAGCAATGGAGCCTTCCCACAAGGAAAGGTCAGCGTCTTTAGCTCCTTGCTCAATCATCTCCAACAGACCGTGTCCATGATGTCACATAAATCTTCTCAACTACACTAAGTGCACTCGTTTTTTGTTCTGGACAGTAAATGAAACAATACTTAAGACTTCACGGGTCATACAACAATAGAATCAAACTGGGCAGTGTTGAAGGAGGCTCACCAGCAGACTTTAATACAACACATGAGGCGTTTGCTTACCCAAAAGCTGAAATAGTCATCTCCCCATGCAGTGCAGTACTGATCCACGGTTGTTGGGGTAGGAGTGTTTCCAAGGTCATGATTGCCACTGACAAACACAAGCGGAATGGAAGGGTCTGTCCCCCTCAAGGCGTCCTTTAGGTCTCGCTCCTGATCATCCCTAAAAGGCCAGCCTGAATGGAGAAAATGTATCAAATAAAAACAGGAAGTGAATAATTTTAATTTGATGTTTACATTGTAAACCTCATTTACTGATACTCTTAGAAGTCATGCAAGGCATCAAGTTGACAGCTCCAGCTTTTACTAGCTGATGGCTCGCACTCTCGACTCATGCGGTGGATCCCTGGCTAGAGGTTTGTAAGAACATAAGCCGGTCCATGGGTTGAAAACGGTTGGTAAACACTGATGTATGACATTCTGATGGAAAACGTCATGGTTGTGTTTAAGGGTGTACCAATGTCCAACGGGATCTCTAATATAAAAAAAAAAACAAAAAAAAAAAACAAGCAGCTGTCCCCAAAAGACCCCCAGTCTGGTTTACGTATTTTCAGGAGTGCCCCCCTTGTGGCGTTATTTTACACGGTTCCACACCTCCCCTTCCCAACGGTGGTAATGCACACTCCCCTGGCTTGTCAAGGTGCCATGCATGTATGGATTTCCCGCTCCCAAGTACTTTGTTTTTTGTGTGTACCAAGCAAATGTACTGTCACACTCTTTGCATGTGTGACACACACTATTATTTGTTTGTTTGTCCAACTGGAAGGGTCTGTTGAAAATTTCCCAAACTAGGTGGGGACAGAGTTCTGTGTTAAACATGGTTGCTTGCTGCAGCTTTACAGCCCCTTAAACTAAGTGCTACCGTTTATTTCCGACACTTAGTTAAAACCTGTGTTTACCAAGACAAAGTATCCCACAAAATAGAAAAGAGAAAGCTTTAAAAAGGTAATGACATTTGTCCTTGAATCCACTCTTAAGGGATGACTGAAGTAGTTAATATTTAGTAATGTGTTTTTTTTTTTAATCAGAGCATAATGTGAGGAGTAGGTAATTGGTGCAAACATGCTTACAAAGCTCTGTTCAAACCTGTCATTAAAATGCGTGTGTGTGATCTGGTCAGAATAGGCCAATTTGTGTGATTCCGCCAAGCATCTTTCAAAAGGTACAAGTGTCTCCACTTGTAGCTCAAGTGACCACTTGCGACTAGATTTCATTTCCTTGCTTGATGTACAAACATGAAGATTGGCAGAAGACTGAAACGCAGCGAGTATGTATATGCTAATCCCTGTAAATATATTCAAAGTGTACACTAAAGACAGGCTTGAACGGAGTCACGGTGCACCATTCAGGTAATTTAGAATAAGTCCAACAAACGAAGCACTGGAGCATTTTCAAGAAGGGAGGGGAGGATAGAGCTGCGTTTTGCAGATGATCATTTGTTTGCTTCATTCCACTGAGACCTAAATGGACATAGATTAGAGATGATGATAGTAAACAGGCTGGATGTGCACCAGGAAATTTCATGTACTTCAGGGCCAGCAAAGCCTTCTCTCCTGGCCAAACCACAATCACTGACCTGCAAGTTGTGTATTTTAGTTCATGTACATGTACATCTCATGTCAAATCTAATAAGTAGAAGGAAAACAAAAATATATATTTAGTGTAGTATAGTAGTAGAGATGTAATCACAGAGAATGGCGCATCTTTCTGTTTATCCCGAGTCCGTCGAGTGGTTTGTTTTTTCTTCTCCCGTGGCATACACTATATCAATATTGTGTCACAAGAGACACAGTGAGAGGTGCTCATAGTAACATATCATCTTGGCTGCCTCATGGACAACTGTCAACCAATATCAGCCATAAATGTTTGTGTGGAGTCAACATTCCACAATCTCACTGTCTGGCCACTGCTACAATTTCTACTACAATGTATGCAACAGAAGATGTCAAACTAAAGAAGCTGGAAGAGAAGATAAGGTAGCATGCAAAGGTGTCATTGGAATGCTGAGGCAGAAGTGTTGTAACTTGGAGCGCTGTAATAATCCTGCTGTTACACATATTTGGATTTTAAATAGAGCGATTCAGCATATTCGCTGAGCATCAGCTTGACTCCACGGGGAGAAAATATTTTTCCAATACACACAACAATTATGGGAAAGTATTCACTTTGTAGATGCAATACAATCCAGATTGACTCAAATTGTGTGTCAATGTTAAATTCAGTCAGGTCTGGAACCAATTATGATAAACGAGGAACGACTGTATGTATATGAATACTGTATATGTTGGAACGGCAAAAGAGATTTCCCCTTTTGTGAGTTCTTACAAGCGGTGTACAATCAAGTAAAGAGAGCTGGATCAACGTTCTGTGATATCAGCAGTAATGCAAAGGCTGTACTGGACTGTTGGGATGAAGACGGATCTAAGCCTGTAGGTGAAGCTTTTGATCTCGGAGTCGATCAACATTCCCATCTTCACCCAGAATGCTTTGATGACTGAAGAAAGTCAAGTCACAGATAGAGTACATAGGAGTCAGAATGAGTTTCCTTTCCAGTTTGGTGGAAGACAAAAGGCTTAGTTGAGATGTCTCGAGTAAAGTAAAACGAATGAAGATAAGGGGCTGCTTGGATGTGTCCGAAATTTTGGGATGAAACAAACTATAGTAATTTCAAGTGGAAGATAATATCCCATTTTGAAGTCTTACGCAGCAATCTCTGACATATCTTAAGTAAGTTTGATTAAGTATAGAATTGGTATAGCTTCTGATTAGAATATTCACACCGCCAAACGTGACGAAGAGCTTTAGCTCAAGCTAAATGGCTAATGACTGGAGATAAAGGTGACATAAAGGACGACAACAAAAAAGACGGACTGACAAGATGACACCTTTGCGTGATGTTTGTTTTATCTGCGATTATGCTCGACATTTCCTCTGTTTTAGAGAGAAGACTAATGTCCCACGGCAATCTGTACTTCACCTTCATGAACACATACGGAACACAGGCATTGATGTTTTTTTTCACTGTACCATGAAGAAGATGCCTTGTGCATCCCCAGGGACATGACTTGAATCCTTTGTAGTGCTCATTAGGAGCCTGTTAAGTCCAGCACGTTTCTGTAATTCAATCAGCTCACCATCTCTAACCCAAACCACCTCCGACTCCCTCCCATCTCCTACTCTTTATCCTCTTTATTTGTCAGCTTTGAAAATAAGTGAAAGAGAGACTCCAGAGGGTGCAAACTGGTAGGTCAGAGGCAAAAAAGTAGAGGTCATGAGGTCTTTCTTTATTATTCTTTTGCATAAAAAATAGAAACATTAGGCCCTGTTGACGTTGTGCAGAGCTGCCATGTAGCTATCAAAAAAAACATCAATGTGGGACAGCCCTAACAACAGCTCATTTAAAAGACCTTTGTTAGGCAACTCGAGACAGATACTGTATATGAACTCATTTCGCCTGTGCTGATGAGTCTGTGTAAACTAGCCCACGTTTATCTCTGCATAAAAAAGGCTCTGGAGATACATTAAGATTGTGGAGCATTAAAACAAAAAAACTCAGGGAATTCCGACTGGATGACATTCTGCTGTGGAAGCAAATAGACATAGTGGACATCAGGAACTTCAATCTGAGCAACATTTATGGGGCGTGGTTTCATGGAAAGTGCAGAAGTTTATGAAGTTTATGTGTTTATTGAGTTTATTTGTATATGACACCATTTTTTTTTTCATGAACCATCCCTGCTCTGTGTGGTCACACATTTAGTGTTCTGAAGACAACCCATCCCATCAGTCTTATAATGATTACAGGATAGCAAGATCAAGTGACACTTTAAAAAGTAGGTTAGCATGAATGCCCGCCCGCGATCTAGCGAGCTACTGCCGGCGACCCCTCAATTGTAACAGAATCTTATCACAAACACTAGCCCACCACTACCCCCCAAACATGTCGAGATGGTGACTTGAACCAAAAGTTGCCAAAAAACATCACATCTTCTCTCTTACGGAGTGTGAAGGGAACATTACTTTAGCGGAGAACACCCCATTCAAAAGGTCAGGCACGCTAATCTGTTTCTGAAATTCTGGACAAACTGACCAATTATGCATTTCATCAATTCACATAAAAAACATGTTATAAGTCTAAAAAGTTTAAAACAATGGAATTGAAAAAAACTTAAAAATGGAAAGAACAGAATTTGAGTGGGGTGAGATCATACCTTGTGGGTAGAGATACATCCACATCCATCCATATTCTATGCCACTTATCCTCACTAGAGTTGGGGGCATGCTGGAGCCTATCCCAGGTGACTTTGGGCGAGAGGCGCTGTGGTAGCATTACAATGAAAATACATACTATACATTTTTCCCTTTCCTTTGCCTTGATCATGCTATGCTGTATCCTTTAATCCATTTCATTCACGGGGATGCTTTGAGATTCTAAGCAGGATTGCAACAGTGTGTTTGTGTCATCAAATGGCAGGTGTCAAAATAAGGTGTGAGATACCAAACAGCAGCTGTTTACGAGAGATTGAGGAAAGATGGAAGGAGAGGTAGAGGCAGAGGCAAAAATATGAAGGGAAATCTGTGTGAACAGAAATACAGTTGCCAATTTCCTGTCGCCAACAGGCGGTGGTGTTGACAATGGCAGTTGACAGTTAGCTTCCCCTGGCCACCACCCATTCATTCTGTAATGTAAACAATTTCAAGGGAAATGTCAGGCAGGCAATAGCAGGGAGAATCTCCTGCTATAATATGTAGCTATGCTACAATGACACTTGGATTAGTTGACATTTAATGTAGGGCATGCGTTAAAAATGTTAATATCTCACCTAATTTTCCAGATTATGATCAAACGTGGGAATACTTTAATGTTAAGTAATGAGAAGCGCATGCCAAGAGTGAGAGACAGACGGCCTCGCCTTTTCGATTCTTCACTTTCTCTGTGCCCATTCCTCAGGGCCAGACAGGCACCTCATCAGAGCTCCCTCATTATCATGCAAAGGTAGTTTGCAGTGGTTTCAAGCTTCCGGCTCTTTTTTTGTTGAACGCAGAGTTCATAAATATTTTCACCCGTAAATTTTCATGTATTTTCCCATATTTACTTGATGGAGGAAAGAGCAAGTAACTTTAGCTGGTATAAATGGCGGAAAAGATGGCGGCAGGGGCCTCTTGTTTGGCTCTGTGTGTTAGATAAGGCAGGGCAATCAATAAATTAATTAAACGCACCATACATAAAAATGAAGTTTATCGTTTTGATGGCCTAGATATATTGACATGTGATCTTTCAAAAGGTACACTTATTATTGATAACTTTTTATCTATGATTAATTACAGTTAATTATGACCCGACTATGGTCAAAATACAATTAATTGTGATTAAATATTTTGATAGTCCGCACGGTGACCGAGTGGTTAGCGCGCAGGGCTCACAGTTAGGAGACCTGAGTTCAATTCCACCCACGGCCATCTCTGTGTGGAGTTTGCATGTTCTCCTCGTGCATGCGTGGGTTTTTTTCCGGGTACTACGGTTTCCTCCCACATTCCAAAAACATGCTAGGTTAATTGGCCACTCCAAATTGTCTCCAAATAGCGACACTGATGAAGTGTGCCTAATATCGTGGCTAGATGTTGCAAGTTACAGTCACTGCGGTGGTGTGAGCATTGTTTAGTTCATTCAGTGCACACATTGTAGTTGTCCACATCCATGTATTTCACATTTGAGACTATGAATAGAAAAAAAACCAGCAGGGCAGGGAACTAACTTTTCTCCTTTTTGCTTCCCAGCAGGAACCAAAACAAAAAGCACAGCTAAGCTGGCCTGATCAAAAGACAAAATCTTCAGAACAGAAGCTAAAGCATCCAGAGAATAGCCAGGAGGGCTGTGCTTTTTCATAGATAAATATCAGCTGCTGTCATAAGGGAGGATGTTGTTTACAGACTGGCCAAGGAAACAGAGCAGGCTCAGGCTCAAACCTTCCCCTGCACGGAATATCTACAGTAGATAGCTGCAATACGACATAAATCGCTTAATTTGATCAGAACAATGTCAGAGAGGGAAGCTTGCAATAAAAGAATCCCTTTCTATAAGCAGTGCATACAGTTTATGTATAGATATTTTTATTTTTTAATAATAGGTTACACTGTCAACACACATCACGCTAACCCATCTCTCCCAGAAATATGCTGCGTGATGAGTATGATAAACAGATACAGTACAAGCACTCATAAGGCTGTGCATAACAAAAAATTAACAAGCTGACCTTTTCACTGAATTTTGACCATTTATTATTGTTCATAAGCTCATTGGAACTGAAGCAGGTGGAAACAGAGTAAACATGCCACCATGCCGACAAGACCAAAGCCATAAAATGAGTTGATTGTCAAAACAGACTAGCGGAAGCCCAGCTTGGGTTTCTAAATAGTTAACAGTTATCTGCAATTTGGGAGAGTCATTTCAGACGCGATGAAATAGGTGCAGCATTTTACGAGACAGCCCGAGGCACCTGACGATACCCCAGGGGGCCATTTCTGTCATTTGGTCGGACATAAGGACTACACCGAGCTTAAACTCATGCAGCTGGCGTCTGTGAGGTGACGTGAAGTCCTCCAACACGAGGACGATAATTGGCAACTACTCTTGTGATGCGAGTATATTGTTTTTACCGTCCGTAAGGCAGCATATCCACTGGGAAGCTTTTCTTTTTTTTTGCCTATGTAGCTTATTATTCGCCGAGAGCCTGAGCTGTTAGCCTTTCTTAAACATCTTCACAACATGCTACATCAGTGTTTTTCCAAATAGTAGGGGGTGAGGTGTCGGGGGGGTCACCAGAGGCAGATGGCAGACTTGAGTTGCACTATTAGCCACAGTAGACTTCCCGAGAAGTGAATGTATTTATTTCTTTAAAAATAATTCAGTTATTTTTTTGGCTATTTATTTTAAGTACACATGTTCCACTTTCATTGGGTTATATTATATGGTTTAACACAGGGGTGGGCAAACTTTTTGACTCATGGGCCGCGTTGAGTTAACAAAATTGTGCGGGGGGCCAGAACATATATTTAACACACACACTCTAATTTTATTTTATATGATTAAGATATGCCTTTATTCGTCCCTCAGTGGGGAAATGTGTAAAAGTGTCATACTATCAGCTATATGTTCTCATTTCCCTCAAACGACAAAATGTAATTTTACTTTTTTTTTTTTTTTTTACTGAATAAGACATCATGTTAAAAGTTGAAATACTCTGAAAGTAACTGGTGGGCCGAATTCAAACGCTTGGTGGTCCGCATGTGGCCCCCGGGCCGTAGTTTGCCCACCCCTGGTTTAACCCTTCAAGTGGCAAAACTTTCGACATGAATTAATGACTCTATAGAGCAGCTACACACAATAACCAGCACAGAAAACTTTCTAGTTCTTCCAGAACCCGCACCTATTCAGCCGTCTTTCTTTGGTTTCGTGCTTCCCGCCAAAACAGTCTTTTAATATATTCCACCCACGCCCACTCCGTTGTGGTTGGTCACAGTCCCAAGTGGTTGGAAGGACTTACTGCTCAAAGCTTGCTCTTCTATAGCTCAGAAGACATATTTAAGATTTCAGCTTAATTTTACTTTCTATTTTGTCTAAAATGTTTCTCCTGAAACACAGAACTGGGGTAGTTTAATATGGAGAACCTCATTGCTCATATGAAGCGGCATCACAAAGGAATCTCCCATGGGACGGCAAAAAGTCATTAACCGTAACAGAAAACACAGAGCCTCTGTCGGCGTTGAGTAATGTTGGGTTTAAACACTTCATTGAGCAGCTATATTATTCCCCCATGCGTGTGTGGGTTTTCTTCCTCCCACATTCCCAAAACATGCATGTTAGGCTCATTGGTGACTCCAAATTGTCCATATTTATGAATGTTCATATTCATAATCGATGAAACATCCGAGTTACCAAGTGACAGCCTCTCCTTACCTGGCATGGCGTGCACCAGGTCACCACACAGCACCATGAACCTTGGGCTAGGTCGGAGCTGGTTCATAGCCGCCACCGCTTGTTTGGTGAGCACAACTTCCTCTTCCCATTCATCTCCCCCACCGTGGCAGTCACCGTCTCGCCAGGCTTTCATCAGGCCCAGCTGGGGGTCTGCAGCCTGAATGAAGTAGAAGGGACCGGTCCACTCATGCTCCATATCTGCAGTACGGGGAAAAAAAAAGACACAAATGTACGAATATTACAGATTTGTAATTTAAACTTTGACATGTAAAACATTTTCCAACAAGACATTAACTCATACACTTAGGTCAAAGGTCGCATCCACATAATTGTACATCCCAGCATGCACACACACAAAAGCTTTGGGGATTAGGTATCGTCGCAGAATTATTCATGTTGCAATAAAAGGCCTGCTGTGAAAGCTTCATGGGGAAGTACTCCTTCTTGGGACTACTTGATCAGGATTTAGAACTGAGGATTTAACATCCATGGGGACTGTGACGAACAGTCTTTTGATGGTTCGCTCTACAGTCACACCCAGTAATCACTGCAAAAATAATTACCAAACATCTCTACGCTGGAAACTGAATGATGAGTAGTTTTCATAATCCAAACATTACATAACAGGAGCGCCCTACAATATAAACACCCTCAATATGCATTAAACAAGCAAAGTGTGACGTCTCTGTAAAAAAGACAGGAAGCCCACTCATGTCAGTGGTGGTAATGACAGTTTATGATGTCACAATGGACATAGAATGGCCTAAAAAAAAAAATCAAGGCAAACAAAGTCCTCCTTGTTGAATGCAAATGGGAAGCTCCTGAGACACAAGTGCTTTTTTTTTCTCTCCACTCATTTACTTTCCTGAGGAATAAGAAGCAGTAATGTAGTTACAGGCTGCCATGTCTGTGGAGCATCTGCATGCTACACACATCCCCTACCTCAGCAGGGACCCTAAACTGCTTAGCATCCTCTGTGTTTAACATGCTCTCCGTGTACAGTACCTCTCTCCCAAACGAGACTGTGATAATTGTGTCCTCAAGCGAAACTCGATAGAACAAGAAAAAGCCACAAAAGTCTGATTGGCTTTTCGGAGGGGAAAAGAGGTAGCTTTGAAATGATCCCCCTTAGTGTAACTGACATTTTTAGAAAGGAAGTGGTGAGGCAGTGTAACTATATAGTGATGTAATGATGATTTTTGACAATGATAATAATGATCATAAATATCCATCCGTTTCATCATTTCATTACACATACTGAAATGCTGTGGGGTTTTTTTTAACATTGTGTTTCATGTTTAGTGCCCTTTAGTCTATATTAGATGGCCGAAAGTGGAATTGAACTCAGGTCTCCTAGCTGTGAGGCCTGCGCGCTAACCACTCGACTGCCCATAAAAATAATTCATTCATTTTCTACCGCTTTTTCCTCACGAGGGTCGCGGGGGGTGCTGGAGCCTATCCCAGCTGTCTTCGGGCGAGAGTCGGGGTACATCCTGGACTGGTCGCCAGCCAATCACAGAGCACAAACAGACAAACAACCATTCACACTCACATGGACAATTTGGAGTCGCCAATTAACCTTTTGTGAAATGTGGGAGGAAACCAGGGAAGACCCACACTCCACACAGAGATGGCCATAAGTGGAATTGAACTCGGGTCTCCTAGCTGTGAGACCTGCGCGTTAACCACTCGACTACCGTGCAGCCCATAAAAATAATTCATTCATTCATTTTCTACCACTTTTTCCTCACAAGGGTCGCGGGGGTGCTGGAGCCTATCCCAGCTGTCTTCGGGCAAGAGGCGGGGTACACCCTGGACTGGTCGCCAGCCAATCACAGAGCACATATAGACAAACAACCATTCACACTCACATGGACAATTTGGAGTCGCCAATTAACCTTTTGTGGAATGTGGGAGGAAACCAGGGAAGACCCACACTCCACACAGAGATGGCCGAAAGTGGAATTGAACTCGGGTCTCCTAGCTGTGAGGCCTGCGCGCTAACCACTCGACTACCGTGCAGCCCATAAAAATAATTGTTTTGTGTAATTTACAGAACAATGTCTTTGTCTCTCCGCAGTTTGGACATATGAACTATTTTACAGACCAAGAAGAAGCTAACAAGCACCAGACAAGGACTTGGAGGCGCCAGCAAAGCTCCCCTGACAGGCTGAACATATCTTCAAACACAAATTGTAGAATGTCCCGGGTGGCAGATGCTGAACTCCAAACAGAAGCAATCTTCATTTGAAGATGAAAGAACTATAAAGTTTTGCTTTTGTTGCAGTTGGAAAAATAATACTGCTAATGTTGATTGATTCTTTTGCATTTCACTCTACCTACTAGCAAGATTATTTTCCTGGTACTCTGGCCAACTTATTTGTTTTGTTGGCATTTGCAGCATTTTTGGAGCGCTTCAAAAGGACACAGGACCAAAAACCAACAATAAAGTATATCGTTAGTGACAGTTATTACTGGACATTTTATTACAAAACATAACTAACTGTGGTAAGCATTCAAGTAAAGCTAGCAAACTAACGCCTTTGACTGGAGTTGGAACAATACTCTTAAAACCGAAAGTAGTCGCTGCTGTAATTTAAGACACAGACTTCGACTTGTTTTGGCTGCGGCGCTAACGTTAGCCTCCAAGTTTCATTTTCAGTGCAAAAAACAGCTAACAAAACGCCACTACCTTCGGTAAGTCCACGGAACGTTCGATGTTTAGCCCTGACAAAGATATCCTCTGCCTGAGCCATGTTTCACAGGTTCCACAATAGTTCCACGTCCGCGGTGTTAGCGATACTCGTCCGAGAGCCAGCCTCCTGTCACCCGTGTCATGTGGCTCGGGAGGCGGGCTGCTAAAGCTAACCCGGTGACGATGAACTCGGTGATCGATTCCATGGCCTGTGTGCCTGTGCAGCACACTCGTATCTTTGTGGGGACATTTCTTTCTCTTTACGCTTCCACTTTACACGTTTAAAGATATTTAGAAACTTGTACATTTATCTAATATTAATGTGTTCCAAGGGTGATTCGAAGTGTAGGAGTAATTTCTTACAAGGATATTTTTTTCATCTCAAAATGACACAATATAATGGGATCCTACACAATAACATTTTTTCGTTACATCACATCAAAAATATTGTGATAGCAGTAAAACATACGGAAAAATAATATTGTTTAAATTGTGTTAAAATGCTTTAAAAAGTCATGCATCTTTAAAAAGAAAGCGTTGTATTAGTATTAGCATCAACATTTGGCCTTTTTCTCTTTACATTGGCCCTTTTACTCATTTTTTCCCCTATTTCCTAATATATAAAGTACAGTATTCAATATTGAAGCCTTTATTTTCATTGTGCTGCATTCAATAAAATTGGCAAAAAAAAAGCAGAAGCTGATTTCCTATCAGCATATTCAATAAGAAATGTAAACAAATTGAATAAATGCAACATAGAATCATAAATAAGAGAAAGTACAATAGTAAATATGCGGGGTCAAATAGGTGACAACTAAAGTTTGCATAAGTAATTGTCATAATTGATATGTCAAGACGTGGAAAGGGGACATCATCGCTGCAGTCACGATTGGTTGAGTGGAGCCAGCCTACCTCAGCTGTTTGGTTGGTTCAGCTGTCAGTCTCAATATTAAAAAAGTTTCTGCATTTTGTGATGACTTGTGTTGTCATTGACTAATATTAAAATTTGTTTGATGATCTGAAACACTTAAGTAATTGTGACAAAAATGAAGACATCAGGAAAGAGGGCAAACTGTCATGATCTGCACTTGTTTTGGTCTGCTGCCCCCTGTTGTCTCTTTTCTATCCTGCAGCGGACTCCTGCCTTGCTCTCCTGGTCTGCACACCTGTTGCCCATCATCAATCGTTTTTGCTCCTGACGTTTTTGTCTCTCTGCCTTGTAACTTGTATTTTTACTCCCTACGTCTGTAAGTAGTTGAGCCACTTTGTAAATCCTTATTTGCTACTTTGTACTCTTGTTTGTACTTTTAGCTTCCTGGTGACCTTTTGTCACTGGCGTCTTTTGTTGTACTTTGTTTTTCATCATGTGAGTGCCCTTCATTTATAATTAAATACTACATTTGCATTGGTCTCTGCTCAGGGGTCCTCAACACCTGGCACAAGTGCTAACCCAGCTTAACACAAACTCTTTTCACACCCTGTATCTGCAACTGTGTTGGACAGACTGCAGGTTAAATCTCCACTCTTTGTCCTTCATCTCCCACGGAAGCCTGACATTCGGCCAGAAACAAGGCATACACTTTGCAGTGGCAAATAGCGCAAGAGGTGTATGCACAATTACAATATTATTTTTTTCCCACGGGAAAAGACCCACAATCTACTGAAAACAGCTTGGCGACACATTTTGGGGTTCTAACCGACCCGTTGAGAAGGACTGGTCAAGCTGTGTCTGTGTTTCACACCCTGCCAAAATGACGGCTCCATGTTCCACAGCATGTAAACAGTAAAGAGTCAATAACTAAACCAAAAGCCACCAAATACAGCATGTAATTAAAATATAATCAATACAAACATTAACTGAATCCTTAGACAGAAGCATTGATGCTAACGTAAAAGGGTCAAAGAGCCTCATATTCTTTAAGGGTA
Source organism: Doryrhamphus excisus (assembly GCF_030265055.1). Lineage (NCBI taxonomy): Eukaryota > Metazoa > Chordata > Actinopteri > Syngnathiformes > Syngnathidae > Doryrhamphus > Doryrhamphus excisus. The sequence continues at coordinate 3,416,239 of NC_080487.1, read as the reverse complement.
CAATATGATAGTATATTGCGTATAGTACATGCCTGTTTTTTTTATCAGAATATTTCATAATCCAGGATCTCTGTTCGGAACCTTCCTCTCTCTCTCCCTCTCTCCCTCCCTGCGCATGTTTTCTTCCTCTGCTTCTCCATCACATCTCTCACTGCTCTCTCCTCCTCCGTGCTGCATGCGTCTCTGCGTACTCTTGTGCGTAAGAGCGCGCGGTAGATGCGTAAAGAGCAGCTCTCTTGCAAAAAAAAAAAAAAAAAAAAGCAACAAACAAAAAAGCACCCAAACCACCTAAGAGAAGGCATGCGGAGCAGCTAGTGCTTTGGATGATGTTAGTAAAGATGTTCATCAGCTCCGATGAAGGCGCGTTGCTGTTTGGGTGCATGTTTTTGGACTTTTCAGCATGGCATGACCACCGCTCCTCTCCGAGCGTTTCTGCGTGAAGTTGAACGGAGGAGGAAGCACAATGAGAGGCACATCCTTTCTCCTCGGCTTCCTGCTGCTCAAAGTTACCGCTCTGCTGTGCACGGCTGACGGGGAGCCGGGCTTGCTCGGGGGCTTCGTGATGATCGCCACCTCCAACGGCTCCAGAGAGGAGGAGAGCGTTTCGGAGGAGACCCCGCACGTTGAAGACAAATGTCGGGGTTACTACGACGTCATGGGCCAATGGGACCCTCCGTTCGTGTGCAAAACGGGTAATTATTTGTATTGCTGCGGCACCTGTGGCTTCCGCTTCTGCTGCTCTTACAAGCACTCCCGCCTGGATCAGAGCACCTGTAAAAATTACGACACTCCTTTGTGGATGAAGACCGGGCAGACGCCTTACAAGAAAAACAGAAACAAGATCCACGACAGCACCAAAGACAAGACCAACTTAATAGTTTACATTATATGTGGAGTTGTGGCCATTATGGCCCTAGTGGGGATTTTCACCAAACTGGGACTGGAAAAGGCGCACCGTCCTCAGAGAGAGAACATGTCCAGGTAACTACCGCATGTTGAATGCTTCTCCTAGTGCTTGCTTATTTGGTAAAGGCTCGTCTGATAACTGAACGTACTCACAGCCTACACAAAAACACTCATTTGCATGAATGTGGCCCTAAACTCCAAAGGAACTCGGGGTTGGATCCAAATATCGATATATCGATAGTGTATCAATATATTTATTGTGATATATCGATACCCAAGCTCCTGTCAATAACTCGATACTAGCGTGATTAATCGATATTTTATATTGTTTTGGGGGCAAAAGGCCAAGATTATTATTTTATTGAACTTTAGCACAATTTTGCATAGTAAAAGTGAATATACTACGTGTGTACAAACTTTTTAAAAATATTTTTACATATATTTAAAGCCAGCGCTTTGTGTTATGAATTATACATATATTTTTTGTGACTTTTTGCTATTTTTTTTTGCCATTGTTGGTGTGTTTTTAAAATGTATTTCTACAATGTGCCACGAGCCATTAATAAATGCAAATGGACCACGGGCCCAAAACTGCGTTTTCATGAAAATGCCCCTGGGACGCACTTTGGACACCATTGGAATCAATGCTTATATTCCTGCTGTTTTTGCACTACAGTAAACCTCGGATATATCGGACTCGGATATATCGGAAATTCGCTCACAACGGACAGATAAAAAAGAACCGATTTTTCTGTAATGCATTTCCAATAAAAATTCATTGCATATATCGGATTTTTTTATAACGGATTTCGCCTATTTCGGACAAAATCTCCAGTCCCGTTCCAATGCATTTCCATTAAATTTCCCTCGCATATATCGGATGGCCGCATCGTGGTGCTCCGATTCGCCGAATCGTGACAGGCCGCTATACGACGTCATTTGCAGCGTTTGCAATCACCAGTCCAGGTACATTGGAAACATAGTCAAGGAAGTGCCTTTTTATAACGGATAAAATCCGATTTACGCATATACCGGATATAAATCCGATATATGCGTAAAACGGACATTTTCCAGTATACGCATATAACGGATTTCGCTTATATCGGACAAAACCAGTGGGAACAATTGAATCTGATATATCCGAGGTTTACTGTATATTGTTGTCTTTGTATATATTTTTTTAATGTTTCTCTGGGGGTGTAAAGGTACATGCTGCTGGCGTTCATGCTGAGGATTCAGGTTTATTTCCTTCCTGAATACCCAACTACTGGACTGAAATGTCCAGCTTATGCAAACGGTAGCAAAATAATTGAATGATCTTCCAAAAAATTCAAGTAGAAAGTGTTGGTATCTGTATTTCCTTGGTATCGGATTGATACCAGCAGTTGCAGTTGTGGCCCACCCCCAGTATCCACTGTGCTATGGCATAACATTATATGATCCAGGCTCTTCTCAACAGGCGGGGGCGGGTTTTTTTTTTCACCAGAGTAAAGGCGGCCTTGCGCTCCATTTGTGCAAATGCTCTCATTGGAGCCTCAACTGTCGCTGTGCAATGATCAGAAAAACAGTGCAAATTGAACTAAGTAGATTTTTCTCCTTGTGTGACTCTTACATGTTATCTCAGTCGACTGCAACCGATTGTATAAAAAAAAGAATACTGCTTCGTAGTGCAGTTCAACTGAATAATCAAATTGCGCACATTATGCACGTGTTACTTAATTGTAGAAAGACACACACATAGTATACACACACGCTGCAAAGAAGACATCAACACATGAGCATGAATCCAACTGCACAACATAATAATCAACCTCCATCAACCTCTCCCTATCTTCCCCCCATGTGTGACTACAGGGCTGTGGCCAGCGTGCTGCAGGGCGGGTGTCCAAGTGAGCAGTACCGGGCGGAGGAGCCCCTAGGCATGCATTCCAAACACTACGTTTCCAGGGCGACAAACCTCCGTAAGTTGCTGTTTTTTTTAAAGTACTTGCTGTGTCCTCCATTGGCAATGTGTTGGCTAACATAAGGCTGGGTTCCAATCTTTTTCAACCCCAAATATGGCGTATTCCATCGGTTAGCTTCAGTATTGTTTTTTTTGCACCTATCCATTTCAGCACCAAGAGTCTTATTTGGGTTCATGGTCGCATGAACAGGAAGCTTGTGTGTTAGACAGGAAGGAACGTGTGCTGAGGTCTTTCTATCTGTGCATGGCACAACTTTTGATAGCCTGCCTCGAATGGAATTCGTCTTGTGGTGACATTTTGGCTGCTCCACACAAGACAAACACATACGTGTGTGTGTGCACGCGTGTGTGTGTGTGTATGTGTGTGGGAGGGGTGTGTGCCAGCTGGGAGTTTCAAGGGTGGTGGTGTATGGGGTAGAATAGAGAGCATATGAGTGTCATCTATTTTCTGATGCGTCCCGTGGGTTGAAATACTATCAAGCCTCGTTGTGTTTTAACATCTAACATCAAACAACAAAAGGAAACACACAACCATGAACATTCGCTATCGGTAGGCTTCATTCCAAACACTTCAAAGTCACAACAAACATATTTTTTGCATGTTTGGTTGTCGACTTTACCGATATTCTACACACAAAGCGATTCATTGCAGATACCAATTTAGGCAGCGGCACTTCCCTCGAACTGGTGGTTCTAAATTAGTTTGTCATGACCCCCACTGGGGGACAGAAATGTTTTCAAGGCACCCTAGATTAAAATATTATTGGGAAATATTTATCTGTGGGGCGGCACGGTGGTCTAGTGGTTAGCGCGCAGACCTCACAGCTAGGAGACCAGGGTTCAATTCCACCCTCGGCTATCTCTGTGTGGAGTTTGCATGTACTCCGGTTTGCATGTACTCCGGTTTCCTCCCACATTCCATGCTAGGTTAATTGGTCACTCCAAATTGTCCATAGGTATGAATGTGAGTGTGAATGGTTGTTTGTCTATATGTGCCCTGTGATTGGCTGGCGACCAGTCCAGGGTGTACCCCGCCTCACGCCCGAAGACAGCTGGGATAGGCTCCAGCGCCCCCCACAATCCTCGTGAGGAGAAGCAATAGAAAATGAATGAATGAATGAATGAATGTCCTGTACAGACTGAACTCGAAACTGAAACCAACAAAATGTAGCAATGGGGGCCAGCATACATTGTCCCCCCCCCCCCCTCCTTAAATGGTCCGGTCACATTTTTGCACTTCTTTTACTGTGATGCCACTAGATGCATTTCACAAATAAACACCATTTGCACAAATTATACAATTTGGAAAGTTGCACATTTCTATGTGGCACAAACATCCACATCACGACAAGTGCAAAGTCTGAAACATTCTCTTCATTCCGATATCCAACAGTATCAAAACCGGTTCTGACCCAGGGGAGTGTCAAAAAGTGCTACCATTTAAAAAAAAAAAAAAAAAAAAAGAAACGAAAAATACAACATATTATTGAGAAATATTTATCTGAACTCGACTGAACTCGAAACTGAAACCAGCAAACTGTAGCAATGGGGGCCAGCATACATTGCCCCCCCCCCCCCCCCCGTAAAAGAAGCATTATGCTGTGATGCCACTAGATGCATTTCACAAATAAACACCATTTGCACAAATTATACAATTTGGAAAGTTGCACATTTCTATGTGGCACAAACATCCACATCATGACAAGTGCAAAGTCTGAAACATTCTCTTCAAACCGGTTCTGACACAGGGGAGTGTCAAAAAGTGCTACCATTTAAAAAAAGAAAAATACCACCTCCGGTCTTTATGAGTGGGAATCTTTTTTTCTGGCTTCACAGTGGGAGAGGAGAGATAGTGTGGTGCCCTATCACCTGAGTGGACGCTGCTGTGAAATGGCGATTATTATTTTGCAATGTGCAATCCGCTCTCCCTGAACCATCTAATCCGCAAGCTTGTGGGTAGTGATGTGGAACGTTATTAACCTCTGAGATCAGGAAAAAGTAGCATCCGAGATAGCCACCTGATTGGTTGTGGGCTACTTACGCTGGCATGGGAAATGATTTATCACAGAGGCAGTTGGCAATTAGCTTTGCTTAACGACGGAGTCGCAGAATATAGACATGTTAAATGATTAACAGGCGATACGTAGAAACGGTACAAGGAGTCTCAGCGGGACTGCAAAGACAAAGGCAACAGGACAATTGAAGGCTGGTGATTGCATGGTAAAGACGAGTGCTAAATGGAAGCTAAATAGCCCACACGTTTGTGCTGCACAAAAGGGAATTTGCGTACATGGTACAGGTTTGTGCTAGAAAATCTATCCTTAGTGCAAACTGCATATTGATTACATCTCGTGGCGTGATTACCTTATTTCTGGCATTAATGAACCCGGCCTGGCATGTCTTCATGGCTCTTATATGGGGAGAGAATTCCTTCGGGTCATTTGGGACTGTCAATCAAAGAAAGCAATTTCTCTGCGAATAAATCACTGATGATGGCTGCTATTTTGTTATATTATGTGGTTCCATTTGAAGAAAAATCACTTGTGTATTTGCAAGTGCAGGCAATCAGGCTTTGGTGTGTGTGTGATTGTTTTTAACTGCTATCATATGTTCGCAACAAGAAGGAGACATAGAATATTCATAAATAATACAACGGCCTGACGTATTTGTTTGGAATGTTGGGGACAGAGAAGGCGTGGGGTTCTCCACAGTCAACATAAAAATATGACACTTTGGTTGCTTTATGATCCACAGCCAGCCGTCCCCACTATATCCCCCAAAGATGGAACGGCTGGCTGACTTTCACATTGTCTCAATACCCAATAGTGTTGGTTTGAAACCTCAAAGGCTGAAAATCTTGCAGCGCTTCACTTTCGGCGTCAAAGAGCTGAAGAGACAAAAAAAAAAAAAAAAAAAGGGAGGCTCAGAGGAAAAAGAAGGGGACGTGAGAACGGGGAAGGAGAGGGAACAGCATAATGCGTGGAGTTAAAGAAGATCTTAGCGGCAACACCCACACGGATGGCAGCAGCCATGTCTGAAGCTCTGAGCTTTCTTTTTGCCATTGAGGACTAAATTGTGTGTATTGCAATAAAAAAACCCTTGAGCAATTGAATTCAGGGTAACTTTCAAATTGTTGAAATCATGTTTCGGGAGGTCCTCGGTTTACGAACATTGTGATTAAGTCCATTTTTACCATCATTATACCTCAAGGAAAAGATGTATTGGAACAGTGAAATCAATTTCAATGGAAATATGAGCATTTTCAAGCATAAACGTGGCTAAGTGAACTAAAATATAAATGGCGTATGACCCCTTGCACCAGGGGTCTCAAACTCAATTTACCTGGGGGCCACTGGAGCTAGGGTCTGGGCAAGGCTGGGCCGCATCAGGTTTTCCAAAAAAAACCAAACGCATTTATTAAAAACAGAAAAATATACAAACTTTTTCAGTGTTTTTGTTCCGATTTTCTACAATAAAAGCTCTGATAAAACATTCCACTGTTCTCAAATATCTTAATTTTTATTTTTCTGCACAAAATAAGATGAAAAAATAAATAAATAAATAAAAGAATAAAGAAAATCAATCAATCAGTAATAAATAAATATAATAATAATAATAATAAAAACTTAAGAAACCACATATAGTTGGTGGGTAGACAAATTATTTTTTTCAGATTAAAATGAACAAAGCATTATTAGAGCCCTGTAGACATGACAAAACACGACTATAGTCACATTTATACTTTTTTTAATTTACAACATATTGCGCAACTGCAGGGTCTTGAGACACATGCTAACTCGCAAACTAGAGAGCTAGCGACCTAAACGATAGCCTTCAAGTTATTTCCTTTAAACTTAAATAGCCAAAAACTTACCACTTCCACACGGATAGGGAGGATAACTATTAACAGTTATTTAACCTTTAACATGAACATTAATCAAACGTAATAATTTTTTCTGGGTACATGATACCATACAGCATCCATATCAAACTTGCGCGGGCCGCACTAACATTAAACTTTCATATCAAGGCGGGGGCCTCAAACTAGTCTCCTGCGGGCCACATTTGGCCCGCGGGCCGCGTGTTTGAGACCCCTGCCTTGCACTATTCTACACTGGAAGAGCAACACTGGACTGCACATGAGATGGGGAAGGAGTGGGGAGGCATTTGCACATGGAGAAGACATGAAAGAATATTTCATAAAATATCAGAGCATCTATTCTCCAAATAAGAAAAAAATAAACAGGAAATTATTCAGAAAATGAAAGACTGCCTCTCTCTGCAAAGGCAGTCACGGGCAACACCAATAGAATGGTTAGTGATGGAAATTCAGTGCAGGCGTAAACAGCATTAAACAACTCTCATATGCAGATATGTGAACTCAGGTTGGCTACATTTGTTTTAATATTACCCAAATATGTTGAAATGATTTTAGAGTAGAAAAAGTAGCGGCTCCAGATTTTTATTTTTATTTTTTTACTGGAAGATGAGGCAAAATGGGGGCGGCACGGTAGTCGAGTGGTTAGCACCAGTGTTCAATTCCACCCTTTGCATGTTTTCATGTTCTCCCCGTGCATGCGTGGGTTTTCTCCGGGTACTCCGGTTTCCTCCCACGTTCCAAAAACATGCTAGGTTAATTGGCCACTCCAAATTGTCCATAGGTATGAATGTGAGTGTGAATGGTTGTTTGTCTATATGTGCCCTGTGATTGGCTGGCCACCAGTCCAGGGTTTTCCCCCCGCCTCTCGCCCCAAGACAGCTGGGATAGGCTCCAGCAGATAGGAAAAAGCGGTAGAAAATGAATGAATGAATGATGCAAAATGGCTCTCTTGATGCGAAAGGTTACCGACCCCTGAACTAAGATGCCGTAGTGAGTCAGACTGTTACTGAGTAACACTGAGACAGTTACGTATATTGCCATGTCTAATGGGTTAATAAGATCAATGTGAGTTTTATCCTAGCTCATGATTGTCAGGTCTTCACTGACTTAAACACTGGTGAGTCTTACCCACCGGGAAATTACTGTAGTTCTTCATCGAGTTTCGTATTTACGAACCAATTCACGGCAGCGCTTCATAAGCATAAAAAATTATAACCACGGAACGTCGTGAACTGAGGACCTCCTGTACGACCGGGTGCAAACGTTAAAGGACACTGTGGTTGACCTCCATAATAGAAGTGGTGCAGAAACAAGAGGTTTTGCTCTTTGTGTCTGACGTCATGCATGACAGTGGTTCAGACTCCTGGTGGGATTTAATTATGAGGTTAATTGTAAAATAGTAGTTACAGCATGAATTATCGCCGGGATTCCTGGTACTTGAATCAATATTGACAGTGATGTAGCTGTCATTCGGGGTCTCCCATTAGAGCTTCAGGTGCACCGTTAGCTTTAATAAGACATAGCTCCATGTACACAGAGTGCTCTGTATTCAAAATACAATTCCCCATTTGCAAAGCTTAATTATCTTCCCCCAGCAGTTATAATCTTTTCCTAAACATTCAGAGATGGGAAAGATAAAATTTTAATAGGTAATTGCTTGTGAGATTGCACAGGCATAGAGAAAAGGTCTTGTCTGCAAAATAGTCCAGCTGTGCATTGAATATTTGTGTGTTGTGTTTATGTTTGTGTGAGAGTCATAACTCTGTATTAATGCACAGTGCAGACCTGTCAAAAAAAAAAAAAGCAGTGTCGGTATCCTCCTATGGTGTTGTGACCCTTCTGTCCCTGCTGTCACTGGAGCCTTCACTGTTTCACATCAGATTGCAGATTGTCAGAGCGGAAGCGAGAGCCTCAGTTAGAGAGTCAACTCACAGCGCAGGCTGAGCAAACATCGGCGAGAGAGGCTGTGAGAAAAACCAAACTATCTTTGACGTGTCTGCACTGTACTGTGTCAGCTTGAAGCAATACTATTTTTTTAAGAATGGCGACTATTCTATTGGTAATAATGGGCAAATAATAGATCCGGATCTGATCTTTATAGTAATGGAACTTGAACAAGGAAAATCCTATTTAAGCTGCTTATATCACTCAAATTGGCTGGCGACCAGTCCAGGGTGGACCAAAGTCAGCTGGGATAGGCTCCAGCATCCCCGCAACCCAGGTGTGGATAAGCGGCATAGAAAAAGAATGGATATCACTCAATACTTGAAATGTACTTTTCTAAGTGTATCCCATCTTAGAAGCAGTAGTATGAAACCTAGTTTAATCTGGATCAAATTCAAACTAAGCATTTGGCAGCAATAGCAATCAAAATGACAATACGAAGGAAATAAATGCAACACCTAAAAAAAAAACTAAAAGCTATAAGAAGATTTTTTAGTTTATCATGAAATGATACTGGGCGGCACGGCGGTCGAGTGGTTAGCGCGCAGACCTCACAGCTAAGAGACCAGGGTTCAATTCCACCCTCGGCCATCTCGGTGTTGAGTTTGCATGTTCTCCCCGTGCATGCGTGGGTTTTCTCCGGGTACTCCGGTTTCCTCCCACATTCCAAAAGCATGCTAGGTTAATTGGCCACTCCAAATTGTCCATAGGTATGAATGTGAGTGTGAATGGTTGTTTGTCTATATGTGCCCTGTGATTGGCTGGCCACCAGTCCAGGGTGTACCCCACCTCTCACCCCAAGACAGCTGGGATAGGCTCCAGCAACCCCAAAGACAGCTGGGATAGGCTCCAGCAACCCCCCAAGACAACTGGGATAGGCTCCAGCAACCCACAAGACAACTGGGACAGGCTCCAGCAACCCCCCAAGGCAGCTGGGATAGGCTCCAGCAACCCCCCAAGACAACTGGGATAGGCTCCAGCAACCACCCAAGACAGCTGGGATAGGCTCCAGCAACCCCAAAGACAGCTGGGATAGGCTCCAGCAACCCCCCAAGACAGCTGGGATAGGCTCCAGCATCCCCCGCGACCCCCGTGAGGATAAGCGGTAGAAAATGAATGAATGAAATGATACTTAACTCAACTTCACTTCCTGTCCACAACCCATACAAGTCTTATTAATGTCTTAAATGGCTTATTTTATATGACTAGGATTCCTACTTCATGGATATTCACTGATCACGGTTGGGTCTGGAACTAATTACTAAACATGTATTGTTGCACACCTACTTATTACTCTTTGTAATGGTTATTATTATTATTATTGTTGGAATGTCATACTAACGTTTATGGGAAGGACGGTTGGAGCTGCGTAGGCATGAGATTACACTGTGTCCTTTATTATTAGTTGCATTAGAAAGACATCAACTAAAAGGGCAAGTAACAAGACAACAAGGCAGTAAGTCACAGGCTTCACAGCGCCTCTTCCACTCTCCAGGGTCTCATTCCTGAACCTTCTCCCTGCCTAATTATCTTAATGTGAGGCCCCTCAGCAACCCGGAGATCCCATTAGACTTTTGTTTATGAGGACCAAGGCACCACACACCCAGCATCAACACCATGACAGAATTCCACTCATTTTAGACACAGGATGCTGTCAAAAGACTATGGCGGAGATACTGTAAGATTAGATTGAAGTCTTTTTTTTTTTTTTAATTCACCTCAAGTCGGCCTATGAACCGGTCTACTGTGCAATGACCAGAAAGCATTGTTTACGTTTAAAGCAGGGGTCTCAAACTCAATTTACCTGGGGGCCACTGGAGCTAGAGTCTGGGCAAGGCTGGGCCGCATCAGGTTTAAAAAACAAAACAAAACGCATTTATTACAAACTTTATTACAAAATTTATACAAACTTTTTCAGTGCTTTGGTTCCGATTTTCTACAAGAAAAGCTTTGATAAAACATTCCACTGTTCTCAAATATCTTAATTTTTCTGCACAAAATAAGATGAAAAATAAATAAACAAATCAAGAATAAAGAAAATCAATCAATCAGTAATAAATAAATATAATAATAATAATAAAACGGCAAATAATAAAAACTGGTGGTGGGTCGACATTATTTTTTTCAGATTAAAATTAACAAAGCAATATTAGAGCCCTGTAGACATGACAAAACACGACTATAGTCACATTTATACTCTTTTTATTTACAACATATTGCGCAACTGCAGGGTCTTGAGACACATGCTAACTCGCAAACTAGAGAGCTAGCGACCTAAACGGTAGCCTTCAAGTTATTTCCTTTAAACTTAAATAGCCAAAAACTTACCACTTCCACACGGATAGGGAGGATAACTATTAACAGTTATTTAACCTTTAACATGAACATTAATCAAACGTAATAATTTTTTCTGGGTACATGATACCATACAGCATCCATATCTAATATGCACTATATATCTACGTATATGCACTAATATTAAACTTTCATATCAAGGCGGGGGCCTCAAACTAGTGTCCTGTGGGCCACATTTGGCCCGCGGGCCGCGTGTTTGAAACCCCTGGTTTAAAGCATACGTTATGCCTTTCTATGACTCTTCTATGACTCTTCCAGTGTTTGTGTACCTGTTGTTGAGCAAGTTGATCAAAAAGTATTAAATCATTGAACAGCAAATGAAGTTCACCTGTAAATGTTATAGTAGTAAGGTTTCACCCTAAAGCTGACCATGGCCAACATCTTGTGAATAGTGTATTGTATGCACAGCATGGCCACAATATGTTTTTAGATCTAAGTGAGCTTTTAGTTGTCACTTTTGCTTTTGAAAATTGTGCATCACTAAACTGTTCTAAGATGGTTGGGAGAAGTAGTCTTCGGAGGTTGTTTTGGTACCATTCCCTACTCGTGGTTGTGTCCTAGGCATAATTGTGATTGGACCCACTCCCTAGGCTGAGAAGCAATCCCACACATGAATGATTTCAGGATTCTTTGTTGTTGGCATGACACAGGACTGACGGTAGTGCTCACCTTTTCTTCTCTGGACAGTCAGAAAGGAGGATTCACAAGAGAAAATGGTTGCACACCAGTCTTCTGGAGTCTAATACCTGTTTCTTTTGTAGAATACCAATCTGTCCCTGATGTTTGTGTCTGAGAAAAGTGACTTCTATACAGCCTTCTTGACACCAGGCCATTGTCCAAAAGTTTTAGCACCACTGTGCACGTATATGCACTGCACTGGTGGTGCCCCGATTCCACAGCTAAATTAACTTTGGAGACATGCCAGACGCTTGCTGGACTTTCTTGGCCGCCCTAAAGCTTCTTCTTCTCAACAACTGACGTTCGTGATAATTTGATATATTTTTTTTAAACAATGACCGTGAAGTCCTTTTTGTGCCGAGCAATGATGACTGCCCGTGTTTCTTTCCAGGCAACCATGATTAACAGAGGAAAAACAAAGAGTTCAAGCACCAACCCCCTTTTTAATCTCACAGTCTGTTATTTTCTCTCAGTCATGACTGACATCTTCTCCAGTCTTTGTCCGTATTAAAACTCCCACCACAGAATAACTAACATGATGTGCTGGTCCTTTTGTGGAAGGCTGAAATGCAGTGGAAATGTTTTTTGGGGGATTCATTTCTTTGTCATGACAAAGAGGGCCTTTGCGATGAATTGTTTTTCATCTTATTACTCTTTATAAAATTCTGGAGTACAGTATTTGCAAGTTGCCATAAAAAATTAAAAATTAATTGAATAACCCACCACAGAATCACTAACATGATGTGATGGTCCTTTTGTGGAAGGCTGAAATGCAGTGGAAATTTTGGGGGGGATTAATTTCTTTTTCATGACAAAAAGAGCCTTTGCGATGAATTGTTTTTCATCTTATTACTCTTTATAAAATTCTGGAGTACAGTATATGCAAGTTGGCATAAAAAAATTAATTGAATAATTAATTTGTGTCACTCTCAAAGGTCGGCCCATGACTGTACATACACTAATAGTTGATAGGACAGCTGACATCGGAGCAGAGTGATCCTGGTTTATGGACAATAATGAAAGAAGACTGTACCACGTTTGACTCCGGGGTGGAGGAAGGGTTCTGTTGCAACACAAATGGGGAAAATGTCAAAATAAATGTCACCAGCAAATGCACACACACAAAAATAATTGTGATTTACTGTGTACACTGTTAGTTTACTAGCAACTTTTTGGTTTGATTATTATGAAAAATGTAAGAATTAGACACTTTAGACGCAAGGTGGGGCAAATGATGGCTTAAGTGTTCCGTAGCTGGATTTGCACCAAACGTCTTCTGTGATTACACCATTCCAATGCAGTCTTGAAATCAGCTATATAGTTGTTGGATGATCTTTCCAAGTAACAAACCAGCCAAAGTATTCAGCGTTTGTTTACCTTAAATCCTTTTTAAGATATAAATGCTTCATAATGTGCAATACTGACAATTGATTGAAAGCCAATACTGAAAGTTGTTACATGTTATTACAGTCCAACGTGCTTAAGTCAGTCCAATTTTTGATAACTAACCAGTTAAGTCCCGTGCCTGGCAAATGTGTCTAACTTTTGTTGACATAAAATTTGATACCCAAACGGGTCAGTTCTATGAAGTTGAGTTTATGATTTCTGACTTCATTATTATTGCTAAATAGTCTGAAATGATAACAGAAACATTGCTGCTTCAGTAACACAGCATAAAATCGACTTCCTGTTCAGTGAAAAGCAGGCTTCAAAATAAAATCATGGCATTATGAACCTTGATTTTACTACAACAACTACCAAAATGCACCAAGTTTTTTATATTGTTAGCCACATGAAGAAAGATGAGCTCAGGAACAGAAACATTATTGTGAATGTAGTAAAATATACAACGGAATTACCACAGCAACTCTGTTGGATACAAGTACTGTAAAATATCGTACAAATGGAAGAATCAAAAATAAAAATATATACATAAATGGAGGAAAATGAACTGCTGTGGGTTCAAAAATTGTTGAGGTTAGTCAGCCAGTCCAAGGGTTGTTGATACAGTATAACAAGCGCTCCTTTAGGCATACACATAATGACATTTGACTAAATTTTCTTTAATCATTTTGGTTGTTTTAAATAATAAATTGTTAAATGATATTTAAGGTCATGGGAGAATCTGTCCTGACAAGCACCCCGCCTCCTTTTTGCCCTCACTGCGAATATTAATCACATAATATACTCTGAGGAAGTCACATTTTGCATTGCATCTGACAGGCAATTACATATGGCAGTGGGCCCATGTGTGTATGTGTCCAAGTACGTGTTTAGCACTCCTTATGTGTATGCAAATATGAGCCATGTGACCTATGGTGCACTTCAGTCAAATCTTGAGTGCACCAGGCTAAATTGCATCCATCTATCCTTATCTATTCCGTGCTCATTTCCATACGGGACTTTCTAAATGTATACAGCCGCTGCCAGCCGCTGTCACAGAATCAGCTGAAAGAGCTCCCATCTGTATATTTAACCAGGTGAGTATCACCAGTGGTTTCTAATTAACCGCTACACTGACTCTTTTTAGTCGTCCGCTATAATAAACAAGTTGATCCTTTTTGCAAATATTTTGACAATTTTCTGTCACGACACAAAACTAATTAATAAGCGAGACCCAACAGTGGTTGGAATAGGGTTTCATTTCAAGGCTTTGAGTGTACTTGCAATGCTTGGGTGTGTTTGTGTTGCGGTTGAATGCAGGGATTTGTATTATTCAAGATGCAGCTCCACTTCCTGTGAATAGTATTGCTGACTGTTGAACATACATGCCAATTTCACTGGCATTGTTAATCCACATAGGCTCTCTAACATGCTTGTATTATGCGTCGAAATCCTGTGTAATCTGGTTCTATTATGGCACAGTTATTATAGCTCAAATCATCTGTGTTGGCCATTGTGATAGAATATTACTAGCATAGGAAACCACGCCTGTGAAGTCACACATGTCACGCAGTGGAACATAGTGTACTAAATGAGTTAATGGAATCTTGCATAAGTTTATAATTCCAGCTTGAGGCCCCAAAAAGTGGACATACATGTTTGCATAGATGTATATTACCAACATAACATCATAAAAAGTAAATATAAATTAACTGTGGTGGTTTTGAGAAGCATTACAGTCCTCCCTCACTTATCGCTGTTAATTGGCTCAGACTTGACCTTGAAAAGTGAATTAGGTTTCAGTATTCATTCATTCATTCATTTTCTACCGCTTATCCTTACGAGGGTCGTGGGGGTGCTGGAGCCTATCCCAGCTGTCTCCGGGCAAGAGGCAGGGTACACCCTGGACTAGTGGCCAGCCAATCACAGGGCACATATAGACAAACAACCATTCACACTCACATTCATACCTATGGACAATTTGGAGTCGCTAATTAACCTAGCATGTTTTTGGAATGTTGGAGAAAACCCATGCATGCACCGGGAGAACATGCAAACTCCACACAGAGATGTCCGAGGGTGAGATTGAACTCGGGTCTCCTAGCTGTGAGGTCTGCGCGCTAACCACTAGTCCGCCGTGCAGCCCTTGTTTTTTTTATTTTATATTGGTACTTGTATATTTCTTAGCTAACATTTGAGTGGCCAATTAACCTAGCATGTTTTTGGAATGTGGGAGGAAACCGGAGTACCCGGAAAAAACCCACACATGCACGGGGAAAACATGCAAACTCCACAAAGAGCTGTCCGAGGGTGGAATTGAACCCGGGTCTCCTAGCTTTGAGGTGTGCGTGCTAACCACATGACCGCCGTGCAACCCGGATTCAGTATTAATAAATGAAATATTTTTGTGTTGTTGAAAACCTGGTCCTGACTTTCTTAGTAAATTTTTTACCATTGTTAGAGATTGAAGCCATGAAATAGCACCCCTATAGTCACCTTTACACTCACCGCAATGTAACAAGGAACGACCCCCCCCCCCCCCCCCCACTTGGAACGCTTGGCTTTGCAACAACCACTTTTGGTTGAGCAAGCATTCACTTTTTTTAATCTCAAATGCACACACATGCAACGTGGACACCAAAAGGCATCCAGTCATGGATCACCTCAATATACACACACTTATTCCGTCCGGCCTGCAGCCCCGTAGCCAGGCAGCAGATTTGCTTGGCTAGCTGTTTGATGCCACCAGCCATTTAAAACTCACAGGCTGGGAAAGCTCACGCTCACGCTGGGGGCGCATTTGCGAACCTCTCCCCCCCCGATCCGCATGCTGCATCCCAATCTTTGGAGAGTTGACTCCGCATGTCTCCCTCTTTCCCACAGGCGTCAGTATGGTGTGGGTACATCGCCCTGCCCCAGCGAGGAAGGGCTCCACTGGCTCCCTTCCTGCCGCTCACCCTCCTGTCCTCATGCATACATATGGACACGCACTGCCACCGCGGTCGCCACCCCCCAACCCTGCTGGGTGCTGGCCTGTGGCGAGGGGACATGTGGCTCGTGGAAATGCGTCACAATGCTGGGCTTTTTTTGCTTTCACAGATCTTGTGCCTGTCTGCAGATTACCAGCCTGGAACACCTCAGAAAAGCAGTAGTTTTTGTTTTTTCACTGCTCTGATTGCAGCGCCCCTTTGGATTTTAACCATTCCCTGCAGAACGTGTCGGGCTTCTTATCTGTAGTTATTGTTTCTTGATAGAATTAATGCAAAAAGCTTCGAATACTCGAAGAACTGCTCAGGTTTCTATGCTGTCAAAGCTGTGAATACAACAAAAAGTCAATTTGTTTTAGGAGGATTTACACCAGGAGATTCAATAGCTTTGCTTTCACTAAAGGTCACACGTTGTGCTTTGTTTTTGTCCACCTGTTATCATCACACAGCCAGAAGCACCTCTATATCATGAATGACGGGCCGAGGAGAACCATGCAGACGTAGAATACATAGTAGGAGTTTGACTCTACCGCCATTTGTCACCATTTGTATGGAAGGGTGAATTTAAACACAAAATGGAATGTAGGCTACTGGAGCTGACCAAGGTACCGATAATTCATCTGTCCTCCTTGGACAGGAAAATAAATACTCCTGCATTGATAGAATCAGAATATGAAGGTGTATGGAATAGTGTCAGGTGAGTAAACAGCACACGGCACATTTTGCAGCGCTTGCCATTCCTCATGAGTAAAACTCCCACATACGGATGCCTACCGTCTGAAGGGATCAGTTAAGATGACATAAGTTGAATAAAATACAATAAACGTGCGTCGTTCGGCGCTATCACAGGGGAGAGGCGCCCTTAGATGTCACTGTCAACTTCAGCGGCAGCACGCCATTGAATCACAGTCCCCCGGGAATCATGGGAAATGAATGAAGTGAGAATCTGACACCCCACCACCACCTCCTCTACCACTCTACCCACTATGATTGTACTGTAAAGCATGATAACGAGCTGGTGAGCGGGTTACATTTTAAAACCAAAGAGATGGAGAGATAGTATCGATATTATCAGCTTTAATAACAAGTACATAATGCGGAACATACTTGAACAAATTGAACTATAAAGAAATCCAGAACCGCCATCAAAGTGCTCAAAATTTTCAGTAGAATACTGTATGACTCGGAATATTGCATAGCTGCAGCCCTAATGCTAATATGGCTAGCAAAATTAGATTGAATTATGCATAAACCTCAGTTAAGAGGTGAATGTCAGAATATTGCAAATATGACAGCAAACTGTACACCAGATGAATGCCTTCCCTTGTTTGCCTCTCGTGTTATAATGGCAACAAATTGGATTTTATTTGGCTCTACCCGAGTCATTTAGTCCGGCTGCATGTTTGGTATTGATTTTAATCTCCAATACATCCAAGCAAATCAGCGATTTTCTTCTCTGCAATTCAAATATTTTCTCTCGTCTTTGTCATCTTATCCATGCAAAAATTGTTCCAGCAGCTCCGCTCTGTCCTAAGATCAACAGTTAAAAGCTATAAATGATACATAATTCATTCCACGCTGCATTGCCAACAGTGCAACAGATTTGATTTATGTATGACTGCCTCCTCTGACCCACAGTATCTATCTCTTGGTGCCGAAATTTATATGCATCTCATGCCATACCAGGTTCTGTTCAGATTGTGAAAACTCTCTTCCCTCTCATAAGAGAGAAAAATGGAAAATGTCATTTAATGATCTTATTTCTAAATATCCCCATTTTGGTGCAAAATTTGTTTGCTTCACAAACGCTAACTGTTTGCCTGCAGGTTCTATCCATGTGTGCATGGCTTTTCTACTGGTTTAACTCCCAGTCAGTCCAATGAAGTATTCAGTCCGAGTAACCAACATTTCAATTCTTACCAAGCACTTCTAATATTACTATAATATTACAACATGCAGTACTTAGAAACCATACAACTGTCGAGAGAGAGACAAAGGAGCCAGAGAGTCACAAACAAGGAAAACCCTTTAGGGATAATTTTCTTCCCAGAAGTCAGCATTTATTACCTAGAAGGTGTTAACACAAATGATTCTCATAATTAACCACATTAGACATAATTCATTTCGGAGAAGATGTGGGTGCGGAGTTGCAAGTATACTTTATTAGTGCATGTGCTCACAGCTTGTGAGAGTATATTGTAAACATTGCTGGTATGCATATATATATATATATATATATATTCATTTTCTACCGCTTTTTCTTCACGAGGGTCGCGGGGGTGCTGGAGCCTATCCCAGCTGTCTTCGGGCGAGAGGAGGGGTACACCCTGGACTGGTCGCCAGCCAATCACAGGACACATATAGACAAACAACCATTCACACTCACATTCATACCTATGGACAATTTGGAGTGGCCAATTAACCTAGCATGTTTTTGGAATGTGGGAGGAAAGCGGAGTACCCGGAGAAAACCCACGCATGCACGGGGAGAACATGCAAACTCCACACAGAGATGGCCGAGGGTGGAATTGAACCCTGGTCTCCTAGCTGTGAGGGCTGCGCGCTAACCACCAGATCGCCGTGCCGCCTATATATATATATATACAGTCGATCTCTGGGAGGATGTGCAAACGTTTGACAAAATCCTGTTACCATGGATACGGCTTGGTTTCTGTCTTTGGCGTCTTGCAAAACCTATGGAAGAGTGTACTGTATCTGAATGGACGTGATGCATCAATATCATGTTGCAGTGTGTTTATTTCCGTGTATTGTGACTAGAACTAACATGGCCATCAAGCAAAGATGTAGTACTTTTGGGCAGCTGAAACACGTGATTCCGTGACACAGAACTTTCTTGACAGCACCATTTGTGGTTCTTTAGAACCGTGTCTAAACATTCCCTCGGCTTCTCTCGCTCACGGCCCTGGGTTAGTTTTCCAGGGCTTTTGGCAACGTATTCAGGCCCAGTGGCAATGAGGAGATGGAATGGTTGGTTTGGGGATGCCCATATGGGATTTCCTAGTGACCCACTTCTTACCCCAATGTTATTGCAGAGAAGCCATCTCCTGCCTGTCTGCCTTTCTGCACTGCAGCATTCATCAAGCAGAGGGGGGCATCTTTGTCCGCTCACTCTCCTTGTTGCCAAGACACAGACTGGTGCAGTTTGCCGCAAACAGAAGACTGTTTTTTTGTTAGAGCGTGTCATTTATTTGGGTTTTTACTAAATACAGCGGAACCTTGCTTTTCCTCATTAATCCATTCCTAAATGTCAGACAAAAAAACAAATCATTTCAATCCAATTAATCTGTTCCACACACCCAAAAATATTCACTCTCTGATACGAGTCTCCATTAAACCGTTCCTGCTGCAACATTAGTATTAACTAAGAAACCTAATAGAATACATAATAGATATTACCTGTATACTTTGCGATTACTTCTGGCACCTGTAGAGTTTTTGTCCTAAAAAGAAACCAAACCAAACACGCAGAAATACGTAGTGTGCTTGAACGGCTCATCAGTTCATGGTGCAGTGCTTGAAAGGAGGAAAGAAGTAGACAAAGAGTTGTTCATCATTCTCTGTGTGTTCTATGAACAAATAAACCACACATGTAGAATAACGATGATTAACTGGAATCTGTCTGTAGTGTCCCACCTCAAAAATAAACACTATCCATTCTTCAGAGACTGACACTGTTTGGCCGTACGATAACTGAGACATACTTGGTTAAAAAAACGCATTTAGAGGGTCAGGTGACTATGAAAATATTCCATTCATAAATAAGGAATCCGGGCGGCACAGTGGTCGAGTGGTTAGCGCGCAGACCTGGGTTCAATTCCACCCTTGGCCATCTCTGTGTGGAGTTTGCATGTTTTCCCCGTGCATGCGTGGGTTTTCTTCGGGTACTCCGGTTTCCTCCCACATTCCAAAAACATGCTAGGTTAATTGGCCACTCCAAATTGTCCATAGGTATGAATGTGAGTGTGAATGGTTGTTTGTCTATATGTGCCCTGTGATTGGCTGGCCACCAGTCCAGGGTGTACCCCGCCTCTCACCCAAAGACAGCTGGGATAGGCTTCAGCAATCCCCCAAGACAGCTGGGATAGGGTCCAGCAACCCCCCAAGACAGCTGGGATAGGCTCCAGCAACCCCAAAGACAGCTGGGATAGGCTCAGCAACCCCAAAGACAGCTGGGATAGGCTCCAGCAACCCCCAAGACAGCTGGGATAGGCTCCAGCAACCCCCAAGACAGCTGGGATAGGCTCCAGCAACCCCCTAAGGCAGCTGGGATAGGCACGGTGGTCGAGTGGTTACCCTTGGCCATCTCTGTGTGGAGTTTGCATGTTCTCCCCGTGCATGCGTGGGTTTTCTCCGGTTTCCTCCCACATTCCAAAAACATGCTAGGTTAATTAGCCACTCCAAATTGTCCATAGGTATGAATGTGAGTGTGAATGGTTGTTTGTCTATATGTGCCCTGTGATTGGCTGGCCACCAGTCCAGGGTGTACCCCGCCTCTCGCCCAAAGACAGCTGGGATAGGCTCCAGCATCCCCCGCGACCCTCGTGAGGATAAGCGGTAGGAAATGAATGAATGAATAAGGAATCCCACTTTGCGGGGCTGGAACCAATTTACCGTGATGAACAAGAGATTACTCTAGATCAATTTTTACCACCCTGTTGCCATGGTACCAATTGGTGTAATATGGCACCTAAATGGTAGAGACACGCTACTTCTGTCACAGGAATGGAATGAGAAATCTTTTTTTATAAGCCATATCTTGACAAAATAATTGTCTTTTATTGTTGCCCTTTTATGATACTGCTGTGTGTTACAGTATATACATACGTATATACACAGTATGGAAATAATATGGCTATCTTCATGGTGAAAAACCCAAGCCACATCCGGTATATTCATTCTGAACAGTAACGGTAACATGTGGTAAATATGTGTTTTCACACAACTATTTGCCTTGCAAGATGTGATATTTCATAGCATGCAGTCAAGGCGTATTGGAAAAGAAAGGGTATTCACACAGAAAGCCACACCGGGCTGTTGTACAAATATATGAACCCACACAAAAAAAAAACATTCATGACTGGAGCAAAGTAGACACGAAACAAAAGGTGCTACTGCTTGTATTGTTGATACTTCAGTCACGGTCTTTTTCCACAAAGACGCATTCACACGCATTATACACTTTCAGCGCTGGTGTTCTCCTGCCCACAAATGGAGCGAGGACGTCTTCTTTACTTCACTAACCTTGTTTTTTTTTTTTTCTTCTCCCATCTCCACTGCATCCTCTCTCTCCGAGGGAGTATGGATGACTTGCTGGAGTTGATGACTGCATGGAGGTCCATCAATACATGTCATGTTTAGTTTACGTGGCTAATAATAGAAAGTCACAGTGTTGTGTTTACAGATAGACGGGTGTGCGCAGTGAAGTATGGCGTTCACTACAGCACTAATCCGTCTCGTAGTGAGGAGGGGCCCTCTGGGGGGGCCTCTCTGAGCTTGTCGAAAGAATATTTAGTTTCTCCCAATTCTACATCATTCATGAGCTGAGCCAAGTAGAGGAAAGGTACCCGATAAGCAGTGGCAGTGCGCTGACCTTCCTTTAAGAGCTGGACAACAACGCAGCCATACAGGCAGATAAATTCAGAGCATGCCCATTTACTAAAGGAGTGCAGAACTGAGGTAGCGGAGAGGAAAAGGGCAAAGCATATGCTGTAGATAAGGGCAGTGCTGATATTAGGAAAGCATATAGCAGGAATGCATAACTGGTGATTATGCCAAATACCAAGCGTCAGCCAATCATCTTCAAACGGTCTCTTGAGCTCAGTCAACTCCTGATGCAACATAAAACATTGTCATTTCAACGCAACATGAATAACAAACCTAATTCACTTCATCCAGAGCCTGGAGGGAGGCTGACGTCAATGCAGTGACCAATGAATTGAATCGATAAAGAGGAAAGAAAGATCTAAAGTTTCCTCATGACTCCTGAGCAGCACAGGAAATAATTAGTAGTAGTTCTGAAGTAAACGATTAGAAGTAATCAGTGGTTTTAAGTTATTTTCTGTCATGCACCCCCGCCTCCCCAATTTGAAAAACAGCTCAGCAATGGCTACAGTGCATGCTGTATCCACCTGCCGCCGCTTTGGCTTGGCATTACGTTGTCGGTAGTGAACACGGCCAAATCGGGCTCTTGCCCCTTGTTTGTCTTCAAAAAGGCTGGGAAAAGCCCCTCGCAGCTGTGCTTCCAACACAGCCACACATAAACACACCTGCCAGGCATTCAGCATGAAGACCAGGTGCGACGGACACAAGCTTTTAGACATCGCCAGCGTAAACCTCAGCAGAGCCAGAGGAGCAGATTATAAAATACTGCAGTGGGATGGCTGCATGTAATTAAATACTATCAGCATTCTGCCTTCAGTCTGTCTGCTTTGTTACTGCAGAGGGACTTGGATTAAATATGAAGACCGGACAAATATATCAGTTTGCTTCATATAAAACATCAACCGCTCCCAGATATGGCGGCAGTTTCTCTAGGAATGTAAATCATGAATTTTAATTGCCTAACTGTGCTCACTAAATGATTCATTTATATGCTTGAATAAAGCAAAGCCTCTATGGAACCATATTTGGTAACTTATAGAAGATGTATGTTTCAATATGTAATACAATAAATATAATAACTTAAAAATGACAGTAACAAATGCTTTACAATAGTTGTCATGGTTGACTTACACCAGTGCAGACCTCCTCCAAGGCTCAACATTAATGCCATTCTCTCACTTTTAGACTCATGTTATTCCTTTACATTGCATAGTGTAGGCTACGGGATCACTGTAGGGATATAAAAAATGGCCGTCGTTAGCATAGCAAGCTACCGAGCTAACTACTTAGCCTCTACGCCGAGCTTATTCTGAACTTTAGAAAGTGTTTCAAACGCAGTGGCGAAGAAGGACAATGAAGCCACAAACCTACCACTTCCACACTGAATGAGAGGAGAAACTTTTTTTTTTCCCAACTCAATGCCAATCTCCATACAGTGTGAAAAATAATATATTTTATGACCAAAAATAGGCCACAGTCAACCAGAAAACAGGGACGACTTCATATTGTCATGGCAACACACAAGCTGACAAAAACAATTTAACATACACTAAAGATAATAGCATGTTGGGCCATTTTTTAGCCTTTTTATAAAATGTTTAAATATATAAAAATATCAATGTGTAAATTATTAAAAGGTGGAAGCCAAGTTCCAAATAGTACATTTTGATCAATACTGTTCCACAATTCTGTTATGAAATAATGAAAACAAAATATTGTATCCACACCAGATGTTTGTGTTCTCCGTAATATTTCATGCAAATTATGTTTTCTTGTTTTCTGCATTGTACATTGTACCCGATACTAGTCATAGTACTGTTTGTGTGAACCAAAATACCAAAAAGGGAATGATGTGGGAATGTGGCATGCATACAATATATGGCCCTTGCTAAATGGAACACTGGCCTGCTGTCTGAGTGCCACGCATTCAAGGACGTGCGACACACAATCACCAAACAAAGACAGATGGCGGCCATAACGATGACATGACCAAAAAATAGGAAGGCCTGTCAGTCGAAGCCAGTATAGTTAAACCAGTTTACCAAGTTGACACAAGTCAAGTTCAGTGCAAAGTGACACCGTGAACCGTTGTCAGCAGTGATGAGTGGCTTGACTCCCTAAAGCAGGGGTCTCAAACTCAATTTACCTGGGGGCCACTGGAGCTAGAGCCTTCAAGTTATTTCCTTTAAACTTAAATAGCCAAAAACTTACCACTTCCACACGGATAGGGAGGATAACATTAACGTTATTTAACCTTTAACATGAACATTAATCAAACATAATAATTTTTTCTGGGTACATGATACCATACAGCATCCATATCAAAGTTGCACGGGCCGCACTAACATTAAACTTTCATATCAAGGCGGGGGCCTCAAACTAGTGTCCTGCGGGCCACATTAGGCCTGCGGGCCGCTTGTTGATAGTCATTGGTGTATAGCAATGCTGGTTATTCCATGTGAAGGAAGACTAGGGACACAGCAAAAAGAAGATAAACATACTACAGGAAATTGTAACGTAACAAGAATAGTGTGGAACGACATCTGGTCTCAAACACTGATCTTTGGTTTGTGTTGTGTTTGGTATTTAAAATGACTAAATACTCCCTTATTCATCACAGTTAATTAGTTCCAGACCCGACTACGATAAGTGAATTTCCATCAAATCAAATTCCATCTTTATAAACTGAAGAAGCAGCAGAATGGGTGGTACAGGAAGTGATGTCAGAGCTTCAGAGTTGGTTTTTTGCTTGTTGTGGACCAATAATATCAACCACTAATGGTTCATAGTTGTCTCGCGATTCAAACATCACTCAGCCAAATTGCGTTTTTTCTAAAATTATGAATAAATGATTGCTGTTTTGTGGTTTACTATGGACAAGTTTATGTAGGATTCTGGTCAGTAGGCGTCAGTAATTATATGTTACCAGCTTGTCATGTTCCTTATGTCTGTCGTGTTGCCTTTGCTGACCTCTGCTGTTCTCCTTCGTTGCAACTCTCAGTTTGTTACTCACCTTTTCCAACGTTTTCCTGTCTTGAGCCTACAACCCCATTTTGTACTTTTTGTATAATCTTGTATGTACACTAGCTAGCATTTTGTGTTTGCCTTCTTGGTCTCGTGGCTTTGCTCAGCACCGCCGCAGCCCTCGAGTGTATCCCGTTTTAGGTCATGGGCATTTGTTGGTTAAATAAAGCATTCTAAACTTTACCATCTCCTCTTCTCTGCATACTGAGTCCACCCTTCAAACTAGACGTGATAGTATGATTTCCACTCACATATTGTCATAATTTTACTTTTTTACTGTAGTGTTTTTGTACACTTGTTAAAACATATCATAGCAGTCCCCCTCCTTCGAACCAAAGATTCATTTACAGTATTCCTTAATTTGCGATGGTTAGCATCCTTCTCTGCGTTCAAGGGGAAGAACATTTCGTCAAAATTGTGCTGCCCCGCGGGGGAGCACACACTACAGTATACGTATACGTATGAACACACACTGCAGTATGATTTACACTCATATCTCCTGAAACAGGGACTTTATTCTCAAAATTTTACTTTGTTTTTACTGTAGTGTTTTTGTATCCTTGTTAAAACATACTCCTACCAAAGATTCATTTACAGTATTCCTTAATTTGCGATGGTTAGCATCCTTCTCTGCCTTCAAGGGGTTTAGTTAGTATTTTGTGCTGTGGATGTTTTTTCCGTCTCTCCTATTAGCACAAAACTATTTCAGCAAAGTAGGTTCCCTCACATATTTTGCTGTATTTCTCTCACTATTAATAACATAAGTGCCTGTCACAAGACTTCACCAAGAAGCCCTGTCCTGGGTTGGTAAGTGGGTCAGAACTGCTGACGCCTTGTCAGAGGTGTCAGCCGCCCGTGGAGACACACATCCTTATCATGGGCCATCTCTCCCACTGCCTTCCTTCCTACCTGCCACTCTTTGTCTGTGTCGCTTTGTGTCGAGCAGGAAGTCGCCCTCAGTTAACGCAGCAGCACTCCCGTCGTTGCTGACTCATTTCACCGAAGCGACTATACGGGGAAGGGGGGTTGGGATGGCCCAAACGGCCCGTTACGTTGACGGTACCGCTGACTACTGGATGCTGCGGCGTTAGCATCCTGTCATTCAGGGAACTTGTGGAAAACCTCACATTACCAGCAATAACAAATAGAAAAGTCTGGAGAAGAAAGAAAGAAAAATTATGTTTTTTTTTTTACCTTTATGAATAGCATGCAATACTTCAAAGCTAATCACGTCTTCCGTGACAGAAGATCATTGAGACACACAATAGGCCGAGATGATGTTGCTGTGACTGCTCACTTTCATTGAGTGCTGCTCCATCATCATGATGAATACGGGACTCTTATTGTCAGTCGTGTGCTTTAGTGGACTCGGTATATATTTCTATGTTAGATTCTGTTTGTGTGACATGAGATTAGAACATAGAGCGTTTTTTCTTTCTATACGGCATTGATATCGCACCTGACAATACAATATGTAAGAATAACTGCACCGTTTGGTATTTTAGCATCCCCTTGAAATACTCTTTTACAGCTAGTATTTTGGTTTGAAATGAATTCTATCCATCACCGTTAAAGATCATTGTATTATAATGTATCTACTGTATCTGTGCTGCTCCGCCAATACTATAGACCGCTAAATGAGTTCATCTGGGTGGCCATAGCAACATCCACACTAGAAATACACTAGTGTACATGACCATACTGTATCCCGCGGGGGATCATCGGACTAGCGACATGTCGGCTCTTTGAAGTCTTTTTGTTTTTTTCTGTTAAAGCCGCCTGTAATTGGTCAAAATGTTTGGTGCCGTGTGCTTCAACAGTAAGAGAGGGAGAGGGAGGGGTTACACACACAAGCTAGTTGGAAAGGTGATGAAAATGAGCAGCAGGAAACAAAAGCTGAGGCACATAGATATTTCCCCCCAAGGTTATCATACTTGCCAAGTTGCAACGGTTACTTTTATCGCAAATGTTGAGCCAAAATTAGATTAGATTAGATTAAATTAGATTCAACTTTATTGTTATTGCTCATGTCACTGGTACAGGGCAACAAAATGCAGTTAGCATCCAACCAGAAGTGCAATTTTATAAGTACTTTAGTAGTAAGTAAATGTAGAAAAAAAATGGACAGATCTATGTAAAAAAACTATAACAGGCTATGACTACAGTAAACCTCGGATATATCGGACTCGGATATATCGGAAATTCGCTCACAACGGACAGATAAAAAAGAACCAATTTTTCTGTAATGCATTTCCAATAAAAATTCATTGCATATATCGGATTTTTTATAACGGATTTCACCTATTTCGGACAAAATCTCCAGTCCCGTTCCAATGCATTTCCATTAAATTTCCCTCGCATATATCGGATGGCCGCATCGTGGCGCTCCGATTCGCCGAATCGTGACAGGCCGCTATACGACGTCATTTGCAGCGTTTGCAGCGTTGCCTGCGCGTCCAGGTACATTGGAAACATAGTCAAGGAAGTGCCTTTTTATAACGGATAAAATCCGATTTACGCATATACCGGATATAAATCCGATATATGCGTAAAACGGACATTTTCCGGTATACGCATATAGCGGATTTCGCTTATATCGGACAAAACCAGTGGGAACAATTGAATCCGATATATCCGAGGTTTACTGTATAATCCAGTGAGGATATGTACAGGGATATAAATGACTATAATATGGCTATTGTAGATTATACAGATTATAAACAGTATGGATGTGACAATATATAATAACAGTAATATGTACAGTATTGCAATGAAGTGACTAGAGTATGGCTATTGCAGATTATATAAATTATAAACAGTATGATCAATGAATGCAACAAGATATTACAGTAATATGTACAAAATCTGAGGAGAATGCATTGCAGACCCTAGAAAGAGTCAAATAGACACCATAAATGATGTACTTAATGTCGAAACCAACTTCTAGACTTGCATTTGCAGTTGCTTACCCATCATGCTTACCATATTTATTAGTTCAAGCTCATTTCACTAGTGATGAATCCTACAAAATTTGACAAAGTTGATGTCATTTAGAGATAAAATCCTAGCTATTAAACAGTAATCTTATGTCTTTTCCACAGCCTGTTTCAATTGCTAGGAGGCTTTTTGCGTATAAGTTATTTCTAACCACTGAAGCGTTAACACGATACACGTCAAGATTAGATTAGATGCATTTTTGCATTTAACATGGCGGTGAAATGAGTTGAAATGACACATAATGCCGTTTACAAGTGGTCGCCTCCATCTGTCGAGGCTTACGTAGTGAATACAGATTCAAATATATAAAAGCGATATAGTGTGTTAGTGTGATAGTGGCGGCATGCAAGGAAAACTTCATGCTTGGTGTCTTTAGTGTCTCGCAGGACACAAAAACGTTCTTATACCAACATTTGTCATATCTATTACTGATGGCGTTTTTCTTTACACAGCTTTCACGTCATGGAGTTTCCTTAATGTTGATTCTGCTGCTGGGTTTAACAATGTCCTGTGAGACTGAAGCCAATGCATTGGATTGTGGGAAGGAAATAGAAACAATAGCGGTGGCGACAATAGAAATCAATAGCATTTAGAAATGAGAACGGTAACGCCATCAGGCTTCAATTGCAAAAGGATGCACCAGAGGTCATTGAGCTTTGTTGAGAAATGTTTTCTCGCCCACATTCATTCCCCATGACGGTCTTTTCTGTACTACTATTTCTATGCATCTCACTCCTATGTTTTAATGGAAGACTCAGGAGAATCGGTTGGAGACATGATAGCGTCATTCAGTGTTTCACTAAATGGGAGCAGAGCAGAGCGCTAATGAGTGAAGCCAACGCTAGTAACATATGGTGACAATAATGAGATGTTTGAAAAACAAGTCTGTATATAACGTGCGGAATCTGGCATGTTTCCGTGGAACAGACCAATGAATTTGGGAGCAGCAGCCTGTAGGCCGCTAAGCTGTATGACATGTATTATTCAGGGCCCTGTAGCTCATCTTAAGGCGTTGTTTCTGGGCAAATGAAAGCCGGTGCCAATGACATAGCTATAAGAAGATCATTCTGAAAGTTAACTTTGGTTTTATGTTTCTAAAGCCAATGTTTTACCAGAATCTATGTCGTTTCATCGAGGAATTTTGTTCATAGTAAGTCTGAAAGTTGAATCCAAGTGCAGTTATGTGCAGTGAGCGGTAGGGATGCGTACTAAAACATGCTATTGTAATGGTACCGGTGGAGTAAACTACAGTACTATGTACAGTCAGCACTTGATACATCGCGTTTTTCAACAATTAACTTATTAATTATCACTGTTACCTGGTTGACTATCGCTTATTATTATTCATTCATTCATTTTCTACCGCTTTTCCTCATGAGGGGGTGCTGGAGCCTATCCCAGCTGTCTTTGGGCGAGAGGCGGGGTACACCCTGGACTGGTCGCCAGCCAGCCAATCACAGGGCACATATAGACAAACAACCATTCACACTCACATTCATACCTATGGACAATTTGGAGTCGCCAATTAACCTAGCATGTTTTTGGAATGTGGGAGGAAACCGGAGTGGGATTGAACTCGGGTCTCCTAGCTGTGAGGTCTGCGCGCTAACCACTTTACCGCCGTGCAGCCGTTGTTTTTTTTATTTTAAACTTATTTTGGTGCTTGTATATTTCTTAGCTAACTTTTGAGTGTTAAGTTGGTGTGTGATAAATAGTTATTTTCATGTGCACCTGGACCGGTGGCCAGCCAATCACAGGTGGCACATATAGACAAACAACCATTCACACTCACATTCATACCTATGGACAATTTGGAGTTGCTAATTAACCTAGCATGTTTTGGAATGTTGGAGAAAACCCACACATGCACCGGGAGAACATGCAAACTCCACACAGAGATGTCCGAGGGTGGGATTGAACTCGGGTCTCCTAGCTGTGAGGTCTGCGCGCTAACCACTCAACCGCCATGCCGACCGGCCTATTATTAATTAGTCAAAATTATTGTTATTACTATTAATATTACTATTATTACTGTTCTTGTGATTCCTTTGTCACACACTTCAGTCTCAGTCAGTCTCTCTCTCTCTCTTTCACTGTCGCTCTGTCACTTTTGTCTTGAGGAAAATTAGCCCGTTAGCTTTAGCAGTCCCCTCCATTACGTAGTATTCCAGCCTTTTGAAACCCCTTGGTGATAATGGACACTACAAACCATGCAATCCTACCTCCACTTGATATTTATATTACTGATTATACTGCTTATATTTATATTACGTGCAGTACTTGGCTACAACCAGGTGAGTTGCCAATGATTCTGAGACTGATTTCCCATGATTCTCCACTGCAGCGTCCACTTGCCGAAAATTGCATTTTGGCAGTGCACACTTGTAGCCGACATTAGTGTTTACACAAGTCTCCCCCAATGATTTTGTGTAAATAACAGCCGAAAAGTCACTCTCTTTTCTTTGCCTGGTGACTTTGGCTCATGGTACCGCCGCAAATGATTGTCGGCATGGCGCCATTCCTGGCCGTGGTCCCCGCAAGCTCCCACACTGAATCCCCACAGGATGCTAGTGCCCGTTTATGAAGCTGTGAGCCAGGTACACACCATTTCATCATCTATTGCTTTATCACAGCAAATCATAGTCACACAGGGAGTTAAGAACTCCCTCACCTCGCGTGGGAAAAGCTCCGGCGAGGGTCTCGCAATGAGGGCTCCCTTTCCCCTCTGTGATTCTAAATGTCCTCATGCTGCAAAGAGGAGATATGGACCAAAAGGATGACGAGCAGCAGAGCAGTAGACAGAAAGATGCAACACTACTTATGTGGTGAAAAGATAAACACACAGCAGGCCAAATAAATACGCTGCTCTTGACTTCTTGCAGGCTTACACATAACCTGCTTACCATTTCAGTGCGACTAAAGATGCTTATGAAGGGGTCACACGTACACCAGGATGTACGCTGTGCACCCTGTGACACCAAGTGGAAGAGTTGAAGGCAAATCAATTAGTGTAGACTAAATAACCTCTTCTATGCATTGTCAATACAATCGGCAGATTAGAACAACTGAAAAAAACATCTTTTTTTTCCCAGGTTTTATGACGTATATAAAATGTATCGTCTCCACAAACAAGAGCAGATGATCAATAAATCTTGTTTTTCTGAACAATACCAGCCAAAAGTGTCAAAATCGGAGCGAGAAGAGGCTCAGCGGTAGAAGATGGATATGGAAAGTCGAGCCGTAGGGGAGATGAACAGACAAACTGACAGAGCACCATGCAACCCAACAAGCATAGGTTGCGTAACAATGACTTTCTCAGCGCAGGCAGGCAGGCAGGCTGGCTGGCCTGTACTGCCTGTTGATATGTGGGCGTGGGTGACTGCACGACAATGCGAACTACTACACGAGAGAAAAAATATTGTTGCCATGACAAAAGAGAAAGGGGCCAAGAGATGAAGAGGCTGGAGTAATGACAGAGAAGCAGTTTTGCAGATGAAGAAAAGAAGAGGGTTTACATGTTTGCAGAGTGAGGGGAAAAAGGGAATAATAGATGAGTCAGCGGCTTGCAATTTTCAGTGCGGAATCCAAAATAAGAGGAATTACACTGTACAGCCTGTAGCAATGGAACCAAGCCAAGCCCTCCTACATATACTGTATATATGCTCATGCTAGCTCTTCATGTCTCTGCACCAATGTGTTTCTTTCGCCTTTTTATTTCAACTACAGACACAACACAACATGTTGTTGTGTTGTCTATCCCATCTCTTCAACAGAACAGTGGTATAAAGAAGCTGGTCCACCTCCGAATTGGTCTTTCTTGCAACAATGTTACCATATAGAATAATAGATATTGGTTCAAGGCGTGTCCATGATTAAAAAAAAAAACATTTGTAACCGTACAAGTGATGCTGTAAATTTAATTAACATCACTGCCTTTTATACAAGTGTAAAAATGAGTATTGAGTTTGCAGTATATGTTGGAAAAGTGTCATTTTTCAACTTTTTCAAGTATCACAGCCAAAACAGACGTGGGATGATACCAGTCACTCGGGGAGTCTGGAGAATTCACTGAGCCATGAGGTGGGCCCTCTCAAGGGATAGTTTGGATTTTGGGAATGCTGCGACACAAGAGTCTAGTGGGATAAGTCACTGTTGATGTACTACACTGCTGATGCGGATGTCATACAACTTCACGTCAAATAATCTATCAAACTATCCAATTCTACATCACTATGTACATCTGTGCAATACTTTGTTTTTATACTTTTATACTCAGTATAGTTACTCCAGACTCCATTCACTGTGCAATATCTGATCAACCTCCACGTGCAATATTAAGGCTCTAAATACAATATATTAAGTTCTATGTGAAGTATTTCTACAATGCATCATATTATCTCACTATAGCAAGATCTCATAGTGTATAGTTCATCTTGTTTCATATTATCCGCATACTGTAGTTGTACATAACTCTGGGTAAAACTGTTGATTTGTTAATACTTGGGTTGTTTATATTGTTTATTTTTTATATTGTGTATTTTTGTACTGCATAACTGATTCTGTACTCTTGCTGCTGTGCAATGCAAATTTCCCCCACTGAGGGACGAATAAAGGCATATCTTATCTTAATTAAACCCAAATAATAAAGTTGACATAAAGCTCTCATTCTACGACATAGACATGCCTACAACAGGGGGTCTTCCAAGCTTTGGTCCCACGGAGAGCTACTATGTCATTGCCATCAAACAGAAGTATCACAACATGATCACTAATAGTAAAATGCATTCAAAGCAGTTCAGCACCAAGGATAGCGACCACATCGTTTTGCCACTCACTAATTCAACTCAGAACCTCTACCAGTAGCTATGAAGTTGAGTATACAGTAGAGTATACAGTAAATATAGCAACTTTTATGCTAGTTAGTGATATTAAACATAATTGGGATACTAGGAATTCCACACATACGTATATAGTATAATATGCTGTTATATTATCCCTGTATTAGATGGACATATGCACCTCAACTGCATTCAGCCCAAAAGCTGTTTTGCAACACACGGGGTAAAAAGTTGTGACAGAACCGAGACTTGCACTCAGTGTTGACCTCCTGCAAGGTAAAATAATCCAAATTTGTGCTAGTGTTAAATTATGCTACATTTTAATAGGCACAGAAGTCTAGCTGATGGGCTGCATTGTCTTTGTTTTTCCGTGCTGCCTTCACAGACATCATTAGCCTCATTTTCAGACACAACACTTAGATGGGCCTCACCAAACACTCAAGAGCAAACAGACAGAAAAAAAGGCCAAATGATCCCAAATGTTAAGTGAACATGATGACAGATTTGGTTTCATCCACTGGGATTTTCTACTACCGAAAAATGTTCCAAGACCTTTTGTAAGTGTTCGTACATCATTTAAATTTGCTGGTTCCGTAAAGGCAAAAGGTCAAAAGGCTCAAATGAGATATCCAACAAGACATTGTGTAATAACGCGGTTCCAAATATAACCCTGGGTTATTAGGCTGCTTTGTGTGATGATTGTGAGCACTTTATTCATGGTGGATGCAAGGCTATCGAGACTACAACGAACTGTGTGACCTGCTTAATGGTGACTTGCTATGGACGGTATGCAAATGAGTCCACTGCCACAAGGCACATTAACATTTCCAGTTCAAAACTAGTGTGCATTACAAGATGATGCTAGTCATCTGATATATATATATAGTCATTTTGGACATTTATGTAACAAAAATGATATTTAAACACCAAAAACAAGCAAGGTTCAACAGAAGCCTGGTTACTGTATATCGTTATTGTAATTAGAATTATAATGTATTACCAATATATTTCCTTATAGTGAGTGTGAATGGTTGTTTGTCTATATGTGCCCTGCGATCGGCTGGCGACCAGTCCAGGGTGTACCCCGCCTCTTGCCCGAAGACAGCTGGGATAGGCTCCAGCACCCCCCGTGACCCTTGTGAGGAAAAAGTGGTAGAAAATGAATGAATGAATGAATGAATATTTCCTTGGTATCCAATCTGCAAATGGAGTTACTGGGATTTGGAAATATGGAATTTTAGCTTGTTATTTTATCAAAGCTGTTGCACAAGGGAGGGGATCATGATCTGTTTTAGAATGACATAATTTAATAAACCACAGCTCCCCAGCTGTGGCAGCACTCATGCAGCCCCAGTGTGTTGCGGGCACGGTGGAGTTTGCATGTTCTTAGTGTGAGTGGCTTTTCTCCGGTTTAGCTTCATTGGCGACTCCAAATTGTCCATAGGTATGAATGTGAGTGTGAATGGTTGTTTGTCTATATGTGCCCTGTGATTGGCTGGCCACCAGTCCAGGTGCACATGAAAATAACTATTTATCACACACCAACTTAACACTCAAATGTTAGCTAAGAAATATACAAGTACCAATATAAGTTTAAAATAAAAAAAAACAAGGGCTGCACGGCGGACTAGTGGTTAGCGCGCAGACCTCACAGCTAGGAGACCCGAGTTCAATCCCACCCTCGGACATCTCTTTGTGGAGTTTGCATGTTCTCCAAAAACATGCTAGGTTAATTAGTGACTCCAAATTGTCCATAGGTATGAATGAGAGTGTGAATGGTTGTTTGTCTATATGTGCGCTGTGATTGGCTGGCCACCAGTCCAGGGTGTACCCCGCCTCTCGCCTGAAGTCAGCTGGGATAGGCTCCAGCATACTCCGCGATCCTGGTGAGGATTAGGCATAGAAATGGATGGACGGGCTATGTGTTGAATAGTAAATCATACCAGCTGTACCATGATCCATGAGATGGGTTTATTCCCTCTTGCGGTCCAAAAAAAGTGGACAGGTTCCCAATGTAATCATTAAAGTGTAATCCAGCAACGGGACTGTCCAATCTCAAAAGACACTGAGCAAGTTGTAAGAAGATGTTTATATTTTACTTCCCGATTTTCTATATTTCCTTTGTTATAATTGAACCCTTCCCGTAAAAACAGCAGTTAAAATGATTAGTCTGCGACTATTGAAACTTAATCACACCGCATTTCCATATTCATGGACAATTTAGTATCAGTCCCATTTCTTTATAATTGAGTTTTGAAAGGCTTTGCGATTCTGTGCCATCATTCCCATTTCTGTTCACGGATTCAAAATCGGTGCCTGAAAAGAACGACGTGCAAGGAGGTGCACGTGTGCTTTGATAGGATATTGAATTTTAGTATGGTGCTCTTCAACCGGATAAAATCCATTATGTGCTAAGAAAATTGGTTGCCCCCCCCCCCCTCCATTGTCCATTTTGGCCTTATATATAATAAAGTAAAGCCTTAGCTTGATCCCATCAAGGCTGCATTGAATGTTGACATGAAGAATTCAATTAAACGCCTGGCGAAAGAGCATCCTTTTCCTCATTTATCGTCGTCATTAGCACATGTTCTTACGATGAGCCGGTGGCGGAATGTTTTAATAACATCAAGACAATCCAATTTGGAATTTTCAAATCACCTAATTAACGTCACAAATATCCTTTGGCTCAATGGGTGTTCAGGAAAAAAAAAAGCACAACATCCCCAGGTTCAAGGCCTACTAACCATGTCTGAATGAGGCCTTTTCTTGATCAAACAGAAGAGACGTCGTTATTGATGGGTGGCGGCGACACAACAGAAGATGACTTCTACGATTTCATCTTCAGGACTTTTTCATTTTCCACTTTTACTGGCATGCATCTTTATCTTGCTTCTTTATTATTATCATCATCAAGCGGCACTGTCAGGCTGCTTTTAACACAATGTACTCAGCAAGGATACTTGCACAGCAGCAAGAGGACTTTACAATTATCTGTCAGGCTTTCAGGCAGCGGAACACAGCTGAAGTGAAATATTCCCACATTTATTGTGACATTTGGCTGTGCTTTGCAGGATTCTCCCGTCCCTGCCTCTCTCTCTCTCTCTCTCTCTCTCGGAGCGAGCACTTGTAAATATCTGTAACTTTGCTCAGTGTGTTATCTTACCAACTGCTTTTTGCATCATCGAGAAGACGCTTAGCTTTTTAGCACTGTTGCATAACTCAAGTGTGGAGGAAGGTGGATCAATTATGAGCATGGTTGGGGGGGAAAGCTACTTTTAACAACGCACAACAATCACAACATGAAACCTTTCTGGCGGCCAATTGTGCAGTTTACTCAGTTATTACCTTTAAGTAGCATTTAAAAGCATTTTATTGCAGCCTATACAAATTACGTAATTAAGTTTATCTTACTAATAATGTAAAGACTGAAGTCCAGTAATCAACCAATGAGCTTTTTCAATGAAATAATGTAAAGATGGTGATAAATACAATCACCATTTGTGATTGGAACTCACGTTACCTGCATGCTATCTGGCAACGCATGCCTCAGGATTCAAGACATTTTGCCCCAAAGTAGCGTCCAGGATTCCAACCTCATTTTGTAGCGCTCGACTACCACATTGCAAGAAATATTCCGGGCTGTGGGAATTCAGCAGCAGTCAGGGTTCCTCAAAGGTCACATGGTCAGGTTTCTGTTTGGGGTTATCCTTAAAATACAATTTCAAATCCTTTACGGTTGACATTTACTTTACTCTCTACTAGTTGAGCCATAGTACACATTATGGTATCGATCCCATACCAAGCAATACAGGACCAGAATCACCGATACAGATACTGATACTTTTATATTGTTGATTGGTTTGGTGATTTTTGGAGATCATGACTAGAATCAGGGGCGGCACGGCGGTCTAGTGGTTAGCGCGCAGACCTCACAGCTAGGAGACCAGGGCTCAATTCCACCCTTGGCCATTGCGGGTGGAACATCACTCACTCTATTGTGGTGAGTGTATAAGTGACTATAGGGGTGTTATTTCATGGCTTCAAGCTCTAACAATGGTAAAAAATGTAATAAGAAAGTCATGACCAGGTTTTCAACTACAAAAATATTTCATTTATTAATACTGAATTCCTCACAGCTAGGAGACCCGGGTTCAATTCCACCCTCGGCCATCTCTTTGTGGAGTTTGCATGTTCTCCCTGTGCATGCGTGGGTTTTCTCCGGGTACTCCGGTTTCCTCCCACATTCCAAAAACATGCTAGGTTAATTAGCGACTCCAAATTGTCCATAGGTATGAATGTGAGTGTGAATGGTTGTTTGTCTATATGTGCCCTGTGATTGGCTGGTGACCATGAGCATGAAACACACTTGTTTTAGTGGAATTTAAATGTTCAGAAGGCGATGGTGGTTCTTTTAGAGTTGGAATTCCATGTCTAACGGAGTTAAAAATGCACTTTATTATTTATTTTCTAAATGTGTGAATTTATTTGTATTATTTATTTATTATTATTTAGTAATTGCGTGAATTTGATCTCAATGACTTATTTATTTTTCTAATCTTGTTCACTCTATTTTCATCGATTTTCTTGTATGTGCTTTATTTTATCCTTTCACTTCTGCTCCTCCCAGGCTTCCGTAGTTGGCCCCAGCTGTGGTAGCACTTCCTGTCTTTGCCACACAAGTTGGTTGCCATTGATGAGGGGTGCAGAAGTGGAGAGAAAAGAACTTTATTTTCATTCTTTGGTCCTTCAGAAACCTAACAAAGGCCGTTACACATGGAAAGAGAATCATTTAATCATCTTTATTCTGCAGGGCGGGGGGTGGGGGGGGGGGTATTTTTACAATATGTTTGTCCAGAGGAGCGTGGCTTTGTCCAAAGAGTTGTATATGTGGTCTAAACAATAAGAACACATGCCCCTAAACTTACAATGTGACGTCTTAAATACGAGGGGGGCATATTTTTTTCATGTACCCCCCCCCAAAAAAACAAAAAACATTGGTGAGACTCTGTATTGCGTCAAGCTTCCCATTCTTGAAGCGTCATGTCAGGTGTGCCTGTACCTAATGAAGTGTCCAGTGTGTGTATTTTTTAGTGACTACACAAACAATCCCATTTTATGTTCTTGCTGAAGGTCACCTCCTACCTAATGTTTATTATTGTGTCCACAGAGGGCGGTCAGATCAACAACAACGTGGGACCGGCATCAAACATGGTCCAGCAGCACCCTTATCCTGCTCTCAGTCAGATGGCTCATGTGTATGAACATCAACAACAACAACAACAACAACAGCAGCAGCAACAACAACAGCAACAACAACAACAGCAGCATCAAAACAAGGATCTCAACAAGTACGCCTCCCTGAAGGCTGTGGGTAAGCGTCAATCATCCCAACACCGTTTTAATAAGGAAACATGGATGATTTCCACTGTTTTGATTGGACAGCATCCTCGGTGTCGTGTTGTAGTTATGCCAGCTGTTCCTCGCACGCGTTCCTCGTTGTCACTTATTCTTCATAAAAGAGACAACAGATGTGTTCTCGCCGCATATGGCTTTGTCTTCTCTTATTGTTCCAATCTCCATTCAAATATACCGCTTGCTGGCCAGGGGAGGGTGCGCGGGAACGACGTGGACAAGACGTAGCAGATTTGTGCCCAGATTTGACAGATGTTATTGATCGTGGCAGCAAAAGTGACACGCTGTAAAACAGAAAGTGGCTGTTTATCAAGCTGTGTAACGGCCTCACACATGCCACCAACTTCAGCGCTCGCATACCAATGGAGACGATTTGAATCCCATTTGCCCATCGGCTGGAGCGCCGGCTATATCCCATACTGGTGTATTTGTGTTTGATAGCTCTTCTATTGGACAAAGCTTACGACACTGGTGCCTTAAACAGATACGATATTTTATATCACGGTGTGAGAAGTGAGAGACTTTACTGAGAATTCTACCACCACATCCTGGAGCTGATAAGCAGAAGAAAAGGGATGGATTATGGACGCTCACAATGGAATACATCACATACAGTAAACCTCGGATATATCGGACTCGGATATATCGGAAGTTCGCTCACAACGGACAGATAAAAAAGAACCGATTTTTCTGTAATGCATTTCCAATAAAAATTCATTGCATATATCGGATTTTTTATAACGGATTTCGCCTATTTCGGACAAAATCTCCATTCCCGTTCCAATGCATTTCCATTAAATTTCCCTCGCATATATCGGATGGCCGCATCGTGGCGCTCAGATTTGCCGAATCGTGACAGGCCGCTATACGACGTCATTTGCAGCGTTGCCTGCGCGTCCAGGTACATTGGAAACATAGTCAAGGAAGTGCCTTTTTATAACGGATAAAATCCGATTTACACATATACCGGATATAAATCCGATATATGCGTAAAACGGACATTTTCCGGTATACGCATATAACGGATTTCGCTTATATCGAACAAAAACAGTGGGAACAATTGAATCCGATATATCAGAGGTTTACTGTAGTATAATTTGCAGTTCCACATATCCAAAAGTAGTAGGAAGAAAGCAAAGGTTATTTAATCCTACCCCCCCCCCCCCCCCCCAACACCACCACCTACATCTGTTCCATATCACTTGGTCAAATTTAGGTTGGGAAAAACAATACCATATGAGAATAAAGTCAAAATATTATGGGAATTAAGTATCAGGGTTATAAATAAATCACAAGACAGCAACACAAATAGAAAAATAAGCAGTGAAGAAACATTAATAATACACCGCAATACATAGTAATGGTTTAATTTCATTTGAACATGCATCAGATTACAATTAGAATTACAATTTATAAAAAAATCCTTTTGGACACCCCAGTCCTATGCTGGATATATTTGACACCGTTTCCTGGTAGCATCCCTGTCGCCTATTTGAATTCCGTCATGGGAACCCCAACGGCATGGGAAGGTTCCTCGCCATGATTGCAGTAGTAGATAAGATCCCACTATAAGCAAGGAACGATGGAGGTGGGCGGCTAGATGATTCTTCAAGGAGTGACAGGGATTGTGATGGATGGAGGGGGGATCAGCGTGGATCGGAGATGGAGATGTAGGAGGCGGAGAGAGAAAACTAGGTGGAGACGGTGTCATGAAGATGATGAAGGCAATAGAAAAAGGGAGAAAAGAGATGCTGCAGGTGTCATACCGTGCTAAATATGCTAACACTGTTGTATGGGCAGGTGCAATACAAACATACATATTTCCATGTATGTTATGGATGTATGCATATTTATGTATATGTAAGCATTGTGTGGTGGGCCAAGCGTTACGGTGTTCCAAGTTTTTTGATGACCACAGTTTGTGGACAATTTGAATCATTCAAATCATTGGTGGCCAGCCAATCACAGGGCACATATAGACAAACAACCATTCACACTCACATTCATACCTATGGACAATTTGGAGTCGCTAATTAACCTAGCATGTTTTTGGAATGTGGGAGGAAACCGGAGTACCCGGAGAAAACCCACGCATGCACGGGGAGAACATGCAAACTCCACACAGAGATGGCCGAGGGTGGAATTGAACCCTGGTCTCCTAGCTGTGAGGTCTGCGTGCTAACCACTAGACCACCGTGCCGCCCCAATTTGAATCACATGGAGTGAAAAATATTGTTTAGTTATTAACTTTTTTTTGCACTAAAATAACATTTCTCGGGCGGCACGGCGGTCTAGTGGTTAGAGCTAGGAGACCAGGGTTCAATTCCACCCTTGGGCATCTCTGTGTGGAGTTTGCATGTTCTCCCCGTGGGTTTTCTCGGGGTACTCTGGTTTCCTCCCACATTCCAAAAACATGCTAGGTTAATTAGCCACTCCAAATTGTCCATAGGTATGAATGTGAGTGTGAATGGTTGTTTGTCTATATGTGCCCTGTGATTGGCTGGCCACCAGTCCAGGGTGTACCCCGCCTCTCGCCTGAAGACAGCTGGTATAGGCTCCATCACCCCCCGCGACCCTCATGAGGAAAAAGTGGTAGAAAACGAATGAATGAATAACATTTCTCCTCATCGTATTAAGATGTACTCATAAAATTCAAATTAGGTTACAACTTTTGTTGTTTTTAGTGTTTAGGCTAAGGTTGAGCAAAATGAATTATCACTGTATACTCCCTTCTAAAATAAATCAAATCAAAACACTCCAAACCAGCTCTTTTTCTCTAATTGCCTCTGCCGCTTCCCAAATTGTGCAGTTGATAAGCCACACTTGTGCCAATCGATAGCCATCCCCTGTGCATCCAAATGAGGTCACTTCATTGAATCCTTAACAGCATCCGGCGAGGCAAAAAAAACAAAAAACAACTAATAAAAGTCCCTGGATGCACACTTGTAGTATGTTTCCTCCCTGCAAGTACAAATGACCAATTATGTTGAATTGATGTTGAATTCTCACACGCCTGACATAACAGCTGCCTCAAACCTTAAAGAGACACGAGCACTCGACAAGTTCGGATAGATTTGGTTTGAAAATCTGCTGTAATGAAAGATCTAATAAAGGAATTAATTTAGCTAAGGAAAATCACTGTCAAAAACAAACATTTCTCTCCCAAGCAAATATCGTATCCCTCAGGTCTACTAGTTAACTGCTGATATCAAAAGGTAAAGTGTCAAAAGTCGGTTGCCATGGGTACAAA